>NC_047087.1:307002881-307626631 GCF_902459505.1 Geotrypetes seraphini
GTGAGAGAGAGAGAGTGTGTATGTGTGTGAGAGAGAGAGAGTGAGAGTGTGTGTGTGAGAGAGAGAGAGAGAGAGAGAGTGTGAGAGAGAGTGTGAGAGAGAGAGAGAGTGAGAGTGAGTGAGAATGTGTGCATGTGTGTGTGTGAGAGAGAGAGAGTGTGTATGTGTGTGAGAGAGTGAGAGTGTGTGTGTGTGAGAGAGAGAGAGAGAGAGAGTGTGAGAGAGAGTGTGAGAGAGAAAGAGAGAGAGTGAGAGTGAGTGAGAATGTGTGCATGTGTGTGTGTGAGAGAGAGAGAGTGTGTATGTGTGTGAGAGAGAGAGAGTGAGAGTGTGTGTGTGAGAGAGAGAGAGAGAGAGAGTGTGTGAGAGAGAGTGTGAGAGAGAAAGAGAGAGAGTGAGAGTGAGTGAGAATGTGTGCATGTGTGTGTGTGAGAGAGAGAGAGTGTGTATGTGTGTGAGAGAGAGAGAGAGTGAGAGTGTGTGTGTGAGAGAGAGAGAGAGAGAGAGAGTGTGAGAGAGAGTGTGAGAGAGAAAGAGAGAGAGTGAGAGTGAGTGAGAATGTGTGCATGTGTGTGTGTGAGAGAGAGAGAGTGTGTATGTGTGTGAGAGAGAGAGAGAGTGAGAGTGTGTGTGTGAGAGAGAGAGAGAGAGAGAGAGTGTGAGAGAGAGTGTGAGAGAGAAAGAGAGAGAGTGAGAGTGAGTGAGAATGTGTGCATGTGTGTGTGTGAGAGAGAGAGAGTGTGTATGTGTGTGAGAGAGAGAGAGTGAGAGTGTGTGTGTGAGAGAGAGAGAGAGAGAGAGAGTGTGAGAGAGAGTGTGAGAGAGAAAGAGAGAGAGTGAGAGTGAGTGAGAATGTGTGCATGTGTGTGTGTGAGAGAGAGAGAGTGTGTATGTGTGTGAGAGAGAGAGAGTATGAGAGAGACAGTGTGCGAGAGAAAGTGAAAGAATGTTAGAGAAAAAGAGAGATTGAGTGTGTGAGAGAGAGAGAGAGTGTGTGTGTGTGAGAGAGTGTGAGAGAAAGTGAAAGTGTGAGAGAAAAAGAGAGACTGTGTGTGAGAGAGTGGGGGTGAGTGAGAATGTGTGCATGTGTGTGTGTGAGAGAGAGAGAGATTGAGAGAAGAAAACCTGAACTGGTTTCAAGGGTCTACAATTCTAAACTACAACACTGGGATTTAAATCTCCTCTAAACGATTTGTTCCAGTCTAGACCTGTTAAATGTAGTCAGTGTTTGGCTGCCACATGGCTTAGCACATCACACCACGAACGCCAGCATATGCCCACTAAAGCCAAGCTATGTCCTTTTTTAGAAGCAAGCATTAAAAAGAACCATTTTTGCTGGATCTCCTGGTATTTTCAGTAATGGAATCAATCTCCAAAGAGTACTAGAAGTGGAAGGCACCAGAACAAAATGTCCCTTTCCCATAAATCTGGGTAAAAATGACAGAGCAAGTGAAAATGGCTTCATGCGAGAGAAGTTTACGGCTTGAAAAGACAAAAATGCAATCTGTGTCTGTATCAGGATGCTGTTGCAGTATGAATAGCAAAGAGAACAAATTAAAAAGAGATTAATAGATTGGTGTATATATAAATCAATAACATGAAGTGGCATTTTAGAAAGGAGCACAAATCAGAATTACATTGTCTTATAAAGAGTAGCCCGAGAGCTCGTCTCGACGGGCTAAGGGTTAACACGGGGCTGGGAGCACTATGTAGCCCGCGATAGGGTGGGAGCAGGGGGGGGAGAGTTGGAATGGGAAGTTAATTAGTGAGGGGAGGGACGCGCAAGGCAGCAGCGTGATAGGGCAGAATGAGAGAGTGGGCGGCTCTGGAGGAGGTCTTAAAGCCGGGACCTTGGAGGACTCGGTTTTTTCACGGTCCTCCAGGGCGGCTTTTTCCCCGCCCACCCGCCCTTTATTGGTGGCCTTGGAAGCTCGGGTGACGGGTCTCCCGAGCTACTAGGTGCTGGGGCTCATCCGGCGATGAGCGGAGGGACGGCTGGGAGCCGTGCCTTGGGGGTCTACTGACCTGGGGGGGCGTGAGGTCATGCCACCCCTCAGACACTTGCTGTTCATGGCGGAGTCGGGGGCAATTTATTGATGTTTACACCGGGTAGCTCATGAGGAGCTGGCAGATCTTGTTGTATGGAAGTTACTGTGTTAAGGATGTTAATTTATGCAAATTTGTTTAATTGCTGTTTTTGATTAATAAATTGAGCTGCGGCTATATTCCAAATTTTTGTGTGTGGACTCAGTTATTAGAACAAGGTATAGGGTGTGGGGGTGGGTGTATGGGCGGTAATGGGAGCTATCCAGATCCTGCTGTTAATCGCTATGGTGACGGGACTAAATCACGCGAGACAACGGCGTGCCGACAACTGAGCGCAGATAACTGAGCGCAAGGTTGACAGCGCGCCGAAGAAAAGCACTATTTTAAAGGGCTCCGACGGGGGGTGTGGGGGGAACCCCCCCACTTTACTTAACAGACATTGCGCTGGCGTTGTGGGGGTTTGGGGGGTTGTACCCCTTCACATTATACTTAAAACTGAACTTTTTCCCTAAAAAACAGGCAAAAAGTTTGGTTTCAAGTATAATGAGGGGGGTTAAAACCCCCCAAACCCCCCATAATGCCAGCGCGATGTCTGTTAAGTAAAATAGGGGGCTCCCCACCAACACCCCCCGTCAGAACCCTTTAAAATAGTACTTTTCTTCGGCACGCCGTCAACCTTGCGCTCAGTTGTCTGCGCTCAGTTGTCGGCGCGCTGTTGTCTCGCGCGATTTTGTCTATGAACCAATCGCTATTATGCCCCTAATGTAATTTACAATAATCCATAGAACAAAGCGATTATAATCAGGAATTACAAGATAAGAAAGAAACATTTCAATTATTATAAATGAAATGTTAAAAAAAAAATCTTTAAAACCATATTTAAAATCTCTAACCCTCCCTCTTACGAAGCCACGTTAGGCATTTTTATCTCCAGCCGCGGTGGTATAGCTCCGACACTCGTAGCTAATACGGCTGTGGCCGGTGATTAAAAAAAAAGCCTAACACAGCTTTGTAAAAAGGGGAGTAAGCCAGCTGGTTCATAGACAACCCCGCGAAAGACAAAGGCGCGCGCCGACAACTGAGCGCAAGACGGAGGCGCGCGCCGAAGAAAATTACTGTTTTTAGGGGCTCCGACGGGGGGTTTTGTTGGGGAGCTCTCCCAGTTTACTTAATAGAGATCACGCCGGCATTGTGGGGGGTTTGGGGGGTTGTAACCCCCCACATTTTACTGTAAACTTAACTTTTTCCCTAAAAACAGGGAAAAAGTGAAGTTTTCAGTAAAATGTGGGGGGTTACAACCCCCCAAACCCCCCACAACGCCCCCACAACGTGGCGCGATCTCTATTAAGTAAACTGGGGGGGGTTCCCCCCACGCCCCTCCGTCGGAGCCCTAAAAACAGTAATTTTCTGCGGTGCGCACCTCCGCGCTGCGCTCAATTGTCTGGGCGCGCCTTTGTCCCGGGGCGCTTTTGACCTGACACCAAGCCAGCTAGCACCTATTACTTATTTTTCAATTAGGTCTTAAAGAGCTTTCCAAAATTTACTGTGAGAAAAAATACATCATACTTGAATTCAGAGATGTTAAGGAAGGGATGTTTCAAGTTAAGAATACAAGAACTTCCATACTGGGACAGACCGAAAGTCCATCAAGCCCGGTATCCTGTTTCCAACTGTGGCCAACCCAGGTACCTGGCAGAAGCCCAAAGAGTAGCAACATTCCAGAGCTGAGATTGTGATGTCATAATGCCTCATTCCACCAATGCCTAAGAGCCAACCTCAGCTGTGATGTCACAAAGACTTGATTATCCTATACTTGGCTCCCATAAGAACGTAAGGGTTGCCATACTGGGACAGACCAAAAGTCCGTCAAGCCCAGTATCCTTTTTCAAACACTGACCAACCCTGGTCATAAGTACCATGCTGGATCCCAAGTAATAAAACAGATTTTATGCTATTTATCCTAGGAATAAGCATTCGATTTCTTCAAGCCATCTAAATTATTTATCTACACTGTTCTCCCAAGGAAGCCCAGAACAGTTTACATGAATTTATTCAGGTACTCAAGCACTTTTCCCTGTCTGTCCTGGTGGGCTCACAATCTACCTAATGTACCTGGGGCAATGGGGGGGGGGGGTTAAGTGACTTGCCCGGGGTCACAAGGAGCAGTGTGGGTTTGAACCCACAACCTCAGGGTGCTGAGGCTGTAGCTTTAACCACTGCTACCACTGGCCTATGGACTTCTCTTTTAGGAAATTATCCCAACCTTTTTTTTTCTGCTAGTAACTTAGAAAAGGATGTGGCAACGTAGAGCCTGTTCTAAGATACGTAGGCAGAATTCTACATATGGCGCTCAAAATTCGACGCTGCAAAAACATCGGTGTTATGATTGATTCTATAACGAGCACACTTAGCACTGGTTCCCCCACCTGATGTAAATGTTGGCACCCAGGTTAGATGCCCCGAGGCCATAGTCTAGAATAGGGGTTCCCATCCCTGTTCTGGAGGACCACCAGGCCAGTCGGGTTTTCAGGATAGCCCTAATGAATATGCATGGAGCAGGTTTGCATGCCTGGCACCTCCATTATATGCAGATCTCTCTCATGCATATTCATTAGGGCCATCCTGAAAACCTGACTGGCCTGGTGGTCCTCCAGGACAGGGTTGGGAACCACTGGTCTATAACTACATGTGCGACTTTTTTGGAATGCCCACTCTCCCTTTTGAGTTACACTCTAATAGAGTTTGGCGCAACGCCGTATAGAATAGCACGCAGCCAGATGCACGCGCTTAATTTCCAGTACGCGGCTATTAGCACCCAATGTTCTTAAAGGCTCATTATCCAATTAAATTTCACGCACATCTTGGGCGCCATATAGTGAATCTGGGGGATAGTGAAGTGGACATTTATGTGTCAGCGACTTGTTGCAAGAGCATCCATTTCAGAGCCATAAAAATCTTAAATATCAATGGGTATTCTACTTATTTAATTATTTAATATATTTCTAAACTGCACATACATAATTTCATAAAGATATAAAGTAAATAAACGCAAATGAAACATATAATCACCACAATATTGTTATTCTGGGAAAGCCTGAGAGAGAAACAAACATAAGAACATAAGAATAGCCGTACTGGGTCAGACCAATGGTCAATCAAGCCCAGTAGCCCATTCTCACGATGGCCAATCCAGGCCAAAACCCAAGGAGTAGCAACATTCCATTATCTCAGAGAAAGCAAGATTCCGGAACCTCAAACACTAGCAACATTCCATACAGAATCCCCAAAGATTAGCAAGATTCTAGAATCCCAAAGAGTAGCAACATTCCATTATCTCACAGAAAGCAAGATTCTGGAACCCCAAATAGTAGCAACACTCCATGCAGTATCCCCAAAGAGTAGCAAGATTCCGGAACCCCAAACAGTAGCTACATTCCATTATCTCACAGAAAGCAAGATTCTGGAACCCCAAATAGTAGCAACACTCCATGCAGTATCCCCAAAGAGTAGCCAGATTCCGGAACCCCAAACAGTAGCAACATTCCATTATCTCACAGAAAGCAAGATTCTGGAACCCCAAATAGTAGCAACACTCCATGCAGTATCCCCAAAGAGTAGCCAGATTCCGGAACCCCAAACAGTAGCAACATTCCATTATCTCACAGAAAGCAAGATTCTGGAACCCCAAATAGTAGCAACACTCCATACAGAATCCCCAAAGAGTAGCAAGATTCTAGAATCCCAAAGAATGTCAACATTTCATGCTACCGATCCAGGGCAAGCAGTGGCTTCCCCCATGTCTTTCTCAATAACGGACTATGGACTTTTCCTCCAGGAACTTGTCCAAACCTTTCTTAAAACCAGCTACACTATCCGCTCTTACCACAACCTGTGGCAACGCGTTCCAGAGCTTAACTATTCTCTAAGTGAAAAATGTTTTCCTCCAATTGGAGTACTGACGTCGTCATGGCAACCTAAAATATGTATGATCTGATATTGCACAACGAACATGTTTATGCAGTGGCATAGTAAGAGTGAGTGGCGCCCAGGTCTGTGGCAGCCCCTTCCCCGCCCTCTTACTCACCGTCCCTGCGGCGCGCACGCACCCTTCCCCCGTACCTTTTTTAACTTCTCCGGTGTGAAAAGCAAGCCCACGTCAGAGTTAGCTCACCCTTTGACGTCGCTTCCTAGGCACGGGTCCTGGAAGAGAGAGCGCCAATGACGACATGGAGAAGAGGAGGATTGCTGCACCCTTAGCAAGACAGCGTCCGGGCCGATCCGCCCCCCCCCCCTTACTACGCCACTGCGTTTATGTGCCGGCACATACATGTATACTCCTGGCAGAATTCCGTGAGTGCCAGATAACGGTTAAACTAGCGGTCTCAATCTTAAACCCTTTGCAGGGCCACATTTTGGACTTGGAAGTACTTGGAGGGCCTCAGAAAAAATAGTTAATATCTTATTAAAGAAACTAGTTTTTTAGCCCGTTACATTAACGAGTGCTAGAATAGATATGTAGACTTAGGCATTTCTTTCTGTCTCTCTCCCTGCCTGCTGTCTGTCTGTCTTTCTTTCTTTCAGTCTCTCCCCCCTGTCCAGCAGCGCTCCCTTCCCTGCTCCCCTTGTCCAGCAGTAGCCCTTCTCCCTTCCCTTTTACTAATCAATAAAGTAAAACATACTTGTTTGTAGTACAATAAAATACCCCACCCCCACCCATCCTGGATTTGCATGGAAAACAAACTTATATTAAAGATAGATATTGATTATATAGATGCAATAAAAGCTGCCAACGGCCCCCACACTAATTTAAATGCCTTATTGTTCCCTAACAACTCCGCATTCATTTTTTCATATTTGTAACTAGAGCATAAGTTTGCCCACCAGAAAGGGAAGTCGAGAAGATCAGAGCTCTTCCAATTTCTTGTTATCATCTGAATGGCTATCCCTGTCATAATCAAGAATAAGATGGCAGGCAAAAAGAAGAGCATTTTGCCTTATTATATGAACAGTCAAAACAGAAGGCAAGGGAGGTGTCTTTTCAACCAATGATAAAGTCTTTATTTAAGCTCGTTGTCCCACCAGGGATCCCAGTTCGGCATAAAGGAGATGCCTTCCTCGGTCATGTTCAGAGCAGTGGTTTCAATAAAGACTTTATCACTGGTTGAACAGATGCCTCCCCTGCCTTCTGTTTTGACTTTTAACAAGATGGCAGGATATGTTGAAGAGTGGTGGTACAATTACGTAGATTCCATGGTCCATCTTTGGCACGACAGCTTTCACTTCTCTGAAACATGGCCTCTTTCTTTCTTGTTAAAACCTGAATGTCGCTTGCGTTTTTCAGACAGGGCTTCCGTTATGATAATTAATAATGCAAAATGCTGCGGTCAGACTTATCTTCGGGCTGAAGAAATTCGACCACGTGACATCCTACTATCGGCAGCTGCACTGGCTACCAACGGAAGCCCGAGTAAGGTTTAAATTTGCCTGCCTCTGCTTCAAAGTACTATACGGCCTGACCCCCAAGTACAACTTCTCTCAATATGACTTTCTAAACCCCCAACCCTAATGTTTTTTCCTGTCATATTTTCACTTTCTTCTCCTCTGAGAAACGCAATATGTAACTTTAACCTACTTTATCCCTTCCCATTGTTTCTCAAGTTTGTCAGTATTGTCTGTCCGAAATTTTTATGTACCTCTTTTAAAACTATGTATAGCATTTCTTTTTAATTGTTGCTCGCTTAGTACAAAATAGGCGATTTATCAAAATCAATAAAACTTGAACTTGAACTTGTACATAACGGACCTTTTCGCATTTTCTAATAACAAACTCAAGAGAAACACACACCCAAAACTCATTTCCCCTCCAGTTAGAGGCTGCAAAATGAGAAAAACACCACGAACACCTTCTCTCTCACCAAGCAGTCCTATGGGGCAAAGACCTAGACCAACTGCTTTCGCCCACTACATACGGGGAATTCAGGAAACGCCTAAAAACATACCTGTTCCAGAAATACCTAAACAATTGACCCGCGCTTCCTCTCCCTCCCCCCTCCCTATTCCACCTGAACTTACAGCACTGTTATAAATATAATCTGCTATCTTCATCTTATCGTAACTTTACGTTGCTATTTATCTCCAACAGGTCCTGTCGGACATTACCTACTAAAATGTACATATTACATTTTCGCTCGGCAAATTGTATTTCTATACTATTGCCTCCTGAGGTCTCTGATCTCTGTATTTCCTCTGAATATCTACTTATTGTATTTCGCTGAATGTCCAGCACTCTTGATTGTAAACCGCCTAGAAGTCGCAAGATTGTGGCGGTATAGAAGAATAAAGTTATTATTATTATTACAGTGCCAACAACCAAGTCATTGCAGATTTCTGAGGAATTCATTAGAAGTACAGTAAGTGGGCAGCTTCATTCAAGCCACTGCATTTTCTTTGGACACCTTTGCATGGATTTCAGAAACTTAAGACCGCTGAGTGGTTTGTGCTGTGCAGACTCTGAGGAAGTGAAAAATACTTTTTAAGCAAAAAGTTTGGAATTTAGCTACGATAAACAGCCACTTCAGATATTCCTGAGGGAGATTTTGTCATTTTTCATACGTCGGGGGGAAAAAGAAAGGTATAGTTAGAGCGATCCTAACACACGATTAGGCTTTGATATAACCATCTGGCGTGCAGTTTCCAAGTCACTAATTTCTGCCGCCAGCATTAATTACTAATGTATTAGCTGCATAGTTAAATGAACTGCATATATTAAATTCTTTCCATTTTCTCCTATTCAAAAACACAGTCAGCCCTTAATTTTGGGGGGAAATGTATTATAAAGTGGATGCAATGATAGGCTTTCTTTTTTCCATTTATGAATTCTGCCACTAAGGTCGGTGAATGAGGCTAGTACAGCCTTAACCATCTCATGTGTTTTTTACGTGGATTATTTTATCTTTGAATGGATTATATTATTGTGCTTTTGAACTTTTACTGTTTTAATAAAGTCCATTTTAGGAACATCGTCACTTCCTAGTGTGTTTTTGGTTTCTGCAGTTAGCAATCTGCCACCACGTGGCTTCACGCTAATAACCACGGACAATCGTTTTTGCTGCATAATCTGACTAGATTGAGGGTCTCAAAGCCCCTCCTTGAGGGCCGCAATCCAGTCGGGTTTTCACGATTTCCCCAATGAATATGCATGAGATCTATGTGCATGCACTCCTTTCAGTTGGGGAAATTCTGAAAACCCGACTGGATTGCGGCCCTCAAGGAGGGACTTTGAGATAACCTGGACTAGATCCAGCGCCAGCAGAATCTCACTTTATTCAAGGTAACTGAATCTCAAAGACATCTCTATGTTGTGCAGTTCAATCGTATTTATTTATTCGGTTAGTTTTATATCCTGTCCTGCACAATGAGCTCAGAACGGGTTACAAGGTTGAAGTACACAATGCATCAACAAACAGATTATAAATTTAGTTGTACAGCCACACTCAAATTAGTTTCCATACAGGTACTTAAAGCATTTTCCCTATCTGTCCCGGGGCGCTCACAATCCATCTAATGTACCTGGGGCAGTGGAGGATTAAGTGATTTGCCTAGGGTCACAAGGAGTAGCACAGGGTTTGAACCCACAACCTCAGGGAGCTATGGCTGTAGATCTAACCACTGCGCCACGCTCTCCTCCAATACAATAGCAGAAGTGAGCCAAGTATAGAACAATGAAGCCATTGTGACATCACTGATGAGATTGGCTCTTAGACATTGGTGGAATGAGGCATTATGACATCACAATAAGAGCTCTGGAATGCTGCTCTCATTGGGTTTCTGCCAGGCATTATGACATCAGTGAAAGGGATTGGGTCTTGCATACTTCCTTTTTGTAGTTATACAGCCATACTCCAGGTACTTCAAACATTTCCCCTGTCTGTCCCGGTGGGTTCACAATCTATCTAGAAACATAGAAAGATGACGGCAGAAAAGGGCTATAGCCCATCAAGTCTGCCCACTCTACTGACCCATCCTCTTAAGTCTATACCTAGTGACCAATTCTTCAGATCGACCCTCGTAGGGATCCCACGTAGGCAACCCATTTATTCTTAAAGTTCAGCACGCTGCTGGCCTCGATCACCTGCACCGGAAGCTCATTCCAACGGTCAACCACTCTTTCCGTGAAGAAATACTTCCTGATGTCGCCATGAGATTTCCCGCCCCTGAGTTTGAGCGGATGCCCTATTGTGGCCAAGGGTCCTTTGAGAATGTACCTGGGACAGTGGAGGATTAAGTGACTCGCCCAGGGTCGCAGGGAGCAGCAATGGGTTTGAACCCATAACCTCAGAGTGCTGAGGCTGTAGCTCTGACCACTGTGCCACACTCTCTTCCATATGTACAGTAATGTTAGATATACAGAGGGTTAGGTTTAGCATACAATCTGGTCATTTTAAGTTAACATATGGTTATTTCCATCTTCAGTTATCAGAGTGGATCTAGTTCAGCGTACATTAGAACAGTGGTCCTGGAGGACCACCAGGCCCATCGGGTTTTCAAGCTAGCCCTAATGAATACGCACGAGAGAGATTTGCATATAATGGAAGTGAAAGGCATGCAAATCTGCTTCATGCATATTCATTAGGGCTAGCCCGAAAACCCGATTGGTCTGGTTAGGGACCACTGCATTAGAATGCATATGCTTGGAAGGGAGTGACTGGATTTATGGAAAGAAGTAAGTTTTTATTGCTTTCCTGACGTTCCGAAGCCCTTTGAGGGATCCGATATGAGAAGGCAGCTTGTTAGGAAACGGGAGTAGGAATGGCGGCTAGCGCTCTAGAGTGGAAGGGCGCAACCAGGAGGTATTTGCTGACCTATTTCCTCCCGGAAGTGGAGTAGTCTTTTTGAGACGTATGGAGGAAGTTTGGTTGACATGTAGATGGGTACCATGTTGGGTAAGCACATGTATGTTATTACTACTGTGTTTCCCTGAAAACAAGACACTGTCTTATATTAATTTTGGGCCCCAAAAAGGCACTAGGTCTTATTTTCGGGGTAGGTCTTTTTTTCATGTACAATGATCATCTCTCCCTTCCTCTGCTCCACCCCAATTCATCCTCTCCCCCACATGTGCAGCACCTTTCCTCACCTCTCACCCATTCCCTCCCTGCCTCCCATCCCTTGTGCAGCAGAACCCTTGCAGCTTCTATCCCTCCCTCCTACCCATCCACTTGTACAGAGCCCTTGCAGCTCCTATCCCTCCCTCTCATCCCCCCCACTGCGCCCTCCCATGTACCCCTCCCCCGTTGACCCTTCCATCTCTCCCCTGCCAACCGTGAAACCAAAATACCTTGTAACAAGCAGCAATGTCAGCGGCAATCTAGACAGGCTGCTTCGCTTCTTTCTCCCGCCCAGGCGTACCTCTGCTGCATTACTTGATGATGTCATCAGCAATATGGCATACGGAACGCCCCGGCGAGAGAAGGCAGCATGCTGCCAATGTTGCCGTTTGTTACAAGGTATTTCGGTCTCGTGGTTGGCTGGGGAGAGATGGAAGGGTCAGCAGGGGGGGGGTGGAGGGGGACCGGTACGCATGAGGGAAGCGCTGCTGCCAGTGACTAGGGCTTATTTTCGGGGGTAGGGCTTATATTAAGAACTGCCCCTAAAATCATGCTAGGGCTTAATTTCAGGGAAACACGGTAGGTCCTTGAATATACGTTTCAGTGAAAGACCAACATTGAGGGTTCATGTCGGCCATTGTATCCTGCTGTTGCCTTATACTGAACCGAACCCAATTGGACTTCTGTTCCACTTCAGCTTATTTTTCTCTTTCATTTTGCTTTTCTTTCCCATTTCATTTTCTTCTTACTTTTACTGAGTTTAATATTGTTTTTCTTCTTTCTAATCCATGTGTCAAAGTCCCTCCTCGAGGGCTACAATCCAGTCGGGTTTTCAAGATTCCCCCAATGAATATGCATGAGATCTATTTGCATGCACTGCTTTCATTGTATGCTAATAGATCTCATGCATATTCATTGGGGAAATCCTGAAAACCCGACTGGATTGTGGCCCTCGAGGACTGACATTGGACACCCCTGCTTTCAGGCTTCATAGCGTAGATTGTGATCCCTGTCTGGGACAGATAGGAAATATCTATGTGCCTTAATACTGAATTTTGGTTTCTAGGGTTACCATATGGCTCCAGAAAAAGGAGGACGGATTGAGACATCCGGGTTTTACTTTCCAGTGCTTTCAATGGAATTAAACCCGGATGTCTCAATCCACCCTCCTCTTTCTGGAGCCATATGGTAACCCTACGTTTATCTATCTTTAATGTTAACAATTTTTTTTGATGTATTCCTCTGCACACCCCCTAGAACCGCAAGGCGTACAAATAAAGGCATGTGTTATGTTTGGTATGGGCTGATGACAGTGCTTCTGAGACGAGGTTGCAGGCGCGGAGGTTTTTTTAGGAGTCTAACTGATGCATTTTGTACGCATTGTAGGCGCTGGAGAATTTTTTTTGGCTGTCGGTCCGTTGAATAATGCATTATAGTAGTCAATGTGGGACAGGACGAAGGCAGAGAGAAGTTGGGTGGTCAGTTTCAGAGAAGTAGCTTCTTATTTTCCAGAGCTGTCGGAGATAGTGGAATGAGGAGGAGACTTGCCTGAGAGATGTGACAGGAGAGTTAAAGGTTTGCGTCGAGAAGTATTCCCAGGCTGCATGTTTGCTCTTTTGCAGTTAGGGTAGTGGTTTCCCAGATAAGAGAGGGACGGGAAGTAGGTGCAGTGCTCTTTGCGGATCTAAAGGACTTCTGTTTTTGAGGGGTTTCTTTATAGACATCCACAGACTCCATAGGTGATCCTTGAGGGGAGGAATGCTGACCTAGCGCCTAACCAAGGGATAGGCAATTCCGGTCCTCGAGAGCCGGAGCCAGGTCAGGTCAGGTCAGGTTTTCAGGATATCCAACATAAATATGCATGAGATAGATTTGCAATCTCAAGGAGGCAATGCATGCAAATCCATCTCATACATATTCATGGTGGAGATCCTGAAAACCTGACCTGGCTCCAACTCTCGAGGACCGGAATTGCCTACCCCTGGCCTAACCCTCAGTAAGCCCTCAGTTTATTCATCAGCCGCTAAAATCCAAGTACTCTGCATCTAGTGCCCCTCCCATAACCAACTGATTGGTCACCTAGTCCAGGGGTAGGCAATTCTGGTCCTCGAGAGCCAGAGCCAGGTCAGATTTTCAGGATCTCCACCATGAATATATATGAGATGGATTTGCATGTGCTGCCTCCTTGAGATGTAAATCTATCTCATGCATATTTATTGTGGAGATCCTAAAAAACTGACCTGGCTCCGGCTCTCGAGGACCGGAATTGCCTACCCATGACCTAGTCAAAGAAATCAACCAAATTTGTCTGACAAGACTATGGTTACCAGACGTCCGAGAAAATCCCGGCAGGTCCTCTTTTTAGAGGGACTCATAAACCCGGCAGTTTATCTGGATTATCGAAGTCCCCGATGTCGGCACAGCATGCGCAGACATAGGTGCTCTGATGTCATATGCATGTGTATAACATCTCGCGTCAACATCCACGTATACGTGGAGCTCCTCTAGCTGCTGCCCTGATGCCACGGAGGTTCGTGGGGGGGGGGCGTGGCTAGGGGCAGAATAGGGCGGAGTTGAAGGTGGAATGGGGTGTGGCTATGCATCCGGGATTTCAGCTAACAAAACCTGGTAACCCTAGACAGGATCTGCCTCTAGTAAAACCGTGCTGTCTTGGGGCTTGCAATCCATTCGGTTCTAGAAACTTCTTAATTCTCTGCTTAAAAAGAGTTTCCATTAGTTTACTCACCACGGAGGTCAGACTATCGGGTCTGTAATTCCAACCTTCCTCCTTAGGACCGCTTTTGTGCAGAGGGGGCCACATCTGCCCTTCTCCAGTCCTCCAGGACTATTCCAGACTCTAAAGAGCTGCAAAATCCTCTCTGAGTTCCTCGAGTACCCTTGGATGTATCGCCTCAGGTATCTCAGAGGGAAGGAGTGGCCTAGGGGATAGAACTGCTACCCCAGCAAACTAAGGCTGTGAGTTCTTCAATCCAAGCCTGCTCCTTGAGACTCTGGTTAGATTGTGACTCTGCCCAGACTGATAAGGAAAACAAATTCAGTTTCTATACTGTTCTCCCAGGGGAGTTCAGGATGGGTTCCATGAATTTATTCAGGTACTCAAGCATTTTCCCTGTCTGCCCCCACTGGGCTCACAATCTATCTAATGTACCTGGGGTAATTCAGGGATTAAGTGACTTGCCCAGGGTCACAAGGAGCAGCATGGGATTTGAACCCACAACCTCAGGGTGCTGAGGCTGTAGCTTTAACCACTGCACCACTGTAGAAATCAAAATGTAGCAAAAGTGAGCCAAGTATAGAACAGTGAAGCCATTGTGACATCACTGATGAAGTTGGCTCTTAGACATTGGTGGAATGAGGCATTATGATGTCACAATACCACCTCTGGTTATCAGAGGCTGAAACTTTTCACACTATTTATTTATTACATTTTCTATGCTGTTCTCCCAGGGGAGCTCAGTATGGTTTATTTGAAATTATTCAGGTACTCATGCATTTTTTCCGTCACTCCCAGTGGGCTCACAATCTATCTAATGCCCCTGGGGTAATGAGGGGGGATTAATTGATTTGCCCAGGGTCCCAAGGAGCAGTGTGGGTTTGATCTCCCAATTGCAGGGTGCCGGGGCTCTAGCTTTAACCACTGCTCCACACTCTCCCAAATCTTAAAGGTACCTGATAACTAATCAGTATATTGTAAACCACTTTGGATGAATCTTGTCACGAAAAAGAAGTCCATCAATTAATAAAAACGAATCGAGTCCTGAGAAGCACCAATAAGGAATCCACTTGAGCTTTCTGTTTTCTGCTGTCCCTTATTCTACACGAACTCCTGTCCTTTGTCTTTATCGTTCTATGCTTTTCTTTTGCTGCTCTAACTAGAAAAGGTTTCATTTCTTCCTATTATTTATCTCTCAATATGATTCTGTCGGGTTTTACGACGGTGGTTAAAACACGGAAAGAAGAGATATCCAAGGGAAAAAAAAAAAGAAATAATGTTATTGTTGAAATAAGAACCTCGGGGTGGCTAGAGAAACATTCACTTTTTTTTTTTCTTCCCTTTGGCATTTTCATCATTGGATGTTTGGAACGCGAATCCATTCAGCTGAATATTGCACTGGACGTTTTCCCAGGTGCTTTCTCTTCATTTAGAAGAGAGTGGCTGGTTTATCATTGCCCAGCTGTATATCTAATTATGGAGTCGCAGCAAGGATATATGTGTTGCTTCTCACAAAACGGTGCGACGCGCTAACGAAATGAACAGATTGCGAGCCCAGGCAGCAGATGAGATGAAATCTGGTTTTCATTTGCACTGCTTCTCCGAGGTTTTAGAGGTTCAAAAGGGCTAAAGAAGTCTCCACAGCATAACGGAAACGTTAAGGGCTCCTTTTACGAAGGTGACCTAGCGTTTTTAGCGCGCGCTACCCGCAAAAGTACCGCCTGCTCAAGAGGAGGCGTTAGCGGCTAGCACGTGCGCTATTCCGTGCGTTAAGGCGTTAGCGGTTTAACGAGCGTAATAGCGCGCGCCACACCGCTGGCCGCGCCAGCCGCTACCGCCTCCTCTTGAGCAGGCGGTGGTTTTTTGGCTAGCGCTGGGGGTTAGCGCTTGATTAAAAGTCACGCGGCTTCATAAAAGGAGCCCTAAATCTAAAGCAGTTTGAAGGCTGAAGAGATCCAGAGAGAGGTGGATTTTAAACTAAACTAAACCTTAGGTTTGTATACCGCGCCATCTCCGCAAGCGCAGAGCTCGGCATGGTTTACAGAATTAAGAGGAAAGGAACTACAATGAAGAATAAAGGAGAGGGACTAAGAGGATAGAGATGGACAGAGTACTGGAGAATGGGAGGTGATTAGATTTTTGCAAAGAGCCAAGTTTTCAAGTGTTTGCGGAAGGATTGGAAGGAGCTTGAGTTTCTGAGTGGGGTTGAGAGGTTGTTCCAGAGTTCTGTGGTTCTAAAGGGGAGGGATGTTCCAAGTTTTCCTGCGCGGGATATACCTTTTATAGAGGGGAATGATAGTTTCAGTTTTTGGGAGGGTCTGGTGGAGTGTGGTTTTGAGGAATTCCAAAAGAATGGGATAACGGGAGGAAGGTTTTTTTAATGGTTTAAGCAAGAAAACATTCTTCTTTGCATCATTGTACAAGGCCCCTAAATGAAGTGTAGAGCTTCACGATTTGAACAGGGCAGAGGGGATTGTTGTCTATAGGTAAAACCTCAGTTTTAAGCCCTAAGATAACATAGAAACATAGAAATAGACGGCAGATAAGGGCCACGGCCCATCTAGTCTGCCCACCCCAATGACCCTCCCCTACCTTTCTCTGTGAATAGATCCCACGTGTCTATCCCATTTGGCCTTAAAATCAGGCATGCTGCTGGCCTCAATCACCTGAAGTGGAAGACTATTCCAGCGATCAACCACCCTTTCAGTGAAAAAGAATTTCCTGGTGTCCCCGTGCAGTTTCCCGCCACCAAAAAAGATGCATCTTCCCTGTGCTGATCTATGATCAGAGCGGGATTAAGACGTAAGCAAGCTGAGCTTGTGCCTTTAACGGTTTAGGAGCTTCTGTGCATACCTTGCCCAGGAAGCAGATCATGTCATGACTTATGGTTTATTAGGGGAAATTCTATAACCAGTGCCTAAATTTAGATATCCGTAGGCGCCGTGCCAATGCCTAAGTAATTGAAAAACGCAGTCAGAAACGGCAGGGTTGAAGTGCCTACCGATGCCTAAATAAAAGGTGGCTGAAATGGCCGCTGGTATCATGGATAGGTAGCTGCTTTAGGCCGCGGAGCGCCAAAGTAGGTGTGGCCAACGCCGGAAGTGGCGTTAGACGGACTGAAGTGGCTACCCAGCCGTGAATCACGCCAAGATAGGCGGATGAAATGTAGGACCGGAACATAAGAACATAAGAAATGGCTTCGCCGGATCAGACTCTAGGTCCATCCAGTCCGGCGACCCGCACCCGCGGAGGCCAAGCCAGGTGTTCCCTGCTGAGAAACCTTGTTTACTCGTATCCCCCAATGTGATTTGCAAGAAGGCGTGCATCCAGCTTGCTCTTGAAACCCAGAATGCTGGTCTCCATCACGACCTCCTACATTTTAGCTGCCTATCTTTGCCGCTAGACCGTAGTAGCCGATCCCGGCAGAGGAATTCCCCTCCCCCCCATCAACTGAGTAGCAGGGACAGGCAATCTGACTTGGGTGCCGGTTTCTATTTTTGTCCAGAGAAATTGGGCATCTGGAAACCCTACAGCAGTCATTACAAGCCTCTGGTCTTTATTGCAAGGTCGGCGCATCTATCTGGGGTCTCCAGCCCCCCAAAATGCATCTCTTTTCTCCTGACCTCCAGGCCGCATCTGTGTGACGTCATCCGTGCATGCTTGTTAAAGGCCCTCCAGACACGTCTGGAGCTCATGGCTTTCCAAAACCCAGACAAACTGCTGGGTTTTGGAAAGTCCATCCGGGAACCCAGACAGACATGTCCGGGGTTTCCCAGACGTCCGGTAACCCTAGATAATATGCATATGCTTGATAGTTTGTGCATGTGCGCAGTCTTTGTGAATACAGCTCACTGTTTGCAAATGGGGTGCATTCTTTTGAAAGAATGTGCACACTTGAGAGCAAAAACCCCCAAAAATGTGTTTCTCTTCTAGTTTTCATTTGTAATAACATGATGCAACATGGGTTATAATAATGACATTGTTGATGGTCGTTAACATGGCTGTTTCCAAGCATCAAGGAAGTTGAAGAATATATAAGAAAAGCCTTACTGGGTCAGACCAATGGTCCATCAAGCCCAGTAGCCTGTTCTCATGGTGACCAATCCAGGTCCCTAGTATGACCAAAACCCAAGGAGTAGCAACATTCCAGAATCCCAAAGAGTATCAAGATTCCAAGCAGAATCTCAAACAATAGCAAGATTCCGGAACCCCAAATAGTAGCAGCATTCCATGCAGATTCCTTAAAGACTAGCAAGATTCTAGAACCCCAAAGAGTATCAGGATTCCAAACAGAATCTCAAAGATAACCAAGATTCCGGAACCCCAAATAGTAGCAACATTCCATGCAGAATCCTCAAAGACTAGCAAGATTCTAGAAGGCCAAAGAGTATCAAGATTCCAAACAGAATCTCGAAAAATAGCAAGATTCCGGAACCCCTAAGAGTAGCAACATTCCATGCTATTGATCCAGGGCAAACAGTGGCTTCCTCCATGTCTTTCTCAATAACAGACTATGGACTTTTCCTCTAGGAACTTGTCTAAACCCTTCTTAAAACCAGCTACGCTATCCGCTCATACCACATCCTCTGGCAACGTGTTCCAGAGCTTAACTATTCTCTGAGTGAACAAAATTTCCTCCTGTTGGTTTTAAAAGTATTTCCCTGTAACTTCATCGAGTGTCCCCTAGTCTTTGTAATTTTTGACAGAGTGAAAAGTCGATCCACCTGTACCCGTTCCACTCCACTCAGGATTTTGTAGACTTCAATCATATCTCCCCTCAGCTGTCTCTTTTCCATCAGGCTAACAGATAAGGGTCTTCTTCTGGAATCCACATGTTTCCAACAGGCCCCCAACTCTGCTTAGGATATAAGAACTGGTAAACAGAGCTCTTTAGTTTTCATTCTAAGAAAAATCTGTGCCTTGATCCTTTACACTTCTTTGCAGTCATAAACATTTCAGAATTCACTTTGACTATCTTTTATCCTTTATACTTGAACCACAACCTGCTATAAACATATCATACTTACAGGAGGTTGTTTTTTGTACTTGATTAAAACCTTATGACAATCCGTAAAAATATTCAGCATCAGCTTCCATATTTAATTTCTGTAATTCATGTTAAATTTGTTCCAGAAAAGTTAAAGTCTAAAGTACAAATCATTTCTTTCAAGATGCTAGAGGGCACAGAGACACCTTTTTTTTTTTTTTTTTTGCAAGCATCTAGATATGTGCATTATGTGCAGCTGTCAAATTTAAGTACAAGAAATTATAAATAAAATGGACATTTACGGCCGGATTCTATATAGGATGCCCAGTCTCAGAAACCGCCTAAGCGTCCTATAGAGAATCGCGTCTGTCCTCATGGACAGACACCTAAGCCCACCTAATAATCTGATTCTCTAACCAGTGACAGGCGCTGGTTAGAGAATTGGGTTGCCGCTGAGCTTATCGCAACAAGGGATCTCCCTGCTGTGATAAGTTTAGCGGCAAAACTCCCTTCCCTTCCATCCCTGTGAAGACTACCGGCAGGAGGCATGCCCAGTCCCTCATGCCGGAACTCCCTCACCTTGAACATTGTAGGCATCCTCCTCGCCAAACCCCCCTCTCCACCCCCTCTGGGCCCCATCGCCCCATCCCCGCAACCCCACTACCTTAAAATGTTGACCAGCCGGAGGCATCTTTCCTGCCTCCAGCCAGTTGACCTGCCTTCTCACAAATGATGGGTCTGTCCCTTCCCAGTGCATCGTGGATGCACCTGGGAGGAGCCATAGGCCCTGATTGGCCCAGGTGCATAAGGCCAAATGGGAGGTGGCCTAAGTGATCTGGCCAATCAGAATCATAGGCCACTCCCAATGCATCCCACAATGCACTGCGAACGAGGATTAAGATTCCTGTTGCCAGCGTTCTTTGGGGGGGGGGGATTCCAGCAGTTGCTGGCGGTGTTCAGTTGAGGGGGTTCCAGTTGGAGGGATGCCAGTGATGTTCGGTGGGGACTGGCGGCCGTAGCTGCTGTCGCTAAACTTATTGCGGCAGGGAAATCCCTTGCTGCGATAAGCTCAGGGGTCCCGTCTGCTTACATCGTAGGCATCTACCATGAGCCTAGGAAGGTGTGTAGGGTCGCCTAGGCCTGCCTAAGGCACACCCATATCTAGCCTTAGGCGAGCTCCTTTACAAACATAGACAGAGTCGGATGACATAGGCAACTCGGGGGACCCTTGATACAGCACAGACGGTGCTAAACATGTCGGGTCATGTTCCCAGGGTTTAGCTGGCATAAGATAAGTACACTGAACCTCAGTATTTCTTATTATTACCTAATAAATTATTTATTTAAACATACTATTTAAACAAAAAGCACTTATAAATGAATGAAATAGCCAGTGATGATTGCACTACGTAATTTCTTCCCGCAGTAACAAGATATTACAGCGGTGGAGTGATGGGGCTGAGGCTTTTTCATTTATCCACTCATGAGTCTGCAAGGTTAAGATTCTTATCCAGTATACACTTTTTATAATAAACTGTAACCATGACATCCTGTTTGCCTTTGGGAAGCAGAGCTGAGATTGTGATGTCATAATGCCTCATTCCACCAATAAGAACCAGCCTCATCAGTGATGTCACAATGGCTTGATTGTCCTGTTCTCCCCTCTGCCCTCCAACCCAGCCAGCAGATTAACTGTTCCCCTTAACTCAGTGGTCTCAAACTCACGGCCCGCCAGGTCCTATTTTGAGGCCCTCGGTATGTTTATCATAATCGCAAAAGTAAAATAAAACAGTTTCTTTGGCTATAAATGACAATATTATTATTAAGACTTAGCCAAAAGGAAAGATTTATAAACTATAAAGAGTTTTACCTCATGCAAAATTGTCATTTCTTTAATAAGACATTAACTATTTTTTCTGAGGCCCTCCAAGTACCGACAAAGCCAAAATGTGGCCCTGCAAAGGGTTGGAGTTGGAGACCACTGATATATACTGTATATAAAGGCAAACTGCAGATCTCACAGCATACCGTGAAGAAAGCCACAGCACGATGGCTGACACCTCGGTTCTGCCTACCCAGAGACCCAGAAAACAAGCATATTTAATTTTGACATGTAAAATTTGCTATTTATCCTTTTAGATCAGTGGTTTTTAACCTTGTTGGAGGTACTGAACCCCACCAGTTTCATATGTGTGTTCACCGAACCCTTCTTTATTCCCTTAGTTTTGCCGGAGCTAGACTAGAATTACTCAACTTGGCATTGCAAATCATGCAATTAGGACGCTGACTCCCATCACGTTCCGTTATACATATGAATCCATATTGTACATATTCGTCCGACCACTTTCGTATTTTGCTCGACATAGTTAGTAAGGGATTAAAATATTAAGATAGGTATCACACGACGTACCATCACAACAGTTACAATTCGACTACTGTGCGCATCAAATCCCCTGCAGCGCAGATAGGCCAAGCGATGTTGCGTGATCACCTGCAGCCAATTACGGACAAGCGGGGCGTATCATCACGAATCATAAGCGCTTCGGTCACGTTCAATCATCTTATCAGTTAAATCACAAATTTTGATCAGGAATTGACTGATGTATATAAGGCGTTAATTACAGATTGATAGATCAAGAAACCGAGTACACGATCAGTCTTGAAACCGAGTACACGATCAGTCTTGATCAAAATCACTGAATAACCGATAGATGATTGAACATGACCGAAGCGCTATATGAGTCGGAGGTGTGTTTTGACCTCCGCCGAACCCGCGAGACTGACTCACCGAACCCCTGGGGTTCGGTCGAAACCCAGGTTAAAAACCACTGACTTAGATGTTTAATAAATGACCCCTTATGTGTACATGCAAGAATCTGCTGTGTCTTATAAAATTGCCCCAGCAAAGAATGTGAGCCATGGAACCGCTGGAAACAGAAATGAATCCTCAGTTAGTTTTGGATAGCGGTTGAAATGTTACAGCCTCACAGAATAGCTTTTCCTGGAAACAGTCTACAGACAATCAATGCAAGAAATGAAAAGCTAAATGCATCATTTGCTGTCCATTTATAAGGGTAAAACTGTCTAGCCGGTGCTGCCTGAACACCGCCTGGAGTAGATCAAGCTAAACTGGTATTTATTTGCAGCAGACTTCAAGAGCTTTCCAATGCGGTTGCATACATTCCTTCAGCTAGTAAGTAAAACGCAGTCAGATGAAAAGGGGTCCAGGAAAGGCAATGACTCAGTGAATGAGCAAACTGTCACCATGATAGGGCTAGCAGGGACGATGCCCCCCCATTGTAGACACAAAGAATACGAGTTGAAACTTCCAAGTGGTTCATTATAGTCTAGTCATTGAAAATGCATTCCACTATAGGACTGTGCATGAGCGTATTTGAAGGAAAAGGATCTCAGAAATCCAAACCAAAGACTACAATAATGTCCATCGGTTATATCTGGATTGAATTCTCTTTCGTTGATCGAAAAAAAAAAAAACCTTCGGAAATTCATTTCTTTTAATCAATTCAATTCCTTTTGACAATCACATGTACGGCAAAAACAATCTTTGCTTAGCTGTCTCTCAGACGGCGCTCGGCACGTTCGATAATAACTGCTACTGGCATGAAATGCAAGAGTCCTCGTAAAGAGCGCAAAACGACAGGAACGAGTATAAGATGTTGGGGGCGACATTAGCAAAATGCGAACAAGAAAGGGATTTGGGGGTACTGATTGACAGAACCCTAAAGCCTTCGGCACAATGCGCGGCGGCGGCGAAGAAAGCAAACAGGATGTTGGGCATGATTAAGAAGGGGATCACGAATAGATCGGAAGATGTAATAATGCCACTTTATAGAGCAATGGTCAGACCGCAATTGGAATACTGTGTCCAACACTGGTCTCCATACCTCAAGAAAGATATAACTCTGCTGGAGAGGGTACAGAGGAGAGCCACGAAACTTGTCAAGGGATTGGAGAATTTGAGCTACAAAGAGCGCCTTAGGAAATTGGGACTGTTTACCCTCGAGCAGAGAAGACTGAGAGGGGATTTAATAGAGACTTTTAAAATAATAAAGGGATTTGATAAAATCGACCAAGAAGAAGCATTACTAACTTTTTCGGATGTGACACGGACAAGAGGTCACAGACTGAAACTGAGTGGCAGCAGGTTCAGGACGAGTGTCAGGAAGTTCTTTTTCACACAGCGAGTGCTGGGAATTTGGAATGCTCTCCCGGAGGATGTTGTGACGGAGATTACTGTTCTGGGATTCAAGCGCAAGTTGGAGGCACACCTTCTTGCAAATCATATTGAGGGGGCCTATTGTTCCCTCTAAGCTGAGCAGGTGTCCTCCACTAGGGGGTGGAATATTTTCAGTCGCTAAGGACAGGTATGTTCCCTGGAGTCCTGCAGAACTTGCCTGTCCCTCACAATTGAAAAATGTGACAGTAAAACAGCACCCTCTATTGGTGAGACTGTGGGTGGAGGACTCCTGCTCAGCTTAGAGGGAACAGTCCAATCAGGAGTACCTAAATGGGCCGCCGCGTGTGCGGATCACCGGACTGGATGGACCTCGGTCTGATCCGGTGAAGGCTTTTCTTATGTTCCAAACGATAGCTGCTTTAAGCATGCAGCATATACATTTCAACCCAAAAAATCCACTCATCTTATGTACATCGTTGACTGAATGCACTCTCTGCTGTAGAGCGCGGTCATAATAGTGGTTAAAATACCAAAGCACCGACGGTGGTCCCGTTTGGCCAAAATAGGCTTCTTCAAGGCTAGTGCCGGTCTAGCTTTCTCACAGAACGCTGTTTACGAGCAATGCTATCTATAAATGATTTCCTGAAAGTTTTTGGGATCGATGAAAGAGAATTCAATCCAGATATAACCAGTGGACATTGTTATAGTCTAGGGTTTGGCTTTCTGAGATCCTTTCCTTCAAATATTAGTGGCATGCATTTTCAACGAATAGACCTGCGAGTTGACATTTTGTATTTTGGGTTTGTTATCATGTTTTGTTTTGATATTGATTGGGCGGCTCATTACAGTCGCATGTATAAAATACCCACCATGCCAATCCAATGTTTAATGAAGGCTCGAGAATGGTCTAGTGCAGGGGTAGGCAATTCCGGTCCTCGAGAGCCACAGGCAGGCCGGGTTTTCAAGATATCCACAATGACTATGAACGAGATCGATTTGCATCTCGAGGAGGCAGTGCATGCAAATCCAGGATATCCATTGTGTGTGCAAATCCAGGATATCCATTGTGGATATCCTGAAAACCTGACCTGCCTGTGGCTCTCGAGGACCGGAATTACCTACCTCTTGGTCTAGTGTCATATCTGATACAGCACTCAAAAACTTGTGACTGTGCTTATAATCATCTAAACCAACTAGGACCATAGCCCGGCAGATACATTTTAAAAAATGCATTGGCATTTTGCTCTATTTTTACCGGTGACGAGAACAACTAGGAACAGCTAACAGTGAATATCTAGAAACAATTAGACTACATACGAAACCAATAAAAATGCAAATTCCAGTTCCATTCCTAGCACTTAGGTTCGTCCCTTCATTGGAAACATTTTTCTCTTTTCTTGCTCTGGTTGTTGTTGTTAGCTGCCATTGACTCGTGCTCGAGCCCTAGGTTATATGTTTAGATTTCTGGCATACACTTTTGCAAAAATTTGGAACGATCCTCCCTCTGAAATTAGAACTCTCTTCTTGCGTCAAAGCTTTCGGAAAACTTTGCTATTTCAGGAGTCTGTAATAGATCATCCTACTCGGAAGCTAGATGATCTTAAATAATGGTGTTTTCATTCTGTAATTTATTATTAGTACCAGTAGCCATCCATGCTTTAAGTATCTAATCTGTAAACCGAGTCGACCCCTATTTTAGGGATGATCCGGTATACAGTAAAAATCTAAGGATTGGATTGGATTAGCGACTTGATGAATTGCGGATCTAAAAAGAAATCGGTTTTGGGCTAGTTGGTGTCATCCCCATGGTTGTGTTCCTATGTTGAGAATATCTTTACAGCTTCTGATCTCCCTTTTCTGTCCAGCAACATCAGGATCAGAATGTCCTGGCGGCTTTGATCCGTCAGCTTCATAAACATTGGACATTCTCTGAGAAGACGGTCAACTCTTCCCTTGTAGCATGGTGAGTGTCTTCGGAGCTAGGGGACCATCTTCCAGCACTATATGGCGATTCTTTATGTCTCATCATCATCATCAAGTTTTCTAGGCAGAGTTCAGAAGTAGATTGCCGTGCCTTTCTTCTGCGCAGTATAAATTTGATGCTGTCACCATTGTCGCATCAAATGTGATCCTCCACCTCCAAGAATGCCCATCTGCTGCTACTACCCAGACGGGTGGTACATCGTTAGTCTGACATCTTTGCTGAAACCTGTCCGCCTTGGAAGGCCCTGCTGATTTATTTATTTAGATTTTTATCCCGTTCTCCCAGTAGCTCAGAACGGTCTACAGATAAACATACGCAATGGAGAGTAATTAGACAAATAAGATGTACTATAGGTTAAATGTTTGGACATACAGGACTGTGAAGTAGTTAAATACAGGGAGTATACAGCAAATTAAGAGTAGGGTTTAAGTATAAGTAGTTTAGTTTAGTACAAGTTATTTGAGTTTAGATACAATTTATCCGAGTACAGACTAAGAGAGGACTATACTGAAATTTAGGGAGAAGTCAGACAGGGGAGGGAAGAGAGAGGGGGGTTTAAGGGGGGTGTGGACTGAGGGTGACCTTTAGTTGAAGAGGAGGGTCTTTACCATTTTACGGAATGTCAATAATGAGTTCTGTTGTCTGAGTTGAGGGGGGAGTTGGTTCCAGAGATGTGGAATGAAGTGGCTGTAGGATCGTTTGCGGGCAGTTTCTGAGAGGAGGGACCTTCCGGGGGGAATGCGTAGGCGTATTTCCGATTTTGAGCGGAGGGTGCGAGTGGGTGTGTAGATGGGAAGCTTGGATTTTATGTAGGAGGGGGTGGTGGTATAAATTCTCTTGTGGGCTATTGCTAGGGCCTTGAAAGCACAGCGCTGGCTAATTGGGAGCCAGTGTTCAGCGCAGAGTGATAAAGACCCGAATGATCCAACCAGTCTGCCCAACCTGATTCAATTTAAATTTTTTTAATTTTTTCTTCTTAACTATTTCTGGGCAAGAATCCAAAGCTCTACCCAGTACTGTGCTTGGGTTCCAACTGCCGAAATCTCCGTCAAAGCCTACCCCAGCCCATCTACTCCCTCACAGCCATTGAAGCCCTCCCCAGCCCATCCTCCCCCAAACAGACATTTACAGACACAGACCATGCAAGTCTGCCCAGTAACTGGCCTAGTTCAATATTTAATCTTATTTTCTGATTCTAGATCCTCTGTGTTCATCCCACGCTTCTTTGAACTCAGTCACCGTTTTCCTCTCCACCACTTCTCTCGGGAGCGCATTCCAGGCATCCACCACCCTCTCCGTAAAGTAGAATTTCCTAACATTGCCCCTGAATCTACCACCCCTCAACCTCAAATTATGTCCTCTGGTTTTACCATTTTCCTTTCTCTGGAAAATATTTTGTTCTACGTTAATACCCTTCAAGCATTTGAATGTCTGAATCATATCTCCCCTGTCCCTCCTTTCCTCTAGGGTATACATATTCAGGGCTTCCAGTCTCTCTTCATTCGTCTTCTGGCGCAAGCCTCCTATCATTTTTGTTGCCCTCCTCTGGACCGCTTCAAGTCTTCTTACGTCCTTCGGCAGATACGGTCTCCAAAACTGAACACAATACTCCAAGTGGGGCTTCACCAATGACCTGTACAGGGGCATCAACACCTTTTTCTAAAAGGATCTAGGTGTTATTGTTGAGGATACGTTGAAACCCTCAGCTCAACGTGTGACGGCGGCTGCTAAGAAAGCAAATAAAATATAGGAATTATCAGGATAGGAATGGAAAGCAAAGATGAAAATGTTATAATGCCCTTGTATCGCTCTATTTTTAATGGATATAACTAATGGGCAGACTGGATGGACCGTTCAAGTCTTTATCTGACGTCATTTACTATGTTACTATCAGTTATTTGTCAGTACACTTCTCTCTCTGTATTCGCTGTGATAGGGGATTAACAGACCTGCAAATAACTTTTTCATATGTTATTTGCTGTTTTCTATTAAAAACCATTGTGAATATGGTGAAACCGCGAATAACATGGTGGGAGGCCTGGCCTGTTTCTGAAGGAGAGGCAAAACACGGTGAAGAAAGAGCTGGGAATCAGCGATTTTCTCTGTAAACGCTTGGAATCAGCAATTTCTCTATGCAAGCTGATGTAATTTGGGGGGAGCAGCCAGCAAGATAAAAACCGTGAATAATCGAAGCCGTGATTGCTGAAACCACAAATATGGAGGGAGAAATGTATTTTCAAATTCACATCTTCTGTCTTTATATTTTGTACAGTATTAGGGGACATGTTAGGGGACAGTATTAGGGGACATGTTAGGGGACAGTATTAGGGGACATGTTTCTCTTTCTATGATGTTGGATTGTATGCAGAGTCTGGCTTCTTGGCAGTTCAGTTTAACTTTCGTCTACATACAGTATAATCTCGTTATAACGGACTTCAAGGGACCTGGAAAAACGTTCCGTTATATCCAGAGTTGCATTTTTTTTAAAACTTTATTTAGATCAACTTGAAACAACGTTCAATCAATGAACAGTCACTGCACAAGCATATCAGCAACATCAAGAACAAAACTCAGCAAAACATTGGTGTGGCACGAAACGATTGCAAAACCAGAACCCTAAAAGATGTTCGAAAGCGTTATATCGTACTGTACTGGAAAGAAAAATACTCTGTCTTTTTCTTCTGAGCTGCATTTTGGTACTATATCACCGACACGCCACGCGCCTTGTAGGCGGAGCCTGCATGTCCGTTATAGCCGACGAAAACTACAGCTAAAAGCGGCTCTGGGGATCAAATTGGTTGTCTGTTATATCCGAAAGTCCGTTATATGCGAGCCCGCTATAAGCGATGATTTTCTGCATGTTTATAAAGGCGCACGGCCGGGACCAGCTGACCTCGTCCACTATAGGTGAGGTTCCGTTATAAGCGAGTCCGTTATAACGAGATTCTACTGTACAGTATTTCTATTCTGAGTATGTGATTAGCTATTCCATAGTAGTCAACAGTGTATCTGTGTTTTGTATGCATGGAAAAGACATGGTTTTTTTGTTAGCATTGACTGTGCAGGATCAATCTGTATTTAGTTTTACAATGGGTGCGTTGATATTCTAGTGCTCATTGCAAAGTTTAAGACGCTGCTTTTTCCTAGGTGCAACCTTGTTGTGTGACTCTATTATTATTAAATATCATTTTTTGGTATAGAGGAGGGGGTGTTAAAAATGATTGGCTCTGGGTGCCAAAAATGCTAGATATGCCACTGATTATGACAGAAAACAAAAAGATTGCCTTTTTTTAAGCATACTCAGCATTGTACATTAACATGTAGGAGGCAATCATTGCTCAATAGAGGCGTTGGAAAGGGGGGAAGCCACAGGGGCCCCCAAAATTGGCGGTCAGAAAAGTCAGTTATGGCTCTGCTTCCCCACCTACCTCCTCCCGGCCGCTGTCAGCGTCGCCCAGCAGGCCTGACCCGGAACTCTTCGTTCTGCAGCCGTCCCGCCTACGCGGGAACAGGAAGTCTCTGCAGAATGAAGACTTCCAGGGCAGGCCTGCTCGTCGACGCTGCACGGCGGCTGCCCGAAGATTGCAAGTGACAGCGACTGGGGAAGGTAGGTGGGGGAGTCGGGAGCTGGAGAGAGAGGTCATGCCAGGACAGAGCTTTTGCCCCCCCCCCCCAATCAAAAAAGCATTCCGCTGCCTTTGCAATCTAATTAAAACAGACAAACAGAACAATTAGGGGTTAGGTTCTACATACCGTTATTCTCCTGATATGTAATTATAGATTTTGATGATTAATTCACTTTGATTCTGGGATGCTAAAGTATAGGAAAACTATAATTGCATATCTTCTAGTGATTTCGGTAATCTGAGACCCACTAATCTCTCCGCACTCCTGCTTCCATTCTAATTCATTTTGCGGCTTCATTACCCCTACGGGTAAACTATTCATGCTATAATAATCTAGAAATATTTTCGTTCCTCTTGTTGTTCGGATCGCATTGGTAAATTGTTGTTTTGCTTTGGTTTTTTGAAGCACCTAATCTGTTTGTTCCAAGAGACCACTTGCCTCATTATAATGAAACATATACAAACAGTTTTTATAGGCTTGCTGTGTACAGAATGGATTTTCTCTTCATAGGTGTTTCGGAGTCAAGGATTTTTGTATTATAATAAAACCATCTACCATAAACGGCTCCATTAACAAATGCGTTCGGCGCAGTCATGTCTACAGAGACCCCCAAAGTGTAGCCTGGGGTAATGCAGAGATACTGCCGGGAAGCAATGCTTTGTTTGCTTTGCTATTTGATAACATATAGGAGGATAGTAAGTATGACAGATGCTGGTTCAGTCTCGGCAGACTCACTTTGCCTGCATATGAAATTTTATGACCACGTCTGAATCATTGATCATCATTGAGGGTTTTTTTTTTTTTTTTTTTTGCAGTAATATTTTATGGTGGTTGCCCGGTAGCCAAATGGAAGAGAACCAGGGAGTCAATTTCTAGCCCTGGAATATTCTTTAGTTAAGCAACTGGCGTTTTGATGTTTCTTTTTTTTTTTTTTTTTTTTAATCTCCCATGTAAATCATCGTCGGCTATGAATGTCTGTTACATAAAGCTGTGCTGTTATTATGGCTCAGTTTAGTCTGTTGCCGTTTGAACAAAGCGGCATATGAAAAAGAAGATCCATAATCGTGATTTATAATGGTGGATTTTTTTTTTTTTAAACTATCTTTCCACAGGATGCTCAAGTTTACAGCATTATTGGAATTCAGGTACAAATATCAGCACCGATGTGTATTTGGACTATACAAAATTAAACATCTGGTTAGGATTCTCTGAGTGGCTCGGAAGTTAGGGGCACGTGCTCAGCCCACCCTTCCTCAGCGTCTGAAAGAGAAAAAGAATCCATTTTGTGAGGCACCACATGGCTGTGTGAAAACTTAGGCCAAGCCTTGACTCCTCACCCTAACCCTAACCCTAATATAGCTTAGGTTCAGTGACTAAGGCCCAAATTTACTAAATCTCCAAGCTGGCCGACGAATTCAGTAAAGGCCTGCATGCAAATGGGGACGATCGTTAACACGCCCTCCTACATGCTCCCTACCTACGGCCAGAGCGATCCCCGCTCATGCGCACACCCTGAGAGGAGTGACAGGAGAAGCGGCCTCCTGTCACTGCTGTCGAGGCTCAGCCCTGATCTCTCTTGCCTGCTCCCGGACTCTCCTGCTTTCTGCCGCTGTTCCCTGCAGTGCAAGCCCGTGGTTTTAAAGCGGGCCTGCACTGCGAGGAACGGCGGCAGAGAGCAGGAGAGTCCGGCAAGCAGGCAAGAGAGATCGGGGCAAAGGAGAGCCTACACTATCCCGGGCCAACCCCCCCCCACACACACACACGCCGCCTCAGCCACAAACGGTCCACCGGCCCCACTGCCTCGTCCACGATCGGCCCACCCCATTTCCGTATCCCTCTCCAAACCAAAAAATCAACCCGACGCAAGGGTCTCATTCCCGTCCGGTATGTGGCTCACCCACCCCCAGTCCGGCCCACCCCAGACTGACACACCGCACCAACCCCGACTGGCACCCCATCCCGACCGGCCTGGCCCGACCCGACTCCTCCACTATACCTAACAGTTGGGAGCAGGAGGGGTGCTCAGTCCCTCCTGCTCCTGCTTCCCTGATGACGCAACGCGAATGAGGGCCTTAGGCCCCCACCCCGGAGCATCTCTGTGCTAAAAACCATTAGCGTGATTTCGTAGAAGAGGGGGAAAATTTCAATAAAATTTTGGAACTTAAAAACATTTTTTAAAGGACTGGAAGAATCTCTGGACAAATTTAAGACCAAATGAAAAGCTTTCTTGTTTAGGGACGAATTTCTAATATGAGGTCGGGTGATATAACTAGCCCACTCACAATGCATAGCAACCGCTTTTAAGAAGCGTCATTCCCCTTTTGCCCTCTTGCCACCCTTAAAAAAAATTTTTATCTTGATGTATTTTACTTTTTTCTAACCCCTGATCCTTCTGTTTCTGTACGTTTATATCTTGTTTATTGCACATTTATTCTTTATTCTCTTTTAAATTTATAGTATTGTAAACCGTCTAGGTGCAAGTTGATAGACGGTACACTTTACTCTCCCCATTCGCGGTTTCCGCACTCGCGATTTCACATAATCGTGATTTTTTTGGGGAGGAGGGGGAAAAAAACAAACCCATATTTTTGCCTTTCCCCCGGCATCCCGGCCTTACCTGGTGGTCTAGCGGGCTTTCGGGGGCAGGAGCGATCTTCCTACGCTCCTGCCCCGTGTAGATCGCCAATAGGAAATGGCTGTGAGGAGTTCCCGTCGTAGTCTCGAGAGACTACAGTAACTCACAGCAGCCCGAAAGCCCACTAGACCACCAGGTAAGGCTGGGATGCCGAGGGAAGGCGGGAGGGAGGCGGGGGTGGGTCAGAGCCGGATATTCGCGGTATTTCCCTATTCGCGGTCTGGCTCTGCCCCTATCCCCCGCGAATAACGAGGGAGATGTGTATATCAAATGCATAATAAACTTGGAAAGTTGGGGCTCCTTTTATCAAGCCACGCTAGCGGTTTAACGCACGGAATATCACACGCTAAACCGCCGGCTGCGCTAACTGCTACCGCCTCCTCTTGAGCAGGCGGTAGTTTATGGCCAGCGCAGGGGTTAACGCGTAATGAAAAATCGCACGCGTTAACCTCGCTAGCGTGGCTTGATAAAAGGAGCCCTTGGCGTAATAAGGGTGGGGAGTGGTGGGGTGATCTGCCCCGGGCGCCATCTTGGTGAGGTGCCAGCGCGAGCAGCAGCCCCCAACCTGCCACTGCACCGGCGTCGGCTCTTCCTCCGTCGCCACTTCCCGTACCTGCGTCTAGGAAGCAACGTCGGAGGAAGAGCCGGCTTAACGGCAACCTTGGGGGTTGCTGCTCGTGCCAGGAACGTTACAGAGGTACGGGGGAGGGGGAAGGGCAGCGGCGCGCACGCGACAGGAGGGGTCGAAGATGGAGCGTGAGGAGGCAGGGGGAGTAGAGGGCTGTGGAGGACCGCCACCGCCCTGGACGCCTTTCACTCTCGCTAGGCCACTGAGAACACTCATGGCTTCGGTTCAGACATAGGGCTCCTTTTAGAAAAATTACTGCCTGCTTAAAAGGACATGGTAGCGGCTAGCGCGCGCGGCATTTTAGCACGCGTTAAAACCGCTAGCGCACCTTTGTAGAAGGAGCCCATAGTCTAACAGGAAGCACTAGTTTCTGTCAATAAGAGAGATGAATTCGTGAAAAGAAGGCGTCCTTTGCTTCTGTTTTCCAGGGATTGGTTTATTTTGATGCAGTGCCATTCGAAATAAACCCCGTGGTGACATAGCATAAGTTTATTTTGTTTTACTTTTCCCCCCCCCCCTTCCTAATTTCTCTGGATAATTTGAATTTGGCAACCTGACATCAGCATTTCTATTTTTGAATGTTGTTTGTATATTCTGGATCCTTTTGTTCCCTGGGCACTTCCTCATTTATTGTTTTGTGTCTCGGCGATTTCCTGAAGATGTGGCATTTACACAACAGTCGCATTTATGAAGAACCTGAATTAAGGCAACAAATGATGGCAGGGCAAAGAGGTGCAGGTTCGATAAAGTCGTCCAAATCTGAGTTCGGCCATTTTGCGGAAAATGCACAAAAATCCAGGACCAAAACTGCAAAACGTCTATCGTGTTTTTATTAATTTTTCAGATGTGCGTCTATCTTTTAGAACCATTTTTGAAAGAAAAAAACAAAAACTAACACGCCCAAAAGTAAACCACACAAAACAGGCCATTGGGGATGTAGGAGGCATCAGCATTTGTAGTAGACTGGCCACACAGACATCCGAACAGAGCAGTGGGGCACCTCAGGGGTAGGGTTACCAGATATCCGAGAAAACCCGGACATGTCCTATTTTGTAGAAGACTGTCCAGATCACTGGAGAGATTTCCAAAACCCGGCGGTTTATCCGGGTTTTGGAAGTCCCTGAGTTAGATATCGCAGGGTTTTTTTAAAGATACTAACCAGAGAAACCACACTTTATATATTAGATTTAGGTGGGGGGTAAGGTAGATGGCCCAGTCCCTTTTGTTCTCGTGGTCTCTTTGGTTGCTTCTGGCCCTTCCAAGTTTTCTAGTCCTTTTGAGTTTTCTGGTCACTCTGGAAACTTCCATTTACTCTGGTCACTTATGGTCATGTCAAGTTATTTTGGTCCTTTGGCCATACTGGCCACGTCATGTTGCTTTTGACCCTTGACCATTCTCTGGTCACACTGATTTAAAGGCTTACTGAGTATGCTGTCTCTAGCTTACTAAACAGTTTACAGCTTCCCAGAACAGGTTTCGTAATGAAAAACAGGACTCTGAGTTGTATTGCCAATTGTAAGAGGCTTCTATTCAGTTAACCTTACATCTGTAATCTTAGTGTTACCAGCCAGATTCTGTATTTCTTGAACAACTTTCTTTAATAACATGAAGTGAAGAATAAACACTCACAATTGATGACTTCAAGGCAGTTCAATTTTGTCACAGAATCTTCTCACTCTACCAGCTTTCCCTATCCAAAAAAGGAGCTGGGAGTGTGTCCACACCTTGTGAGAATAACACTGTTCTCCAGACTTAGATATAAAATTAAGATTGTTAAAAATAAAGGGTGAAAACCTGGTGGGAGAACAATACTAAATTCAGGTTCTCGTACAGCCATGTGGTCTTACAAATATGACAACTGTTCTCTCTCTGACTGAACAAGAAAGGGGACAGGCTTAAGCTCTGTAGTTCCAGCCTAGTTCTCTGAAGAAGCAAAGCCCTCTGGGAGATTTAAGTCCACAGAGCACACTCTACTCATACATCTTAGCATAAACACTTATACTAGTTCTTATATAAGAAACTGAGTAAATGCCCACATAAAATGGGGGCAGAACATTGAGGGTTAGGCAAATGCCAGCACCTGGCGGGGCCTCAGCCCAGGCTGCTCTACCTTTTAGTGGTTTTCAACCCAGGAGTCTTATTAGTCCCCCCTAGATTAGTTAGGGGAAAGGCCCCTTCTCGGTCCAGACATTCTTTAGCAGTTCATTGTAAGGGTCCTGCAAACCTCCTGATCAGGCTCCCCCTCTCTTCCCCATTTTCCTCCATTCTATCAGGGTCAATTTCCTTTCACCCAATCACTTTCTTTATATGTAAATTAATATGCAAATTAGCTTTCCCCCATAGGCTTATTCTCCATCTTTAGACCCAGGATGTCTTTTGATAGAGGATTTCAACAAGCAATGCCCTGTTCTCTCCCCTTATTCCAGATGATGAGATGCACACCCTGTCACAGGGGGAATTCATGCCCATCCAGTCTGCCCAGCCTTCTGCTCTCTATTACTAAGGGGTATATGCCACTTGGCAGCTATAGATGTTTGACTACTTTTAGGGTAGTTTCTGGTAAATCCCTCTTTGGTTTTCAGTCTTTCTGGGTGGATCAACATGAGTTTTCACAATGAATCCAACACCCAGGCTCCCCACCTTCTGTGTCTAAGCAGGTTCATTTTTCTCAATGGAGGTGACAAAACAGTGAGTGTTGCAGGGATCTATACCGAGACCAGTGCTATTTAACTTATTTATAAATGATCTGGAAATTGGAATGCCGAGTGAGGTGATTAAATTTGCAGATTGTGAAAAATTGCAGGCAGACCGTAGGAAATTGGAAGATTAGGCGTCCAAGTGGCAGATGAAATTTAATGTGGACAAATGCAAAGTGATGCACATTAGGAAGAATAACCCGAATCACAGTTACTGGTTGCTAGGGTCCACCTTGGGGGTTAGTGCCCAAGAGAAAGATCTGGGTGTCATTGTAGACAATGCGATGTATCCTTCCGCCCAATGTGCAGCGGTGGCCAAAACAGCAAACTATGCTAGGAATTATTTTAAAAAGTAATGGTTAACAAGACTAAGAATGTCATAAACCCTCTGAACCGCTCCGTGGTACGACCTCACCTGGAGTATTGCGTTCAATTCTGGTCTCCTTATCTCAAGAAAGACATAGTGGCGCTAGAAAAGGTTCAAAGAAAAGCGACCAAGATGGTAAAGGGGATGGAACTCCTCTCGTATGAGGAAAGACTAAAACGGTTAGGGCTCTTCAGCTTGGAAAAGAGACGGCTGAGGGGAGATAGGACTGAAGTCTACAAAATCCTGAGTGGAGTAGAACGGGTACAAGTGGAGAGATTTTTCACTCTGTCAAAAATTACAAAGACTAGGAGATGAAGTTACAGGGAAATACTTTTAAAACCAATTGGAGAAAATATTTTTTCACTCAGTGAATAGTTAAGCTCTGGAACATGTAAGAGCGGATAACGTAGCTGGTTTTAAGAAAGGTTTGGACAATTTCATGGAGGAAAAGTTCATAGTTTGTTATTGAGAAAGACATGGGGTGAGGGGGGGGGGGGAGAGCCACTGCTTGCCCTGGATCAGTAGCATGGAATGGTGATACTCTAGGGATTCCACATGGAATGTTGCACTCTTTGGGGTTCCGGAATCTTGCTATTCTTTGAGATGCTGGAATGTTGCTACTCTGAGATTTTAGAATCTTGCTACTCTCTGGGGATTCTGCATGGAATGTTGCTACTCTTTGGGGTTCTGGAATCTTGCTTTCTCTGAGATAATGGAATGTTGCTACTTCTTGGGTTTTGGCCAGATTCTAGTGACCTGGATTGACCACCGTGATGATGGGCTACTGAGCTTGATGGACCATTGGTCTGACTCAGTAAGACTATTCTTATGTTCTTATATGAGCCAAGTATAAGACAATCAAGCCATTGTAACATCACTACTGAGGCTGGCTCTGAGGCATTGTGGAATGAGGCATTATGACATCACAATCTCAGCTCAGGAATGTTGCTGTCATTGGGGTTCTGGAATCTTGCCATTCTTTGAGATGCTGGAATGTTGCTACTCCTTGGGTTATGGCCAGATACTAGTGTCCTGGATCGGCCACTGTGAGGACGGGCTACTGGGCTAGATGGACCATTGGTCTGATCCAGTAAGGCTATTCTTATGTTTTTTAATAGGACAATCAAGCCATTGTAACATCACTGCTGAGGTTGGCTCTGAGGCATTATGACATCACAATCTCAGCTCAGGAATGTTGCTCTCATTGGGGTTCTGGAATCTTGCTATTCTTTGAGATGCTGGAATGTTGCTACTCCTTGGGTTATGGCCAGGTACTAGGGACCTGGATTGGCCACCGTGAGAACGGGCTACTGGGCTTGATGGACCATTGGTCTGACCCAGTAAGGCTATTCTTATGTTCTTACGTGAGCAATCAAGCCATTGTGACATCACTGATGAGGTTAGCTCTGAGGCACTGTGGAATGAGGCATTATGACATCACAATCTCAGCTCTGGAATTTTGCTCTCATTGGGGTTCCGGAATCTTGCTATTCTTTGAGATGGTGGAATGTTGCTTCTCCTTGGGCTTTGGCCAGGTACTAGGGACCTGGATTGGCCACCGTGAGAACGGGCTACTGGGCTTGATGGACCTTTCATCTGACCTAGTAAGGCTGTTCTTATGATTTGCCTGATATCTGATGATCGATAGTTCCCTGTGGCCTTGTTTGCCCCATTTGGTTATTCTGTGGCCTGTAGATTCATTATTTCATTCTTTTTTTTTTTGTTTAACAAAAGGCTCTGCACAGAAACAGCTATATAAAAATGAGTTTGTTATAGTAGCAGGTCATGCAGAACAGACTATTTTTTTTTAACAGGTTTGAAAACAAGAGGCTCACTCGAGGCATATTACGGGCACTTACCCAAGTACTAGATTTTGACAAACTGTATGTCCAAAAGATCCAAGTTCCAAAACTCATTTTTTTTTTTTAATTTCTGAGGTGGTTTAAGCAAATTACTCCTCCAGCTTCCACATCCAAATGAGCAGTTTGCCAACACCTATGTTTGACTCGGAACAGATGCAAATGCCAACAGGTAAATTTGGGGAAGAATCTGGGGAATTTTTATAACTTAGATGTCATGTATTATGGTGTCACGATGGGGCATGCCGAGAGCCAATCCTATAACAACATCTGTGTACACAGATTGCATCTAATCTAATACGCTGTTGAAACAGCGTGATTCCTGCCGCTGTGAGGTGTGCCTCTGTGCTGAATCCGATTGGAGGCGCGTGGGGCGGTGGTTTGACTCCTGCGCTGCCGGGATGCCTCTTGCGCATGGGGCGGCTTGCGATGGTGATTTCAGCAGCAGTTTGGGCACTGCCGGGATGCTAGGACTGCCGGGACGCCTCTTCTCACCCCCCGAACAGCAAACGCAGCAGCCGCAGCCATTTGCTAGGCCGTCCCACTTCGATAATGCAAGGTGGGCTGGCCTAGCAAAAGCCCCCGAGGCTGCCCGGGCTAGCGGATGCTGAACAGGGAGAGCAAGGAAAGGAGAAGGGGTACTACTGAACAGGTAGATCAGGTAAGGGGTGCTGCTGGACAGGAACGGAGAAGGCCTACTGCTGGACAGGGGGAGCGGGAAAGAGGTGCTGCTGGACAGGGGGGAGGTAAAACGAAGGGAGAAGGGCTGCTGCTGGACAGGGGGGAGGTAAAAGGAAGGGATAAGGCCTACTGCTGGACAGGGGGAGCAGGGAAGAGGTGCTGCTGGAAAGGGGGGAGGTAAAACGAAGGGAGAAGGGCTGCTGCTGGACAGGGGGGAGGTAAAAGGAAGGGAAAAGGGCTGCTGCTATACAGGGAAGAGGTAAAAGGTAGGGAGAAGGGCTACTGCTGGATGGGGGAGCAGGGAAGGGGTGCTGCTGGACAGTGGGGAAGTAAAAGGAAGGGAGAAGGGCTGCTGCTGGACAGGGGGAGCAGGGAAGAGATGGTGGTGGGCAGCCAAGGAAAAAGAGAGACATAAAGAAATACAGACAGACAGAAAGCGGCTAAGGAGAGAGAGAGAAAGAAAATAAGACAGGCACACACACACATCTATTCTAGCACCCGTTAATGTAACGGGCTTAAAGACTTTATTCAGTACCCTGGAGGTTCCTGTTACTGCCTTTAAGCAGAGATTATGCCTGGAAGTGTCCCAGAGCAGAAAACTATAACTCCCAGAATTCCTTAGGTTTATTCCTTTTAAGAGGCAGAATTTAGTACCCATGGTAAAAGGTGGATGGTTCCTTTAAGATTCTGTCTGAATTAGCAGAAGAGGGTGGGGCAGGGTAATGCAAGGCCCTTTATCTCTGCTAGCTTGCCAAGTAGAGGGGGGAGAGCCTAGAGGGAGCCCTTAACGGCTCTCTCTCACCAGTTGACTGATTGGGAAATGGAAGACATCCCAGAGCCAGGGAGTCCTGCAGAGGAAACTTGTCCAGATGCCCCCATGCAGGGGAAAGCAGCTCACCCTTGGAGCTGGAGGGGGAGGAAAGCATGGAGTTGTAACCACAGCATTGGCAGGTTACAGGTCACAAACATCTATTGCTTGTGGCAGGGGACCCGGGCGGGTCACTTCAGCTCAGCCCAAGCGTCACTGCCACAAGTTAAATAAGAACATAAGAATTGCTGCTGCTGGGTCAGACCAGTGGTCCACCGTGCCCAGCACTAAGTCTAGCCTTACCTGTGTATGTTCTGGTTCAGCAGGAACTTATCTAACTTTGTCTTGAATCCCTGGAGGGTGTTTTCTCCTGTAACAACCTCCGGAAGGGCGTTCCAGTTTTCTACCACTCTCTAGGTGAAGAACTTCCTTATGTTTGTACAGAATCTATTCCCTTTTAACTTTAGAGAGTGCCCTCTCGTTCTCCCTACCTTGGAGAGGGTGAACAACCTGATATTCATAAGAACATAAGAGTTACCATACTGGATCAGACCGAAGGACAATCAAGCCTAGTATCCTGTTTCCAACAGTGGCCAATCCAGGTCCCAGTTCCTGGTAGAAACCAAAAGAGTAGCAGCATTGTGATGTCATAATGCCTAATTCCACCAATGCCTAAGAGCTAACTTCATCAGTGATGTCACAATGGCTTCATTATCCTACACTTGGCTCACAAAAGAACATAAGAATTGCCATACTGGGACAGACCATTTTAAAGTTTTGATTATGAGCCCTTAAATGTCTGTCTGACCAAATTAGATTATAAGATTATTACATTACTAGTCTTTAAGCCTGTTACATTAACGGGTGCTAGAATAGATGTGTCCGTCTGTCTTTCTTTCTGTCTCTCTGTCTCCTTAGCCGCTGTCTTTCTTTCTCGCTCCTTGGCCGCTGTCTGTCTGTCTGTCTCTCTGGCCCCCCTGTCTGTTTGTCATTCTTGCTGTCTGCGTCTCTCCCTGGCCCCTTGTCGGTCTGTCTTTCTGTCTGTCTCTCTCCCTGGCCCCCTACCTATCTTTCTCTGGCTCCCCGAGCAACCCAAGATTGCTGCCTGCCACCCAGCACACCCCGCCCCCAAAGCAGCTCCTTTTCCCTCTCCCCCTCCACTTCCCTGTGCAGCAGTACATAACGTAAGAACATAACATAAGAATTGCCATCTCCGGATCAGACCCTGGGTCCATCAAGTCCGTAGGCCCCGCCAGGTGTACCATGGCATAGTTTTAGTCCCCATATCACTGTATGCTTCTCAAGGGAGATGTGCATCTAATTTACCCTTACCCGTATCACTCTATGCCACTCTTAAAGAGATGTGCATCTAGTTTACCCTTAAATCCTAAAACGGTGGATTCTGCAATTACTTCCTCTGGGAGAGCATTCCAGATGTCCACCACTCGCTGCGTGAAACAGAACTTCCTGATATTCGTCCTGGACCTGTCCCCCCTCAGCTTCAGTCTATGTCCTCTTGTCCGTGTCACATTGGACATTGTAAATAACTGCTTTCCCTGCTCCATTTTATGGAATCCTTTCAGTATTTTGAAAGTCTCGATCAGATCCCCTCGCATTCTCCTCAAGGGAGAACAACCCCAGTCTCCTAAGTCGTTCCTCGTAGCAGCCAGACGCCTCACAGCACCTCGAAGGACACCCTCCTGCCGTTGCTCTCACCGCCGCACGTGCCGCAAGCCAATGCGCGCCGCAAATGGAACACGGCACGGAAGCACAAATCACGGCAGCTGGGATCACGTCATTTCAACTGCGCATGCGCGGTTAAGGGTTTTATTATAGAGGATAAACTCTTCTGAGAAGGGACCATCGATTGACTGTTAAATATTCTGCGCTGTGTACGCCTTTCGGCGCTATAGAAATGTTAAATAGTAGTAGTGACATTCTTTCAAAATGAAATAAGACAAATAGGAAGCAATTAGTGACGCGCTGTTGCGTCATCCATTTTTTTCTTGATTTCTGAAATTGTAGGACAGCTTGATGATTCCACAAGGTCTTTGTGAATAGACTTTATAACAGCTTACAGTCTGGTGACTTGCTTGATAATTACTGAACGACCATGAGGTGGCGCTTTACCTTTAATCCTCAGCAGTGTTTCTATAACCTTTATTCCATATGTATGACCATATGGCACAATCAAAGATTTTAATAGCAGTGAAACAAACACAAGCCTAAAAGTTTAAGTTTATTAGGATTTTCTATACCGCCTATCAAGGTTTTCTAAGCGGTTTTACAATCAGGTACTCAAGCATTTTCCCTCTCTGTCCCGGTGGGCTCACAATCTATCTAACATACCTGGGGCTATGGAGGATTAAGTGACTTGCCCAAGGTCACAAGGAGCAGCACGGGGTTTGAACCCACAACCCCAGGGTGCTAAGGCTGTAGCTTCAACCACCGCACCACACACTCCAGCGTACACTTTTTTTGCAACATCTTCAAGCAAAGAAAAAAGACATGTTGTTTTGTTTAATTTCTATCTGGTAAGTCGGCTAGGCAGTCTGCTCATCCTTCTGTGTTTCAAAACATATCCAAGCGGTTTACAATGCTAAAACAAATGGAAAGGAAATACAATATTTTTTTAAATAGGAAAGTCAAGACATTCACTCGGAAAAGCACAAAGCTAGAAAAAAGCAGACTGAAAATCAATGTATAAATTTTTAGAAGTAGAAAAGGAGGCAGATGGGAATCCCTGCAGCAAGGACCATCCTACTGTAGGTAGGAGAAAATGCTGCTTGAAGAACCGATATCCTGTCCTGGAAGTGGAGGAGATGAGAGCATCCCAGGAAGAGGAAGGACCAAACCTTGAAATCCCCCAAATTACTAGATCCGTGACCACTAGGAGGCGTAAGGTAGTGGTAGTTGGCGATTCCCTTCTGAGGGGTACAGAAGCATCCATCTGCAAACCAAACCTGATTGATTGATTTATAAAATTTATATACCGCATACAATTATGCGGTTTCCATATGACATACATAGAATCTTGTTTCCCTCCGATTGTCACATATAACATAGACATGTCACGACAACATTGTTAATCATCCCTGTTATAATAGAGATGGAGCAAAAATTCGATCAATTCAGAAGTACAAACAAGCTTTAAATTATATTTTGATGTCAGAAAAAAAAATAAAATTCTAGAAGGCGATTATCAAATGATGTCATGAGAGGTATGCTGTCTGCAGGGCTGGATTTAGATGAAAAGAGGCCCTAGGCTATTCCACTTATGAGGCCCTTTCATCTCCCATTTTTAAGTTTGTAAATTACATGAGAGATAATAAAATACATCATTACTGTGATATATATCAATATGTTAAATGAAACATGTTGTTATTGGTACTAACCTTTATAAAAAATGTGACACGGAGAATAAATAAAAAAAAGTCGAGAACACTTATTTGGACATTTATTCTCAGCACCATATATAGTACTTGTAACAATAACTAATCAAACATAACACACAACATTGCCCCTTCCTATGTCCATAGTGCCCCCAGTGCGTCCTTCCTCACCTCACCCCACCTCCGATGCCCGCCTGCCTCCCATCCCCCTTCCATTGAACGCCCCCTCATACCATCCTGCCTGCCTGCCTTCCATTAACCCCCCCACCCCTCCTCCGATGCCAGCCTGCCTGCCTCCCATCTCCCTTCCACTGAAGCCCCCCCCACCCCCGATGCCAGTCTGGGCCGCCCTGTCCTGACGGATCCACGTTTTGCCTCTCTCCCCGCGGGGCTGGGCTTTGCCCAGCTGTTTCCGGACTGACGTCTTTCCCTCCCCGATCCTCCTCCCAGGGCGAGAAAAAGAAATGGAGAAGCCGAGTCGGCGCCCCATTGCGGCTGGAGCCGGTTCTGATCCCGAAGCGTAGAATTTCTCCTTATTTTCGGTTCAGTGTTTTAGTGTTCACTGTTTTTAGAATAGTGTAATTTTAATTTTGCTAACAATTTGAATGTAGGCCCCTCTTGATTTTGAGGCCCTAGGCTGATGCCTAGTTAGCCTATAGGAAAATCCGGCCCTGGCTGTCTGCCTGGTGCCAAAATCCAAGATGTTACGGAGAGCTTGCCGAGACTCATCGAGCCTGATGAATATTATCCGATGCTGCTCATCCACGTTGACACTAATGATACTGCCAGGAACCCCTGCGAACGTATCAAAAGTGACTTTGTGGCTCTGGGAAAGAAGGTGAAGCAGTCAGGTGTGCAGATGGTATTCTCATCCATCCTCCCTGTCGAGGGTAAAGGCCAGGGCAAAGAAGCTCGCATCCTAGAGATGAATGCTTGGCTACGTGGATGGTGTCGTCGAGAGTGTTTTGGCTACCTGGACCATGGGATGATTTTCCAAGGTCTGCTGAGCAGAGATGGTGTGCATCTATGAAAGAAAGGAAGAAGTGTCTTCGGCAGCAGGCTGACTATTCTACTGAAGAGGGCTTTAAACTAGAAGTGATGGGGCAGGGTGATCAAACCCCTGGGTGAGTATAAGCCCTAAGGTAAATAACATAGAAACATGATGGTAGATAAAGGCCAAATGTCCATCCGCACTAGTACCTGGCCAAAACCTAAGGAGTAACAATATTCCATGCTACCGATCCAGGGCAAGCAGTGGTTTTCCCCATGTCTTTCTCAATAACAGACTATGGACTTTTCCTCCAGGAACTTGCCCAAACCTTTCTTATAACCAGGTGCGCTATCTGCTCTTACCACAACCTCTGGCGATGGTTTTAAATGTATTTGGTTTTAAAAGTATTTCCCTGTAACTTCATCGAGTGTCCCCTAGTCTTTGTAATTTTTGACGGAGTGAAAAATCGATCCACCTGTACCCATTCTACTCCACTCAGAATTTTGTAGACTTCAATCCTATCTCCCCTCAACCATCTATTTTCCAAGCTGAAGAGCTCTAACCATTTTAGTCTTTACTTATACGAGAGGAGTTCCATCCCCTTTATCATCTTGGCCACTCTTCTTTGAACCTTTTCTAGCGTCACTATATCTTTCTTGAGATAAGGAGACCAGAATTGAACGCAATATTCCAGCTGAAGTCGCACCATGGAGCGATACAGGAGCATTATAACATTCTTAGTCTTGTTAACCATCCCTTTTTTAATAATTCCTAGCATTCTGTTTGCTTTCTTGGCCACCGTACATTGGGCGGAAGATTTCATCGTATTGTCTATGATGATACCCAGATCCTTTTCTTGGGCGCTAATCGTCAAGGTGGACCCTAGCACCCGGTAACTGTGATTCAGGTTATTCTTCCCAATGTGCATCACTTTGCATTTGTCCACATTAAATTTCACCTGCCATTCGGACGCCCAGTCTTCCAATTTCCTAAGGTCCGCCTGCAATTTTTCACAATCCGCATGCATTTTGACAATTTTGAACAGTTTAGTGTCATCTGCAAATTTAATCACCTCATTGTAAATATCAGTTGGTTTATATCTTTGCAAAAAATCTTAGCACAGATTTTTTAAAAAAGAAAAACCACTGGGTCGTTCCAATCTGCCCTGTTCTTTGATATCTCAGCTGGTAATAATAATAATAACAGTTTATATACTGCAGGACCGTGAAGTTCTATGCGGTTTACAATGATTAAAAATGCTACAAATTGAGTAGAACTGACATGTTAAAACTAATGAATAGCGGCTCTAGAGATCAGTTATTGTGGGAAAGATTATACAAATCAACTTCCTAAGTACTTCAGGAACAGATGTTTTTAGGTGTCTCCTGAATTCCCCATAAGTATTAGCGAGCATACGTAATTGTTCCAGGTCTTTACCCCATAATACTGTTTGATATGAGAGAAGATGTTGATGATGACTTTTGAATTTACATCCTCTTACCAGCGGAGATAGAAAATTCAAGTATGTGCTTCTCTTATGTCTGTTGGTTGGGAAGGAGAAAAGGTTAGTTATATATTTAGGGGCTAAACCGAACAGTACCTTAAAGCAGAAACATCGGCAACCAATGTAGGAGTCGGTAGGAAGGAGTTACATGGTCAAACTTCTTCAACCCAAAAATCAGTCTGACCGCTGCATTTTGCACCAGTTGTAATCACTGCATATTCTTCTGGGAAATTGCCAGATAGGTGATATTACAGTAGTCAACTTGGCTCAGTATAAGGGATTGAACTAGAGTTCTGAATGATGAAGCATCAAAATATGCTCTGGTAGACGGAAGCTTCCAGAGAGTAAAGAAACCCTTTCTAACCAAAGAGTCCACCTGGTCTTTCATGGTTAGGCCCTGGTCCCAGTAATACACCCAAAACCTCCATAGTAGGTTGAATAGGGTTGTAGGACATCACTCCAGTTTTCTCTTTCTAGTAATAACGATGTTTATGGATCTGTGCTATTGCTATACTTTTTGACGCCATTGGCCTTGATTTTTAATTGTCCAACTACATATTCAAGATGTGCTTGTAAATAGTCTTGAGTTCATGTGGATAACGATCTTTTTTCCTCCGCTCGTAATAGATGAATTGGCAATTTGCCTTCTTGGCACTTTGTCAAAGCTTTGTTTAAGGAACTTTCGCATGTAAATCTTGAGAATGACACGGCACAACTTGTTTGTGTCATGGGTTCAGAACAATGACTATTTTCACAGGGTTCTCAAGCATTCACTGTGTTCTTTATAAATAGCGCCTAACAGGGAAGCATGGGCCATTGAGCCAGCAGAAGTAGTGTACTGAAAGCCCCCTTGTTCTTCTGGCCGCTCAAAGCTAAGTACTGCTGGAAGGGTTAGAAACCCCGAGGTATATAGGAACAGAAACACAGGCACGATGATTAGTCTTTACAATCACTTTCTCTCTCAGAATGCCTCAGACACGAATGCCTCTTCTAGGTGCAGTAGAGAGATTACCCTGAATGCTGATGGGCGAAGAGAAAGCCAGAGAATTCCCGAACCATGAATAAGGATGACCAAACTAAGGGGTCCTTTTATTAAGGCGCGCTAGCCATATTAGTGCACGCTAATGCGCCCATTGTAGTCTATGGACGCGTTAGCGTTTAGTTTCAAGTTTCCAGTTTTATTATTTTTAATACTAGTCATTAAGCCCGTTACATTAACGGGTGCTAGAATATATGTCTGTCTGTCTTTCTGTCTCTCTCCCTCCCACTGTCTCTCTCTCTCTCTCCCTGGCCTCCTTTCTCTGTCTTTCTGTCCCTCTCCCTGCCCCTGTGTCTTTCCTCCTTTCTTTCTGTCTCCCTCCCTCCTGCTATCTGTCTGTCATTCATTCCCTCCATTTCCCTGTGCAGCAGCAGCAGGTATTTCCCTTCCCCTCCAGGTCCCTGTGCAGCAGTATCAGCATTTTCCCCCACTCCCCTTCCCTACTCTTAGCACGATGTGGCCTGCTCCTTTTGGCCCCTCCCCCTTCCCTCCCACGGTGTAGCCTGCTCCAAAGGCCCCCCCCCTTCCCTTATCGTGTTTCCCGCAGGGAGGCCCAGCTTCTCCCTGCACGTACCCTTTTTTGTTTCTGTTTCCCTCCCTCGCGTGGCTGCCTGCCTGGTCCCATTGAGCGGCGAGCGGCTGGAGTCTCTTTCGGCGCTTCCCTGCCCAGCCCGCGGTCTGGCCTGCTCCGGGCGAGTGTCGCAGCAGCTCCTCTCGATCCCCGCCAGCGTCGGAAGCCTTCTCCGACGCTGGTGTGGCTCATGAGAGGAGCCGACACCGTGATCTGGAGAGCAGGGAGTCCAACGCTGGCGGCCAGTCCTTTGTAGGTAGGTGCTGGGAAGCAGTAAGGCTGGGGACTCGTGCATGCGCACTCCTGTGGCCACGGACCTACATCTCACAGATCAGAGATCACGGAAGCACACAGTTGACTGCGCATGCGTGGCTAGGGTTTTATTATATAGGATACCGACCATCGACATACATCTAGTCGGTTTACAATACTAATAAAAAGAAAGGTTAAAATAATTAATATGGGTGGGGGAAAGAGTGAACATTAAAAAGATGAATTACAAATCCGGACATGAGCTTGAGGGTAAAAGGGGAGGGTGGAATATATAATTCCATCATTAAAAAACAAAATTTAAAAAAAGGGAAGAGGAGGAGGATATGACCTCAGGAGAGGGGATCGCTTCTTAAAAGCGGTTCATGTTAAAATTTTTCTAGCTGTTATGCATCTTGAAATAAGAACGTGTTTAGTTTAATCTTGAATTTGTCGAGAGAATTTTTTTTTCAAGGCGGAGTTGAGGTGGCATGGCGTTCCATAAGGTTGGAGCGACAACGGAAAAGTTAGTTTTTCTAGTGCAGTAGAATCCTTTTCATGGAAGGGATGGTCAATAAATTCTGATCAGCTGATCTCAGGGTCCGGGAAGGACAAAAAGGGTGTCAGGTCAAAAGCGCGCCAGGACAAAGGCGCACTCAGACAATTGAGCGCAGCATGGAGGTGCGCGCTGCAGAAAATTACTGTTTTTAGGGCTCTGATGGGGGGCGTGGGGGGAACCCCCCCCACTTTACTTAATAGAGATCGCGCCACGTTGTGGGAGCGTTGTGGGGGGTTTGGGGAGTTGTAACCCCCCACATTTTACTGAAAACTTAACTTTTTCCCTGTTTTTAGGGAAAAAGTTAAGTTTACAGTAAAATGTGGAGGGTTACAACCCCCCAAACCCCCCACAACGCCGGCGCGATCTCTATTAAGTAAACTGGGGGGGGCTCTCCAACAAAACCCCCCGTCGGAGCCCCTAAAAACTGTAATTTTCTTCAGCGCGCGCCTCCATCTTGCGCTCAGTTGTCGGCGCGCGCCTTTGTCTTTCGCGGGGTTGTCTATGAACCGACAAAAAGGGATGATGAGTTTATCAAGAAAAGATGGGAGACACGAAAGTTTGATTTTGAAGACCAGCATTAAGGTTTTATAAGTGATATGGTGAGTAATGGGTAGCCAGTGGGCTTCTTTCAGAAAAGGAGTCAGGGCCGCCATCAGGGCAGTACTACCAGTCCTGCATTCAGGGGCCCGGAGGTGACAGGGGCCCGGGCTCCCCCCAGGGTCCTAGGCAGTGTTCCCTCTAAGGCAGCGTGTGGCTCTCCAGGTTTTATTTGTGGCCCGCGGTCTGGAAGCGATCATTCTCTTCCTTTTGGAGCAGCAGCCGGCTCGTTCGTTCAAAGGCGCGGGTTGGCGGCTCCTCGCGCTATTCGCTCCTGCATCTGAAGCCTCTCTGACGTCACACCATCAGAGAGGCTTCCGGCGCAGGCACGGATCTCGCAAGGAGCCGCCAATCCGCGGCTTTGAACGAATGAACTGGCCAGACACGCTGCTGCTCTGCTCCAGTGGCGTACCAAGGGGGGGGGGGGCGGTCCACTGTTCTCCTTAGCGTGCGGCTCGTCTAGAGCCCAACCTGCTTCCCTTCCCACTGCTGCCATCGGGGATCAGGCCGGCACCGTGTTCTTTGACCTCCCTGCTGGGCCGACCAACTCTCGGGGCGGCCCGACGTCAATTCTGACGTCGAGAGGACGTTCTGGCTAGCCAATCGCTGCCTGGCTGCCCGGAACGTCCTTTCCGACGTTAGAATTGACGTCGGGCTGCGAGAGTTGATCGGCCCCGTGCAGAAGAGAAGCAGGGAGATGGCCTGTTCCCGATTGCGGCAGCAGCCTATTCCGCGGCGGTGGTGGCATGGGGGAGGAGGAAGAAAGAAAGAAAGAAGGGGGGGGGACAGGGAGCCAGGAAAAAAAGCAAAAAATGGGGCACGGAGGAAGGAAGGAAGAAAGAAGGAAGGGGGGGACAGGGAACTAGAAACAAAGCAAAAAAATGGGGCACAGAATCAGAGAAAGACAGACATAGAGAAAGAAAGAAAAAGTTGGGGGAGGGAATGAGGTCTGGAGGAGAGGAAGCATACAGGAGGCTGAAAGAAGGGAAGAAATATTGGATGCACAGTCAGAAGAATAAAGTGCAACCTGATGAAATTACCAAACAAAGGTAGGAAAATGATTTTATTTTCAATTTAGTGATCAAAATGTGTCTGAATTTATATATGCTGTCTATATTTTGCACTATGGCCCCCTTTTACTAAATCGCAATAGTGTTTTTTAGTGCAGGGAGCCTATGAGCGTCGAGAACAGCGCTGGGCATTTAGCGCAGTTCCCTGCGCTAAAAACTGCTATTGTGGTTTAATAAAAAGGATGGGGGGTATATTTGTCTATTTTTGTATGGTTGTTACTGTGGTGACAATGCATAGAGTCATCTGCCTTGACCTCTTTGAAAAAAACCCAGAATAGGAATGATAATTAACATTTTCTCAGCATATAGTGTGCTTTGTGTTTTTTAATTTTATTTTTGGTAGATCATTTTGACTTGGTCATTTTAAAGTAGCTCACAAGCCCAAAAAGTTTGGGCATCTCTGAGCTAGAGCGTTGAAACTGTGTATTTCTATTTTATCCCCCCTTTTACAAAACTGTGGAGCGTTTTTTTAGCGCCAGCCGTGGTGGTAACAGCTCTGATGCTCAGAATTCTATGAGCGTCAGGGCTGTTACCACCGTGGCTAAAATCCACTCTACAGTTTTGTAAAAGGAGGAGGGGTTAGTTTGCAAAGGTGTTTTCTGTGTTCTGTGTGTTCGAAAGACATGGTTTTCTGTTAGGATTGACGGTGTAGGATTGATCTGTGCTGGTCTGGCTTGTTTAGTTTTACAATGGGTGTATTGATGTACTGCTCACTGCAATATGTAAGATGCTGCCTTTTCCTAGGTACTCATGTGTGACGTGTGGTTTGTTACTAAAAATCATGTTTTTCTTACAGATGGGGGGGGGTGCCAAAAAATGATGGGTCCCGGGTGTTACATATGCTAGGTACGCCACTGTATGTAAAGATACCAGAAAGCTGTCGAAGCAAAAACTTTAAGTAAATTGTTATTCTTCTAAGTTTTGAGTATTTAACCCTCCCACAATCTCACGGGCACTCGTTTCAAGTTTCAAGTTTATTGAGATTTTGATTTAAACGCAATATCAAATATTTTCAATGAGTATAACAAAAATAAATTTGGGGAAATAAATAAAACCATTTGAACAATAAACATACAAACATATCCATAGATGATTAAAATTACATAAGGAGTACAAGGTTAACCTACATTTGTTTAAAAATGCGTCCTCCGTGCCTGTTCATAAATTTGTGGAGTATGTAACTTGTCGCTCATGCATATTTTTTTTTGCACACACCTCATCAGTCCTTAGAGGAAACATTGGTCCTAGGCCACCATAGCACAAATTCCTGTATTATGCTTCTGCTGTGCACAATAAACACTGCTGTCATACTTTTTTTTTGTCCCTTGCCGATTTCCTGATAGCACCCCCCCCCGGACAAAAGTGGGGGGGAAGGGGTGCGTGGGGGGGGCCCAATAGGATTGCTCAGTAAGGGGCCCAGAAATTTCTGATGGCGGCCCTGAAAGGAGTAACGTGATCATATTTCCCTACCTTATGAATAAGTTTGACTGCTGTATTTTGGATGAGCTGCAGACGACGTAATTCTTTAGCGCGCTCTAAAACGGCTTGTGCGCCTTAAGAACATAAGAAGTTGCCACCACTGGGTCAGACCATTGGTCCATCGCGCCCAGCGGTCCGCTCCCGCGGCGGCCCGTCAGGTCTATGACCTGTAATGTGGTTCCTGTCCATTTCTGTAACCTACCTCTTCTTTTTATCTGTAACCCTCAATCCCCTTATCTTTTAGGAACTTATCTAAACCTTCCTTGAAACCCTGCAATGTGCTCTGGGCTATCACAACCTCCGGAAGCGCGTTCCATGTGTCCACCACCCTCTAGCATTTGTTCTAAACCTGTCCCCTCTCAATTTCTCCGAGTGACCCCTTGTGTTAGTGGTTCCCCACAGTCTGAAAAATCTGTCCCTGTCCACTTTCTCTATGCCCCTCAGGATTTTGAAGGTTTCTATCATGTCTCCTCTAAGTCTCCGCTTTTCCAGGGAGAAGAGCCCCAGCATTTTCAACCTGTCAGCATACGAAAAGTTTTCCATACCTTTTATCGCTTTAGTTGCTCTCCTCTGGACCCCCTCGAGCCTTACTAAAAAGGACCCCTAAATGAGGGCTTATGGTCATTAAATGCCGTAATGTTCTTTGTCTCTGTATTTATCCTGAAGAGACTGAACTCGACGACCGAAAACCCGTGGTTTAACTAAATTGTAGTGGATTGTAGGGGGAAAAAAGTACCTCAGCCCTCCTTTGCCTAACATTTTACAAAGAAACATTGGCAAAAAAAAGAAAAAGAAAGCCCATGGGATAAAAACACTGGTTGCAAACAAGGTAATGAAAGGAAAGCGTACTGTGCAAGAAAAGATTTAGGCTTCAGAAAATGAAATGTCATGATCCAGGTGAAAAGCAGCGACTGCGGGAAGCGAAGGTCAGAAAATGAAGACCAGAGCTGCAGAAATAAAACAAAATTACAGCAGTCAAGTAATAAATGGATAAGGTGTCCCCAGATAATGAATAACAATGAATAAAGACTATAATACCCTGGCTGAGCGAGTCATAAAAGAATGCAAATGAGATCTCGGGAGCTAAATTCACTGGAGATTATGAAAATCTAACGCGGTTGGTGGGTAAAAGCAATGCAATGTATTGGAGACTCTTGACTCGTTTTCTAAAGCTCCTAGGCAATTTTTTATTATTATTACTATTTTATAGAATAAATAAAAGCAATACAATTAACATTTAGAAGGGATAATGAAGACAAAAACTACAGAGACAAGAAAAAAATGAAAATTATTAAGGTAGCTCTATTCATCACGCCATAGAACAAAAACAAAATATATGAAAGGAAAAACAGTCAAAGATAAGGCAATTAAAACACTCTACTGATACCCATAATAAAGAATGACACATGGACAAATTTGTCCCCGTCAACGCAGGAACTTAATTTCCCTGTCCCTTCCCCACGACTTTTCTTGCTGTCCCAGCCCCGTTCCTGGAAGCTCTGCCTTAACCGCACAGGCCTCGAACACTTATGATTTTAAAGTGTTTGAGGCTTGTGCAGATGAGGACGGAGCTTAGGCATTGGTGGGATGAGGCATTATGACATCACAATCTGAGCTCTAGAATGTTGCTACTTAGGGTTTTAAAGTGTTTGAGGCTTGTGCAGATGAGGACAGAGCTTAGGCATTGGTGGAATGAGGCATTATGACATCACAATCTGAGCTCTAGAATGTTGCTACTTAGGATTTGAAAGTGTTTGAGGCTTGTGCAGATGAGGATGGAGCTTAGGCATTGGTGGAATGAGGCATTATGACATCACAATCTGAGCTCTAGAATGTTGCTACTTAGGATTTTAAAGTGTCTGAGGCTTGTGCAGATGAGGACGGAGTTTGCAAATTGGAGGGTGGGGGGTTGCGTTATTATACAGTATGTTGAAGAGGGAATTGAGTCCAACAAAAATAAGCATTCTGCATGAGACCCATGTGCGGAATCCATGTGTGAAGAGAAGGGGCTATACTGCCATCCGCCAGGACAGAATGAACAGACATAAAGAAATGTTTAAAGAAACTGGGAAAGCTGGCAAGTTGGCTACAGTATAATAATGTGTGATTTCAGCTGCTCAAAACAAGGACATTTGCAATCAACAGTTACCTAATCTATGCCCTATATGGATGTGAGCAGAAATGAATCAGTTCAACGGACGGCCACCAGGATGATCTCGGGGCTCAAGGGTCTCTCGTACGAAGAGAGACTGAACAAATTGCAGCTCTACACTCTCGAGGAACGTAGGGAGAGGGGAGACATGATCGAAACATTTAAGTACCTCACGGGACGTGTCGAAGTGGAAGATGATATTTTCTTTCTCAAGGGACCCTCGGCCACAAGAGGGCACCCCCTCAAACTCAGGGGCGGAAAATTTCATGGCGACACCAGAAAGTATTTCTTCACAGAGAGAGTGGTTGATCATTGGAACAAGCTTCCAGTGCAGGTGATCGAGGCAGACAGCGTGCCAGACTTTAAGAATAAATGGGATACCCATGTGGGATCCCTACGAGGGTCAAGATAAGGAAATTGGGTCATTAGGGCATAGACAGGGAGTGGGTAAGCAGAGTGGGCAGACTTGATGGGCTTTAGCCCTTTTCTGCCGTCATCTTCTATGTTTCTATGTTTCTATGATGGGTCATTTGGCCTTTATCTGCCATCATGTTTCTATGTTTCTATAATCAGAAAGTTCTATGACATCACAATGCAGGTGTAAAGAGCCTTAGCCTATGGGAAGAGGAGATGCAAATGTTAAGAGCCTTAGCCAATAGGGAGAGGAGGAGAGAGTGGCTGCTGCAGACACCAGAAAGTATTTCTTCACAGAGAGAGTGGTTGATCATTGGAACAAGCTTCAAGTGCAGGTGATCGAGGCAGACAGCGTGCCAGACTTTAAGAATAAATGGGATACCCATGTGGGATCCCTACGAGGGTCAAGATAAGGAAATTGGGTCATTAGGGCATAGACAGGGGGTGGGTAAGCAGAGTGGGCAGACTTGATGGGCTGTAGCCCTTTTCTGCCGTCATCTTCTATGTTTCTATGTTAAATCGGGGTCTCTGAGACACAGCAAGGCCTCACCGTCACACACACACGATACACTCACTCATTCCCACATAGGAAGAAGGAAAAAAAAGAAAAAGAAATGGAGAAAAAGCCTCAGTTCAGCTTCATAGGGCAAAAAAACTCCACTTCTTGCACAGCAAACGGACAAAAATAAACCACTTGCACACGTGAGAAAAATCAGTAATGGTCCAAAAGAGGCAGCCCTCAGAAAACCACCGTATAATTCAGCACGCCAATACAATTATAAGAAACTCGTGTGGAAAAAAACCTGCACCTCAGCGCACAGTCCAGGCGCTCTCCAAGGCTCTCACAATTAGTGCATAAATTAACCGGCTGGACTTCCTCGGCAGCTAAGGGCTCGTTATACTAAGGTGCGTTAGGGCCCTAACGTGCGGAATAGCGCGCGCTAAATTGCCGCGTGGGCTAGACCTTAGGGTTCCTTTTACGAAGGCGTGTTAGCGGTATAACGCGCGTAATAGCGTGCGCTAAACCGCCGGCCGCGCTAGCCGCTACCGCCTCCTCTTGAGCAGGCGGTAGTTTTTCGGCTAGCGCGGGGGTTAGCGCGTGATGAAAAGTCACACGTGCTAAAGCCGCTAATGCGGCTTCGTAAAAGGAGCCCTTAACGCCAGCATTGAGCTGGCGTTATTCTAGAAGCGTACCGCGCGGTTTAGCACGCGGTAATTTTGTGCGTGCGCTAAAAACGCTAGCGCACTTTTGTAAAAGGAGCCCTAAGGGGTTTTTTTTTTTAACCTTTTTCTGCTCATGTAACACTGTTAGTGACTGTTGTGCTGAGGTGCAGTTTCTCCACGCGAGTTTCTCGTAATTGTTTTGGCGTGCTGAATTATACGGTGCCAAAGAGTGTTGTGTATAGCGTCTGTCAATTTTCAGCTAGGCGCCATTTATAGAATCACGCCTAGAGGTACCTAACGAGGACTTAGGTGCCAGTAAACGCCTGAACCTGAGGCACAGCCTATTTCTACCAGGGTTTTCTTGGCCTATATACTAGTGACTAAGGTATGTGCTTATGTCCACTTTAATCGCTTACATGCAAAAGAAAAAAAATCCACAATCTCACGATTCGCCCCTAACCACATCTACTTTCTGGTAGGCACCTACTCAAAAGTGGTAGGCGCTAGAGAATGACAAGGCGGATGTTACCCGCGGCTAGCCGCGAGTAGCCACGGGTAACCCGCCAAAACGGTGGAGGGGGGAAAGGGGCTCACCGCAGGTACGGGATCAAGGCCATCCACCGCCCCGTGGAGCAGTGAATGGCCTTGTCCCCGCAGTTAAGGGAGGGCACGCGAGCGACCCCCCTCCCTCCTTCCTACCTACCCGAATCTATCTATCTCCCTCCCTCCCCCTTACCTTCGCGGCGCGTTATAAGGTTTGAGACTTGTTGAAAGCCGCCGGAGCGTACGTGCAGTCGCATGGACTTTCTTTTGTGTCAGAGGAGAAGCTTCCGCCCACTCATGCCCGTGACTGCACGAACACTCCGGCGGCTTTTAGCAAGATACTCCAACCTTAAAATGCACCGCGAAGGTAAGGGGGAGGGAGGGAGATGCACGGACCGCGCGAGGGGTGCCGAAGGGCAGTGAGGTGGCGAGAGGGAAGGGTAGATGCTGCGGGGATGGGAATGGGGCAGTGAAGGGGACGGTGGTCTGGTGACAGGGACAGATTTTTTTCCCCGTGTCATTCTCTAGTAGGCGCCTAACAAGTTAGGTGTCTACCATGCAATTAATTTTAATTTAAGCCTCGTATAAAGTGCTAATTGCTTGTTATCGGTGCCGATTAAGCTTCTTAAATAATTAAGTTAGGTGCCTAGATTGGCCAGGTGCACAAATCTACTACTACTATTCATTCAGTTGTGTCCAACCCTTGGATACTTTGTAGGCCAATCCTCACCATGCTTCCCTGTTTTCCATGGCTTCTTTCAATTGCTTGATGTTCATTCCCGCGTCATTCTTGGTATCCAGCCAACGGGCCTTTGGCCTCCCCTGCTTCCTTTCACCACTGACCATGCCAAATAGCACCTCCTTTCCTAGAGAATTCACCCTCAGTACATGTCCAAACTAGGTCAGTTTCTGTCTGGTAATCTTGCCTTCCCGGGACAACTCTGGGTTTATATGATCAAGAACATCTTTGTTGATGATCCTAGCTGTCCATTGGATTTGTAGACGTTAGAGGCCTAGATCGGCCAGGTGCACCATCTAGGCACCTAAATCTAAGCGTCTTTTATAAAATCGGGGCCTAATTGCTATTCTATAAAGAACCATCAACTCAAGTACCCTTTAAAGAATAAGCGCGCCACACCAATTTTTTGGGCTCCCTCGTTTAGGTGTCCTTTACTGAATCCAGTCCTAGGTGCCATCGACTCGTGTTCGAGTCCTAGCGGCTTGATGAACATCATCGTGTTTTTTTTGGTGGCAGAATACAGAAGTAGATTGTTGGGCCTTTCTTCTACGCAGTATAAATTTGATGTCGTCGCATCAAACACAATCCTCCGCCTCCAACATTGCTCATCTGCTGCTTCCCAGATGGGTGGTACATCGTTAGTCTGACATCTCGGCTGACACCTGTCTACCTTGGGAGGCCTTGCTGGTAGTGAAGCTACCGACAGCATAGCTTTCAGCTTCACAGATGCACGTAACTCCCAGTGGCACTACAAACCCATGAACGGTGACTGGAGAGGGACCTTTACAGAGGCTTAATTGTGTTTTCAGATTTGTTCTCCCTTTCTTTTCAAATAACCTCTATCGTTCTATTCGCTTCTTTTTACAGCTGAAACATTTGAAAATTTTAGCTGATAACAACCTTGATCTTTTCCATGGGTGGTGACTCCTAACACAGAATCCAGGACTGTGGACCTGTAATTGGGATTATTTTTCCTTATTTGTATCCCTATGCATTCGTCGACATTTAACGTCATCTGCCTATCTCTAGCGTCAGAAGATCCTTTCTATAATTCTTCACAATCCACTGCTGTTTTAATGACATTGAATAATTTATTGTCATCTGCAGTTTTTTGAAGTCTTTTTTTCTCTCTCCTATCTCCAGATCATTTACGAATATGTTAAACACCACAATTCCCAGTACGGATTCTTGTGAACTCCAAGTTTGACCTTCTTCCGCTGTAAAAGCCGAACGCTTAGATCTGTTCTCTGAGTCCTGCTCCTCCTCTCCCTTGATGTTTTTAATTTCCCAAGGAGTCTCTCATGAGGAATTTAACGCTGAAAGAAGCAAGAAGCAAAGATTAATGATCGTGTGTACTTTTTTAAAATTTATTTATCAAATTTTCATCATTATCATTTTTACAGATAATAATAAAGAAAGGAAAAAGTTACAGAAAATAAAATATTTCAAGTATTATTCATTTATCTCCTCTAGTCCACATAATGGGAAAATACATCCTGATATTAATATATCAATATATTCAAACATAATCACGATCAAAAAATCAATTATTATGGTGCATCATAAATCTAAACTCCAAACTAATATTAATTCAGATGGTAGCCTTACAAGATTCATGAAGTTGCAAAAATTGTTCCAATTGAATAGAGTCCCAGTATAAATATTCATTTTCTTTATATTTCACTAAGCATTTACAGTACATGGAAATTTTAAGTAAAATGTGGCTCCCAAAGCCAACACCCTTGATTTCAAAGCTAAAAAAGCTTTTCTTCTCAATTGTGTGGCTTGGGCCATATCTGGAAAAATCATTACATTATCTCCACAAAATTTAAGAAGCTTATTCTGACAATAAGCTTTCATAATTAATGATTTATCTATCTCTCTTGCACAAGTTATCAATAGGGTAGATCTAGTTTGAATTATATCCTGTGAGTCTTCCAGGAAACCAGTTAAATCAAACTCTATCTGTTCCAACTGGTCTACACCCAAATCATCAGAAATTTTATTTTTCTGTGGGATATAGTATAAGTTTGTTATGGCCAATTTCTCTACGTCGGCCAACCCCAATACTTCTTTAAAATATTTCCGAATTAAAATTTCTGGAGATAATAAATGGGTTTTGGAGAAATTGACCAATCGTAGGTTTTTTGCCCTTAAAATGTTTTCCATTTTCTCAAATTTTGTATGGGTAATATAAAAATCTTTAACAGCTGATGAAGATACCGCTTGCAATGTAACAACATGGGACTCAGTTGTTATATTACGTTTTTCCATAATCTTCAAATTTGAATCAACATTTTGCAGCTTATTAACTACTTCTTTTGAAAATTTTATATTTTGGGTCACCACTGATGTTAATAACCCCTCAACTCTAGTGTTAATATGCCATAAATCTTTAAGGGAAACTTCCTGTGGCTCGTCCTGTGTTTCTCTTACAACTAAAGCCTCCTCCTGGAAGGATAAAGCTTTGGGCATCTCCCCATAAACTAATGAGGTAGATTCCTGTTGGTCTGATACTCCCACAGGTCAAAAACTGGAACCGTTCTTGGGTTCCAGATCAACAGATCAACAGTAGTGTTGGGTGGAGGAGGGGGAGTTCTTTCTGGGGGACTGAGCCAGGCCCCTGATAGTGAATAGGTACCACGACTGTGGCCTAAGGCACTGGTAGACACAAGGTGTCTGTCTATGGGGCCAGCCATAATAGGTGTGGAAACTTTTGCCTTCCCTTTTCTTTTCCCCATAATATATCAAGAAATTTCATACATACATATCACAAATGTCTCCCGTGTCTCCGAGGGGCTCCCAAGGGGCCTGACCTGCCCCTTAGGGCACGCCCCTATGGCCACGCCCTGCAGCCGCGCACCGCAGTCGCAGCATCCTTTTCACTCATGGGTGCAGGATGGAGTGACGTCAGGGTGTCTGTCTCCGTGGGTGCCTGCTGAGATTCGGCACCCGAAGTCTCCTGCTCTGATGTTATTGAGCACTGCTATCCAGGCACAGCAAACAGGTCCCTCAAATTGCACCTCAGATTCAGAGTTTTCCCCCGTGTGTACTTCTTGGAGCTAGTTAGCAAAGGAAACAATGAATGTACTTCTCGTTAAAACAATGGTGTGTTTATACACATAGAGGGGCATTTTTGATAGGGCATCTAAGTCTGAATTTGGATGTATCCCGCAAGACATCCAAATATTGGGACAGGGGAACATTCATTTTCGAAACAGATGTCCAAATTTTGTTTTCAAAATGACCTGTTTGGATGTTTTGGCCCCTAAGGACGTCTAACTCTTTGGGCTATTTTCGAATACAAAAATGTCCATGTTCAAAACGTCCTAATCCAGACCATTTGGATGTGGGAGGGGCCAACATAGTAATGGACTGGCCACATAGACATCCCAACAGAGCAATGGGACATCTTAGAGGGCACTGCTGTGAACTTCATATAAAGGGTGCCAGATGTATATCTCACCATAACCCCCATGTAATTTATGTGTGAATCCCCCCAAACTCCCTTAAAACCTACTATATCCAGTCTACCACCCCAATAGACCTCATGGCTGCAGGTGGCACCTCTATGGCAGTATAGTAGAGAGCCCCACCCACTAGGCTACTTAAAACTTCTTTAGGCTGCTCTACTAGGCTTTCTCATACCAGCTGCTGCTGTTCTAGAGCCAAGTATATCTTTTTTCCCCCATTTTTGTGTGGTGGAAGGGGGTCAGTGGCACTGGGGGGGCGTGTGGGGGTGTCTTACCTTGATGCATACAGTGGTCATCTGATCAGTTTCAGCACCTTTGTGGCACTTAGATGCTTTTTAAACAGGTCTAGCTCTGAACGTCTAAGTTCCATCCAGGATATCTTGCAAAACGTTCAATTATTGCTGTACCCGCCATAAGGCCCGCCTAAAGCCCGCCAATAATCCTAACAACTGTGGTACAAATGACTATAGCACATGGGAAAACCATGTAGAAACCACATTATACAGTAGTTTAGTAAAAAGACCCCTTAGTTGTTCTGACGTGAGTTAATGCACATGAAAATGCAACAGAAACAGAGAAACATGACAGCAGATAAAGGCCAAATGGCCCATCCAGTCTGCCCATCTGCAGCCTCTACTATCTCCTCCTCTTCCTATTGGCTAAGGCTCTTTACACCTGCATTGTGATGTCATAAAACTTTAGTAACATAGAAACATGATGGCAGATAAAGGCCAACTGGCCCATCCGCAGCATCCACTATCTCCTCCTCTCCCTATTGGCTAAGGCTCTTTCACCTGCATTGTGATGTCATAGAACTTCAGTAACATAGAAAATGATGGCAGATAAAGGCCAAATGGTCCATCCAGTCTGCCCATCCTCAGGATCCACTATCTCCTCCTCTCCCTAAGAGATCCCACGTGCTTGTCCCAGGCTTTCTTGAATTCAGATACAGTCTCTGTCTCCACCAGCTCTTCCGGGAGACTGTTCCACGGCATCTACCATCCTAAGCCCTCTCATTCCAGAGCTTCCTTTCAAATGAAAGAGACTTGACTCATGCGCATTTCCGCGAGGTAGGTATTTAAATGTCTCTCAAGAACACAATCGTAGTGACAACTAAACGAAGATACTAGGGGAAAATGTCACTCACCAGAAGTGGACTAACTCTCCAAGATCTAACATTCAGATCAAAAACAGGTGGAGAAAAAGCCTCAGGAAACTTATCACGCAGCAATCGTTAATGATATGCAGCTGGCTTTATTATCATCATTGGAAAAAAAAACCTCTCACCCAGAAAAACAATGTTTAAAGATCTATAGAGGGAAACCCCCACTACTGTGCACAGTAACTCAATCAATTTTTTATATATACTGTATTTTCATATTTAAAATCTTTTTAAATAGTTTTCAAGTTTTGTAATACAAAAAGCTGAAAAAAAGCAAAAGCAAAGATCACTTAACTCGGGCGCCAAAGAAAATTGCTACTGATAGAGATACGCCGGTGCTCTGCTGCTGATTTTGGAAACTTACTGTGAGAATTTTTCTTAACGCCGCTGAAAAGAAGAAATTTGCATAACGCCGGCGTATCTCTATCAGTAGCAGTGTTCTCTGGCGCCCAAGCCAGATCTTTGCTTTTTTTCAGTTTTTTTGCATTACAAAACTTGAAAACTATTTAAAAAGATTTTAAATATGAAAAAATATATTAAAAATTGATTGATTTACTGTACACAGCAGTGGGGGTTTCCCTCTATAGATCTTTAAACATTGTTTTGTGGGTGAGGTTATTTTGCCAATGTCAAGAACGCCAGTTGTAAATCATTAACGATTGTTGCATGATAAAAGTTTTCTTGAGGCTTTTTCTCCACCTGTTTTTGATCTGAATGTTAGATCTTGGAGAGTGACATTTTCTCCTAGTATCTTGATTTAAACATCTCTATCATATCTCCCCTCTCCCGCCTTTCCTCCAAAATCTGTCCCCATACGCCTTATCACGAAGACCACAAACCAGTTTAGTAGCCTTCCTCTGGACCGATTCCAGGCTTTTTTGAAGGTGTGGCCTCCAGAATTGTACACAATATTCTAAGTGAGATTTCACCGGAGTCTTATACAGAGGCATCAAATACCTCCTTTATCTTACTGGCCGTACCTCTCCCTATGCAACCTAGCATCCTTCTAGCTTTTCAAACTGTTTGCTCCCCATAAGATCATGACATACCTTTTTCACTCTCGTGGGTTTAATGTGTGCATCAGTCCGCACCAGAGTTAACATGACCTGTTAGTGAATAGACCTGCAAATGATACCTAGATTTTGACTGGCACTTTTTCTTTATTTTAAAGGAATACTTTAGATGTTGAATTATGCAAGTAAGAAATGTTAAGAGTTGCCGAGACCTAATCAAACATTTTATTCAGTTGTACTGTTGACAAGCTCTGGCATTTAGCTCAAGAATATGCTGAAAAAATGAGATGTTTTTCATAGAAATCTTTGTCTGGTTTTAAAATGCTTCATGGAAAGAAAATTTTATAAAGAACAGATAGGTAATCAAAGCTATATCTGTACTTACACACATGCACAGTCAGAGATGTATTTATATAAATATACTAGTCTTTAAGCCTGTTACATTAACGGGTGCTAGAATAGATGTGTCTGTCTGTCTTTCTCTCTCTCTCTCTCTCTCTCTCTCTCTCTCTCCTTGACCGCTGTCTGTCTGTCTTTTTTTTCTTTGTCTCTCTCTCTTTGGCTGCTGTCTGTCAGTCTCTCTGGCCCCTTGTCTGTTTGTCATTCTTTCTTTCCCTTTCTCTCCTTGGCCGCTTTCTGTCTGTCTTTCTTTCTTTCTGTCTCTCTCTCTCTCCTTGGCTGCTTTCTGTCTGTCTGTCTTTCTGTCTCTCTCTCTCTCCTTGGCCGCTGTCTGTCTGTCTGTCTTTCTTTCTGTCTCTCTCTCTCCTTGGCTGCCGTCTGTCTGTCTGTCTTTCTTTCTGTCTGTCTCTCTCCCTGGCCCTGCCTGCCTGTGTCTCTCTGTTGCGCCATGCCTGCTTGTGTCTCCATGGCCCCCTTCTGTTTTCCCCCCTCCAGAGCAAACCAAGATTGCTGTCTGCCCCCCAGCACACCCCTCCCCCCAAAGCAGCCCTCTTTCCCTCTCCCCCTCAACTTCCCTGTAGAGCAGTAGCACATTATGTAATTCTTACCAGCTCATCAACAACTAAACACCTTTTCTGACAGGCCGACGTCTTGCAGCACCCGCAGGAGACAAACCACCATTGAAAGCGTGCTGTGCACCGCGTGTCGCAAACAGCCGCACACGCCACGAATGGAACACAGCCACGGAGGCCCAAATCACGGCGGCAGGGATCACGGACTGGCAAGTGCGCATGCGCGCTTAGGGTTTTATTATAGAGGATACAAAAATAAGAGAAAAACACTCCACAAAAAATGAAAACATACCACCACCAAGATAAATGCTAAATGAAAGAAAAGGCCTAGTATCGGGTGAGTTGCAAGATCCTACCACTTCTCCATCATAGGCAAAAAAAACTTTCATATACAAGCATTGTTTCAAAATGATGTGGAAAAAAAGTCAGTGAAAATACTTCTACCGGCTACAATTACAAGCACTGCATGCGGATTTAAATCGCAAAGTGGGTCAATGATCATTTCGCGGCATAACTACCGCTGCCTGAGGACCGCAAAAACCTGATACAGGCATATATATGGGCATATGACATCACAAAGAGAAATTACTCCTGGGGGGAATTCTATTCAATTGTGTAATGTCGAATCTGTACGGAATTCCCCACCTGCAAGGAAAAGTGCAGAATTCTGCATTTCTTAAGTCGAATCCTGCTCGGCGGTGTGGTACAACTCAGCTTCTCGCGTCTCTCTTTCTGCCGTGGTCAGGAAGCGATGCACAGCGGCACTTCTTCCTCCTCCTTTTCCTCTGCCCTCTTGATCCTGACTGTTCCTTTAAGCTGCGCTGTCCTCCGTACAGCTGTGTGGTTCAAAGGCACAGTCTAGTGGCCATTTTGGGAGGGAGCAAAGCAACAAAAAAATTGTGGAAGAGAAGACTGGATGTACCAGCTTGTAGTTTAAGTAAGTGTCCAAATAACTTAAATACTTTACTCTTTATCAATTCACCAAATCACCTAATATATTGCTTCCACAGGTGATAAAGAACCAGTCTTGTAATGTACCTAACTATACATGCGTCAGTGCTCAGGTAGTCAGGGATTTTCAGGCAGCCACCTGAGTAGCATAACTCATGGTGGTAAAATCCTCATTACTCCCAGCCTAGCATTTGTGACGTTTTAATGACTTGTTTCTTTTTTTTACTTATTTCTTCTGGATAAACTGGGGCTCTTCTCTCTGGAAAAGAGGAGGCTCAGGGGGGATATGATAGAGACCTTCAAAATACTTAGGGGCATAGAGAGGGTGGACAGGGACAGGTTCTTCAGACTAAAAGAGACGACAGGTACGAGGGGGCACTCAGAGAAACTGAAGGGAGATAGGTTCAAATCAAATGCAAGGAAGTTTTTCTTCACCCAAAGGGTCGTGGACAAATGGAATGCGCTCCTGGAGGAAGTGATCCGGCAGAGTACAGTACAGGGATTCAAACAGGGATTGGACAGATTCCTGAGGGAAAAGGGGATCGTGGGGTACTGAGGGAGGTGCTGGGGTGTTGCATAAGTATAGACAGCTCACCAGGTCATGCAGGTGCAAGGCCGGAGGGTTAGGACATTGATGGGAAGATAGGACTTTGATGAGAAACCTAGGGGGCAAGGGGGCCCCTTCTGGTGATTAAGGCAGGTCATGACCTGTTGGGCCGCCGCGGGGGCGGACTGCTGGGCGGGATGGACCTCTGGTCTGACCCGGCAGAGGCACTGCTTATGTTCTTATGTAGTATTCAATAAATAAATAATTTACATTATACTTTATGTATATAAAGCCAATTTAGCTTTTATATATATGATTTCTGTCCCCTTAGCCGACGCGTTTCGCTATCACTTCATCAGGACAGGGAAATCTTGTTTCATAATGCTCACATGCTTCACATAGTCTCTGGCAGCTTAAATGCTAGGCTGGATTTTACCACCATGAGTTATGCTACTCGGGTGGCTGCCTGAAAATCCCTGGATACCTGAGCATTGACGCATGTATAGTTAAGCACATTACAAGACTGGTTCTTTATCACCTGTGGAAGCAAATAACTTAAACATCTTAAATCTTAACAATCCACAAAGGGTGTATACAGACCCACAAGTTAAAAACCAAATAAAGTATAAAATACAAATGACCCAACACGGGCTGTGTTTCGGCAACGTAAAAATGCCTTCCTCCGGGGTCTTATGGGGTCCTGAAAGTTGGAAAAAGATTTAGAAAACATATAATTATTTATTTGAAATAGCCAAGAATAAGTGGCGGTGCACATATACTCACACATAAAATGAAATTTGGGGGCCAAAAAATGACCCCAAAATGGGATTTTTGGTTTATATTTCAGCCTTCTTTGGATGATGGTGCTTTTTTTCTCCCCTCCCCACCTGAAGAGCCAAAATGCTATTTTCCACCCCTCCAGATGTCTGGCACTGCTATTCTCTACCCCCTTCCCATGACTGGCACTATCTCTAACCCCCCCCCATCCCCCCAACAATGACCAGCACTGCTATCCCCACTGATAACAATTGCTATCTCCTCCTCCCCTCTCCCGATGACTGGCACTCCTATTGCCACCTCCCATGTCTGGCACTCCTATCTCCCCAAAATCAACAACGAGGGAGAGCAGATGGTGCTCAATCCTTTTTTATTTTATATCGGACGTGACACGATTGTGTTTCGGCCCAAGAAGGCCTGCCTCAGGAGTCTTGCTGTTAAATCATAAAACCCTAGCTATATTGATCCATAGGTTCAACTATTGCAATAAGTTCTCTTGAAAAACACCAAGCCGGTAGCTGACAGTGAGTGCAGCGAAACCACATACACATTCTCATTTTCATGGTCTCCTTCGTTGTTGCTTTTGTGCTTCTCACTGTGGTGAAGGCCGTTTCTCCTGTTTGTTTTCTGAACTCCTATCATCCACTACCCGCTCCCCCCCCCCCCCCCCCCGGCCCAGACCAACGCCATAGTTACAGTCCCGATGCTCCAGAAGCCAACGTTCTGTGTTGGGCTGAAGGGCCTTGAGCGTCTGTGCACGCTCAAGGACTGCTGGCTCACTGAGCATCAGCGTCGACTTCTGGAGCATCAGGACTGTAAGAGCAATGTCGGTCTGAGGCAGGGAGGAGCAGGTAGTGGAAGATAGCCTCCTTCTTTTGCCGCAATCCATCCCCCTCTGAAGCAACTTCCAGTTTCTGCTCAAGTAGACCACAGCAAAGGAACGGTGCAAGGGAGGTCGCGGGAAGCAAAAGGAAGGAGATGGGGGCACCTGGATGGCGGGAAGAGATTGGGCACGGATGGAGGGAAGGGGAAGAGAGGGAAGAGATTGGATACATGGATGGAGGGAAGGGGAAGAGATGGGGCATATGGATAGAGGGAAGTGGAGAAGGAGGGAAGATATGGTGCACATGAACAGAGGGAAGGGGAAGAGATGGGGCACATGGATGGAGGGAAGGGGAAGAGATGGGGCAAGGATGGAGGGAAGGGGAAGAGAGGGAAGAGATTGGATACATGGATGGAGGGAAGGGGAAGAGATGGGGCATATGGATAGAGGGAAGTGGAGAAGGAGGGAAGATATGGTGCACATGAACAGAAGGAAGGGGACGAGATGGGGCACATGGATGGAGGTAAGGGGAAGAGTTAGAAAGATAGATTTGAGATGGAGGAAGAAAAATGGAAGAAAACTGAATGTGAAAATTAGTGCCAAAGAAGGATGTAGTGCAAGAAGTGAAGGAGAGGAAAGAAACAGCAAATTCATAAAGAGGCATTGGAAACAGAGTTAAGAGCATAGATGGAACAAGATGACCAGAAAAATAAGATTACCAGATAACAAAGGTAGGAAAATGGTTTTTATTTTCAATTCAGTGATTGAAATATGTCAACTCTGAAAATTGACATAACTCGGTTTGCGAGTGTTTTGCAAGACGAGCAAAACATTCTCGCAAACCGAGCGTTGACTCGATTTGCGAGCACCCCCCCTGAGAACCGGCATCATTCCCCCCCGCTCATGAACACCCCCTCCCCCCCACACGAACTGGCACCCCCGCCCGAACAACATTCAGTCTTACCCCCCATCTGGCACCGGCACGTAGCCCACAGGATGTGCCGGTGCCGGTGAAAGAAGTTCCTGCCTCTTGCCTGGGCCTTGAGCATCTGCACATGCTCAAGGCCTTCTGGTTCTCGCTCTCTCTGAGCGGGGGGAAGGAGTGATGCTGGTTCTCGAAGAGGGGGGGGGTGTGGAGCAGCGCCGCTGGCCTCGGGGGGTGGGGATGGGTGGGAACGTATCAAGTGAATTTCCCTTACTTCCTATGGGGAAACTCGCTTTAATATACAAGTAATTTGGTTTACAAGCATGCTTCTGGAATTAATTATGCTCGTAAACCAAGGTTCCACTGTATTTTGTTTTTATGTTTTGGACTGTTCAGGAAGACATGCATTTCTTTCTGTTTCTCTTGTGGTATATTGTGTGCAGAGTCTGGCATATTAGGGTTCCGTTTGTGTACAATAGTAATTTTAGTTTGTGGGTTTGTATTTGAAAAGAGGGCTGTTGTTTTTTCTGTTTTTTTGTATGTGTGACTGAGGTCAGGTGTCCTAGTGGGGATGACAAATGATACTCACATACCCAAATGTCTAACCTCGATTTATATTCGAGTCAACCTTTTTTCCTCCTTTTTTGGGGGGGAAAGGTTACCTCGGTTTATATTCGAATCAGTTTATATTCGAGTATATTCATTAAAATCTGGACAGACAACTCACAAATCTGCTATCTTCGACCACAGACTACAAAACCTTCAAAAAAGAAACAAAAACCCTACTCTTCAAAAAATACATTAAACCTTTATAACAGAGCCAGACCCATCCCAAGCTTCACCCACAACACTACCTACTACTTAGCAAATCAAAAATGTTCAAACCACTCATTAGGCATTTCCTAATATCATGACAATTCTCATGTAATCCACCGAATGTATTTCGTAGCATCATGACAATCCTTGTGTAATCCGCCGTGAACCGTAAGGTAATGGCGGAATCGAAATCACTAATGTAATGTCAAGTGTGAATGATGAATTACTGTGTAAGGTGAAATGAAATGATGAAAAGACAGTGATGGCAAAGCAGGACAAATGGTGGTGATTAATTCACAAAGAGAAAGTGTGGTAACGGAAAATCTAAACGTGATAGCAACATTGTGGAGAATCCTCGGTGAAAATGATCCACTGGTTCAGTGGCCAGTGAGACTAATGGACAGAAAATCAACTAGCGAAGAAAGGGCTGAACTAAATAATAGGGCCCTATGACATTATGAAAAAACAGACGTGGTACACTTCTCCCTCGTCATTCGCGGGGGATACGGGCAGAGCCGGACCGCAAATGGCGAAAAAACGTGATTATCTGGCTCTGACCCACTCCCACCTCCCTGCCGCCTTCCCGGCCTTACCTGGTGGTCTAGAGGGCTTTTGGGGCAGGAGCGATCTTCCTACGCTCCTGCCCCGTGCAAATCGCTATGAGGAAATGGCTTTAGGGAGTTCCCGACGTAGTCTCGAGAGACTACGGGAACTCACAGCAGCCATTTCCTGATGGCGATCTGCACGGGGCAGGAGCGTAGGAAGATCGCTCCTGCCCCGAAAGCCCTCTAGATCACCAGGTAAGGCCGGGAAGGCGGCAGGGAAGGAAAAAAATATGGGTTTTTTAAAAGTTTAGACTGTTTTTTTATTTTCCCCATCCCCAGAAAAAAATTGCGATTATATGAAACCGCAAGTGCAGGAACCGCGAATGGGGAGGGGGAAGTGTATTTTAAAACCACATACCTTGGCTTAGGGTTACCAGATTTTGAGGACATGTCCGGGGATCCAAATGGCTTTTCAAAACCTAGCAGTTTGTCTGGGTTTTGTAAAGCTTCTGGCAATGAGCGACGGATGGCATTCGCGCATACGCAGATGCAAGACGGTGACATCACAGCAGCGCATGCGCAAATGCTATCCGACGTCGCTCGCTGCTTGTGCAGGTCGATGGGGGCAGGGTGGGGGGAGGACGGAACTGGACATGGCCAGCTGGTACAGGCGGGCCTGGGACAGGGCCATGGGTCCGGATTTTCCATTTGGAAAATCTGGTAACCCTACCTTGGCTGTCTTACATATAAAAGCATAAAAGTCTATAAAGAAGCAAAAAAAAAAGAGGAAACAACAGATTTCAAAATAGCTGGAATGTGTACAGAAGAGAACCATTTTAAACATATTGGATGTATGAAAACTTCCAGTGCTACAAATGTGCATACATGACAATCTATAAAATGCGGAATCCATAAAATGCGGAATCCATAAAATGCAGAATCTATAAAATGCGGAATCCACCGTTCTAGGATTTAAAAGCAAACTAGATGCACATCTCCTTACGAGAGGCATAGAGGGATATGGGTGACTAGAATTACGCCAGGTGTACACCAGACTTGATGGACCGAAGGTCTGATCCGGAAATGGCAGTTCTTATGTTCTTATAATGCCTCATTCCACATTGCCTCAGAGCCAACCTCATCAGTGATGTTACAATGGAGTAGCAACATTCCAGAATAAAAAGATTCTAGAACCCCAAACAGTATCAAGATTCCAGGCAGAATCTCAAAGAACAGCAAGATTCCAGAACCCAAAGAGTAGCAACATTCCAGAGCTGAGATTGTGACATGGACAAGAGGACATGGACTGAAGCTAAGGGAGGACAAGTCCAGGACAAATATCAGGAAGTTCTGCTTCACGCAACGAGTGGTGGACACCTGGAACGCTCTCCCAGAGGAGGTTATTGCAGAATCCTCCATTCTAGGATTTAAAAGCAAACTAGACGCACATCTCCTTACGAGAGGCATAAAGGGATATGAGTATACCTGGCTGGGCCTCCGTGTGTGCGGATCGCCAGACTTGATGGACCGAAGATCTGATCCGGAGATGGCAGTTCTTATGTTCTTATGCATGCGTGGAAAAGGGACGCCACTATAGTATTTCAAAAGAGGACACGAAGGACCATGCAAAATACCTATGCAAAAGAGCACAGTGCGGGCACAATATAGTTATAACTTAAATAAAGAACACATTTCATTTATAGCATAAACAGATGAATAATCCTAAGGACCTCTTGCATGAAATCCAAAAACCAGACCAAACTAATTGGATGTTATGATGGGCAAAACACACACATCAGAAAGCAATGTAAGCTAAGGCCTCCAAATGCAGAGATCTAATTTGGATCTAAGCAACAAACCATGAGCGTTTCAACTGGCAGTGAAGGTGGCACTTGAGTTTCAAGGAAACGGTTTTGAAAGAAACTCTGTGAAATGGATACTTGGCGTGAAGTGAGATAATAATCATAATAATAACTTTATTCTCATATACCACCGATCCATACGGTTCCAGGCGCTTCACAAAGAAGGAGAACTGTACAATCAGTGAAATATACATAAAATTATGTAAAACGTAATTATGAAATAGAAAGTAAAAATGCAGTTATATAACAAACTTATCAAACTTTCTAAAAACATTATAAGAATACATTTGGGAAATCAAAGGGCTTAACCAAAAGTTCATTTTGTGTGGCGCCGTGATTGGGGAGAGTGTGGCGCAGTGATTAAGGCTACAGCCTCAGCACCCCGGGGTTGTGGGTTCAAACCCACGTTGCTCCTTGTGACCCTGGGCAAGTCACTTAATCACCCGATTGCCCCAGGTACGTTAGACAGATTGTGAACCCGCCGGGACAGGCAGGGAAAAATGCTTGAGTACCTGAATAAATTCATGTAAACCGTTTTGAGCTGTCCTGGGAGAACGGTATTAAAAAAAAAATGTCTTATTCAAAAAATCTCTTGTAACGACAAGCCTTCACAGAAGGGTGCATAAACATAAAATCATTACGGGTATTTTTTGAGGATGCGTGCTTCGAAAGGTAACCAATGTATTGCTGGTCATATTTCTGTAGCTCCTTCACTAATCACCTTATTTCTTTATATAAGACGTTATTACTTAATTCAACAAGTAGCTGATGTGGTTAAGTGAACACTCAGAGCCACAGCTGAGGTCCTAGTGAAAAAAATCACAGAGCAGCTGTATAGGAGACCATCATAGTTGTTTCAAGTTTCAAGTTTAATACAGATTTGATTAATCGCTTCATCTAAATTCGAAGCGATGTACATTATGATAAAATTACAATGTAAAAACAAAATCATAGAAGATAATACTAACAAGGTTAATGACAAATTTGACAAAACTAGAAACAAAAGGAAAATATAGGGAAGAAGTTACAATTTAAATAAGGTAAAGTAAACATATAGGGAAAGCACATAAGGGGAGGGTAATGATAATAATTTTAATAAGATAAAATTTAAAAGGAAGATAAAAATTGAAAGTGAGACTTGAAAGAATAACTTTAAGAGTTTCTCATGATTATTAAAAAGTCACTTAGGAGCTAGTTAGTTTACGAATGCATCACTAAACAGGAAAGTTTTTAGTTTACATTTAAATTTATCTAAATTAGTTTCTTCCCATAGATAGCTCGGAAGAGAATTCCATGTCTGGGGAGCAGTGACTGAAAAAATAAACTGACGACGCGTATTTATTATTTTTAGCGATGGAATCGTTAGTAGATGCTGTTCGGCAGATCTTAAAGTTCTATTAGCTGTATAAGGGATTAGCAATTTGTGAATGAAAGCTGGAGTTTTATAAAGAAGTGATTTAAAGGTGAGCAAGCTGAGTTTATATATTATTCGATGAGCCACCGGAAGCCAATGGGCTTCCTTAAAAAGAGGAGTTATGTGATCAAATTTTTTTGCTTTATAAATAAGTTTAATGGATGTATTTTGTATTATCTGTAAGCGTTTTATTTCCTTTTGAGCTATACCAATGAACAAGGCATTACAGTAATCTATCTTTGAAATGACAAGTGAATGAATGAGGATGTTTAGAGAATTGGCATTAAGGAACTGTGATACAGACCGTATTTGTCGAAGCCTGAAGAATGAAGACGTAATAATACTACTAATATGATCGTGGAAGGAAAGAGAGTGATCAAAAATAACTCCTAGTATTTTAATGTTGTTTACCTCTTGTAAGGGGTGACCCTTAATAGAAATTGGGAGGCTAAGTTTGGGATTATCCTTCCAAGGGAAAAGTAGTACATTGGATTTAGTGATATTCAATGCAAGTTTATTATTGTTTAACCAGTTATGTATTTGTTCTAATTTTGTATTGATTACTGATATGTCAGAGGGATTATTGGTATCAATGGGGTGCAAAAGTTGAATATCGTCGGCATAAGCGAAAACATTGAAGCCGATAGATTGACATAAAGTCAACAAAGGTGCAAGAAATATATTAAATAGAAGTGGAGAAAGTATAGAACCTTGTGGGACACCGTTTGTAGTAGGGAAAGTATCAGAAGTTGAATTGTTGAAAGAAACGGATGAAGAACGATCAGAAAAGTAAGAGTGAAACCAAGATAAAACTTGGTCTGTGATACCAATTGATTGGAGCCTAGTTAGTAATAGCTCATGATCGATTGTGTCGAAAGCAGCCGAAAGATCCAAAGATACTAAGAGAACTGATTGATGATGGTCTAGAAAGTAGTGAATAATGGTAGTCATGCCTATTAATGAATGTTCTGTAGAATGATGTTGCCTAAAGCCAGTCTCCTCCACCATACCAAGACTAAATAACATGAAATCAAATAAAATGAAACAAAACATCAACTTAACTTTGAATGGCGTGGGTAGTTAGCACAACTGCTCCGGGCTCCTTCTTTATTCTCAACACCGACCCCTCCAACCTAGGTTTCACCCACTGGCTTCTTCAGGAGGGGTGCTGAAATTACAAGATGACTAAATCAACACTAAACCCAACAGCTTACTCTACCTTCTCCATAAATTGAAACATACCAAATACTCAATATACCCACACTCTACGACTTACCGGCACAGACACTCCATGCTGCACACAGACACGCTACTGGCGACGGGCTACGTCCCAGTAGGCCACGCCTTATATACACACACACCTCATTACTGACATCCACGTCATAACTCCCTATGTCACAATGAAAAACTAAAGTTGAAACCACTCAATTTAATTGTTTAGCCCTACAGGGGCCAAGGTATGCCACTGGAAGATAAACTTCTGCTCCAAATGCAGTAAATATTGAGTGATATTTCCAGTTTCTTTATGGGCACGTGCTAATACAGTGTAAATGCTCGGCGATGCGGATTTTAACTACCCGCCGAGTGTGCCCTATATAATATAGCCCGCAAGGGCATATAATACAATATATTACTGCTGAGGATAAACAGTTGGTACCAGTTCTTAAATAAAATTTCTTACCCCCTGATTGAGGAATTGACACTTGGTCAGTGTTGAGGATATGAGAGCAATATACACACTGATGGCAACATACATGAGGACCCCCCCTCTGTTCTGTTGAGCAGGATCACGATGTTTCAAAATTTGACCCAAATTACGACCCCTAGTGTAGGCAAACAAGGGAATTTCATTCATGCTCTCATGTAGCTGCAACACTGGCCAATGTTTCAAAATAATACTTCTAATTTGTTGACTCCGGCTGGAGTAAAGAAGTACACATACGAAGGCCCCACTTTTCTCTTTTTCTTGCGGATGGAATAGCCACTCCCGCCGACAGTTGCGGGTTCTTTTCCATGTCAGTCTGACTACCCGAGAAGGATAGCCTCACTCTATAAACTTTGTGTATAAAAGCGTGGCCAAAAATTAGGCGAACTGCCGTATTCTGTAATAATAGGATGCCAGATAGATAATATTACAGTAGTAATGAGGACAAGTTAATAATAAGTTTTTTCTACCACACATAGGGTTACCAGAAGTCCTATTTACCAGTCATGTCCTCTTTCTAGAGAGCATATCCGGGCGTCAAGACAGTTTTCAAAACCTGGCACTTTGTCCAGATCGCGCCGGGAGGAGCATCTGCACGGAAACCCAACAGACCGACGAGCAGGCAGAGGGGGGTGGGGCTAGGGGTGGGCCAGGGGTGAGGCTGGGGCATGGCATGGGCATAACAGAGCAGGGATGGGTGGAACTGGGCGGGCCTGGGGCGGGTCTATGGGCCCAGATTTCACGTGCGAAAAATCCGATAACCCTAACCACACCAGTTACAGAAGAAACAAGAAATTACTGAAGACTCAATCGAATTGAAAGATTGAATGAAACCAGGAACAGCAAACTAGCAGGAGCGGTGCATGAGCCTAAGCCTAAAGGTAAAAATAGTGAGGAAACATACTTTAAAACAGTAAAAGTTCTAAAAACAGCACTCGCCATCAAAAATCCAAGTGGTTAAAGAGTAGGATTACCAGATTTTACCTATGTCAAATCCGGACTCATAGACCCGCCCCCTCCCCAATCCCGCCCATTTCCACCCACCCCCATTCCACCCACAGCACGCCCCAGCCTCGTCTCTAAGCCCGCCCCTAAACCTGCCCCCTCAGTCTGCTCATCAGTCGGGAGGGCATCCATGCATGCGCGGATGCTAAGCGATGTCCTGCGCACGTGATGTCACCATGTTGCATCCCGGCACGATCTTTTCAAAACCCTCTAAAAAGAGGGCATGTCCGGGTAAATCCGGACACCTGGTAATCCTAGTTAAGAGGCTACAAACAATATAGCTCACAAGATGTCTGGTAACCCTATCCTGTCACAGGGAAGACCCTATGACTCACGACCAACATGCTGTAGAATAGAGGTCTGACCCACAGGACTCCCACGGGGACCCCCCTCTAGCCAACAGGACTCCCACGGGGACGGAAGGCTTTGGAAGCAGGGTTCATCCATATAATATAATGGACACGTCAGCCTTAGTAAAAGAGGGGGTTTATAAGTTAATTACCGGAACAGAAAACAAAAAAAGGGTTCCACCAAAGAGATTCCACAAGGAAAACAGCAAAAGAAACTGTGGAATTGATGATCCTGTCAGAAGTAATTGCTGCTTTTTATGGGGATGGGCGGGGATGGAGGTAATTCCTTGCAGGGACGGGTGGGGACGTAGAGGATCCGGGCGGGGATGGGTGGGATTTCTGTCCCCGCGCAACTCTCTACTGTAGAACCGGCTGTCGAGGGACTAGGTGGTGTGCAAGCACCCTGATAATGATAGACCTGTGCCTAAGCCCAGACACCTATGAAAGAAACTTACGCAGCCAAGTGCCCATTTATATTTTCCTGGGCAAGTGGCTAATGGGCCTAAGCCAGCACAGGGAGAGCCTGGTAGGGCAGGAAAAGGCAAACCTAGGGGTCAGGACACTAAGTTTACACCAAAACACAAGCAGCAAACTAGTTTGAACAGGCTTGTAGGTCAGGAGAAACCTCAGCCAGTCAGGATGCAGCTCACTCAGGAGCCAACCCTTAACCACCTGAGCAAGGCTAAGCACAGCAGAGTGCTAGAGTGGGCCTGGCAGTGCCACGAGCAAGTCAGTGAAGGGAAGCTCGCAGTCAAATTTATAGTTGCTTCTAAAGACTCAAAAAGACAGTAGCCTAGCAGCAAAATGGCAGCCAGAAAGGGAAGTTAGCCGTAGAGGCTGGGCAGGCTAATCCTCTTCTATGAGGTACCTATGAGGGGAAGAGACTATGGGGGTGGAAAAAAACAGGAGTTAGAGAAAGAGAATACTGGGATGGCAGTGAATTGAGGGTTGGGAGGAGAGAATAAGGAGAGTAATGAATGCTGAGAGATGGGGTTAGGGGGAGAGAACGGAAAGGCTGAGGAGTGAAAAATGAAAGACAGTAGGTGAGGGGGGGGGAAATGGGACACATTCACCCTGGAAAAGGGGCAGAGATAGCTGGGGGGTAAATTTACCAGGAGAGGAGAGGAGAAGGAATGCAAGCTAAGAAAGAAAAGGAGAAGGTAGAACTTGAGGAGGGAAACTGCTGTGGTATTTCATGCCTTGCGGAAGATGTCCTTTATAATTCTACCTGGAAAAAAAAAATTACAAATAAAGTACACCGACTTTTTCAGAATTTTCAATTATTTTTATGCAGAATTCCCCAGGAGAAAAAAAAGTGCATGTTTCCTCTAGGGCAGGGGTGTCAAAATCCCTCCTCGAGGGCCGCAATCCAGTTGGGTTTTCAGGATTTCCCCAATGAATATGCACGAGATCTATTTGCATGCACTGCTTTCATGGTATGCTAATAGATCTCATGCATATTCATTGGGGAAATCCTGAAAACCCGACTGGATTTGGCCCTCAAGGAGGGACTTTGACACCCCTGATCTAGGGTTACCAGATGTCCGGGGGTCCGGATGGCTTTTCAAAACCCGGCACTTTGTCCAGGTTTTGAAAAGCCTCCTCTCAATCGCATGCGCATGGCGTCATCATGTGGCCCCCGTGCATGAGTGGATTGCCTCCTGCCCGACCAAAACATGAAGTGGGGGCGGAGCTAGCATGGGATTGGGGCGGAGATGGTAAGGTTGGGGGGGCGGGTCTAGGGTATCCGGATTTTACAGTCGTAAAATCTGGCAACCCTATCTTCATCCTAAAGTGAAATGGGAATAATTGAATATGTACTGTATACAGTATTTTAGAAGGAAGACAGGAGCAGGGTAATATGATGGACATAACCCCCCCCCAAAAAAAACTTTTGTGGAGGTATAGCCTAGTGGTTACAACTGTTCCCTCAGCCCCCTGAGGTTGTGAGTTTGATCCCAGCTTATTACTTGTGACTCTGAGCAAATCACTTACCATATTTTTCACTCCATAAGACGCACTTTTTCCCCCAAAAAAAGTGGGTGGAAAAAAGCGTGCATCCTATGGAGTGAATTCCCCAACCCCCTCCTTACCTTATTTAGATCAGCGCCCACCCCTCATCTTCTGATGCTGTTGCTACTGGTGGCTCCTGAAAGTAGAGGAAGGGACGCTCTCTGCTCCTGGACTTTATCTCCGACGTCAGAATTGATGTCGGTGATAAGGCTTCTGGGCCGGAGGCGTGCAATCGCTGCACCCGCCTGGCCCTTCCCAGCAATTTGTTTCTTTGTAGAGGGTGAAAAGCCACTGTAGGGAGTGAAGCGCCGCTGGGTCCCTGCTCATCCCTCACTCTCGGTGCCATGCTCTCGGTGCTTTAGACAAGAGTCCCTCCCTCTGCCGCTGCTACTTTGTGGACGTGTTCTCAAAGTGGCAGCAGCGGGAGGCAATTAAAACCAGCAGGCAGGTGGGCAGGCTTGTGGGGGGGGGGGGGGAAGGACAGGCTGGAAGGCAGTGAGTGGAACATAGGAGGGAGGGAGGTTGGAAGGGACAATTGTTGGGCCTGAGTTGGGGGGGAAGAGATGACAAAGACAGTGGAGGAAACATAGGAGGGAGGGAGGAAAGGAAAATTGCTGAGCCTGAGTTGGAGAGGGGGGAGGAGATGACAAAAGCAGTGAGGGGAACATAGGAGGGAGAGAGGGACAATTGTTGGGCCTGAGTTGGAGGGGGGAGGAGATGACAAAGGCAGTGAGGGGAACATAGGAGGGAGGGAGGAAGGGACAATTGTTGGGCCTGAGGAAAGAAAGAAAGAAATCACCAGACAACAAAGGTAGGAAAAATGATTTTTTTTTTCAATTTAGTAATCAAAATGTGTCAGTTTGGAGAATTTATGTCTGCTGTCTATATTTTGCCCTATATTTGTCTATTTTTCTATAGTTGTTACTGAGGTGACATTGCATATTTAAAAAAGTCATCTGCCTTGACATCTGTGCCTTGTCCCTGCCTGCCTTGTGCCCTGTCCCAGCCTACCACTAGACCTCCAGAGGGGGGACAGGGTGCAGAGCCTGGCATTGAGTATGGGGTTGGGTGCAGAGCCTGGCAGGGAGAATTTGGTTCAGAATTTTTTTTTCTTGTTTTCCTCCTCTAAATTTAGGGTGCGTCTTATGGTCAGGTGCGTCTTATGGAATTAGATTGTGAGCCTACAAGGACACATCGGGAAAATACTTAGTACCTGATTATTATTCAGTGTATTGTAAACTGCTTTGGGTGAATCTCTTCATGAAAAAACCCCAATAAATACTCAAGAGGAGAGTCTCAATTGAAAGGAAACTTTGGAAAATGCTTGAGTACCTGATTGTAAAAACCGCTTAGATAACCTTGATAGGCGGTATATCTTCCTTGTCCAGCCACTATGATAAAACAACTCCAGACCATACAAAACACCGCCCTCAGATTGATCTACTCACTCAAAAAATATGATCACATAACAACTGCCTTCTTAGACTCTCACTGGCTACCCATACAAGCACGAATCCAATTCAAATTCCACTGCCTGATATTCAAAGCATTACACGGCTCTTCCCCCTCCTATCTAAATAACCGCTTAAACCAAATCTCCACCTCAAGACACAGAAGAACCTCGAACCCTTTCGCCTTCCCCCCACTCAAAGGCACACAACGCAAGAAAATGTTTGACAACCTTCTGGCAACACAAGCAGCAAAAATCAACCATTCCATCTCCAATCTTATGACAATATCAGACAACTTCAAAACATTCAGAAAAGAAATCAAAACCCTGCTTTTCAAAAAATTCATCCAAATATCTTAACCCCTCCTCTTTTACCTCCAGAAGATTCACCTACCTTCAGATAACCTTCCCCCAAATGACCCACCTTAACACCTTCCAATTAAACAAATACCATAAATAGATTGTAACCTACCCTCTCTAACTGCATTCCATATGTATTTTTCATACAGTTCTTCACTGTCAGTTTAATTTCCATCCTATAAGTTCACATAGAATTTTTCTTTTTTCAACCATCTCTTCTTTATTAATTTCCAGGTACTTTAGTTAGATTGTGAGCCTTCGGGACAGTAAGGGAATTTTTTAAGTACCTTCTTACTTCTCATTTATAATCTTAATGTATATTTTCTTCAAACCGCTTAGAACCTAACGGATGTAGCGGTATATAAGAAATAAATTACATTACATTACATTACATTACATTACATTACATAAAATCCTAATAAACTTGAAACTTGAATGAAGGGGCATAGGATGAAGATGAAAGTGGATAGACTCTGGAATAATCTAAGGCAATACTATTTATGTATTTTAAAAATTTATATACCGTTTAAACCTAAACGGTTTACATATCGTTACATACATAATTCAATAAAACAAATAAAATCAAACAAACATTAACATATAATTGTTGGAAAATCACGTAAAGTGTCCATCAAAAGAGCAATTGCAACGATCAGTTCCTAGAAAAATGCATTAACAAATAACTGTGTTTTTAATAGTTTTCTGAAATTACCCTTGTCATGACATTTTCGTAATTGACCGACAAGTGAGTTCCATAATTTGACCCCCGCAGAGCAAAAGGCCATTTTACTGGTCTCAGCATAATTCGGATTAGCATTTGTTTTTAATAACGCTGAGTTCGCAGAACGCAGAGACCTGGATGGTAAATAATTTGGCATCTTACTTTTAAACAATTCAGGTACGGTTCCATACAAGAATTGATGGCAAATCAATATTGCTTTATATTGAGATCTAAAAACAACAGGCAGCCAGTGCAACTCCGCCTCGAATATTCACTCGACAAATTCAAGACTACACTAAAAACTATTCCAAGACGCATATCCTAGCGTCTAAATATTTCCTTTCCAATAGCTAGCAAAATAAACACGAACCGCTTTTAAGAAGCGATCCCCATTCCTGGTGTTTTATCCTCCCCCCCCTCTTCCCTTTAATTAATTTGTTTTTAATGATGTAATTATTAACTTTCCCCTCCCCCTTTCCACTCAAGCTCATGTTCGTATTTGTAATTTGCCTATTTAATGTTCACATTCCCCCCCCCCCAAAAAAAAAAAAATATTTTAACTTTTCATTTTTAGCATTGTAAACCGGCCAGGTGCACATCAATGGTCAGTATATTAAAATCAATTAAACTTGAAACTTGAACGTAAAGACAGGGCGAGATGTGATCGTATTTAGATACGCCTTTTATCCATCTTGCTGCTGCGTTCTGCACAACTTGCAATGCCCTGGATCTTGTCTTAGTTATTCCAAGATTCAGGACATTGCAAGAGTCAAGTCTAGACAACACCATCGCCTGAACCACTGTGCGGAAATCGAAAGGAGATAACATAGGCTTTACGCGACACAATAAGTATATTTGCGCAAATCATGCTTTTGCAACTTGTAAATTCATTGAGAGGCCACAATCCAACTTTACACCTAGAACGGTCATCGACTCACTCACTGGAAGAACATCATCAATAACCTTTAAGTCCGTGGGCCATTTAGGATCAGTTTTCCCCACAAACATAATCTCAGTCTTACTGAAAGAGTTGTGGATGCCTAGAACAGCCTCTTGGTGGAGGTGGAGACTGTTTATGAATTGAAGAAAGTATGGGACAAGCCAAATGAGAGGGGAAGATATTGTATAGATGGGCAGATTGGACAGGCCTTATGTTCTTTATCTGCTGTCATTTTTTTTTTTTGGGGGGGGGTTGTTTCGAGTTATTAAGCAGTAAGGCTCGGATTCTCCACACGACGCCCATATCGGCGGCCACCTAAAAAGCGGCCGCCGATCGTGTGTCAGTCGTGAGATGGAGCCATGTACAGAATTGCACTTCTGGGGAAAGATAGGTGCCAGAAACCGTGGGCCAGGGTTTTCCAGGCCTACGTTTCCGGCGCCTAGTTTTGTCGTGAATTTGTGCCTCCGTAGACACTTTAGGCTGCCACAAGCAACGTCCGGCATTAGCCACACCCTCAGTGGCATTAGGTGGCATAAAGGGCCTACAGAGGTACGATTCTGGCACAGAATTTTAGGCACCAGTAGGTGTTTTGACTTTAACGGGTTTTTTGCCTATAGGCACCTAAGTTTAGGCGCATCTTGTAGAATTTTCCCCTAAGTGTATGCTTCTAAAATAAACACTAATTAAGTGCAACAAAGCTTTCTTTTCCTGCATCCTAATTTATAATGTGGATGTGCTTGTTTATTACCCCAATATTGATTGGGTAAATGTAACATCAGGTCATGCTAGGGCAGGGGTCTCAAAGTCCCTCCTTGAGGGCCGCAATCCAGTCGGGTTTTCAGGATTTCCCCAACGAATATGCATTGAAAGCAGTGTATGCACACAGATCTCCTGCATATTTATTGGGGAAATCCTGAAAACCCGACTGGATTGCGGCCCTCAAGGAGGGACTTTGAGACCCCTGTGCTAGGGAGATAAAATTCCTCGATGAAATCAAGAACTGTTTTATGGAGCAGCAGGTTCAGGAGCATCAAAATAACCTCAGGAGAATAGCTTTTATGATCTAAGGCAGGGGTGTCCAACCTGTGGCCTGAAGGCCGCATGCGGCCCTGTGAAGTATTTTGTGCGGCCCCGGTCGAGGGCGATGCAGTGTTTTCCTCTGCTGCCCCCGGGTGTTTGCCGTCTTGCCGGCTCCCTCCTCTGTCATGCTGCAGCGTTTGTGCATTTGTGTAGCCCCAGAAACATTTTTTGGGGCCAATGCGGCCCAGGGAAGCCAAAAGGTTGGACACCCCTGATCTAAGGCTTCGAGCTCAAGAGCCATGCCATAAGACAAAAATGCTCAGGATTCTCCGGCGCGATGGGACCCTGTGAGAGAAGATTTGGATGACAAGGAAGCATGAGAGCCACATCCCTCTGCAGATTTAATTAGTCTGTGTACTATGGCTGTCTCGGCCAATCTGTTGCTACCAGGATCACTCAACCTGGCTGTGTTTTGACCCACTGAAGCACCCTTCCTATCATTGGTCATGGGGGAGGGAACACATACAGGAACTCCTCTGCAGACCAGGCATGGACTAGGGCATCCAGCTTGGTACTTCTGAGCTTGTACCTTCGGCTGAAGAAATGAGCTGCCTTTTTGTTGGATGATGAGGCCATGAGGTCAAACATCGGATGGCCCCAGTGCCTGATTATGAAGTCGAAGGCCCTCCGAGAGAGAGACCACTCCCTGGGATCCAAGGTCTGCCCACTTAGGAAGTCTGCCTGTACATTCTCCACCCTGGCTACGATGGGCTTCTACCTACTGGAAGAGCAGGCAAACTTCCTTGCCTGTTTACATACTGCAGTTGCTTTGTCTGAGAAGACTCGAACTGCCCTTCTTTCTAAGGCATTGTCCAGGGCTCGCAGAGCTAAACGTATCACTTTCAGCTCCAAGCGATTGATCAATCACTTCCTTTGAGATGGGGACCACTGCCCTTGTAGTGGGCATCCCTCCCAAGAGCTCTCCAATCAATAGGCTGGTATCCGTTGTCAGAACTGTCTACTGGGAGATATGTTGCATTCCCCTGTTCAAGGACCAGTCCAAGCTGCTCCATGCCTTGTCCGACCATGGCAGCAGGAGGCCCAGGGAGTCCACTTGCAGAGACCACCTTGAGAGGATCAACTCCTGAAGTGGGCGCAAGGTGTGCTCTTGCCCAAGGAACCACATCAATCATGACTACCATGGATCCCAGTACTTAAATATACTTAAATAAACCATTGGGTCTCTGCAGGCCACAAATCTCCTGAATTTGCATCAAGCGCTTCATTTTTTATGCTTCTGGGAGGAATATCCTGTTCTGCATCATCTCGAAATGGATTCCCAGGTATTCCAGGGACTGAGTCAGAATCCAATTGACTCTGAAGTTGACTGCCCAGCCTAACATCTGTAGGAGATGGACCACTTGCTCTACCACTATCACTCCCTCACAGTGGCGTAGTGAGGGAGTGGGCAGGGGTGGACCACCCCAGATGCTGTCTTGGTAGGAAAACAGCCAAGCTCGTGCCCTCCCTTCACCACCCCCATATCTCTATAAAATCTTTGTCAGCATGAGCAACTACTCTTGCCTGTTGCTTGTGCCGGTCTGGCTCCCTCTGAAATCATTTCCGGGTCACGGGGCTAGGAAGTGGCTTCAGAGGGAAAGTCAACGCCATAGCAAGCAGCAGGCCAGAGAAGCTGCTCACACTGGCGAAGATTTACAGAGGTACAGGGGTGGGGAGGGCATGAGTGTGGAATGGAGCGAAGAAAGAGTGGAGGGGGCTTTGATGAAGGCGCAGGGATTTGGAGAGGAGGGCACGGGGAGCACCACCCCCAGGTACCTCCTACCCTCACTACATCATTGCTCCCTAGTCTCTCGAGGGTGTTCTTATGAGCCATCGTCCCTATAAGGATGCACCTGAACTACAGCCTTGCGTTTGTGCGCAGCCATCACCTTGGTAAAGGTTTGTGGAGCTGTTGCTACACCAAAGGGAAGAGCAGAGAAATGGAAATGCTTGTCCAGAATATGGAACCTCAAGAACTTTCTATGACCTAGAAAGATGGAAATATGCAAGTATGCCTCTTTGAGATCCAGAGAAGCAAGATATTCCCCAGGCACAACTGAGGCAATGAGTGCAAAAGTAGGGAATCTTGAGGGCTGAGTTGGCTGACTTTAGAGCCAGAATGGTCTCCATTCTTCTGAGTTTCTTTTGGGCACAATGAAGTATAAGGAGTATCTACCTTTGCGGTATGGGCTCCTAGAGCCAAGAGTCTCTGAACTGTCACCTGCACCCCGGTCACTTTTTCCGGTTTCCCTGCTGAAGTGGAAGAGAGGTCCAGGGGGGACCGGTAAAATTCTAGCTTGTACCCCGCCCAAATGACTTCCAGCACCCACTGATCTGAAGATCTGTGTCCAAGCCTGCTGGTACTCTGCCAGCCTGTCCCCAACTCTCAGGGAATGGCTGCTCTCCTGGCATCATTGCTGTTTCTGGGAAGCTGTAGAGCAGTTTATCTCAAACTGTGTGCCTCCTGAAATTCCAAGTGTGCCGCGGCAAACTGAGGAGGAATAGAGGCGCCTGCCAGCTGACTTTCCTATGCGGTACAGTGCCAGCGCTGCCCGATTCGCCAAAAGCCTGCATGTTTTCCCCTTCTTTCTAGCGTCCTCTGGCTTCCTCCTTGGCCTCTCAATCTCACATTTAAAGCTAATTACAGCAGCCTGCAGAGGATCGCCGGTAGGTAAAACTTCAGCTAATCCAGAATGCCGCGGCCAAGCTTATTTTCGCTAAAGGCAAGTTCGACCACGTCTCCCCACTCCTGTCCAAATTTCACTGGCTCCCAGTTCACTCCAGAGTCCTCTTTAAATGTGCCTGTTTAGCTTTCAAGATCCTACATGGCATCCTCCCTCCCGTTATCCCTCTCTTCTGGAACTCCTCTAACCCTAATTCCACTAGATCCTCCCAAAAACTGAAACTATCATTCCCCTCTACAAAAGGTATATCCCGCGTAGGAAAACTAGGAACATCCCTCCCCTTTAGAACCACAGAACTCTGGAATAACCTCACATCCCCGCTCAGAGTTTCAAGTTCCCTCCAATCCTTCTGCAAACACCTAAAAACTTGGCTCTTTTAAAAAATCTAACACCTCCCGCTCTTTGGTACCCTGTCCCTCTTTATCTTCCTAGCTCCTTTTCTATAACCCTTCATTGTAGCTCCTTTTCAACCTAACCCTGTAAACCGTGCCGAGCTCTACGCTTGTGGAGATGGCACGGTATACAAACCTAAGGTTTAGTTTAGTTTAGTTTAATATAGTGATGGAAATGTGTCAATTTTGAGAATTTATATCTGCTGTGTATATTGTGTGTATATGAAAAATGAATGGAAAAAATTGCATTACAATTAGTAAAGGGGATGGGATCTGGGTCAGACCTTGGGTGGGCCTAGGGGAGGTCTGTGGTTGGGGTATTCAGTGCATCTCCTTCTCTCCGGCCCTCTTCCCTGCTGGCATCCCCCTACTGGTGTCTCAGGGCCCATCTAGAGGGCCTCTGCACATCACGGCGAAGTTCATGCACTTCTGGGTGCCTCAAGCCATGGCCACTACCTTTAGTGTGCCCCGGCTCAAGAAAGTTTGAGAGTCACTGCTGTAGAGGAATAGGATCTGGACTTTTGGGGACACCTGGTACTCCTGAACCTTTGTCTTTGGCCCTGGAATGTCATCTGATTGGAGGTTGCTTCTGAATACTGAAGAAACCGGCAGGAGACACAAACGTTTCCCCTGCAAGACCCCCTGGCATTCTGGGTTCTGCTATCTGTTAGGGATTTCAACTTACAATCCACCACACTAGCCATGAGATTGTCCAGGCCCTTGCCTGGCGCTACATCTGCCGAGGGCCCCGCTGGGTTAGGTCAACTTTAAAAACCTAAAAAGGCTTCATACATCATGTGTATGAATTTGGGAGTGAACCACTGCCCAGGTTGCCCAGAGAGTCCTGGCAAGGTCTCCCACGGCGGTTTCGGGTGTTTGTCCACCGGAATGCGGCTGCACTTCACCAGGGATGCCAAGTCCACTTTCTATGGCTTTCTGCCCCCCCAAATGCTCCATTTGAGCACTTAAGCCATCAGAGGCAGAAAAGGAGGTGAAGCCCAAAGCTCCCGTCTCACCCCCCCCCCTCAAGTGCCACACAGCATTTGGTACAATGACTCACTTCAGATAGGCATCTGCCACAAATCTGACATGAATCTGAAGTAGCTCCATCTGAGGAGTCCATCTTTACTGTTTTCTGTCAAAATTAGGGGGTATTGAGGCAGATGGAGGCTTTTAAAATAAAATTGGGAAATCCAATATGGCTGCCACAATAGCAATTCTGGAACCTAAAAATAGCCCATGGAGAAAAAAATAATGCAAACTCAAAAAATTCAGGGAAGGGACTTTGGGAAGTGGGTAACCTGAGCCCTAACCCCTCCATTTTCCCCTTAGGCTGCAAAAGCCTTACTCACTGTGCCATTCTGCTGTGCTGGAGCTGCGTAAGAAAGCCTCAGATCAGAGGTGAGAGAAGATTTCTTCCTCAGACAAGCCTGGAGTTCAACAGATGTTTGTCCAGTCCCTGAGTGGGACTGGACCCTCAGATCCCCACCAGAGCAGCGCAACATTGTGGTGGGGGAAGAATGCAGTTGGCCCCGAACCTGGATAAACCTCCATGGGACCTGCTCAATCTGTGCTCGAACCCACTGCGCAATGCAGATGAACCTGAGGTGAGATTGCTCCCAAGGGTATGAACTTTGAGCTCTGAGAACTACTGATGCAGACTGGTCACAGGAATCATGCAAGGCATGTGCCTATGGATTATAGACCTTAGCTCAAAGAGTCTGTATCTTCTCATAGCTAGAGATGTACTGGGATGACCAGAATCTTCTGCAACACTGAAGGCCTATGACCGAATAATAAAACTCCCGAAAAAAAATAGATTAGATTAAACTTTAGCAGAACAAACAGACTCCCTACTCCTCACTTGTAGAGAGTAAGACTGAGGGCGAGATGCTCATCGCAGAGTGATGGGAGGTGAAGCCTGAAAACAAGCAGTGGGCTTTCTACAACCCTCACTAGTGGGGGTTAAAACTCAATGGTCAAGACTACCAGCCCTGTTGTACAGGAAGTTGCGGTTCCACTCCTCAAACAGAGAAAATTCTGAACACAGGCAGAGGGGTGCAGTGGCATACCTAGCATATGTGACACCTGGGGCCCATCATTTTTTGGCACCCCCCCCATCTGTATGAAAAACATGATTTTTAGTAACAAGCCACACATCACACATGAGTACCTAGGAAAATGCAGCATCTTACATACTGCAGTGAGCAGTACAACATCAATACACCATTGTAAAACTAAACAAGCCAGACTAGTACAGATCAATCCTACACCGTCAATCCTAACAGAAAACCATGTCTTTCGAACACACAGAACACAGAAAACACCTTCGCCTAGTATGGAAGGTGTCATCACAAACTAATCCCTCCCCCTTTTACAAAACTGTAGTGTGGATTTTAGCCACGGTGGTAACAGCTCTGACGCTCATAGAATTCTAAGCATCAGAGCTGCTACCACCACGGCTGACGCTAAAAAATGCTCCACAGTTTTGTAAAAGGGAGGATAAAATAGAAATACATAGACAAAGGTTAAATTGAACCAGCAAGAAGCTGGACTCTGCATACAATGCAATACCACAGAAACAGTGACACATGTCTCCTAAAGCAATAAATAAATAGAAAATTTTTGTTCTACTTTTGTCTTCTCTGGTTTCTGCTTTCCTCATCTTCTTGTTACTCTCTTCCTTCCACCCACTGTCTCTCTTCTCTCTGCATATTCCATTTGCTCTGTTACTGTGCCTCTCCCTTTCTCCCTCCTTCCAAATTGGTCTGGAACCCATCTTCATCCCTCCGCTCCTCCCATAGTCTGGCATCTCTGTCTTCTTCCCTGCCAGCGTCTTCTCCCAACTCGCTCTACCCCATTTCCCTTCAGCGTCTTCTCCCCACTCTCTCTTCCCCATTTTCCTGCAGCATCTTCTTCCCACTCTGTCTTCCTCATGTGCTTTCAGCGTCCTTCTACCCCCTCTGTCTTCCCCATGTGCTTTCAGTGTCCTTCTCCCCCCTCTGTTTTACCCTGTTTTCCTCTCCACCCCACCTTTTCTTCCTTTCTCCCTCCCTACCCTTACCTTTGTGGCGTTCCCCCCCCCCCCCCCCCCCGGCCCGGACAACAGGCTCGGTCCGACAAACCTCCCTGCCCTGTTGCCAGCAATGTCTAAACTGCCTCCTTACACCAGCCGGAGCGTTGTAGTTGCATATGGCTGCCGTAAAGGTCGTCTCTGATGCAACTTCCCCCCCCCCCCCATTCCCCCACTTGGTACGCCACTTGGATAAAACCTTTCCTGTCATATTCCCTTCATATTGGACACAGACTCGGAAGTCAAGGGAGATTTTACAGAAGACACCAACTTAGCTAGGTCCAAAGACTGCACCTTCAGCACAAATGGCTTCTTGTGAAAATTGCCCACAAATTTAGCACACCACTTTCTAGGGGGGCTCTGAAATATACAGAAGCAGGCAGGGCCATTGCAGCCAGCCCTGGAGGGGCATACAGTCATCAGATGTTATACACATCCCATTTACTCTTTTGGTATGGTCCTGAATTCAGGACCATTCTGGACTGGTGAGGGTCCTGCAAAGATCCTTACAAATTAATAATATTATTTCAATTTTAGAAGTAGCTTTTGCTTTTTTTTTTTTTTTTTCGGTTTGCTGATGTGATATTACATTAATTTCCACAAACATGCATCAGCAACTTCTGGCAATGATTTACTGCAATTGCCTTGTAGCGTATTAAAAAATATGTTTTCCAATATATTCCACTTATGTTAGTTGAAAATTGCAGCACACTGAGTTAAGAGCTGAAAAGTTCAAAAGGTCCTACAGTAATTCCCTCAGGAACATCATCAGATGAAATTAAATAAGGCAGTCAAGACAGCTGATTAATGATCTTCAATAAATATGTACATCTGAGAGATTATTAATTACTTAAATAGAGCGGTAGAATATAATCAGCTCTTTGGAATAATTTAAATTATCTGTATATTTCTTACATCTTTAAAGCACAAATATTCATTTAGCCATTAAAATAGTAATGCAAAAATGTAATGTACCATGAAGAGTTATCCTCTATAATAAAACCCTAAGCGCGCATGCGCACGTACAACGCTGTGATCCCTGACAGCGTGATTTGTGACTCCGTGGCCGTGTTCGATTTGCGGCGCGTGTGGCGACTTGCGGTGCATGCGGCGGTTTGAGCGGCGGTGAGAGCAACAGCAGGAGAGTGTCCTTTGAGGTGCTGCGAGGTATCCGGCTGCTACTGCTGCGCAGGGAAGTGGAGGGGGAGAGGGAAAAAGGGCTTTGGGCGGAGGGGTGTGCTGGGGGGCAGGCAGCAATCTTGGTTTGCTAGGGGGATCAGAGAGAGAGACAGACAGAAAGAAAGACAGACAGACAGGGGGCCATAGAGATAGACAGACAGCGGCCAAGGAGCGAGAAAGAAAGATAGACAGACAGACAGAGGGTCAGGGAGAGACACAGACAGACAGGGGGCCAGAGAGACAGACAGAAAGATAGCGGCCAAGGAGAGAGAGAGAGATGGAAAGAAAGACAGTCAGACAGCGGCTAAGGAGACAGAGAGACAGAAAGAAAGACAGACAGACATATCTATTCTAGCATCTGTTAATGTAACAGGCTTAAAGACTAGTTTTTAAATATATTTTTATAACAGATTATGAGTTGCTTGGATGTATTTCTAATCATTGATGGAATTTTGGTTTTGGGGGGGCTTTTTCATTGTATAACATTCATAATTTTGAAATTTATTTCCAATTATCACTTTTGAGATGGGAAATTTCACCTGTAAGGTTTAAAACAGCCTTGAAAACGTAGCCGTTTAAGCTATTTCTTTGAATGCTACTGTAGTTTCCAAAGTCTTGACAATCTGGTTATTATTTTAGGCGAGTTGGGTGATGTGCTAGTTTAGCCATTTCCCACAATCCACTGAAACGCGTCTTCAAAATTAAACGTTTTCCCATCAATTTTAAGTTGTCCCAGATTAGTTTGTAACAGTAACTTTTGGGGGTAGAGAATTCCAAACAATGGGCCCTTGTACTGAAAATGAAGAATTGCGTAAATGCTCATAAACTGCTTCTCTGTATGTGGGAATCACTAATTGTTTCTGATCAAGAAATCTAAGGGCTCCTTTTACGAAGGTGCGCTAAAGGGCTCATAATCGAAAGAGAAAAACGTCCAAAAACTGGCCTAAGTCAGCACTTGGATGAACATTGTCCAAATACGTCCAAGAGCCGATAATAAAAACGGGTTTTGGACGTATTTCTAAACAACCAAGCCTTCATAGTGCCGCTGAATGACCAAAGCTAAACGGGGCATTTCGGGAGGAGTGTCGATGGCGGGAGTTGGGCGGGACATGGGCCGGCTTAGACTTAGTCGTACAACATGTACAACCGATCGATGGAACTTGGACGTTGTGACTTAGACCATCTAAAACATGGTCTAAGTCACAAAAACCCACCTAAAGTCACCAGATAAGCACTGCAAACACATAAAACAGACCCCCACACACTACCCCAGTGATCACCGACCCCCCCCCCATAAAAATATTAATCATACCTTTAAAATTCAGCCTCCAGACCATCAACACCTGGCAGCCTGGCATAGGAAAATCTAGTTGTCCAGCACAGAGACAGCTTAAGCCATCTTGGGGGTGGGTAAGGGACTCATGGAGAGGAGGACCCATGCCCATAAGCACCTGTAATCATTGCATTGATACTGAAACATGTGCACTCCCATATACACCCCCAAAACCCTTTTTTACTGGCATATAAGTGGCTCCTGCAGCCATAAGGGCTATTAGGATGGTAGATAAGTGGGTCTATAAGGGAGCTGTAGTGAGATGATGACATGGCACCCTTTTTGTGAAGTTCACAGCAGTGCCCTATAAGGTACCCCACTATTTAGGTGCCATGTCTGGGTGTTCAGTCTGTCACTTTGCAGACCCCTCCCACATCCAACAGGGCTTGTTCTAGGCGTTTTGGACTTGGACGAAAAGTTGGCCAAAAATGTGGTATAAAGACGGATGCTTTAGCGACTTGGACGATCAGATCGGCAGGACGTATAGTTAGATGATTTTTGAAAGAAAAAAAAATTTTGTACGTATTTTTCGAAAATGTGTCCTAGGCTGTTTTTTTCACTTTGGACGACTTGCGACTTAGACGAAAACGGACTTCGACGTCCCTTTCGATTATGCCCCTCTAAGCGTTTTAGTGCACACACCGGATTAGCGCGCGCTAGCTGAAAATCTACCGCCTGCTCAAAAGGAGGCCGTAGCGGCTAGTGCACGCGGCAATTTAGCGCGCGTTATTCCGCACGTTAAGGCCCTATCGTGGCTTTGTAAAAGAAGCCCTAAGTGGAGATCCTGAAAAAACTGACTGGCTAGATGTATCCCAAGGGCTCAGTTTTGAACGTCTGCTCTTAGGCAATTCCCATATTGCACCTTTTGATAAGTATCCGTATAAAACTCATGTGATAAGAAGCATGATTCATTAATATAAACCAGTGTCCCGCAAACTTTTCCGGCCGGCGGCTCACTAAACCTAGTGCCCCGGCCGGAAGGCACCCAGAAGTGCACGGCCGTCAACGTGATGATGTCACACCCATGCATGACATCATCGCGTCAACATCCGCGCATGCGCGGAGGCCCATCTGACCCTGACCCCGAACCCGTTGCTTCGGTGGAGGATCCTGGGGGAGGGGAGGTGCGGGGAGAGGAGGAGAGACACCGGTGAGAGGCACATCCTATAAGCAGTCAGCCGGTGCCTCTCCTCCTTGCCCGCGTCTCGTCGGAGCACACCTGGAATCTGCTGTGGCACATAGTTGGCGATGCACTGATATAAACAAAAGAAAAGCAAAGAGGAATTTTCTTTGATGTATTGTGACCACGATCCATTTGCCTAAGAGGTCCACGCTCCTTTACAATGGATAGAGAAAGCTGATCTCGTTGACAAGGGTCGGCATATCTGTGTCTGAAGCTAATGATGGCACTGAAAGGTTCACATCTGTGAAGCAGACCTTCCTACGCCCACGGGTTAATATGCTCCCTAAGTGGAGAGTAGATTTGTTCTCTGAATGCTTTTACGGCTAAACCTCTGTCTCAGAAAGCTTTGCAGCTGTAGCGCCATTTTAAGTATCCCCAATTGAAAAGCATCTCAATTCCATTCTGAATGGGAGATGTTGGATTTTGGCAGGCCCCCCTTCTTCTCACTATCCCTCCTACCAAACCTTCAAGAAATCAATTAAAACCTATCTCTTTGATAAATTTCTCTGACTCCCTTCCTGCCTTGTTGTATCTCTGAAATGCCTCCGGATTTACATGAGTATTCTTAACTTGCTAATGTAACTCAAAAGCCTTTTTCGCTGTCTGTGTAGTCTCTTCCTCTGTAAACCGCTCTGAACTGCTGTGGTACTGCGGTATACAAAATAAAGTTATTATTATTATTATCTCTCCTTCTACTAACCAGCCATCCCTGGGGGGGGAGACTAGGGGGGGGGGGGAGTTAGAACAGAGCAGCAACTTAGCTGGTCAGTAATGATATTTGGTAAATGCAAGGGTTACCAGATGTTCGGATTTCCCTGGCATGTCCTCCTTATGAGGACATGTCCAGGGGTCTGGATGGCTTTTCAAAACCCGGCACTTTGATCGACTTAACTTTACTTTCTGGTGGGCGAACTTATGCTCCAGCTACAAATATGAAAAAATGAATGCTGAAATTTTGGGGCATAGTAATGTATTTAACTTGGTGTGGGGCCCATTGGCATTTTTAATTGCTTCTATATAGTTGTCATTTCTCTTTTATTTTTGTCTGATTTCCTTACACATCCAGGGTGGGAATAGATTATTATTTTAAATAACAATGGGTTATTGGAAGAATAATTGCATTTTATTATTGATTAAGTAAAGGGGTGGGGGGGGAATATTACTTTCAATTATTTGTAAATTCAAAGCGCTTTTCTTGATTTGTTATATGTTCAGATTCATATGTAATGCACTGTTACTACTTGAAAATCAATAAAGATTTATTTTTTTAAAAAAGGCACTTTGTCAGGGTTTTAAAAAGCTTCCTCTCACACATGTTGGACAGGAGGCAATCTGTGCATGCAGGCAGCGGGGGCAGAGCTAAAGTGGGACTGGGGTGGAGATGGGAGGGCCTGGGGGTGGGTCTAGGGTATCCAGATTTTACAATCGTAAAATCTAGCAACCCTAGTAAATACATAAAGTTAGGACTAGGGTTACCATATGTCCAGGCTATCTCGAGCATGTCCTCTTTTTTGGAGGTCCATCGGGCTTCTGGGCGGCTTTTCCCCTGAGCCCGTTTTGTCCGAGTTTTTGCCAGCACAGCTAAATAGCTGAATTTTGGCTAGTGCCTGGTTAATTTCTGGATCAGCAGACATATACAGATATTTATTCGGGGGCGTGTCCTGTGCTTCAAACAAGATGGACGCCTGAGATTTGCACTCTCCCTCCATTGACAAGAATAAGAGTTGCCAGACCCCCTTTCCATCCTAATTTTGGACTCTTTTTCATATATTTCTAAATTGGAAGATGTCCACAACCAAACCATCAAAATTGGAGACTCCTACTACTCTCACAGCCGGTTCTAAATGAACAAAACCGGATCCTCCAATACCTGAAAATATGGCGCCTGAAAAAAAGGCTGCCACATCAAGTGATATCATGCTGGAGGAGTTCCGTTCTCTAAGAGAGCTTAATGCCAGGCATTTTGAGACTACTAAAAAGCTCAAAGAAGATTTGATAGCGATCAATGCATCTTTAACAACATTCTAAATGTGCATTGAATCTGTAGCATCCAGAGCAGACGCCACAGCTCTTGAAATGGCACAACAACAAGAACAGACTGAAAAACGTATTAAACGCCTAGAGCAAGACAGAGGATTTAGCCAACCGGAGCAGAAGGAATAACCTGAGAATCTTTGGGCTCAAAGAAGGTGTTGAAGGCACAGACATGTCGAGCTTTCTTACCAAATGGTTACCCAAGGTTCTCAACATGGACCCTACCTTTGTACTGGATATCGAATGATCGCACTGAGTACCCTCACACCTTCAACATGGCCAGCCCTTTCCTTGTCAGGTGGTCGCTAAGCTCCTTCACTTCCCACAGGCTCTACAGCTGCTCACAGCCGCAAGAAACCATCCAGGCATTTTCATCGATAGCAAAAAGGTCTTAATTGTTCCAGACCTCGTCAAGACGACTGCACAAAAAAGGAAATCCTTCTTAGCCATGAGACCGCACCTAAAGTCTTTGGGAGCACGCTTCAGCCTGCAATATCCTGCGTGGATGGTGATTACTGTGAACAATTCTACAAAAGTCTTTGATTTGCCGGAATTGCTGCAGGCCCATCTCGACCAACTCCAATCTCACGGCATGGGAACCTGACTTACGCTGGACTATCTTGATTTGATTACCTACCGTTATTGTCTCTTTCAATATACAATTTACATAACTCATGTGCTCCTCACATGTTTCCATTCTTGCATGTTAGCGGCTCCTGTTGCCGCTCCATGCCATTTTACCATTGCCTCCAATAGTTCTTCCTATTTTTCTTCTCTATAATATTCTTTATTTCCTTTTCATAAAAACACCATTTCTAATCCATACTGCTCCTCATTGCATATTTTCTATATCAATCTTCTGTCCTTCCTTGTCTCTATCATTCTTACCTTTCTCTACCCTTAATATCTTGTAGAACTTCTACCATGCGATTAGCTTTTTCCTATCTTCTATCTGCTTCTCGCTGTTTTTCGTTTCAATCTACTTTTCTTTCTACCTGTCCTCTCAGAATTGTATTGTAGTTCTGTTTTTTCCTCCCCTCTGCAAAATGTGATATGAGCAGTACTTTATTTTCCTCTTCCTACCAATCCTATGTATTTTTGCATTTCCAAAACGCATGTGGTTTCTTTTCAATTTTAGACTGTCTGTTTACTGACTCTGCAACATATATCTTTATCTTTTTGCTTTCCCTTATACATGATGGTATGCATAGTTGAACATATTTACTGCTTCTGTTTAATGTTAATATGTCTTCTCTTCTTTTGAATGCCGATTTCTCCTTGTATATTTACCGCAACGCTATCTTTCCTATCGATCCTGTCTCTCAGAAACTGTAGTAAATTTCTTTCTCATTCTTGCCTCTGCTCTTTTTTTTCCGCTCAGATCTGTCTTTGTGAGTCTTAATCAAAATGATTTGCCGTTTATGATATTTCTGACAATTCCTTCTTCTCCTCTATCAGCTCTTGACTTTTTCCTCTATATAATACTGATTCTTTTCTTTCTCTTTTCCTCAGTAAGTTTTGCATTTGTTGATTGCCATCCTATGCTGTTTCGTCCGCACTACTTAGATTGCATTGTCATATATTTTATGTTTATGTCCCTATGTTGACTTCAGCCAAATTTGCAATTCCAGTTTTTCTTTAATCTATTACTAATATCCGATTCTACTGCAACTTATTTTAGACTTAATCTGTTTATCACCTATGACAAAACCAAAGTTGTCCATTTGGCTTTTCTGTATACTGATACAGTGGGCTCCTTTTACTAAGGTGCGCTAGCGTTTATAGCGCACGCAGGATATTACCGCATGCTACGTAGCTAGAACTAACGCCAGCTCAATGCTGGCGTTAAGGTCTAGCACGCGGGGCAATTCAGCGCGCGCTATTCTGCGCGTTAATGCCCTAACGCACCTTAGTGTTTTTCCCCCTTTTATTTTGTTCTTTGGTTCCAGGACCATATTAAATAGTTTGCCTTTTTCTAACGTGAACATACTCTTTTCTTTCTCTGTTACTGAATTTTTTCATGTTCCTAATTATTATGCTTGTTTCTACAAACAATATAACAGGGGTGTCCAATGTCGGTCCTCGAGGGCCGCAATCCATTCGGGTTTTCAGGATTTCCCCAATGAATATGCATGAGATCTATTTGCATGCACTGCTTTCAATGCATATTCATTGGGGAAATCCTGAAAACCCGAATGGATTGCGGCCCTCGAGGACCGACATTGGACACCCCTGCAATATAACAACCTGTTGTTTTTTTTTCTCACATTATATTATGTTGCTTAACACATTTTCTGTATATACATACTAAGGTATACCTCCTTGCTATCCCTATTTACGAGAACTCAGTTTGCTGTTCATACATGTTTCTCTATGCACTCATGTTGTGTATCTGAGTCCACCCATTTTATATCTTTCTGGCACAATGTATAATGTTTATTAGATGGAGGGTGTTTTTCCTCCTCAAGTGTCTCTTGTTTGACTGCTTACCCCCATTTTCTTACACCAATACTCCTGTTGGGCTGAACTCTTTTTGAGTTCTTCATGCCGTTCTTTCTTACTATACCCTAGAGGCTTTCTTCCTCTTGTGTCCTCCTTACTTTGATTCTACTCTATGGAAAGTTCATTTTTATCAGATTACAGTGGTGCCTCACACAACGAACTTAATTCGTTCCAGGAGCAAGTTTGTTATGCGAAAAGTTCGTTATGTGAAACGCGTTTTCCCATAACAATACATGTTAAAAAAAATAATTCGTTCTGCAGCATAAAATATGCTAAGATGACATAAAAAAAGATAAATTTGTCAAAATGGTGAAAATGGTGGTCTTGCTGAGGCCAAACTCTTTGACGAGGTCACACTGTTTTACCCCACATTCACTCCTTCTAATTATTTCCCGTTTCATTTCAACAGAAATCACCTTCCTGCTTTTTTTAGAAGCCATGATATATAAAAAATATTGAGTTTATCTTAAAAGGACGACTGTATACAGTGAGAGAAGGCAGTTAAGCGCAGTGACTAACGACTGCCTGCAGTGCCTGCGCGGAAGGATGCAATACATCGGCAGCTCGGGCGACTTCGTTGTGTGAAACGAAGTTCGTTGTGTGAAACGAAGTTCGTTGTGTGAAACGAAGTTCGTTGTGTGAAGTTCGTTGTGTGAAACGAAGTTCATTGTGTGAAGTTCGTTGTGTGAAACGAAGTTCGTTGTGTGAATCAAGACATGAAGTTCGTTGTGTGCAGCGTTCGTTGTGCGAGGCGTTCGTTATGCGAGGCACCACTGTATATAAATTCTTACGTAATGGCTACTAACAATTCAATTTCTCCACTTCCATTTGTTTCCTTGAATGTGAATGGTTGAGTAAGAGGAAGAAAATCTTTACCCATCTCAAAAAATTAAAACCCTCACTAGTTTTCTAACAGAAACGCATATCTCCAATATCTCTCTATTCTGTGGAATTCTCCTCCTCCAAGTTGTGGTCTGAGAAAGATTGAATATATTTTGTTTGTTAATTAATATTTTAATTAACATTAGTGATGTAATTCCTTATTCAGTTACTTTTCTTTTTAGCTGTCTGTGGGTGTAGAGACCGGTACAGAATCTTCATTAGAATTCATAATACAGTAAAACTTTGGTTTGCGAGCATAATTCGTTCCAGAAGCATGCTTGTAATCCAAAGCACTCATATATCAAAGCGAATTTCCCCATAAGAAATAATGGAAACTCAGACGATTCGTTCCACAACCCATAAACTTTAATCCAAAATACTATACATTCTCATATTGAAGACCTCGCTCATTTAAAACAGTCACTATACTACTGCAGCGTTGGAGAGAGAAGAACCATCGGCTCAGTTGTGATGATGTGACGCTTGTATACTGTATGTACTCATATTGCAATACTTTGCTTGTTTAGAACAGTCATAGTAACATAGTAAATGACGGTAGATAAGGTAGATAAGGTAGAAGGTCCATCCAGTCTGCCCATAAGTTATACTCATTAAAAAATACATGATTAGGTTTGTGTTCTTTGGAGGGTAACCAGGCGACAAAGGATCCCGCGGTGAATCCAACAGGAGCTGGGATATTATCCTCAGCCCCTTCAGAGGTTACCCTGCTGGATGTCTTGGGAGTTCTCCAAAGAATGGAAGGAACAGTATTGAAGACGGCCCAAGAAACATCAGAATTGGTGATGAAAATGGATTCTTTGTCTAAAACTGGAAAATGTTAAAGCTGACAATGAAGTTACCGGTAAATTCCAATCTGTACATGAAGATATAAAGTTCCTGAAAACAGCAGTTGATAGTTTTGTTAAAGATAAATTGGTGATCCATAGAAAAATTGAACAGTTAGAAAATTTTAATAGAAGATTAAATCTGCGTTTCTTGAACTTTCCAAAGGCTTTGGAAATATCAGCTTTAGAATTGTTTCAGAAGTACTTGACTCAAAACTTAAACTTCTCTCCCGAGGCTATTCCTCCACTAAACAAGATTTATTATTTGCCTATGAAAAAAACATCTGGGAATGAAGTGGAGATTCAAAATCAGATCCAGCAAGTTCCTGCTACTATGGATTTAGATAACCTGTCAGCTATACTGGAGACTACTACAATAATTGAGGAAAGAGCAACATTGCTTGTGTCTTTTATCTTTCAACAAGATTTGAACTCTGTACCAAAACTTTATTTTCGGAAATCTCAAATTCCTTTTATGGGTCAACGTATATGGATTTTTCCAGATGTAAGTAAAGAGACACAGTCAAGAAGGAAATCATTTCTAGTTATGAGACAAGAAGCTAAAGAAATTGGTGCAGTCTTCCAATTGATGTACCCATACAAACCTTGTTAAATATGCTGGGACTAAATATACTTTTTTTGTTCCTCAACATTTGCGAGCCTTCCTAGACTTGAAGAAAATCTCCAGGGGGCTAATGGGAAGTAATTGGACATTGAGAGGCTTTTAAGCCATTATTGCCTTTTTATTTATTTTTTTTCTTGTTTCTTCACTTAAATTTGGTCCCCATTATTAAAGAGTTCCCCCCCCAGTAATTAATTGAGGTCTAAGGAGAATTTTTGGATTCCTAATATGTTAATATTATGTGATATATATTGTTTTCTTTCGATTTGCCTACACAAGTTGTTTTACTTGTATATCATGTTAATAAATATAAATAAATAAATAAAAAATACATGATTAGATTAACTTGTCTCTTCTTTGATATTTCTGGGCCGTAGACTGTAAAGTCACTACACTCTTGAAGTGTCAGAGAGAGAAGAACCATCAGCTCAGTTGTGATGATGTGACGCGTGTATACTGTATGTACTCGTATTGCAAGTCCTCGCTCGTTTAGAACAGTCACTACACTCCCGCAGCGTCGGAGAGAGAAGAACCATCGGCTCAGTTGTGATGATGTGACGCGTGTATACTGTATGTACTCGTATTGCAAGACCTCGCTCGTTTAGAACAGTCACTACACTCCCGCAGCGTCAGAGAGAGAAGAACCATCGGCTCAGTTGTGATGATGTGACGCGTGTATACTGTATGTACTCGTATTGCAAGTCCTCGCTCGTTTAGAACAGTCACTACACTCCCGCAGCGTCGGAGAGAGAAGAACCATCGGCTCAGTTGTGATGATGTGACGCGTGTATACTGTATGTACTCGTATTGCAAGTCCTCGCTCGTTTAGAACAGTCACTACACTCCCGCAGCGTCGGAGAGAGAAGAACCATCGGCTCAGTTGTGATGATGTGACGCGTGTATACTGTATGTACTCGTATTGCAAGTCCTCGCTCGTTTAGAACAGTCACTACACTCCCGCAGCGTCAGAGAGAGAAGAACCATCAGCTCAGTTGTGATGATGTGACGCGTGTATACTGTATGTACTCGTATTGCAAGACATTGCTTGTATATCAAGTTAAAATTGAATAAAATGTTTTGCTTGTCTTGCCCGAAAATAAGACACTGTCATATTATTTTTGGGCCCCAAAAACACACTAGGTCTTATTTTCAGGGAAACTGTCAAATCACAAACCCACAGCATCTTTCTCTCCTTGCCGTGCAGCCGAACCGCCACCAACCCTTCCAGTTCTCCCTCCCCTTGCCGACCGCGAGACCGACATACCATTACCTACTTCCTAACAGCAGCGTCGCGGCAGCAGTCAACACAGGCTGCTTCGGGCCTTCTCACGTCTCGGCGTTCCTCTGCCGCATCGCTGATGATGTCATCAGTGAGGCGGCAGAGGAACGCCCCAATGTGAGAAGGCCTGAAGCACCCATTTAGATTGCTGCCGCGACACTGCGTTGTGGAAGTAGGGTGGGTGAGATGGAAGGGTCTGCTGCGACATTTACCAGCACTTTCCCCTACCCCCAAAATAAACGCTTCAACTAGGGCAGGGCTGCCCAAGTCCAGTCCTCGAGATCTACTGGCAGGCCAGGTTTTCAGGATATCCACAATGCATATGCATGAGAGAGATTTGCCTGCACTGCCTTCTTGGTATGCAAATCTCTCTCTCATGCATATGCATTGTGGATATTGTCACAATCCTATCCCTAAAACGCAGCTTTTACCAGGGCAGGTCTTAGTGAAACCTGGCCCTTGGATACAGAGGGCAAACCACGGGGATAGGATTGTGACCAAGCCTAAGGAAAAACCTAGCTTTCCCTTGGATACTGAGGTGATTGATCTCCAGGGAGGAGAGGAGGAGCTTCAGAATAGCTCACAACTGCCTCTGAGGAACCTCTTTCCCTCTGGTGGATATCAGCTGAAGGGAATGATTAGGCTCCCAAAGTCAGCCAGGAAAAGTAAGCAGAAAGCTCCTCCCCCTCAAAGGGCAGGGCAGTTTCCCTTGAGTACTTTGGAGGCTGCTTTGAGAGGAGGAGGAGCAGTCTGTCCTGAACGAGCTCAGGGAAGGATTTTCCCTCCTGAAGGCAACCCAGAGGCTGGGGACTGGGAAATGCAGGAGCCTGACACAGACCCTTTGGACAACCAGCTACCCGGGGTAGAACCTATGGAGTTCAGTGAAAGTTCCAGTCTGCCTGAAGAAGTCCTTATGGAAATCAGTTAAGTGGCAGGGCTGGAGAATGTGAGGCTTATTTCCCTACTGGGGCTGGGGTTTGCACTGCTTTGGAGGAAGGGGGGTTTGTTAAGGGAAAACCCTTTGAAGGACTTGTGCTGACAGTGCCTGCACTGCTTGAATTAAGCAGAGAAAAAAAACACGTTTTTTTTTCTTGTTGCAAGTTTAATTGGTCAGTTGGGTTTTATGCTGACTGGAGGTGTCAGGGTATGTGTGAGAACCTGAGGGAAGTAAAGTGGGGAAGAATTCACTAAACAACCGGTTGGGTTAGTGGGGCCATTATTGGCATATCTGTTATTCAGATTATTTAATTGGTGAATTCACTTGCTCCCCTCCCCCCTTTCCAACTCTTGTGGAGCTGGCTGGGGAAGAAGCCAGAACAGCAGAAGGCTTGTGCACCTGAACTGATTCAGCAGTGCTGTGAAATTGGACTTTGTGTGCCAGTGAAAAGAACTGTTCATACTCTTTTATTTTTCCTTTGATAATTGTTTTGTTTTACTTACCTGACTAAAGGTCTGAGTTGGTCCCTTTTGCTTTTGGAGACCACTTCTTCTGGAGTTCCTGATTTAAAGTGTTTGCTTTGTGACTGTGTGTTGTGGAATAAACTATTGGACAAAGCTTATCACACTTTCCACCGAATAAAGTGGATTACCCAGGATTAATGAATGATTGACTTTTTTTTGTCTTTTTGTTTTACTGATAAGTCAGAGAATAGTTTCCAGCAGGACCTTCCTCAGTTAGGGAGGCACGTCGGAGCAGCGTAACTGTGAGCGTGGGCCGGACCTCCTTGTTTCACAGGTACCGGCTCCGCTACAATATCCTGAAAACCTGGCCTGCCAGTAGATCTCGAGGACCGGACTTGGGCAGCCCTGAACTAGGGCTTATTTTGGGGGTGGGGCTTATGTTAAGACCTACCCTGAAAATCATGCTAGTGCTTATTTTCAGGGTAGGTCTCATTTTAAGGGCAACACGGTAGTAGGCTACACCACTCAAGTTACTGAATATTTTGAATAAGGCTCCTGAGGCAGGCCATATTGGCCAAAGCACGTGCGCGTCGAGCCGTCACACAGACTTTTTATGATTGGTTGCTTTGTTTCTGCTCGGATTGTGGAGAACTCTCGCCTGCTTGGTCTTACCAGACAAAAAAACCCCCAGCAGCCTTTTTACAGTTTTGGAGCCAATCAGTACAGATTTCACGCCATAACCCCTCACCCTCATTTACCACAACCCGTCTTCGCCATTGCTGTCTATGGGCTCCTTTTACTAAGCTGCGTTAGGGCTTTAACGTGTGCAATAGCGCACGCTACGTTGCCCCGCGCGCTAGACCTTAATGCCAGCATTGAGCTGGCGTTAGTTCTAGCCGCGTAGCAAGCGGTATCGCGTGCGGTATTTTTCTGAGTGCACTAAAAACGCTAGTGCACCTTAGTAAAAGGAGCCCTATGTCTTGTGTAGTCTCATGGTTAAATCATACCTTATTATGTCCTCCAGCTGGATATATAACTCCCCCCGCATCTTCTTTCGTCTTGGATTCTCTCCGTTTTGTAATTTTATTCTTTCTTATATCTGTCTTTTTTGTCATTAGTGAACCAGTTTGGTGAAATGCATTATATTAAACAATTTAAATGAAAATACAGTGGAACCTCGGTTTGCGAGTAGCGCGGTTTGCGAGTTGCGAGTAGCGCGGTTTGCGAGTTTTCTGAAAGACGAGCAAAACACTCAGCAAACTTTTGTCTTGCAAACCGAGCACTGCCCCGATAAACGAGCACTTGCAGCTGCAGGAAGCGCCGCTTCCACGCCGGGTGCCTTACGCATATTGGAGAGCCTCTATGTGAGCCTACGCACCTGCATGTTGTGTATGATCACGCACAACGTCGATGACTGACGTGCGTGGAAGGCTGGCCAGCGGACGGAAAAGGAATCCCCCTGAAGTGGCGCTATGTGGGCTCAGGGGTTCTTCAGCGGTTGGCGGACAGAAGAGGCAGCCCCCCCAAAGCGGCACTGAGTTTAGCGCGCGCTATTACATGAGTTAAACCGCTAACGCGGCTTCGTAAAAGGAGCCCCTAGTGCACGTTAAATGCTAAGATGCCCATAGGAATATAATGGACTAGAATTTTAGCCCGTTACATTAACGGGTGCTAGAATATATGTCTGTGTGTCTTTATTTCTGTCTCTCTCTCCCTCCTGCTGTCTGTCTCTCTCCCTGGCCCCCTTTGTCTGTCTTTCTGTGTCTCTCCCTGCCCCTGTGTCTTTCTTCTTTTCTTTCTATCTATCTGTCTCTCTCCCTGCCTCCTATGAAGCAGCATCTCTCTCCCACCACTTCCCTGTGCAGCAGCCACAGCAGCATTCCCTCCCCCTCCATTTTCCTCCCCCCACACCACTTCCCTGTGCAGCAGCAGTGTTTCACCTACCCCCCCTTTCCTTTCCTGCGGTCTGGCCATCTCCCTTAGTCCCTTACCGTCCTCCCCCTTCCCTTCCCGCGGTCCCGACAAACCTTCCGATTCCAGCAGCTTCTGCAGCACTCTACACACTGCTGCTTCAGGGTCTTCTACTGCCCAGCAAACCAGGGCAGTAGAAGGCCCCGAAGCAGCATGTGTAGAGTGCTGCAGAAGCTGCTTGAATGTGAAGGTTTCAGGACCCGCAGCCCTTGCCGGACCGGAAGCGAGCTCTGGGGATTTTTGGTTTTTTTAAGCGGGCCCAGCCAGAGCAGGAAGAGAAGCCTGGGAGGCAGGAATTAAAGTCCGTTCCGGCCCCCGCTGACGTCGCCCTGGCCAGTTCACATCCTTCAGACCACAAGAGCTGCGGTGGCCAACAGGCTTTGCGCCACCACGCGCATAAACACTCCTACCTGCGGGTCCTTACAGCGCATGGAAAACGGGAGCACGCAGGTGGGAGTGCGCATGCGCGCTTAGGGCTTTATTATATTAGATAAATAATAAAATAAAAAATCTCTGTAAGTTTCGGGGCAGTTACCGCAGCGGCAGCCCGCTAGCGTGACTTTGGAAAAAAAAGGAAGGGATGTTAATTAGAGAGACAAAGCTGTGCCACCTTCCCTTCCCTCTTTCTTCAAATCAGGTTTTGTGATGCCTACAATGGTTTCCGTTCGAATGAGGGTAAATGCAGAAGTCCCTTGCTGTTCACTGACCGCACGTTTAACGAAGCTGCCTAATCTCGACAAGCGGATCTTTGCTTTTCCTATCCCTTTGTCCACAAATTAGCTCTACCAGCTGTAAAAAAAAGTTGCGAAGATGAGTCGGCCCCAAGCTAAAGCATCCTTTCATTTGTCACCTTTTGTGTGAAATCATCTCCCTATCTCTGAACGGAAGAAAATGTTAAAACATTTTAAGTTTTGCTTAAAACTTTTAATGAAGTAAATAGCAAAGGTATTGTAGTCTGCAGACTACAACTCGTGATTAAATTATATAAATTTGAATATCGCATGTGTGGAATAATGGACTTCCTTTTATTATATTTTATTTTTTTTATATCTATTGGTTTTATAAATATATCGTGCACCGTTTTCATCTGCCTAACTTTGGGGTCCTTCTACTAAGGCACGCTGAGTTAGCACACGCTAACCAATTCAGGATGCGCTAAATGCGAAAGCGCCCACTCCCTCCTGTGGGCACTCCCCTCCAACATAACTGGCAGGAGGGATGCCCAAATCCTCCTGCTGGCACCCCCCTCAAACCCCTACCTCCCAAAGTCCACCCGGAACCCCCCTCCCTCCCTTTACCAGGAAGGCCGACTGGAAGGATGCCTACTCTCTCCAGCTGGCCGGCAGGCCCACCTCCATAATGGCGGGTCTTCCCCTTCCCGGTGCATACTGAGATGCACTGGGGAGGGGCCTAAGGCCCTGATTGGCCCAGGTGCATAAGGCCACTTCCATAGGAGGGCTTTAGGCACCTGAGCCAACCGAAGTCTTAGGCCTCCTTCCAAGTGCACTCTGGGAGTGGCCTAAGACTTCAATTGGCTAGATTCCTAAGGGCACTCCCATGAGATCTGGCCAATCAGGGCCTTAGGTCCCTTCCCGGTTCATCCCAGGATGCACCGGGAAGGGGAAGGCCTGCTATTCTGAAGAGACGGGCCTGTTGGCCGGAGGGAATAGGCATCCCTCCGGCCAGTCTTCCTGTTAATGTTATAGGGGGATTCCGGGTAGGCTTTGGAGGTGGGGGTTTGGGGTGGTGCCAGCAGGAGTGAGTGGGCATCCCTCCTGCTGGCGATGTTGGGGAGGGGGTTTCAGCGAGGGAGCGGGCATCCCTCCTTCCGGGGATGTTAGAGAGGTGCCGGCAGGAGTGAGTGGGCATCCCTCCTGCTGGCGATGTTGGGGAAGGGGTGTCCCTCCTTCCAGGGATGTTAGAGAGGTGCCGGCAGGAGTGAGTGGGCATCCCTCCTGCTAGGGATGTTGGGGAGGTGCCAGCAGGAGGGAGCTGGCATCCCTCCTACCGGGGATTGGTTTGTGGAAGGAGGGAGTGGGCATCCCTCCTGCCGTGGACAGTGTGTGTGTGTTGGGGAGTCGGGGGCTCCCTGTCACTGCCACTCTGCTGACCACGGCAGGGAGATTCCCTTGCCGTGATCAGCTCAGCGGTAACGTGATTCTCTAAATGGCATCTGTGGCATGGATGCCGGTTAGAGAATCAAGGTGGTTAGGCGGGGTTAGGCATCTGTCCATTAGTGCAAATGCGATTCTATATAGGACACCCGTGAGTGAGTCTCAAAAGTCACTTAGGCGGCTGCTGAGACTGGGCGTCCTATACAGAATCAGGCCCCCAGAGTCCACGGTATTCCTTATCCCTCTCCTCCTTATTAATTAATTTATTGTTTATTCAATTTTCTATACCATTCTCCCAAGAGAACTCGGAACGGTTTACATGAATTTATTCAGATACTCAAGCATTTTTTCCCTGTCTGTCCTGGCAGGCTCACAATCCTTCTAATGTACGTGAGGCAATGGGGGGATTAAGTGGCTTGGCCAGGGTCACAAGGAGCAGCGTGGGATTTGAACCCACAACCTCAGGGTGCTGAGGCTGTAGATTTAACCACTGCAACACTCTAGAAATCAAAATGCAGCAAAAGTGAGCCAAGTATAGGACAATGAAGCCATTGTGACATCACTGATGAGGTTGGCTCTTATTGGTGGAATGAGGCATTATGATGTCACAATACCAGCTCTAGTTATCAGAGGCTGAAACTCTTCACACTATTTATTTGTTCAGTTTTCTATACCATTCTCCCAGGGGAGCTCAGAACAGTTTACATGAATTTATTCAGATACTCAAGCATTTTTTCCCTGTCTGTCCCAGCTATGCCACCAATTTTGTCATCATATTTTCTTCTGTGGCGTGTCATAACCTGTCTTGTGGCTTCTTTGGTTGCAAAAACCAAATAAAACAGAGCTCATTAAGAACTAAGCCATTCAGTATTGCTCCAAACTTGCAGAACAAATTATGGAAAAAAAAAATATATATATATATATTCAGACAGGTCGTGACCTGTTTGGGCCGCCGCGGGAGCGGACAGCCGGGCAGGATGGACCTATGGTCTGACCCGGCGGAGGCACTGCTTATGTTCTTATATTTTCTGAATCAGAAAAGCAAATTGCATTCCTTGAGGAAGAAACGATTTCAGACAGCCCTAGAACCAATTGTGCCTGTAAGCTGGTTCATCTCAGTAGATCAAGGCCAAGGATGTGCAGTGGAATTTATTTACTTTGATATAAGGTATTATGGTATCACTTACTGGTTGAAAACTTCCGAGACCGAACTGTGCCTGCCAGAGTTGTGACTTCCATACAAACTATTCATAAATTAATCACAGCTCTCAGTTAAATCTTTATGTTTAATACGAAGTGCTCAGACCAATACCCTTTGATTCAGTGATTTCACCAAACTGGGGTATATTAGGGACCATCATATCACTTCATTGTCCCTATCCCGCTCACCACCACAATACTGATATAACAAGAATGTTAAATATATAAAAGGCAAGGCACAGCAACAGCACTTTATGGGATTTTAGTATCTTCACTGGTTTGCACTTATTTGCACCAAGCACTTTATTTCAACACCGCTGGAGGCTCAACGATTTGACCGCCCACCCCACTTATTTGCTCTTCAAGATAAGTGACTTTTATACATTTAAATTTTCAGCGCGAACGGCGCACAGCCTCAATCGGGCCCCTTACTAGCCACCAGCAGGATCCAGAGCGCCGGACACGATCCTGAAAGAGGTCAGCGTGGGAGCCCTGCTCCGCCCCTCTCCTGCCCAGCAAGGGAGCCATTTAAATTTTAAGCGCGAACGGCGCACAGCCGTTCAGTGCGCCGTCGAAGGCGCGTGACAAAGGCGCATCCGCCTTAGTGCGCGCCTTTGGGAAGCGACTGCAGGGACGACTGCCGGAATACCGAAGTTGCCAATTCCAGTTAACTTAGAGGTGAGTGAGAAAAAAAAACAAACACTTAACACTATCTGGAAATCATCCTAGAACTCCAATAACAAAACCAAACAACCAATCACTCAGGTGACTCGACCTACAAACAGTATCTAGACTTGCCTAAATACCGAGGCCCCAAAAGTACCAGCAAACAACCACTCTCTACCACGCACACAATGGATACAAGCACACCCAAACTCATCCTTGCCCTACTACTGCTTTCACTCTTCATAGATAAATGGAAAACAGCAGGATACCACACACAGCCAATCCCAATCATCACAGTACCACACAAATCATTCCAACAAACCAGGAAACTCCAAACCCCAAGAACCTTGATCCTTTGTTCATCATCCAACCAAGTAAGCATACCCACAATCTGGGGAAAAAGACATACAACAAATGCCAAGACAAGCTCACAAAGACTTCAAACATCACAAAACATACTCACAAATATAGCTCCTACCCCTAATCTGCTCACAAAATTCACATCAATAGCATGCTCATACCTAAATATACGATCGGTAAGCCCTAAGACAGAACTAATCAAAGATTGGCTGATTAAAGATGATCTAGGATGCCTCTTCCTTGCTGAAACCTGGCTCACATCTGACACAGACCCTCACATTATTGAAATTTGTCCTAACGGATACAAAATAGAATTAGTATGCCGAGCTAATAGAAGAGGAGGAGGGCTAGCAATCATAGTAAAAAACAACCTCAACATCAAAGTCCTAGCCAAGCACTCCACCCCTCACTTAGACCTTCTAGCCTGCCAACTTTCTGACACCACCCTTACAGGAAATCTAAACTGCCTTCTATGCTACATCACCCCAGGAAACTGGAACACCACTAAACAAGAACTAGAAGAGTTCATCCTCCAGAACTCGCTTTCCTCTACAAATAATCTGATCCTTGGAGATTTAAACCTCCACCTAGAAGACCACACCTCCAAACAAGTAGTAGATATTCTATCTTACCTCAATACCCTATCGTACCAGATCCTCAATCCTGAACCAACACACGAAAAAGGTCATCAACTCGATATTGCAGCATACTCATCCCCAAATCTCAACACACAAAATATCCAAATCACCAACGGCGCTTGGCTGCCCACCCTATGGTCGGACCACTATAAATACAACTTCACCATCAACTGGGAGCATAACAAAAATAAACCCACCCCTCCCAAAACAAGCATTATGGTCAGACAGAAAATCGACCCCACCACATTCTGGAGCACAGTGGACCCAGCAATAGATTCCAGCAACCCTAGTGAATTCATAAACACCTGGCGGTCTCTCAGCGAATCGACTTTGAACAAACTAGCACCACTAAAATCAAAAAAATTAAATATGTAGACAATCAGACAAATGGTTTGACACTGAACTCCTACAACTAAAAAGGAAATGTAGACAACTAGAAAGGGCATGGAAAAAACAGAAACAAGATAACACTAAAACAGAATGGAAAACCCAAATCAAGCAATACAAAATCAAACTGAAGGAAAAACAAAAAGACTATTACTCCAACCTCATTGGCACCGACAAACCAGACACAAAAAAACTTTTCAACCTAGTAAGAAGCCTCACCGACACTAAACCATGCCTAGCCACCCAGGGAAACCTAACACCTACAGCCTCTCAACTAGCAGATCACTTCAAAAATAAAATCATCACAATCAGAACAACATTCAATAACTCACAAAACAACACAGACGAGATTCTAATAAAACCCACAACAGATGAAGCCATTTCAGCAGACAGGTCCTGGACCAACTTCCCTACAACCCAGTGGTCTGAACTGGACAGGCTCTACAAAAAATATTGCAAATCCTCATGTGATCTGAACAACTGCCCACCATACCTACTAGCCACAGCTTCCACCAATTTCAAAGCTAGCTACACGCTGTGGCTGCAAACCACACTCAGGGAAGGCCAGTTCCCACTAGACCTTGGTGAAATAATAATTACTCCTATACTGAAAGACCCCAAAGGTCCAATAAATAACCCATCAAATTACAGACCAATCGCTTCTATCCCAACATACATCAAAATAATAGAAGGGCTAGTAGCACAACAAATGTCCAAGTACCTAGAAGCCCATAACATCCTACATCCATCCCAATCCGGATTCAGAACCAACCATAGCACAGAAACTCTTCTGGTATCTTTACTAGACATAGCTCGAAGACACCTCAGCCAAGGAAACAGACTGCTAATCATCCAACTTGATCTCTCAGCTGCATTCGATCTAGTGGACCACTCCATACTTCTCCAGATACTAGACGCAATAGGAATCTCAGGTAAAGTTCACAACTGGTTCCAAGGCTTCCTTAAAACAAGAACATATAGAGTCAAGTCAAAAAACATTCTATCTGAACCATGGTCCAACCCTTGCGAAGTGCCACAAGGCTCTCCCCTCTCTCCCACACTTTTCAACCTTTTCATAGCTTCCCTAGGCACCACCCTGGACGCCCTAAATATTACTTCTTTCAGCTATGCAGACGACATAACCATCCTCCTTCCATTCGACAGCCATAACCCAACCTCCATAGGACACCTGAAAACTACAATGGAAACAGTAGAAAAATGGATGACAAATCATAAGTTGAAGCTGAACTCAGACAAAACTAAATTCCTACTACTAGAGAAGGACAAAAAACCATCCCTAACAGAACTGGAAGTAAACTCAATCAAGTACCCAAAATAGAGCTCCCTCAAAATCCTAGGCATACAATTAGACAGATGCTGCACAATGCAAACACAAATCCATAAAATCATCCAAAAAGCATTCTTCACAATGCGAAATCTAAGAAAAATCAGAAAATTCTTTAATAAAGACCAATTCAGGATCATTGTCCAATCCCTTGTGCTAAGTATCGTAGACTACTGCAACAGCCTTTACCTACCTTGCCCTACCAACACAATAAAAAAACTACAGACCATCCAGAACACAGCCCTCAGACTCATATACTCACTCAGCAAATACGACCACATTACCAATGCATACTTAGAATCTCACTGGCTACCAATAAAAGCAAGAATGCAATTCAAACTCTATTGTCTCCTTTTCAAAGTAACCCACGGCATGGCACCCAGTTACCTAAACAACCGTTTTCACTACTACCTCTCACCCAGAAGAAGGAGAACACAGAACCTTTTCACCTACCCACCTCTCAACGGAACTCGACGTAAGAAACTTTACGACAACCTTCTGGGGACACAGGCAGCTAAAATTGACTCTGACATCTCAAAACTACTGACCAAAACAACAGACATAAAAGAGTTCCGAAAAGAAATAAAAACACTACTGTTCAAAAAATATCTCCCATCACTCTAACCACCACCCAATGAGTTCCCAATCAACGCCTTTGGGAACACCCACCTATAGTATCTCTTTGTCTGTGATCTAGAATGTACTGCAACTCTTTTACTATCCACCCGATGTAACTTGATTCAGTTGATATGTACTATCCTCTATGATATTGAAGTATCATAATTCTTTACTGTTCCTGTAACTTACCCTTATCCTGTAATGTAATTCTACTGGAAATGCCCAGATATCTTCTAAAATTGTAATCCGCCTAGAACCACAAGGCACAGGCGGAATAGAAATCCCTAATGTAATGTAATGTAATATTTAACAGTCTTGTTATATCAGTATTGTGGTGGTGAGCGGGATAGGGACAATGAAGTGATATGATGGTCCCTAATATACCCCAGTTTGGTGAAATCACTGAATCAAAGGGTATTGGTCTGAGCACTTCGTATTAAACATAAAGATTTAACTGAGAGCTGTGATTAATTTATGAATTGTATGATCTTCGTCACAGAATAATATCAGTTAGCTCCCCAGTAATTAGTGTAATTCCATACAAACTAAACAGAATTAATGCATTAGCAGGAACACACTTACCGGTACCCGTTTCTGTTCAAAAGGCGACTTCTCATTTCCTGACCAGAGGGAGTGGGTTAATGACAGCTCCTAAAATGTAAAGCAGAGACAAACATATTACAAGTGGCAAGGAAATGGTGAATATTAATGAAGTCACCCACAGTATCTCCTATCTTACTCATCTGATGAAATATACCATCGGAGGCCCGGGGGGTCATATATAATAGCAGCAGATTATGGTATTACTATGTCTGACACTCCTGAGCAAATTCTTTTTATTGACAATCTAATCATTTTGTCTCTCTTGCAAAATTTATTCCCCTCTTCCAGTGTTGCAGCACTTTCAGCCAGTGAAAAAGGCAGGGTATGGCCTTTTGTGAGGTTACCAGATGTCCGAGAAAACCCAGGCATGTCCTCTTTTTAGAGGACTGTCCGAGCTCCTGGACAGACCTTCCAAAACCTGACGTCACATACATCCGCGCATGCTCCAGGCCCTCCAGACGCGGCTGGAGCTTGTCGGGGAAGAAGAGAGGAGGTTTGTGGGGGTGGGGCTGGAGGCTGAACTGAGAGGGGCTGGGGCAGAATGGGGTGGAGCCGAAGCAGAACAGGACAGGATCGGGGCGGAATGGAGCGTGACTGGAGGCGGAACAGAGCGGGGACATGTAATCAGATTTTTGCAGCCCGAAAAATGGTAGCCCTAACCTTTTGTTATTTTATTTGCAACTGGAGTTATAGTACATTCACCTTTTATGTAATGCTTAGAGCTTATTCAATTTACTGGGTTGGGTTTATACTTTTAATATGCATTTTGTTTATTTAATATGTACACTCTCATTAATGTGCATTTGTTAGTTCTTTTCAAAACAGAGATATGATTGCATATAATTTCTCAAGATATGCCTCTAGGAGAAATGCTTTCATATATTTTAACATATTTATTGATTGTTAATTTATAAAATATTTAGTTTTTTTCTTTAGAGCTAATTTAACTAGTTGGGCTGTATGTGTATTTTATATGTACTTTTTTATTTAATAGTTATCATATTTGTATGTACAGTGGTACCTTGGTTTACGAGCATAATTCGATCCAGAAGCATGCTCGTAAACCAAAATACTCGTATATCAAAGCGAGTTTCCCCATAGGAAATAATGGAAACTCGCTTTGATACGTTTCCACCCCCGAGGCCAGCGGCGCTGCTCTATTCCAAACACCCCCCCCCCCCCCCCCCCACGAGAGCCGGCATTGCTCCCCCCCGAAGGCCCTCCTGGGATCCGGCACCCTCCCCCCCGCTATCCGGCACCCCTACTCCGCCACGATCCGGCACCCCCCCCGCCGCGACCTGAAGTCCCCCAGACCCATCCGAACCCGCTTCTTACTTTCATCTCGGCCTCAGCACCGGCACTGGCATGTCCTGTGCGTTGGTGCTGGTGCCCGAAGATCAGCCTCCTTTCTGTGCTAGGCCTTGAGCATCTGCACATGCTCAAGGCCTGCGAGTTCACGCTCTCTCCGAGATTCTCGGAGATCTCGGAGAGAACATGAACTCGCAGGCCTAAGCATGCGCAGATGCTCGTCTTGCAAAACACTCGCAAACCGGTGCACTCATAAACCGAGGTACCACTGTATTTGTTTTGAGTGGTTTCCCTTGGATTGCTAAGTCAGGTTGGTTTTAAATATGGTATATATTTATATTATAATGTTTCATTTGTATATGATGATGTATTCAATCTTTTTTATCATGTCAGTAGTATATTTCCTTTTTTGTTATTGCCTTACCTTTTTATTCTCCTATTTCCTCTTTTTGTTTTTTTCATGATAATTCATTTTTCATATGTACATGTTTATATTATTAATTTCATGACTGAAAATTTTTTTATTGATTTATTTGTTTATGTTTGTAGACTCCTGATGCAGGCCTCTGTGGCCGAAACATGCGAATGTCGAGTCGATATATGAAGAAATAAAGAATTGTGTGAGATATTTCGAGTTCACTAGTCTTTTTTCTTGGACTTTTCCATTACTCTGAGTCTGAGTGTTGTGTTTGTGGATTTGACTCTCCTGTGTTATCCTATCCAAGGTAGGGGAGGCAGCAGGTGTGGAGACAGACAACAGACCTAGGTGCACAGGAATGGCAATCAGGATCAGAGACTCTCAGCTCTCTTGTAGTCAGCACCAACACAAGCAAGTCACAGACCAAATGCCGATAATCAAAATGGGTTATAGGTGCATCTAAAAGCAGCTTAGGCCTGTTCACTGCTACTTTGCGCCCAGAGTGAAAAGGGGCATTTTTCAAGGAGTGGTTAGGGTGGGAGGTGGGCGGGATGTGGGCCAACTTAGACTTAGTTGTCCTGCAGCAATAATTGAAAGTTTAACGAGACTTCCTAGATGGAACTTATATGTTGTGACTTAGACGATCTAAAAACAGGTATAGTAAGAACATAAGAACATAAGTAGTGCCTCTGCTGGGTCAGACCAGGGGTCCATCACGCCCAGCAGTCCGCTCACGCGGCGGCCCATCAGGTTCAGTACCTGTATAATAGTCCTCTATCTATACCCTTCAATCCCCTTTTCCTTCAGGAAAGCATCCAATCCCTTCTTGAAACCCAATAGTGTACTCTGTCCTATCACACCTACTGGAAGCGCATTCCAGGTGTCCACCACCCTTTGGGTGAAGAAGAACTTCCTAGCATTGGTTCAGAATCTGTCCCCTCTTAGTTTTTCCGAATGCCCTCTCGTTCATGTAGCTTTCGAAAGTTCGAAGAATCTGTCCCTCTCCACTTTCTCTATGCCCTTCATGATCTTGTAAGTCTCTATCATGACCCCTCTTCTCCAGAGAAAAGAGCCCCAGTTTCTCTAATCTTTCAGCATACAAAAGGTTTTCCATACCTTTTATCAGTTGCGTCGCTCTCCTCTGAACTCTCTCAAGTACTGCTATATCCTTCTTAAGGTATGGCGACTAATACTGGATACAGTGCTCTAGATGCGGGCGCACCATCGCCCAATACAACGGCAGGATAACGTCCTTCGTTCTGGTTGTGATACCATTCTGTTCACCTTCTTAGCGGCCGTTGCGCACTGTGCCGACAGCTTCATTGTTTTGTCCACCAGTACCCCCAAGTCCTTTTCTAGGCTACTTTCACCCATTGCCAGCCCTCCCATCGTATAGCTGTACATCGGGTTTCTGTTTCCCACATGGAAGACCTTACATTTTTCTACATTAAAGTTTATCTGCTATTTATTCGCCCACTCTCCCAGTTTGTTCAGGTCCTTTTGTAAATCCTCACAGTCCTCCTTAGTCCCAACCCCACTAAAAAGCTTGGTATGTGCGAATTTTATAATTTCACACTTCGTCCCAGTTTCTAGGTCATTAATAAATACATTGAACGGCAATGGTCCGAGTACTGACCCCTGCGGAACACCACTCGTGACTCTTCTCCAGTCCGAGTAGTGGCCCTTCACTCCCACCCTTTGTTTCCTTCCCGCCAACCAGTTTTTTATCCATCTATGCACCTCTCCTTCCACCCCATGGTTCTTCAGTTTCCGTAGTAGGCATTCATGGGGTACCTTGTCGAAAGCTTTTCGGAAATCCAAGTATATGATGTCTATGGGGGCCCCTTCGTCCATTTGTTTGTTAATTCCTTAGAAGAAGTGCAGTAAGTTCGTTAGGCACGATCTTTCCTCGCAGAAGCCATGTTGGCTTGTTTTCATCAGTTTGTTCCTTTCTAGATGCTCATCGATGGTGTCTTTTATCAGCGCTTCCGCCATCTTCCCCGGGACCGAAGTCAGACTTACCGGTCTGTAGTTCCCCTGGTCACCTCTCGATCCTTTTTTAAAAGATGGGCGTAACATTAGCTATCTTCCAATCCTCCGGGATCACACCTGTTTTCAGGGATAGATTACAATCCTGCTGTAGTAGTTCCACTATCTCCTCCTTTAGTTTCTATAATCAATAAAAACATTTGAACTTAAAAAAAAAAAAAAAAATCTTAGGGTGGATCCCATCCGGGCCCAGAGATTTGTCAGTTTTTAATCTATCTAACTGCTTATGTACGTCTTCAAGGCTTACCTCTATGGATGTTAATTTTTCTGCTTGATCTCCTTTGAAGATTTTTTCAGGTTCCGGCACGTTGGATGTGTCCTCTTTTGTAAATACTGACGAAAAGAACAAGTTTAGTCTATCCGCCACTTCTTTTTCTTCCTTCACCACTCCTTTCCTATCTCCATCATCCAGCGGTCCCACCTCCTCCCTTGCCGGCTGCTTCCCTTTAACATATCTGAAGAACGGTTTGAAATTTCATGGCTTCCCTGGCTAGCCTCTCTTCGTATTCTCTTTTTGCTCTTCTAACCACTCGGTGACATTCTTTTTGATGCTTCCTGTGCTCTTTCCAGTTCTCCCCGGTTTTGTCCTTTTTCCACATCCGGAATGATTTTTTCTTATCCCCTATCGCTTTCTTTACTTCTTTAGTTATCCACGCCGGGTCTTTTGTTCTGTTCTTTTTGCATCCTTTTCTAAATCTGGGGATATAGAGATTTTGCGCTTCGCTCACCGTGTCCTTAAATAAAGACCAGGCTTGCTCCACAGTCTGTGATTTGTTAGAGCTGTTCCTAAGTTTCTTTATTACCGTTATTCTCATCGCTTGGTAGTTTTCTTTCATGAAGTTAAAAGTTGTCGCTGTGGTTCTCTTCCCCGTCGATATTCCTACTTCGACTTTGAACGGGATCATATTGTGATCGCTGTTTCCTAATGGTCCCACTACTTCCACTTCCTTTGCAGGTCCTCCAGAAGGTATCCAAAATGACCAGATAACCACTGCAGGGACAAAGTACAGACCCCCACACACTTCCTCAATGGTCACTGAACCCCACCCGTTGCCATAAAAATCAGAATAAAAACGAACATACCTGCCTCCAGAACATCAGCACCTGGCTTTCGAAAATGCCCCTCCACATCTGTTGCATGTATTTCTATGCAGTTATCGTATTTTATAAAGGACAGTAGGCAGCTATGTTCTTTTATAGAAAATGTTCCTACCGGGCATGCTCTTCGAGATCAGGGGTAGGCTATTCCGATCCTCGAGAGCCACAGGCAGATCAGGTTTTCAGGATATCCACAAAAAATATGCAAGAGATAGATTGACATTAGAGAATGACACGGTGGCGGTTTACCCGCGGCCACCGCATTTTAGCCGCGGGTCACCCGCCGAAAACGGGGAAGAAAACTAGCAGTCGCTGCGGCGACGGGGACAAGGCCATTCACCGCCCGCGGGGCGGTGAATGGGTCTTGTCCCCGCAGTGAGGCATGAAGGATCGCGCGGTCCCCGCAGCTCACACCCGCCTGCCCAATCGATTCTAGTGTTTAGCCAGCTCTCTCCCTTCTCCTCACCTTAGTTTGTAGATTTTCTTTTTCGGCGACCCGCACGCTATCAAAGAGCCGCTGCTGCTCAGTTTCGATCTTCTGCTCTGACGCAACCGGAAACAGGAAGTTGCAGCAGAGCAGAAGATTGAACACTGAGCAGCCGCACGTGTGCGGCTCTTTGTGAAAGCGTGCAGGTCGCTGAAAAAGAAAGCCTGCAAATTAAGGTGAGGAGAAGGGAGAGAGCTGGCTAAACACTAGGATCGATTGGGCAGGCAGGTGGGGGCTGCGAGGACCGTGCGATCACCCGTGTTCCCGGCTCAGACTGTAAGGAGGGAGTAAAAGGGAAAAGGATGCAGCGGGGACGGTGACGGGGCGGTGAATGGGATGGCAGTGGCGGTGACGGGGCGGTGAAAGGGATGGCGGTGACGGTGACGGGGCGGTGAAGGGAACGGCGGTGACGGGGCGGTGCAGAGGATGGTGGGCCGGTGACGGGGCGGTGACGGGGACAGATTTTTTCCCCGTGTCATTCTCTAATTGACATCTCAAGGAGGCAGAGCGTGCAAATCCATCTTGTACATATTCATTGTGGACCTGCCTGTGGCTCTTGAGGACCAGAATGGCCTACCCCTGGGCTAGATGCCCTGTAACAGAATTGCCACACACATGTTTACTAAACACATGCCCACCTGATGTTCAGAGCTATTTAACCAGCTAAGAATGGCTTTTGGCCAGTTAAGTAGCACTTAGCTGGTTAAGCAGTGGCGTAGCGAAGGAGGACAGGAGGGTGAACCTCCCCCGGCGAGGGCACCAGCACCTCTCCTCCTCTTCAGCCACCCACCTCTTCAAATCTTCACGAGCAAGCAAACAGCATCTTGTACTTGGAAATGATATCAGAGGGAGAGATGCAACCTGTGCGTGCAGCTAGGAGATGCTGCTTGCTATTGTTGAAGATTTGAAGAGATACCGGGGGGGGGGGGGGGGGGGGCGGGGGTGGATCACACACAGTGGGGAACAGAGGGGGCGGACGCGGACATGGTCCAATATTCACCACAAAGAATATTGCATTCATCTCAGCAACAGTTACTGATTGTCTCTTCATTTCGGCAATTATTTCTCAATTTTCATAGGAATTCCTCTTTCTCTGTTATGGCTCCCACCCTTTGGAATTCCTTACCCTACTATTACCCTACTACTTCTGCATTGAAAAATCTTTTGCGACTTTTTAAGGCGCAATTGAAATCGTACTATTTTTCTTTGGCTTTCCGCTCTTGACCTTTTACTTTGCTCGTGCTATGGATCACCTTTTCTTCTCAGCTTCATATCTTATATCGTTAATTATTTGGGCAGAATTTCACTATGACTTCCCTTCCCTTCCCCAACCTTTTTGTTTTTTACCGTAACCTCCCCTCTCTTTATTCCCCCCTTGTACCCATTTTTGTTTGTATGTTGGTTGAATTTTTGGTTTTGTTGATTGCCTCCCTTGTTATGTCTTTTTCATTTTTGTTTTATTTTCTTTTAATAACATATTATTATTGTAAACCGCTTAGACTAACTGTGGTTGTATTTGGGATATATCGAATAAATGGAAACTTGAAACATGCGGCATAGTGATGCCGGGCGCCTCCTTCCCTCACTATGCTGCTGCGGCTAAGCACCAATATTTAGTGAGAGATGGTCACCGAATATTAGCGCATAGGGGATATTTTATAAACGGCGCTGAAATTTAGACGCCTATGTTAATTGATAAGTGCCATGTAAAACAGCAAAAAAAAAAAAAAAAGGTAACAATAAAGCGTCTACTGGCACCGGAATCATGCCTACATAGGTGCTTTATGGCGTAAAGCACCTACATAGGCGCAATTCACAGCATAGATAGGCGCTGGAAACATAGGCCCGGAAAACCTTGGGCTCATTTCTGGCACCTATCTTTCACGAAGGCGCAATTCTCTATAGGGCGCCGTTGCATAACTGACATGTGATCAGCGGCCACTTTTTATCCGGGCATTAGTAGCTAGTTCGGGCACCCTAAAACTTAACCAGTGGCCAAGTTTGGTGGCCAGATAGGCCTGCCTAAAAAGCAGGCCTGTTTTTAGCCGCTATAACATGGCCGGCCAGCCGATGAATATCGGCTTAGCCAGCTCTAATTTTAGTGGATAACAATAGACTGGAAATTCAATGCCGGTTGCTAGACATGACCTGGCATTTAATTTTTGGGTTCGCCACCCAGCTACTCCCGCAGCCTGAATATTAGCTCTGTAGACTGGTTTTTTTGACCTCTCTACTTAAATAGTACTACGGAATTTATAAACTCTCTGACAGCAAATGCTTTCCAAGCGCCACAATAGACTGGATGCAGGATCCTTCGCACTGCAACTGTGATGTATATTAACTCCCCACAGGAGGTCCCCCTGCAATGTGGGTAATGGTGCGTAGAGCTATAATTTCTCTCACTGGTCATTACCAATGTGTGATTAATGGGAATTGACAAAATAGCTGAATAATTTTAAGGCTATAGGGAAGCTGAAGTTCACGAAATGATTGTATTTAAGGTTTTTTTTTTAAATATTGTACACAGTAGTGACTGTTTTCACCTCATGAACTTTATTTCAGCCTCCTGCATACAGCTATTGTAAAGAAGCAGAGTAATAAAATGGAAAAAAACAAATATTCTTCTACGTACTGAATGTGGCCTCCTATGGTACCCTATGGCTGGTTATGTGCACAGGATGCAAGCCAGAAGAACGCTATCAGGTAAAAAGAGGGCAAATAGAAATTCCTCCTTTACGATGTATGTTCGGTGTTGTTTAGGATGAGAACAACTTACATGAATAAGCTCTCTTTTCCATCATTAAGAAGAATCAAGTCCATTAGTCCATACTTACTAACTGCGATACGGAATGGACGGCCTCCTCAAATTAGACTGTGTTTATCTCTTATCGTGTTTATCGCAAAACCTTAAAAACCATACGAAGAAAGGCTGCACAAACTGCGGCTATACTCTCTCGAAGAACGTAGGGAAAAGGGAGACATGATTGAGACATTTAAGTACATCACTGGTCGCATAGAGGTGGAAGACAACATTTTCTTTCTCAAAGGTCCCTCGGCCGCCACAAGAGGACATCCGCTGAAGATCAAGGGCGGGAAATTTCATGGGGATACCAGGAAGTACTTCTTCACAGAAAGGGTGGTGGACCATTGCAACAAACTCCCGGAGCAGGTGATCGTGGCCAGCAGCATACAAGATTTTAAGAAAAAATGGGATGCCCACGTCGGATCTCTACGAGGGTAGTGTAGAGGTGATGCCACCTGTGAGTGACCCCCTGGAGGGTAGTTTGGGGTGGGTTAATAGAGTGGGCAGACTTGATGGGCCATGGCCCTTTTCTGCCGTCATCTTTCTATGTTTCTATGTAACCACTCTTTCATCGCTTTTAAGACAATAGCTCCAATGAATGATACGATAGAGATGTTTAAATATCTCCATAATATAAACACGCATGAGTTTTGTCTCTTTCATTTGAAAGGAACCACTGCATGAGAGGGCATAGGATGAAGTTAAGAGGTGATAGGCTCCGGAGTCATCTGAGGAAATACTTTTTTACAGAAAGGGTGGTGGATGCGTGGAACAGTCTGGTCTATTGTTGCTACTATTTGGGTTTTTGCCAGGTACTTGTGACTTGGATTGGCCTCCGTGAAGACAGGCTACTGGGTTAGATGGATCATTGGTGTGACCCAGTAAGACTAGTCATATGTTCTTATGGCATATAGAAACATAGAAACATAGAAATAGACAGCAGATAAGGGCCACGGCCCATCTAGTCTGCCCACCCCAATGACCCTCCCCTACCTTTCTCTGTGAATAGATCCCACGTGTCTATCCCATTTGGCCTTAAAATCAGGCACGCTGCTGGCCTCAATAACCTGAAGTGGAAGACTATTCCAGCGATCAACCACCCTTTCAGTGAAAAAGAATTTCCTGGTGTCCCCGTGCAGTTTCCCGCCCCTGATTTTCCACGGATGCCCCCTTGTTGCCGCGGGACCCTTGAAAAAGAAGATATCTTCTTCCACCTCGATGCGGCCCGTGAGATACTTGAATGTCTCGATCATGTCACCCCTCTCTCTGCGTTCCTCGAGTGAGTACAGCTGCAACTTATCCAGCCGTTCCTCGTACGGGAGATCCTTGAGTCCCGAGACCATCCGGGTGGCCATTCTCTGGACCGACTCCAGTCTCAGCACATCCTTATGGTAATGCGGCCTCCAGAATTGCACACAGTATTCCAGGTGGAGCCTCACCATGGATCTATACAATGGCATAATGACTTCAGGCCCCAAATGGTCTCCAATTAAATATTCATTGACCTGAAAGTTAAGTTTGACCTTAAATTCTCATACACTCAGACTTTACAAGTTAAGTCACAAGCACTTTAAAAAAAAAATTTGGCAAATGTTTATTCATTTATAAATTGAAACATTTTTTAAAATGACAAAGTATTTATAAAATATTCCATACACAGTGACTGGGTGGTGGATCCGGCTGTCGGGATTTTGGTCCTAGGCTGAATTACACAATTCTGAGTGTATGAGAATTTAAGGTCAAACTTAACTTTCAGGTCAATGAATATTTAATTGGAGACCATTTGGTTTAGATTCAGGATTTTTTTTTATCTCCACATTCTTACACGTTATTTTCCTTTAAAACATTTCCCTATTTTTTTCATTTTTTGACTACAGTGTTCCCCCGGTTGTTCGTGGTCGGTGGTTCGCGGTCCTGGTCATTCGTGGTATTTTCCGACCGCGAACTGCCAAACAAGGAGAGGGCAGCGGGAGAGGCAGGAGAGAGCAGCCGAAGCGCCAGCGAGAGCAGGAAATCACTCGCGGTACGCTCCGACCTCCTCTTCCTGCACTAAGTCAGACCTTATCCAATCAGGAGCTGCTTTGACACGCAGCTCCTGATTGGATAAGGCCCGACTTAGTGCAGGAAGAGGCAGTCGGAGCATACTGCAAGTGATTTCCTGCACTCACTGGTGCTCCGGCTGCTCTCTCCTGCCTCTCCCGCTGCCCTCTCCAATCTCCCCCATTGAAAAACTGTGTTTGCGGTTTTTCACAATTCACGGGAGTTCCTGGAACGGAACCCCTGCGAATATCGGGGGAGTACTGTATATATTCTATGGCAGACATATTGCAAATAGATAAATTGAAAATATTTCTCAGAACTGCATAAAAGCCATTGCATTAGATTTGCACACATCTTCAAGTGGCCACAACTTCAACATGCTATTGTGTACTAAAAAAAATGCCACTGGTATCATCTAATCCAAGTATACTTCAATTGTGTACACATTTAAGGGGGTGGGGCATGAGGCATCTAATTGGTACAACATGCTACTTCAACTGGAGCAACAGAATCCATAGACCATGGGGCAATAAAACAGCATACGATCCAATGTACCATTGTCACAGCAACAGGACCAGCATAATAAGAAACTTTACGACAACCTCCTGGGGACACAGGCAGCTAAAATAGACTCTGACATCTCAAAATTACTGACCAAAACAACAGACATAAAAGAGTTCCGCAAAGAAATAAAAACATTACTGTTCAAAAAATATCGCCCATCACTCTAACCACCACCCAATGAGCTCCCAATCAACGACTTCGAAAATACCCACCTATATTATCTTTTTATCTGTGATCTAGAATGTACTGTAATTCTTCTACACTACACCCGATTTAACCGATCGAGTTGACATGTATTACCTCTGTAAAATGCATTATCTTCTGTTATATGTATTATCTTCTGTAATAAGTATTATCTTCTGTGAAATTGTAGTAACATAACTCATTACTGTTCCTGTAACTTACTCTTATCCTGAAATGTAATTCCACTGGAATGTCCCAGATATTTTCTATACTGTAATCCGCCTAGAACCGCAAGGCACAAGCGGAATAGAAATCCCTAATGTAATGTAATGTAATAATGGAGAGCATTCCGAATTAAACGTATTCAATTTAACCGGGGTCCATGTCACATGTCGGAATAAAAAGTACAGTGATTGTTTCATCGGAGCAGACTGAGAATGAATTTCAATTGTTCTTCAGTCAGGTCAAATTTCAGTTCTCGCAACCATATATCATGCAACCCATTCATCTTCCACTTTTTGACTATCGAGCTGTGTTTTGAGTTAATATGCACTCAAAAACAAGCACATCCATCACATTGATTAGCAATTCTATTCTAACTACTTTAGTTTCACCGTTGTTCCAATTACCCATACATAGCTTAAAGAACTTTATATAATTAACTCTCAAATTTAATCTTTTGTTGGTTTTTTAATTTTATCATTTCAATTATAATAATAATGATAATATTAATTTTATTCTTATATATCGCCATATGAAAAAGTTCTAGGCGGTTCACAACAAGGTGAGCTAATACATGGGATACAGATAAAATACAAATTAGAATAATGGATTTAAAAACAGAAAAAGACAGAAAGCATTTACAATATAATGCTGAAAATACCGACATGGCAGGGAAAGAAGTAACAAAAATCCAAATCAACAAGAAAAGGATGTCCAAAAAATCAATAACCAAAAAAACACCCTCAAAAGCTCAGGTCTACATATCCAATAATATCCTTTTTTGGATATTATTAGATATGTAGACCTAAGCTTTTGAGGGTTAGGGAAAGAAGTAATACATAGAACAGATAAAATACCTCAAGTTGAATATAAGGAACTGATTGAAAAAATGAAGCAGAATGCATTAAGATATCAGCCTATCAGAGTTGAGTCTTTAACAATTTTCTAAAATCAAGATAGGAAGAGACCTCTAACATCATTTTTCCAAGCCATACATTCAATTTAGTGGCTTGAAATGAGAGGGTTCTCTCAAGGAACTTCTTATAATGACAGGATTTTAATGAGGGATATGAAAATAAGTGCACTCTACGTGTGGTCTTTTTGGCATGACTCAAAGAAAAATGAGACACAAGATAACCTGGTAACGAACCCGAAACTGATTTATAACAAATACAGGATAATTTGAACAGAATTCTCGACTCTATCGGAAACCAATGGAGTTTCAAATAAAAAGGAGTGATATGCTCCAATTTTTTTTTAAACCAAAAATGAGGTGAACTGCAGTGCCATGTGCGCTGAAAAACATTTGCTCAATTTAGCGTGCCGGAGCTAAAAAAAGTTTTGAGACACCAGTGTAGAAGATGATCTGCATTTATTGTGGAGCTGAGTCACCGGAGAGACTGGAAGACTCAAATATGTAGATGGGCTGGAGTAAGTCTTAACAGAGATTTCGGCAGTTGGAACCCAAGCACAGTACCGGGTAAAGCTTTGGATTCTTGCCCAGAAATAGCTAAGAAGAAATAAAAAAAAAAAAAAATTAAATTGAATCAGGTTGGGCAGACTGGATGGACCATTCGGGTCTTTATCTGCCGTCATCTACTATGTTATTTTGTATGCTCCAGAAGAGAGGAGGGACAATGGGAGATATGTTACAGACATTTAAATACTTGAAAGGTATTAATATAGCACCAAATCTTTTCCAGAGAAGAAAAAATGGTAAAACTAGCGGGCATAATTTGAGGTTCCAGGGAGGAAGACTTAGGAGCAATGCTAGGAAATTATTTTTCACGGAGAGGGTGGTAGAGCCTGAAATGCCCTCCCGAGGGAAGTGGTGGAGAGGGAAACGGTGATGGAATTCAAAAAAGCGAGGGATAAACATAGAGGATCTCTAATTAGAAAACGAAGAATGTAAATTAAAGAGCTAAGGCCGGTACTGGACAGATTTACACGGTTTGTGTCCCATATGTGGTGATTTGGTGTAGGATGGGCTGGGCATCAATGTGAACAGTATTAATATGGAACATGAGGATGCTACTGGCCAGACTTTATGGTAGATATCCTGCAAACAACGGGATGGTTGGATAGGCTGGAGAGAGCTTGGACGGCAACTTCAGCATTTGGAACCTAGGACAATACCAGGTGGACTTTACAGTCTATCACCCAGAAATACCAAAGAAGAGACAAAGTTAATCTAATCATGTATTTTTAATGGGTATAACTAATGGGCAGACTGGAAGGACCATTTAGGTCTTTATCTGCTGTTATTCACTATATTACCTGGCAGGAACCCAAAGAATAGCAACATTCCAGAGCTGAGATTGTGATGTCATAATGTCTCATTCCACCAATGCCTAAGAGCCAACCTCATCAGTGATGTCACAATGGCTTGATTAGAGGGCAACTTCAGCAGTTGGAACCTAGGACAATACCAGGTGGACTTTAGAGTCTATGGCCCAGAAAGCTGTAAAAAACTGTTTTGTTTTCTAACCACCTTAGAAATCTTTCCTAGCTTTGCTTTCTCTCACTCACTGGCTTTTTTTTCCCCTTCATATTGATTTTCTTTTTTTAAATACAGTACTGTTAAACCGAATCGAGCTCCTTGTTTGGAGATGATCCAGTATACAAAGCTAAGTTTTTAGTTTAGTTTAGTTTAAATATCTAAGAAGAGACAAGTTAATTTAACCATGTATTTTTAATGAGAATAACTAATGAGCAGACTGGATGGACCGTTCAGGTCTTTATCTGCTGTCATTTACTATGTCACCTGGCAGAAACCCAGAGAGTAGCAACATTCCAGAGCTGAGATTGTGATGTCATAATGCCTCATTCCACCAATGCCTAAGAGGCAACCTCATCAGTGATGTCACAATGGCTTGATTAAATGGCAACTTCAGCAGTTGGAACTTAGGACAATACCAGGTAGACTTTACAGTCTATGACCCAGAAATATCAAAGAAGAGACAAGTTAATTTAATCATGTATTTTTAATGGCTATAACTAATGGGCAGACTGGATGGACCGTTCAGGTTTTTATCTGCCGTCATTTACTATGTTACTATGTTTGTATGAAAAACTGAAAGAAAGAAGTGGCTATGCCTTTTGGCAACCAGTTTTTTATGTTCCTTCTGAGATTCTAAAAAAAAAAAAAAAAGTCAAGGCACAGAATAGAGCATTTTAATTTTTTAGATTGTGACCTTTGGATGCCTGGTTTGAATTTATGTATGAAATAAGTAACATGTTTTCAGCAGTCTATAAACCGAAGTGGACTACGATAATGGCATTTTTGGAGATTTTTTGCAGACCACTGTACTTAAGAGAGGCACACAGACTTCCTTTTCTAGGGTCGATTTTGTGTCATCTCTGCCAAGTGTTAAAAAAAAAGATGAAAACTGAAGAAAATCAGATGGAATATTCAACCTTTAGAAATCATAAACGAAAGCCCCCACGTCCACTATACTTGTTTTTCCTTTCATGAATAATTGCTGTTTCCATGAGGATCTTAGGACTTGTTAAAAGAATGGAAATAATTGACCCCATAGCTGAGTTATAATGTGCCAAAAATGTATAAAAGCTAGGGGAAAAAAAGATGCCTTTTCTATTTAGCACATTAGTATTTACAGATGTAAAATTCATTAGGATTTTTTGATGTGTAATTTGGGAAGCGATTACAACACATTAACCCTCAGGCCTCTGATCATGATCGGATTATAAAACACACGACATCTGTTGGTAACAGCTCTGTATGTGCCAAACCTCTTCATTGTTACGTGCAGCCCTGGTGAACACGCTTCTCGTTACAGAACATGCACGCTGACAGCCGCAAAGCTGTTCAAAGCGCAAGCATTGGAGTTTTTTCAACAGCGACCAGATGATCAGATATTGATGTGTGCGCGGGCCGCTTTAATTTTATACAAGGGGCCGCGTGAATACTTCAGTATCTTCTAGTACAGGGATCTCAAAGTCCCTCCTTGAGGGCCGAAATCCAGTTGGGTTTTCAGGATTTCCGCAATGAATATGCATGAGATCTATGTGCATGCACTGCTTTCAATGCATAGTCATTGGGGAAATCCTGAAAACCCGACTGGATTGCAGCCCTCAAGGAGGGACTTTGAGATCCCTGTTCTAGTATGAATTATGCTTGTGAAAATCAGTACATTGCTTCTGAAATTGTGATTTCATATCCATCAAATAGATCTGAAATGCTTTGACGACGCGTGTGCAAAAACTCAAGTAGGATGCACCCTGAAGTCAAGTGGGCCTCATTTGGCCCTTGGCCCACGTATTGGATTTCCCTGTCAAGTTTGTGCCAATCTAGTCTCACGGGGGTATGCGGGAGGACGTAAAAACTTGAAGTCAAGGGCCCGTGTAATTAACATGTAATTAAACTCTAGAATTTGTTGCCAGAGAATGTGGTGAAATCCGCTTAGTAGGGTTTTTTTTAAAGTTTGGATAATTTACCAAAAGAGAAGTCCAAGGTCATTATTGAGATGATTTGGGGAAATCCAGTGCTTATTCCTAGGATAGGCAGCATAAAATCTGTTTTACTACTTGGGATCTAGCTAGGCACTTGGGACCTGGGTTGACCACTGTTGGAAACAGGATGATGCTAGACACTCTTATAAGTATAGGATAAACAAGCCATTGTGACATCACTGATGAGGATGGCTCTTAGGCATTGGTGGAATGAGGCATTATGACATCACAATCTCAGCTCTGGAATGTTGCTGCTCTTTGGGTTTCTGCCTAGTACTTGAGACCTGGGTTGGCCACTGTTGGAAACAGGATACTGGGCTAGATGGACCTTTAGTATGTCCCAGCTCTTATGTTCTTATGTGAGCCAAGTATAGGATAATGAAGCCATTGTGACATCACTGATGAGGTTGGCTCTTAGGCATTGGTGGAAAGAGGCATTATGACATCACAGTCTCAGCTCTGGAATGTTGCTACTCTTTGGGTTTCTGCCTGGTACTTGAGACCTGGGTTGGCCACTGTTGGAAACAGGATACTGGGCTTGAGGGACCTTTGGTCTGTCCCAGTATGACAATTCTTATGTTCTTATGCACATCCAAACTTGGAACTTTGAGAGTTTTATAGAAATCGTTGACCTGGGCAAAAAAAAATGATGAAATCTCATACAAATTGATGCAGCTCAGAGGCCCTGTGCAACTTAGGAGAAACAAATGCTTGGGATCGTTCCTGATTCCGTCCCCCTTTAAAGTCACTTCCTGTTTGGGAGAGATGGGATCAGAACCGGCAGAGACTATAGTAGTGCATGCAAGAGGGAAGACCCCCATGGCTTCTGTCATCATTATTGCCATCTGATTTAGTCAGACTGGAGACAAAGGCAGGGCTGAAAGCAGCTAAATGCTGAAAAAGGCAATGGATAAGATGTTATGGATCAGGACAAGTCAACCAAGGGGTTGTGGATTGGGGCCAGCTAGCCAAGGAAAGAAAATAGAGATGCCGGATTATGGGTAGAGACCAAAAAATTAAAAGGGATTTGTTTTTTATGGGAAGGAGGGAAAATAGAATGGTGGACACGTGGGGGGGGAGGGGAGTGTGGTATGATAGAAGGGAGATGATGGATCTGCTTGGGGGAGAAATGTTACTGGAATTGGTGGTAGTGGGAAGAATAGGGACACAAAGACAGATGCTGGGCCTTGCAGGGAGCAGAGTGACATGGAAAATGCTGGACGCAAGTGGGTGGACAATAACAACAGAAGGGTGATGCAGGGCATGGGTAGCAGTAATGGGGAGAGAGAGGATATATGTTGGACATTGTGGAGGGGAAGTAGGGGGGACAAGGGGAAGATGCTGGATGGAGGAGGATATGAGATGTTCAATAATTGATAGAAAGAAAGGGAATATGCCTGCTTGGGGGTGGAGTGGAGATAGTGATCATGGAGAGGGTTGGATGATAGAAGGTAGATACTGGATTAAAATGGGGAGGAGAGGGGAGAGACCAGAATGGGATGGAGTAGATGATGGGATGGCTGGTTTAGGAAAGGCAAAGAAAGAAGCTGCTAGATAAGATAAGGAAGAAAAAAGAGATTTGGGAGGATGCTGGACATGGGGATTGTAGAATGAAGGAAAAAATGGACATTTAGTAAGTAGAATGGCAGATGGAAGATGCTAGACATGGGGTGGAGGCAGGAAGAAGACAAAGGGGGTTCTAGACATTGAAAGAATAGGCAGATAGAGGGATGCTGACATAGAAGGGAGAGAGGAACACCAGGATATTAGATATGAAGGAAGAGTAGGATAATAGGGAGAGATCTTGGATGGAGGTTGAGAGAGCGAGAGCTGAAGTGTTGGAGGAAAGAGGTGAGAGGATATGCTGGATGGAGGGGCAAGAGAGGAGAAATTGGTCAGAAGAGTAAAAATAGAGAAGTGATTCTGTGTAGAGGGGAAGAGAAATAGAAGATGCTGGACGGGGAAGAATTATAAAAAAAAACCTGGAGAATAATAGGATGAGGGAGATAGAAAGCTGTAAGCAGAAACAGATAGAGATACAGAAAAATAAATGGAGGAAAACTGAAAGAAAAGGTTAACATCAGAGATTGATGTAGGAGAGGAAGTGAAGAAGATAGGTAGGGAGAGAAGTGGCAGATGGACTGAAGACCCTGGAAAAAAAATGAAGAAAAGACAGAGAAAAGCAGAAACTGGGATAAACATGGATAAAATGGCCAGACAACCAAGGTAGAAAAAAAAAATTTATTTTTAATTTCATGAACAGAAAATGCTGTTTCGCAGTATTTTCCAAAGTGCAGGGTGCCGTTTCTCTTTTTCTAGTGTTGCACTGCATGAAGCGTATGGCTTCTTGAGGTTGACATTTCATTTTTGTCTCCATATTTTCAATTTGTGGTTGCTTATTCTGTACTTGGCAAGGGTCTGTCTGTGTTCAGTGTTTGTGACCAAGGCCAGCCATTCTGCATAGAGTTTGTATGATTTGATTTGAAGTAATTCAGTTTGTTCATTTTCCCAATAGACATATTTGTGTTCCTACCAGAATATTTACGTAGCTGCATTGTCCTATTTAAGGGTCTTGCTATGAATATGTTAGCATTGGGCTATGTGCATCACAGATCTTTTTAGTGTGCCCAGTAGCTAACCAGATTGAGCTTGGGGCCACTGCCTCCCACCCCCCAATCTGCTAAGTAGGTGGCTGCCAAATTTTCTCTCTGCCCAAATCCAAAATATAAATACCTAAGGGATCACAAATAGAATTTGAACTGGGAAACCCAAGAAATTAAACCCAGCAGTTACAACAAAACTAGAGAAATAAAACCAGATACAAACTTATTTTTGTACTGAACACACGAGGGCTCTGGGCCCAGGTCTAGGGAAACCGTATGGCTCCAGGAAAAGGAGGATGGATTGAGACATCCAGGTTTTACTTCTATTGATATGAAAGCAATGGAAGTAAAACCCAGAGGTCTCAATCTGTCCTCCTTATGAACATAAGAAGTTGCCTCCACTGGGTCAGACCAGAGGTCCATCGTGCCCAGCGGTCCGCTCCCGCGGCGGCCCATCAGGTCTATGACCTGTGAAGTGGTTCCTGACCATTTATATAACCTACCTCTGCTTCTATCTGTACCCCTCAATCCCCTTATCCTTCAGGAACCTATCCAAACCTTCCTTGAACCCCCGTACTGTGCTCTGGCCTATCACAACCTCCATTGCTGTCAGTCTCAATCCATCCTCTTTTTCAGTCTCAGTCCATCCTCTTTTTTTCTGGAGCCATATGGTAATCCTACTCAGGTCCCCCCCAAATGAGCTACCTCTCTTGCTGGTGGGAATCCCAAAGCCCTGCTGCCTGAAGCACTCTTCCTCCAGTCTGGCAGCCAGAACTCTGCAAGCTCTGCAGCTGAGACCCACTGTCTCTAGCTGGAGAGCTAAGAACATAAGAATTGCTATACTGGGACAGACTGAAGGTCCATCAAGCCAAGTATCTAATCTAATCTATTTGTACGTCTCACATACCTATACAGGCTCAAGGCGACTTAAAGAGAGGGGAGAGGAGGGGGAGGGTCAGGAGGAGGGAAGAGGATAGGTATGAGGGGAAGGGAAGGCGGGAGTAGGAGAGAGGAGAGGATGCAGGAGATTAAGTGTCGATCAAATGGGTTTTCCGTTTTCTCTGGAAGACGGTGTGGCTAGGTTCAGTTCTGGTCATTTCTGTAAGGTCATTCCAAGTTTTTACTCCTAGAAAGATAAGCATGGAGTGGAAAACTCATTTTTATTGAAGATTTTTTGTGGATGGGAGATTTACTAGTATCCTGGCCAACCTAGACCCCCCCCCCCCCCAAGTACCTAGCTAGATCCCAAGCAGCAAAACAGATTTTCTGCTGCTTATCCTAGAAATAAGCAGAGGATTTCCCCAAACCATCTCAATAATGGCCTATAGACTTCTCTTCTAGGAAATTATCCAAACCTTTTTAAAACCCTGCTAAGCTAACTGATTTCACCACATTCTCTGGCAACAAATTCCAGAGTTTAATTACACATGTGAACAAATATTTTCTCCCCTATATTTTAAATCTACTACTTAGTAGTTTCATTGCATGCCCCCTAGTCCTAGTATTTTTGGAAAGCGTGAACAAGTGATTCACATCTACCTTTCCACTCATTATTTTTTACACATCTATCATCGTCTCCAAATTGAAGAGCCCTAGCCACTTTAGCCTTTCCTCATAGGAACTCATCCCATTCCTTTTATCGTTTTTCTCTGTATCTTTTCTAATTCCACTATATCTTTTTAGAGATATGGCGACCAGAACTGCACACAGTATTCAAGTTGCGGCCATACCACAGAGCAATACAAGGGCATTGTAACATTTTCATCTTTGTTTTCCATTCCTTTCCTAATAATTCCTAACATTCTCTTTGCTTTCTTAGCAGCCGCCGCACATTGAGCTGAGGGTTTCAACGTATCCTCAACATTGACACCTAGATCCTTTTCCTGGTCAGTAACTCCTAACACAGAACCCAGCTTGGAGATTTCTGACTGCCAGACCACAGGAGATGGTCTTAAACTAGCAAAGCTTCCAGATACCCAGGGGAGGTGGCTAATTTTGGGGGGGGGGGGGGGACTTGAGCCCAGGGCCCTTGTGTTTTCAGTAAGAAAATAAGTTTGTATCTGGTTTTATTTCTCCAGTTTTCATGTGTTTGCTGAGTTTAATTTCTTGGGGTTCCCAGTTCAATGTCTATTTGTGACTCCCTTGTTTTGTATTTTATAAAGGTCTGCCTGTTTTGTGTGTGAAGAAGTCATTTGAAGTTGTTTGATGTGTGGTAGTAATGGCAGATGGGGATATCAAAGAGAGTTAATCAAGGGCTCATCCTTAATTTTTTCCCTGGGCCCCAGCATGGGGGGGGGGGGGCATGCTGAAGAAGTGGGGGAAAAGAAAGGAGAGAGAAATATATATTGAACATCATAGAAGTGGGTAGAACAGAGGGAAGGAGAGAAATGATGTACCAAGAGCAAATAAATTGATCCTGGAGAATCCACAGAGAAAAAAATCCAAGAGAAACCAAAAATGATGTACACCATGGAGGGGAGGCTGACAGATAGGGAAGTAGATAAATGCTGGATGCCATTGGTGCATACTTTGGGAAGGGAGGTAAGGGGAGGGGAGTTGGTGGAGCAGGAGCAGGGATCTGCAACAGGGTTGGAGGCAGGGCTTGGGCTCAGACATGTCCTCTTTTTTGGAGGACTCTCTAGGCATCTGGATGGCTTTTCAAAACCTGGCACCTTCTCCGGGTTTTGAAAAGCATTGAGATTGGGGCCGTGTCTGGAGGGCATGTATGGGGCCCAGGGTTGGGGGTGGAACGAGGCCGGACTATGAACAGGGCGGGGCCACACGTCCTCTTTTTCGAGCAAAAATCTGGTAACCCTACACCAAACAAGAAGGCATTTCACCGCCCCTGTGTTCATAGACAAAATCGCGCGAGACAACGGCGCGCCGACAACTGAGCGCAAGGTTGACGACATGTCGAAGAAAAGCACTATTTTAAAGGGTTCCGACGGGGGGTGTTGGTGGGGAACCCCCCTATTTTACTTAACAGACATGGCGCTGGCGTTGTGGGGGGTTTGGGGGGTTGTAACCCCCCTCATTATACTTGAAACCGAACTTTTTGCCTGTTTTTTAGGGAAAAAGTTCAGTTTTAAGTATAATGTGGGAGGTTACAACCCCCCAAACCCCCCACAACGGCAGCGCAATGTCTGTTAAGTAAAGTTCCCTCCCCCACACCCCCCGTCGTAGCCCTTTAAAATAGTGCTTTTCTTCGGCGCGCCGTCAACCTTGCGCTCAGTTGTCGGCGCGCCGTTGTCTCGCGCGATTTAGTCCCGTCGCCGTGTTGGGAGTCTACAGTGCTGGTCTTTTAACACCACAAGAAGGACGGTATTTTTTGAACTATCTGCCGATGCAAATCGTCTCTCAAAGATAGGAAGTTTACTGGACTGGGAACCGAACTGTCATTGCGCAGCGAGGCAAGGTTAAAAAGTGTGATGAATTTAGGGCAAGGGAAAAAGCGTACTCCCGAAAAGAACCAACTAGAAAATCAAACTTCAACTTCGCGTTTGATGTTAATCAAAGCCGCGTGTCTTTTCCGAAACTAACTTCATTAGATCTCATGAAAAGATGGAAATGTACTAAGTTAACTGAAGCAGAAAAAGAGCTTTTGTATAATGTGGGTAATTTTCATAATTTTCATCTTTAAACAAAGCTAATAGTTCAGTTCTTGCTCTTTTTTCCTAACTCTGTATTCAGTCATTTTAACACAATAATGACAGCCTAGTTCACCAGAGAATAATAGTGCCCTGCCATGGGGAGAGGAGGGCAGGGGGATAATCATTTAAAGTATTTACACATGAGACATTATTTGAGCCCTACGAGTGAACCTTTTAATTACTGCTGAATGCTGTCCCTCTGCTTGATTAAAAGAGTCACTTAATCCACTAAATTGTGAGCCCACCGGGACAGATAGGGAAAATGCTTGAAGTACCTGTATGTACATAAGAACAAAAGAATAGCCTTACTGGGCCAGAAGCAAATGGTTCATCAAGCCTAGTAGCCCGTTCTCACGGTGGCCAATCCAGGTCACTAGTACCAGGCCAAAACCCAAGGAGTAGCAACATCCCATCCTCTATAATAAAACCCTAAGCGTGCGTGCGCACTTAGGAGGCCATGATTCCTACCGCCATGCTGTGTGCTTCCGTGGCTGCATTCCATTTGCGGCGCGGGCTTGGGGTTTTATCTCAGCAACGGCAGGAGTTTGTCGTGCGGGTTCTGCGAGGTGTCCCATGCTGGTAAGAAGTGGAGGGGGAGAGGGAAAGGGAGCTGCTTTGGTGGGAGGAGTGTGCTGGGGGAAGACAGCAATCATGTTTTGCTCTGGGAGGGGGGGAAACAGAAGGGGGCTACAGAGAGACATGCAGGCATGGCGCAACAGAGAAATACAGGGACAGGGGGAGGTAAAATGAAGGAAGAAAGGCTGCTGCTGGGCAGGGGGGAGGTGAAAGGAAGGGAGAAGGCCTGCTGCTGGACAGGGGGAGCAGGCAAGGGGTGGTTGTGGACAGCCGAGGAAAGAGAGAGACAGAAAGAAAGAGAGACAGACAGACTGCGGCCAAGGAGAGAGAGAAAGAAAGAAACACAGACACACACACACATCTATTCTAGCACCTGTTAATGTAACGGGCTTAAATACTGTTGTCTTAATAACAGACTATGGACTTTTCCTCCAGGAATTTGTCCAAACCGTTCACTAGTAGACCTAAGCAGTGCTGTACATCAAAACACAGGTGAGACAGTCCCTGCTCAAAAGAGCTTGCAATCTAGTCAAGACAGACAAACTGGAGAAGAAGGCGCATCAGTACACAGCGCGTAAGTGGAGGAATTATCGAAAGAGTGATAAGACAGATATTGGTGCTTAGCAGGTGGGTTGGAGTTTGGAACTGAAAGCATCTTCAAAGTCGTGGGCTTTGAGTATAGATTTGAATCCTGCCAGAGATGGAGCCTGACATACGGTGCAGCACAGTAGACAAGACAGAATCTGGAGTTGGCCATAGAGAAGGATACAAATAAGAGAGACTTACCTAATGAGCAGAGCGGCTGGGGAGTGTGGGGGAGAGATGAGAAGGCTGAGACACAAAGTCATCGTGAAACTGAGGGATCAAAACTCCTGTCTCTGCACTCCAGTGAGGTCAAGCTTCTCATCCCAGATAACACAAGTTTCTATACTTTTCTGTAGCTGAACTGATCTTGACCCTCTTTCTGCACTGGTACATAATGTGTAAGAATTTGTTGGTCCTCAACACGAGTGTCTGGATAGCTATGTGGAAAATTAGGATAACTATTGCTCTGATCTAACTTGCCCAGACAGTTACAGGGATCTGGGTATCAACAGTGAATATTGGCCATTCCTGGATTAACTTCCAGTTCTACCTTAGCTGTGCCCTCAGATAGTGTTGAGATGGCCAGACATGATACTACCTGGATTTGATGACCACTATCCCTGATAACTAGCTTTAAATATCGACCCCGTCTGTGTTAGTGTGCTCAGTGCCGTAGCAAGGGTAGGAGGCGCCCAGGGTAGTGGCATTCCCTCTCCTGCCTCCTGCTCCTTCCTTCCTCCCCCCACTCCACACTCATGCTCTCCCTCCCCCCTCCCATATCTCTACATCATCGCCAGCATGAGTGGCTTCTGCAGTAGGCTCCTCACACCAGTGTTGGATTTCCCTCCGATGTCACTTCCTGGCCCCGTGACCCGGAAGTGATTCAGAGGGGAGCTAGGCTGGCGCGAGCAATAGGCATGAGAAGTTGCCTGTACTAGCGAAGATCTACAGAAGTACGGGGAAGGGGGAGGGATGGCGGAGCATGGTGTGACGGGGCGGAGCAGAGAAGTGCCAGCGCCCCCATCAACACGGCACCCGGAACGGAAATCCACCCCCTTTACTATGCCACTGAGTGCACTCATTCCAACATCTTTCTGGACCATATAAAGTGCAATTAAGACCTTATTGCATCTCGCTATGTATAGCGTCGACACTGGTGCCTTTACCCAGTGGCGTACCAAGGGTGTGGGGGGAGGTGACCACCCCGGGTGCACGCCCACGGCTAAGAAAAAGGCTAAGAAGCCGGCAGGAGCGGCAAAAGCCTCCTTTAAGGAACACCCTCCCGATCTGGCTCAATCCCACACCCTTCGTGACGCCACCGGACAGCGTTCTCAGCCATTGGTCGACTAGGCAAGATCGACCAATGGCTGAGAATGCTGTCTGGTGGCATCACGAAGGGGGCGGGATAGAGCCAGATCGGGAGGGTGTTTTTTAAAGGACGTTTTCACCACTCCCGCTGGCTTCTTAGCCTTTTTCGAACTGTAGCAGTGGCATACCAAGGGAGGGGGAGAGGGGGGTCAAAAAAACGATGGGCCGGGGGGCAGGGGTGTGTCAAAAAAATGATGGGCCCGGGAGTCACATACCCTATGTACGCCACGGCCTTTACCAATATGTTTGAGTTTACGCATGAAGCTAAACCCGCTGTGATACTTGACTTAAGCTAACAGTGATTTATCTTGAGTTTGAGACTGTAAAGTCTAAATCCTTTCCCTGGCCTTAAAAGAGGTCAATGAAGAGTTCTTCATTTCTAATAAATAGAACTCTCATAACCTCCTAAATAATTGCCTGCTAATTAAAGATGAAAGAATTGTACATAATCTTGATTTGAAGTGGCTGAAATGCAGGAACAGAAATGTTCCAGATAGATTAATTCAATTGGTTTATGCAAACTCGTTTAAACCCTCCATGCGTAAGTGTGGTAGACGCAAACATATGTACCCTGATAAATGATGCAAAGCAGAGTCTCACTGTAAAAGTTTAATTAAGTCACACTTTACAACTTCGCTCATTATGAATTTCATTTTCACCCATCATATCCGGAAGGCAATCTTTCCTGCCCTTCATCTCGAGAAGATAGAGCTCAGCATGAAAAAAACTGCGCATTTGAAACTTGGAATCCCTCAAGTGGGAGACCCTCTGTGGCCAAAATTGAAGACACAAGTATGTCCACTGGGTGCCTGCAATTCTGATATCAATCAAAGATCGTCTAGCCCGGTTTTTTTTTTTCTTTTTCCTTTTTCATTTAATAAATTAGCTTCCCGTTGTATAGATATTTCATGGGAAATTACTTTGTGATGATACAATTTAATTTATCCACAGGGATCTCAACTACTGATATAAATCTAAAAGTCAACTTTGAACTAATGACACCTAAAGTAACTTTTTCAGTTATAATGTATTACTGTCCAATAATATAGTTATTTTTCTTTAATTTATTTCAGTAAGTGGCATGACAGCTTGTTAATTTGTACACTTTTTAGAAATGACTTCACCACCTCTCTTCTCAATTCTGAATTCCAGAAGACAGTCGAGAAATATATTTAGTGCAATATAAAAGGCATCATGTTAAAATACGGTATATTTGTTATAATTAATGAAAGGCTGAGTCGGAGCCCTCCCAGCCTGCTGCCAATAGAAACATAGAAACATAGAATAAGACGGCAGATAAGGGCCGTGGCCCATCTAGTCTGCCCACCCTAATGACCCTCCCCTATTTAACTCTGTGCAGAGATCCCACGTGACGATCTCATTTCTTCTTAAAATCAGGCACGCTGCTTGCTTCGATCACCTGAAGTGGAAGTTTATTCCAGCGATCAACCACTCTTTCGGTGAAAAAGTATTTCCTGGTGTCGCCGTGCAATTTCCAGCCCCTGATTTTCCTTGGATGTCCTCTGGTCGCCGTCGGACCTTTGAAAAAGAAGATATCTTCTTCTACCTCGATACGGCCCGTGAGGTATTTGAACGTCTCGATCGTGTCTCCCCTCTCTCTGCGTTCCTCGAGTGAGTATAGCCGTAATTTATCCAGCCGTTCCTCGTACGGGAGATCCTTGAGTCCCGAGACCATCCGGCCCTTGTTCATGCGGATGAATATGTGCCATGGCATGTGCTAAGCCTTACAGAGTCGGATCAGTGGTCCATCAAGTCCAGTAGCCCATCCTCAGGGTGGCCAATTCAGGTCACTAGTACCTGGCAAAAAACACAAAGAGTAGCAATATTCCATGCTACTGATCCAGAGCAAGCAGTGCTTCCCCCATGTCTTTCTCAATAACAGACTATGGACTTTTCCTCCAGGAACTTGTCCAAGACTTTCTTAAAACCAGCTACGCTATCCGCTCCAGAGCTTAACTATTCTCTGAGTGAAAAAAAAAAATGTCCTCCTATTGGTTTTAAAAGTATTGCCCTGCAGTTTCATCGAGTGTCTTTGTATTTTTTGACGGAGTGAAAAATCGATCCACTTGTACCCGTTCTATTCCACTCGGGATTTTGTAGGCTTCAATGATATCTCCCCTCAGCCATCTCTTTTCCAAGCTGAAGAGCCCTAACCTTTTTAGTCTTTCCTCAAACGAGAGGAGTTCCATCTCCTTTATCATCTTGGATGCTCTTCTTTGAATCTTTTCTAGCGCTGCTGTATCTTTTTGAGATAAGGAGACTAGAATTGAACGCAATACTCTAGGGTAATACAACCAGAACAAAATAAGTTATCCTGCCGTTGTATTAGGCAATGGTGCATCCACTATTGGTTGCCGAACCTTAAGAAGGATATGGCGTTACTTGAGAAGATTCAGAGGAGAGCGGCACGTCTGATAAAATAATAATAATAATAATTTATTTTTGTATACCGCCATACCCAGGGAGTTCTAGGCGGTTCACAACAAAAAGATGAGTTACATACAGTGCAGTTGAAAAAGAAGTACATAACAAGTCAATTGAAGGGTCAAACTAGTTTACATTGACAATTTAAGTAAGGAAGGACTAATACAGAGCATATATGGTATTTACCTTAAAAGAGTTCAATAGAATTTGTGAGAAGGGGGAGCCAAGCATATTGTATGAGAGGAGGGGACAGGGATCATTGGGAGGGGGGGAGGGGGGGGAAAGTAAAGAAAGGTGGGCCATGTTGAGGGGGGGGGAAGAGAAGGATTTGGTCTGATGCAGAGAAGGGAATTCGATCTGTTTTCTAATGAGGAGAGGGGGAGCGTTAAGGCGGAAGAGGGGAGCATTAAGGATTTGGTCCATTGAAAAGTAGAGTTTTGAGCTTTTTTCTAAAGTGGAGGTATGAAGAGGCGTCAAGTATAATTTGGGCGAGCCATGAGTTTAGTTTGGCCGCTTGAAAAGAGAAGGTTCGTTCAAGGAATCTTTTAAGATGACATGCTTTCAGTGAGGGAAAAGCGAACATAGTTATTCTGCGGGAGCTCTTATTATTATAGTTCAGGTTGAAGTGGGGGTAAAGATAGTCAGGTGACATACCCCATACGGTTTTGTAGCAGATACAAGAGAACTTAAATAGGACCCTGGATTCGAATGGCAGCCAGTGCAACTTGTGGTAGAAGGGGGATATGTGTTCCCATTTCTTCAGGCCGAAGATAAGGCGGATGGCGGTGTTTTGGACCAATCTCAGCTTTTTGGTGACTTTCTTGAAGGCGCCTAGATAAATGATGTTACAGTAGTCCAGGACGCTAAGAATAGAAGCTTGGACCAGCAGACTAAAGGAGGTTTCGTTAAAGTATTTTTTAATGGTGCGGAGTTTCCAGAGTATCGAGATGCATTTTTTAAACACTAGGTCAGTATGTTTCTCTAGTGAGAGATGTTTGTCTAAGGTGACTCCTAGAATTTTTAAGGATTGCTCGATACAGTAGTCTAGGCCATTGATATGTATTGCAGTTTCCTTGATTTTGTCGTTTGGGGATGCTAAGAAGAATTTAGTTTTTTCTGGGTTTAGCTTTAGCCTAAACGCTGTCATCCAAAGTTTGATCTGATTTAGGGTGAGAGATAGCGAGTTGAGTAGCTCTGAGGTAAGGTAGGAGAGCGGAATGATTATGGTGATGTCATCTGCATAGATGAAGAATTTGAGATTCAAACTCTGCAGGAGGTTTCCTAGGGAGGCAAGGTAGATGTTAAATAGGGTGGGGGACAAGGGGGAGCCTTGTGGGACCCCACAGGGGTTGACCCAGCTGTAAGAGGTAGTGTCGTCCTTGAACACCTTGTAACATAAGAACATAAGAACATAAGCAGTGCCTCTGCCGGGTCAGACCACAGGTCCACCCTGCCCAGCAGTCCGCTCCCGCGGTGGCCCAAAAACAGGTCAAGACTTGTCTGAATCATCAGAAGGGGCTCCCTTGCCACCTTGGTTTCTCATTTAAGTCCTGCCTTCCTATCGAAGTCCTAGCCCTCCGGTTTTGCACATGCACGACCAGGTTGGTTTATACTCATTACCTGGTTAACTTCCTATACTTGTGTTACATCCCAGCTCCTCCCTCAGTATCCCACGATCCCTTTATCCCTCAGGAATCCATCCAATCCCTGTTTGAATCCTTGTACCGTACTCTGCCTGATCACTTCCTCCGGTAGCGCATTCCAAGTGTCCACGACCCTTTGGGTGAAAAAAAACTTCCTTGCATTTGTTTTGAACCTGTCTCCCTTCAGTTTCTCAGAATGCCCCCTCGTATTTGCTGTCCCCTTCAGTCTGAAGAATCTGTCCCTATCCACCCTCTCTATGCCCCTCATGATCTTGAAGGTCTCTATCATATCTCCCCTGAGCCTCCTTTTCTCCAGAGAGAAGAGCCCCAGCCTATCCAGCCTCTCGGCGTATGAGCAGTGTTCCAGCCCTCTTACCATTTTCGTTGCTCTCCTTTGGACTCTCTCAAGTACCGCCATGTCCTTCTTGAGGTGCGGCGACCAATACTGAACGCAGTGTTCCAGATGTGGACGCACCATCGCTCGATACAATGGCATGATGACTTCCTGTGTTCTGGTTGCTATGCCCTTCTTTATGATGCCCAGCATCCTGTTGGCTTTTTTCGAGGCTGCTGCGCACTGTGCAGATGGCTTCAGTGATGCATCCACCAGCACACCCAAGTCTCTCTCGAGTCTGCTGTCTCCCAACAATACCCCCCCTAATTTATAGCTGAACAACGGGTTCTTTTTCCCTACATGCATGACCTTGCATTTGTCCACGTTGAAGCGCATTTGCCATTTGTTTGCCCAGTCTTCCAGCTGGTTCTTGTTCTTGTAGGTTCTTGTTGTCAGGAATTCGTGGAACCAGTTGAGAACATGACCTGAGATTCCAATAGATGTTAGGCAGTCTAGTAGAGTAGCGTGGTCAACCAAGTCAAATGCGCTACTCAGATCGAGTTGCAATATAAGAGCACTTGAGCCTTGGCTGAATAGTTGATGAAGGTAATCAAGCAGAGAGTCTAAAATTGTTTCAGTACTGTGGCCTGATCGGAAACCGGATTGATTGTCATGTAAGATATTGTGTTTTTCTAAGTATGTGGTAAGTTTGGTGTTTACTATCCCTTCTGCTATTTTGGTGACCAGGGGGATATTGGCGATTGGTCTAAAGTTGGATGCATTGTTAGATGGCTCTTTAGTATTTTTCTTAATTGGCAAAATCATAATGTGCCCTTGTTCAACTAGGAACTTCCCAGAGGTTAGTAGAGAGTTGATCCAAGTCAGCATTTTGGCCTTAAAAAAGACTGGGGCCGATTTCATGACATTAGGGGGGCAGGTATCTAGTCTGCAGTAGGAATTGGCATACTTATTGTAGTATTTACTGAAAGTTTGCCAGTCTATGGGTGAGAATGTGTTCCAGAATAGATCGGCTCTAGAATCGTCTGAATCTAGAAGAATGGGGTAACACCAGTGGGGTTTTGTTGGGTCAGTGAGGGAGGACCTTAGTTTTTGTATTTTGGAGATGAAGAAGTCCGCCATGCAGTTTGCAGTTAGGGAGGGCTCTTCGGATGTGTCGATAAATGTTTCTATATTGTATAGATCATTTACCAGCTTAAAAAGGTTGCTACTGTTGGTTGAGATGTCGCCGATTTTGAGGGCATAGAAGTTTTTACGTTTTTCTTTGGTCTGAGTTTTGTAGATTTTTAATTTTTGTCTCCAAGCGATTCTGTGCTCTTGTGACCCTGATTTTAGCCAAAGTCTTTCCAATTTTCTTAGGTCTCTCTTTAGCAATAGCAGTTCCGTGTCAAACCAGCCCTCTAGGTTTTTAAGTCTCTTTCTGCGGGTTTTAATGGGAGCCATTTTATTTAGGATATTGGTGCTATCATTAATCCAGGAGTTCATGAATTGATCGGTTTGTATGTTTTGTTCTGATATGATCTCATAGTGAGACCAGAATTCTACGGGATTTATTTTACCTCTGCTAGTATGGAATTTTTTATTTCTCGTTTTTGGGTTATTATTATTTGTTGGGCTTGTGGTTTTTAGTTGGCAATCGAGTTCAAAATTGCAGAGGCTGTGATCCGACCATAGAGAGTCGGTCCAGTGTTCTTGTTTCCAGAATATTTTGGGATTAGGTAGCTCTCTTGAGGAGAAAGTGACTAAATCTAATTGATGGCCTCTTTGGTGGGTTTTAATTGGTGGAGGTTTGAGGTACCCTAGTGAAGAGATGAGTGACCAGAGTTCTATGGTTTCAGATTGGTCTATTTTTTCCAGGTGGATATTGATATCTCCACAAAGTAGGTTGTAAGGGCTAGATAGAGAGTTAGTTAGTAAAAATTTGGAGAAGTCATCCTTGGCAAGGTTCCATTTTTTTGGAGGAATGTAAAACAGAGTTATTGTTAGTGCAGCCGCTAGGGATTTGGACGATAGTGAGAGTGAAAGAATTTCTAGGTTTGGAGTGGATTTTGAGCTTAGAATAGAGCAGTGTAGGTTGTCTTTGAAGATTATGGCTAGGCCCCCCCCTACCCCAAGTTCTAGCCAGCGATAAAATTTTGAAGCCTGGGGGAAGGCAGTCTTGGATAATAATATCGTTATCGGATAGTAGCCATGTTTCTGTAAATAGAGCGAAGTCAGGGTTGGTTTCTTTCAGCCAGTCCTTAATAAGTAAGGCCTTGTTTCTCATAGATCTTATATTTAGGTAAAAGCCATGTAGGTTCTGGTAGTTGGCCGGATCAATTGGATAGATGTGTGAGTAAGTTAGTTTTTTTAGTGATCTTTGTTTTTTTATGTATGGTTTGGTCGGTCTGCGTAGGGGTGGTAGAACTGGTATTGGGAAGGGGCCTGCATCAGAGTAGTCATATAAGGTGCGGTGAGAGATTGTAGGGGTGCTAGTTTTAACCGCACTGAATGTGTGATTAAGGACAGGGATAGGGGTTAGGGTGAGAGAGTTGATAAGGCAAATTCTGAACCAGATCAGATAGAGTAGGAATAGTGGTAGCCACGGTTGGGAGTTGGGGTGGGCCATGATGCAGATTTTATGTAAGAAGTTGGGAGGAGAGGAACACCGTCCAGCAGACGTAGGGTTGGGGTGACAAGAAACTGTCTAGCCGAAGGGGGATGAATGGCTAGAGATACCTTGGAAATGATAGGCAGTCTGACAAAGATGGTTACTTATCGTCTAGAGGTTCAGTTAGTTCTGTCTTGGGATCAGAAGTTGTGGACGCTTCACGTTCCGGCGCTTCACGAAGGCGCTCACAAAGGCGCACGCGCCTTAGTCGTGCGCCTTCGTTGGCACGCCGAACGGCTGCACGCCGTTGGGGAGTTCTTCAAAAAGGCTCCCGAAGACTCTCGTCGGTGAAGGGGAGGGGCGGAGCAGTGCTCCCACGCTCCTCTCCTTTTCTGTGCTGGGCCCGCGGTCAGGAGGAGATCTGGGCAGCAGAACTGGGCTGGATGGAAACCCTTTCATACGCTGAGAGATTGGAGAAACTGGGTCTCTTTTCCCTGGAGAAGAGGAGACTTAGAGGGGATATGATAGAGACTTATAAGATCATGAAGGGCATAGAGAGAGTAGAGAGGGAGAGAAAGAGAGAGAGAAAGGGAGACAGAGAGAGAGAGAAAGAAAGAGAGAGAGAAAGGGAGAGAGACAGAAATAGAGATAGATAGATAGAGAAAGATCGGAGAAACTGGGACTCTTTTCCCTGGAGAAGAGGAGACTTAGAGGGGATATGATAGAGACTTACAGGATCATGAAGGGCATAGAGAGAGTAGAGAGGGACAGATTCTTCAAACTTTCAAAAAATAAAAGAACAAGAGGGCACTCGGAAAAGTTGAAAGGGGACAGATTCAAAACGAATGCCAGGAAGTTCTTCTTTACGCAATGTGTGGTGGACACCTGGAATGCGCTTCCAGAGGACGTAATAGGGCAGAGTACAGTACTGGGGTTTAAGAAAGGATTGGACAATTTCCTGCTGGAAAAGGGGATAGAGGGGTATAGATAGAAGATTACTGCACAGGTTCTGGACCTGTTGGACCGCCGCGTGAGCGGACTGCTGGGCATGAGGAGTGTGTGGCGCAGTGGTTGGAGCTACCGCCTCAGCACCCTGGGGTTGTGGGTTCAAACCCTGTGCTGCTCCCTGTGACCCTGGGCAAGTCACTTAATCCTCCATAGCCCCAGGTACATTAGCTAGATTGTGAGGCCACCGGGATAGATAGGGAAAATGCTTGAGTACCTGATTGTAAAACCGCTTAGATAACCTTGATAGGCGGTATATAAAAAAACCTAATAAACTTGAAACTTAATAAACTTGGACACCTGGAACGCGCTTTCCGGAGAGGTGATAAGACAGAGTACAATTCTGGGGTTCAAAAAGGGACTGGATGACTTCCTGGAAGCGAAGGGGATAACAGGGTACAGATAGAGGTTTACCGTACAGGACATTGAGCGAATAGGGTATGGATATTTCAGGTTAGGTAGGGAACACTTTCAGGTCATGGACCTGGGGGGCCGCCGCGGGAGCGGACTGCCGGGCACGATGGACCCCTGGTCTGACCCGGCAGAGGCAATGCTTATGTTCTTATGTGAGGTCACGCCATGGAGCGATACAGGGGCATTATAACATTCTTAGTCTTGTTAACCATCCCTTTTTTAGTAACAAATATTCTTGGGCACTGGGGGGATAATCTTACGGGTGCATCTTTTTAGGTGCCCTGATTTATTTGGTTCATAGACAACGGCGCGAAAGACAAAAGCGCGCGCCGACAATTGAGCGCAGCGTGGAGGTGCGCGCCACACAATATTACAGTTTTTAGGGGCTCCGATGGGGGGGTTTTGTTGGGGAACCCCCCAGTTTACTTAATAGACATCGCGCCGGCGTTATGGGGGGTTTGGGGGGTTGTAACCGTCCACATTTTACTGTGAATTGAACTTTTCCCCTAAAAACAGGGAAAAAGTTAAGTTTTCAGTAAAATGTGGGGGTTACAACCCCCCACACCCCCCACAACGCCCCCACAACGCGGCGCGATGTCTATTAAGTAAAGTGGGGAGGTTCCCCCCCACGTCCCCCCGTCAGAGCTCTAAAAACAGTAATTTAGAGCGGCGCGCGCCTCCGCGCTGCGCTCAATTGTCTGGGCGTGCCTTTGTCGCGGCGCGCTTTTCACCTGACACTATTTATTTATATGTATTTCTTATTTATTTAAATCATTTATATCCCGCATATCTTCAGATCAATATGTATAAGCATAAAAAGACAAACACCCAAACATGTACACATTAAGAAAAAAAAATTCCAAAACATTCTTTTATAACTCCCCTAAAAAGAAAATATCTATACAACTGTAATATCTCCCCTATACACTACCGAAGGCCTCCTAAAAGTAAGTGGAGGGGCATAATCAAAAGAAACGTCTAAGTCCATTTTGGCTTAACTCACAAGGCATCCAAAGTCGGACACGGGAAAAGGTCCATTTTCAAAAAATTTGTTCAGCATATTTTTTTGGGGGGGGGAAATCGTCCAACTGTACGTCCAGCCGTCTGCTCATCCAGACCGCTAAGTCGTCCATGTTTATACCCCATTTTCATTCAAAAATTCGTCCAAGTCAAAAACGCCTAGAAAAAGACCTTTTGGACGTGGGAGGGGCCAGAAAAGTAAGGGACTGGACACCCAGACATGGCAACAGAGTAGTGGGGCACCTTACAGGGCACTGCTATGCAGTGGCGTACCTAGGGTATGTGACACCCGGGGCCCATTGTTTTATGACATCTCTGCCATCATTTTTTAACCCCCCCCCCCCCCCACACACCAATGTAAAAAATTATTTTTAGTAATGTTCCCCCAGTTGCAAGTCATGAGGGGGTTGTTCCCGGCCTGGGCATCATGGTCCAGGAACTTCCCTTCTCACAGCCTGATGCCAACGCACTGGGTAATCCCCATTGTGTCGGGTCTTATTGCTACCGGTTGCTGGATTGAATAAACGCTGGTTGTGATACACCAGTGGCCATCGCCTTGCTTTGTGTTTACATGGGTTGAGTGTTGTGCCCAGCGTCAAAAGGAGCTGTAGTGGGAATTGAAACACCATCCCCCAGGTTCTCAAGCTGCTGCGCTAACCATGAGGCTACTCCTCCACTACCATTAGAGCAGTGCCTCGCAAACTTTGCTAAGCCGCGGCACACTAAGCACGGTGGCCGCGGCTCAAGGCATCCGGAAATGCGCAGACATCGACGCGGTGACATCACAGGCATGCGTGACATTATCAAGTCGATGTCCGCGGATGCCCGAAGGCCCTCCAGATGGAACCTGAGCCGCCAGTGGGGGGGAGGGGGGACGTGCGGAGAGAAGATGCTAGCGCCAGCTGAATGTCTACAGGATGTGCCTCTCACCACCAGAGGCACTTCCTGTAGGCAGTCAGCCGGCATCGGCACCTCTCCTCCTCCCTGGCGAGAAGGTCAACGCTGGCTAGAACAGTCGATGAAGTTACACGGAAATACTTTTAAAACCAATAGGAGGAAATTTTTTTTCACTCAGAGAATAGTTAAGCTCTGGAACATGTTGCCAGAAGAAGTGGTAAGATAGCGTAGCTGGTTATAAGAAAGGTTTGGACAGGTTCCTGGAGGAAAAGTCCATAGTCTGTTATTGAGAAAGACAAGTTCCTGGAGGAAAAGTCCATAGTCTGTTATTGAGAAACATAAGGGGGAAGCTGCTGCTTGCCCTGTATTGGTAGCATGGAATATTGCTACACCTTAGGTTTTGGCAAGGTACTAGTGACCTGGATTGGCCACTGTGAGAACGGGCTACTGGGCTTCATGGACCGTTGGTCTGACTCAGTAAGGCTATTGTTATGTTCTTATTAGAAGGGAGAGATAAGAAGAGCCAAGGATGGATGGAAGGGGGAAAAAAAGGAAGGCAGAGGCTAGATGGAAAGGAGGAAAAAGGAGGACAGATGCTGGATGGAAGAGGGAGATAAGGAGGGCCTGCATGAGGACGCTGGCGTTGTTTCATGTATATTCAGTATGATAATCCTGAAATTTTGCACCGATCTTAAATATTTACCTACCCGTGTCCCAGGTATTTACTTATTTAAAAATATTTACAACCCGCCCGTCCACAGATCAGAGCGAGGTACAGAAGCAACATACATAATGTCAACAGATAATACATACAGAAAACATACAACAAATCTAAAAAAAACATCATTAAAACATATCACAAGCTCACAGCGCTTACCAACCCCCAAAACAACAAACAAATTAATTCCCAATTATTCCCAAACAAAAAGGAATAAGCAACCTAGTAGAAACCATTCAGAAAATCACTTAAAACTTGACTCTTCAACCAAGCATTCCAACTGGGCTATCGTCAGTGTCTACAAGAGAAATTAGCACACTCTGACTCAGATGAACTGAACACTCGAATTGAATTTTAAAAATGTTAGCAACTGTATGTAGATTATTACTGTATATGTAATTTTCAACTAATTATTTACCTGTTAAGATTGATTTGCCACAGTCCCCTGTAATCTGCTTTGAGCGTCAATGTGTAGGTGGAATACATTGTAAATACTGAAAGTTAAATTAAATTAAGGACAAAAACACACAAGGAAAATCAATTATCACAGTTTAGAAAAGACTTCCTGTTCCCAAGACTAATAAAATGGAAAATTAACTATAGTATTAAAAGGTTAAATGTATCAAATGAGATAAAGAGAACTATTTGTCAGGTTTTTTGTTTTTTTTTAATTAAAATAAATAAATATGATTTTGTGCCCCCTCTTCTCTTTGCTGAATATTGACCAAAAGGTTTGGTCATGTTCCTGGGGGAAAAGTCCATAGTATCCTATCGGGATAGACATGGGGGAAGCCACTGCTTGCCCTGGATCAGTACCATGGAATGTTGGTACTGTATGGGATTCTGGAATCTTGTTACTCTTTGGGGTTCCAGAATGTTGCTACTATTGGGTTTTTAATCCTAGATAGCAGAATCGTGCTCCTACCCACACTATATAATCAAAAGAGCACCTATAGGTAGAGTATAACCGTGTTCAAGGTTAGCATAGCTTCTCTCGATTGTCGTTTGAAATGAGACTCAATTCAATAATTAAAAAAAACTATAAAAAAAAAAAACAAAACTTTTTTTTATCTATATCAACTTATAACATCTGTTACTTAGATCATAGGATCTCTTATAACAATGTATGATCTCGTTATAACGGACTCGCTTATAATGGAATCTCATCTATAGCAGACGAGGTCCGCTGGTCCTGGCCGTGCGCCTTTACGAACATGCAGAAAAGCACTGCTTATAGCGGACTCGCATGTAATGGAATTTCGCGTATAACAGACAACTAATTTGGTTCCCTGAGCTGCTTTTAGTTGTAGTTTTGTTCGGCTATAACGGACATGCAGGCTCCGCCTACAAGGCACATGGCGTGCCGGTGATACAGCATCAAAATGCAGCCCAGAAGAAAATGACAGTATTTTTTTTTCCAATACAGTACGACATAATGCTTTAGATCATCTTTTAGGGTTCTGGTTTTGCAATCATTTTGTGCCATACCAATGTTTTGCTGAGTTTTGTTCTTGATGTTGCTGATATGGTTGTGCAGTGACTGTTGTTCATTGATTGAACGTTGTTTCAAGTTGACCTAAATAAAGTTTTTTAAAAATGCAACTCTGGATATAACGGACTCTGGATATAACGGACTGTTTTGCCAGGTCCCTTGAAGTCTGTTATGGGGGTCCTTTGATCAGTGCCCAGTCCACAGTTGCGGAATGCCTTATCAGGCTCTTTATGTGAAAAGCTGAAATATTTTAAAACGTTATTGAAAACTAATTTATTTGTTAAGGCATTACATTAGATTAGAGGATTTTTGCAGTAGTTTAGCTTGGAGAAAACGACTCGAGGTGATATGACAGAGGTCTCTAAAAGGTACATTAGGTAAATTGTGAGCCCACTGAGACAGACAGGGAAAGTGTTTGAGTACCTGAATAAATTCATGTAAACCATTCTGAGCTCCCTTGGGAGAATGGTATAATAAATAAAATATTGAGTGGCATGGAAAGGGTAGATGTGAATCGTTTGTTCGCTCTTTCCAAAAATACTAGGACTTGGGGGCGTGCGATGAGATTTAAAACAAACCAGAGAAAATATTTCTTCACACAACGTGCAATTAAACTCTGGAATTCGTTGCCAGAGAATGTGGTGAAATCAGTTAGCTTAGCAGGGTTTAAAAAAGGTCTCAGATAATTTCCTAAACGAGAAGTCTATAGACCATTATTGAGATGGCTTGGGAAAATCCACTGCTTATTCCTTGAATAAGCAGCATAAAATCTGTTTTATTACTTGGGATCTAGCTGGTTCATAGACAACCCCGCGAAAGACAAAGGCGCGCGCCGCCAACTGAGCGCAAGATGGAGGCGCGCGCCGAAGAAAATTACAGTTTTTAGGGGCTCCGACGAGGGGTTTTGTTGGTGAGCCCCCCCAGTTGACTTAATAGAGATCGTGCCGGCGTTGTGGGGGGTTTGGGGGGTTGTAACCCTCCACATTTTACTGTAAACTTAACTTTTTCCCTAAAAACAGGGAAAAAGTGAAGTTTTCAGTAAAATGTGGGGGGTTACAACCCCCCAAAAACCCCCACAACACCGGCGTGATCTCTATTAAGTAAAGTGGGGGGCTTCCCCCCCACGCCCTCCCCGTCCGAGCCCTAAACACAGTAATTTTCTGCGGCGCGCGCCTCCGCGCTGCGCTCAATTGTCTGCGCGCACCTTTGTCCCGGCATGCTTTTGACCTGACACCGATCTAGCTAGGTACTTGGGACTTGGGTTGGCCACTGTTGGAAACAGGATACTGGGCTTGATGGACCTTCGGTCTGTCCCAGTATGGCAGCTTTTATGTGAGCCAAGTATAGGAACAAGCCATTGTGACATCACTGATGAGGTTGGCTGTTAGGCTTTGGGGAAATGAGGCATTATGACATCACAATCTTAGATCTAGAATGTTGCTACACTTTGGGTTTCTGCTTGGTACTTGGCACCTGGGTTGGCCACTGTTGGACCTTGTTGGACCTTCAGTCTGTCTCAATATGGCAATTCTTATATTCGTATGACTGTAATTTTATGATGGTTTGAGATTTGTGATGTACCAATGTCTTGTTGATTGGACTTGTGTACATTTTATTGTAATCCACTTAAAACCTAAGTGGAATAGTGATTTTTCAAATAAATAAGTAAAACAAATTGGCTCCCAGTGATTTCCAGAGTCCAATTCAAATGCTCTTGCCTGGCTTTTAAGATTATTCACGGCATCCTTCCTTCCCTAATCCCACTTTCTTTCAACTCCTCGTGCCCTGACTCCACCAGGACCGCCCATAAATTAAAACTATCCTTCCCCTCCCTACATGGTATTCTCCACGCAGGTAAACTGGGAAAATCACTTCTTTTCAAAATCACAGGCCTCTGGAATGACCTTACTATCCCGCTGCGGAACCTGAGCTCCCTCCATCTATTCCGCAAGCAACTAAAAACCTGGCTCTTCTCTAACATGTCATTTATTTTCCCTTACTTTTTCACTCGATTTATAAACTTATGTAAACCTTTTCCTACCCTTTCTCATTTTTAAGTTCTTGTAAACCGTGCCGAGCTCTACTTCCGTGGAGATGATGCGGTATATAAACTTAAGGTTTAGTTTAGTTTAGTTTAAAGAGGGTATCAAAATCATGCTAGCAAAAAAGAGGCCAGGGCACAACAAAATGTACCGTATTTGCCGGCGTATAGGACGACTGGGCGTATAAGACGACCCCCCAACTTTTAGTTAAAAAATAGAGTTTTGTGTTATACTCGCCGTATAAGACGACCCCTTCTCTACCGCCCCGGGTGCAGCACAGCCGGCCAGGTCCCCTTACTTTTGTGGCACTTCCCCGACCGACCGACAACAGCCCCGGTCCGACAAACCTCCCTGCCCTTAACCGCGAATCTAAATTACCTTCTTACAGCTGCTGTAAGAAGGTATTTAGATTCGCGGCTACAGGGCAGGGAGGATTGTCGGACCCGGGCTGTTATCGGTCGGTCGGGGAAGTGCCACAAAAGTAAGGGGACCTGGCCGGCTGTGCTGCAACCGGGGCGGGGCGGCCGCCCCTCTCTCTTGGTACCGCGAGGCTACTCTCCTTCTCCTTACCTGCCATGCCTGCAGCACAGAGCCGAACGGAAGTCTTCCCGACGTCAGCGCTGACGTCAGGAAGACTTCCGTTCGGCTCTGTGCTGCAAGCAGAGAAGGTAGGGAGAAGAAGAGCCGCGCGACTGAGTACATCCAGCCCCGCAAGTAAGGGCATGTAAACTGTACCCGGCGTATAAGACGACCCCTGACTTTGGGGAGGATTTTAAGGTACTAAAAAGTCGTCTTATACGCCGGCAAATATGGTATTTTTAATAAACTGATATACTGTAGAATACAGTTCTAAGAGAAAATCTGGAGCAAATTGGAAAAGGCATCATTTTCCAGGGTGCAATGCCGAGATTGTTCAGAACTTCCTAGAGAAATTTTGAGCTCAGTATTAAAAGTTTGTATGCTGCGTATATAGAACATGTGAGGCTGCAAGCTTCTGGAGTTTAACAGAGAGGTCACTGTTTTTCATGTATTATGCAAATATTATACAGAAAAGTGAGAAATGATATTCTGGCATAAATAAAACATACAGAAAAGGAGACACGTTGACCTTAAAATCTAACCTGAATTGGCCCCTAAAATCTCCATGCACTGCGGAATCACTGATCAGGTAATTAAAGAGCACTAAAGATTCTGAGAATAATAAGCAGAAGAAAAAGGGAAATGTTAAGTCAAACAAGCCAAAGAAACTTTTGGGACCAAAGTTTCGACTGTTCTTTTTCTACGGACACATCACTTTTCAGTTTATATCTGGCAGCATGGGCGTTGTGGACAAAACTACACCCCTCCCCCCCCCCCCACCATTTTTACAAAACCGCACAAGCGGTTTTTAGCGTCGTCCGTTGCATCGATTGCTCTGCGCTGCTCTGACGCTGCTAGGAACTCTATAAGCGGCGGAGCAGCATAGAGCATTCAGCGCACCAGCCAGCGCTAAAAAAACGCTTGCGTGGTTTAGAAAAAAGGGGGGTAAGTCAATCTCTACAATTTAGAGGCATTCCTGGTATCTAACAGATAACAAAGCTTATGAGCAGCTAATATTGTTGGCCACTATAAGAGACTCCCATATTGAAAAATTCACTCTCCGTTTTCTTCCAAAAAGTATTGCAATATATATCTTGATTCTGAAAATTCCTTGAGCAGGGTTAAACATGGTTGTTTTGTGCTATGTTGCAAGAAAATGTATTTGGGTCAGCACAATTGATAGTCAGTTCTAATTCAGTGCAGTTAGTCTGTCCTAATTCAGTATGATGGATAGTCAGTCCTAACCTAGTGCAGGGGACAGTAGGGACCGGGTTCTCTAATCAATGATTACAGTACTGTCTAATCCAGTCATTCAGCTGGCTTGTAACGACAAGTAATTAGTGTGAGGTCATCTTCCCTCTTGACTTGACACCCCAGATATGGGGGTCCTTTGATCAAGCCGCGCTAGCGGGATTAGCGCGTCGGACATTTGATCACGCACTATCCCCCGCGGTCGGCTAAAAAACTAACACCTGCTCAATGCAGGCGTTAGCGGCTAGCGCGGCAGGCGGTTTAATGTGTGGTATTACGTGCGTTAAACCCCTACCACAGCTTGATAAAAGGACCCCCATGGTTTTGTGGTGGAGGTTTATATAATCACGACATTATTAGTAATAACCATAGACTATTATTGTGTTCCTTCTGGGTATAATTAAAAATAAAAAAAAAAGAAGAATTAACAATTAATAATTTTTGAACTCCACTTTTGATTTATGTTTGGCCTTTTGTAGTGTTTTTTGATTACTGTAATCAATGCTTTCTAAATGGTGTCAATTAAATCACCATCCCTAAGGACCCAATCTCAAACGTTGGGTTCCCGATCCTCAAATCAATCATCTGCCCAGTGATTACCATGTCACTTCATCACAGGATCCTATCTTATGTATTAAATTCTTTCAGATATTTTCAATTGATGTGTGCAATACCCTTAAATTGGATCATCAGCAAGCAAATAGCCTGCCTTTTTCTAACCGAAACATGGCTATTGTCTGAAGATGATCCAATAATAATTGATCTTCTACCAGATAATTTTAAAATCCTTATGCTAAACCGTGAGGGCAAAAAAGGGGGAGGATTAGCTATTTTTCTTAAGGAAGGATTTGAGTTCGAACTATTGGATTCCAAAATGACCAATCAATTAGAAATGTGTTTGATCACATGACACCTTACTACCGATCACATGACACCTTACTACCGATAGCTACACTGGTTACCGATGGAGGCACGCGTAAAGTTTAAGTTCGCCTGCTTCTGCTTTAAAGTACTATATGGACTAGCCCCTAAATACATAACTGACCTTTTCTCCTTCTCTGCCAACAGGCATAAGAGAAGCTCACATTCGAACTTCGTTTCCCCCCCAGTTAGAGGATGTAAACTCAAAAGACACCATCAACACCTTCTCTCACATCAGGCAGCATTATGGGGTAAAGATCTAGAACAATTGCTTTCATCCACTACTTATGAGGAATTCAGGAAACGCCTAAAAACATATCTGTTCCTGAACTGACCAGTTCTCTTTCTCTTCAATAACGGTTCACTTTCTCTTCAATAACGGTTCTCTGTTAAGTTCAATCAATTTGTACCATCTTTTAATCTTTGCAAACCGCATAGAACTTCACGGTCTGCGGTATATAAACTGTTATTATTATTATTTAAATAGTAAATCATTTCATAAATAGTTTTTTTAAATACAATAATTTTAAAATAGTAATTGTACTTAGCTTTTTGTGGTCAGTTTTGGGATAAGTACTATGTCAACATGTTTCATTGTAACGTTTTTTCAAGACAGCAAATCCCCTTTATTTGACCACCATAACTATCGACCACTCTAGTTTAAAATTATTGTATTGGGAGGGCATTCCTGGCATCTACCATCCTCTCCGTGAAAAATAATTTCCAAACATTGCTCCTGAGTCTTCCTCCCCGCAACCTCAAATTATGCCCTCTAGCTTTACAATTTTTTCTTCTCTGGAAAAGATTTAGTTCTATATTAATAACTTTCAAGTATCTAAATGTCTGTATCATATCTCCCCCTGTCCCTCCTCTTCTCCAGAGTATACATATTTTAGGTCTTCCAGTCTCTTCTCATACTTCTTTTGGTTCAAACCTCTTACCATTTTCGCCACCTTCATCTGGACCGCTTCAAGTCTTTTTATATCCTTTACCAGATAAGGCCTCCAAAACTTAACAGAATACTCCAAGTTCGGCCTCACCAACAACCTCTAAAGGGGCATCAGCACCTCCCTTCTTCTGCTCGTTGTTCCTCTTTCTATACAGCCTAGCATCCTTCTGGCTACAGCCACCGCCTTATCACACTGTTTAGATGCCTTTAGATCAGTGGTTCTCAACCCTGTCCTGAGGACCCCCCAGCCAGTCGGGTTTTCAAGATAGCCCTAATGAATATGCATGAGAGAGATTTGCATATAATGGAAGTGACAGGTATGCAAATCTCTCTCATGCATATTCATTAGGGAGATCTTGAAATCCCGACTGGCTGGGCGGTCCCCAGGACAGGGTTGAGAACCACTGCTTTAGATCCTCAGACACAATCAACCCAAGGCCCCTCTCTCCGTCAGTGCTTATCATCCTATCACTCAGCACATATGGTTCCCTGGGATTTCTACCCCCAAAATACATCACTCGGCACTCTTTTTATTTGCCTGATTGCAAAAGAAGGATGATATTCTCGACAACAGTTGTTCGAGAGTGCTTTTGCCAGCTTTATGACCTGCACAAAGTATTTTAGGCATAGCTGCAAACACCTTAGGGTCATAAAGCTGGAAAAAGCACTTTTGAACAACTTTTGCAATCAGGCAAATAAAAAGAGACTTTTTAAAGACTAGAAGAAAATTTTCACAAGACCGTGCACCATGAAGTATATCGCTCTCCTCAGTTTAGATAATCAGACTCCTGAGGCAGGACCTTTTGTGCCGAAACACGATCGTCATGTCCGTGTCATATTATCTAATAAAGGAGATCGAGCACCAACCAGTCACCTTCTTGGTTTGTTGTCTTGGTCGTTATATTATGGACCAGACTTTAGCACAAGACAGCATCTTTGGCCATTTAGGCCCCTCCGTATGAGCTGACAACTCTTAAACTCGAATGGTTTGCTTAAAGCAGTTAGGTTAAGCGATATAATACTGAGAACAGCCCTAAGCTTGGGAGACACCCATTTGTCTGACTCATTCCTGCTTATTGGCAAAAGAAGCAATGTTACTCACCTGTAACGGGTATATTCTGCAGACCGCAGTTCCTCCTGCTTCTCCAGGAGTTGTATCAATATTTGATCTTTGGTACTGAGAAGCTGAAGAGATCATAACACACGGGAAAGGCCGCACATGCTCAGAACTCTAAAGCCTGTTCTGAGGTCTGGGCGAATAGTCCGGTCCCAACACCACCAGATGATGTCATCCACTTGTGTACCTTATAGGTCCTGTTGACTAGGGACAACACTTGTTACCGCTGAGCAACATTGCTTTGATTGGAACTCCACTGGCTCCCTATCATCTGTAGAATTATATTTCAATTTCTCATGTTGGCATTCAATGATCTTCTTTCCAAATGCCTCAGGTATCTGGCTGATCTCCTCATCCGTTATTCTCCACTATTTTCTTTAAGGTCCTCTTCCCTTCACCTCCTAGTTCAGGAGTGGGCAATTCTGGTCCTCGAGGGCCGGAATCCAGTTGGATTTTCAGGATTTCCCCAATGAATATGCATGAGATCTATTTGCATGCACTGCTTTCAGTGCATATTCATTGGGGAAATCCTGAAAACCTAACTGGATTCCGGCCCTCGAAGACCGGAGTTGACCACCCCTGCCCTAGTTGTTCCTTTTTTCATAAGAACCCCGCTGGAATTCACTCTTCATTAAGCTGCCAGCTACTCCACACCTTATTTTTTGAATTCCTTGTCTCTACATCTGAGAACTAATCATTACTATTATTTATACACACCTATCGATGTAAGAACATAAGAAGTGCCATCTCCGGATCAGACCTTCGGTCCATCAAGTCCGGCGATCCGCACACGCGGAGGCCCTCCCAGATATACACCTGGCATAATTTGTAGTCACAATTACTATGTAAGATACAAGCCGAATATCCAAAATTTATAGCCACACTGCGGTGATTTTGAGCTATCAGAAGGCAACAAGATAAGTGCTTACTTCTCTATAAAAATATAAAAGTTAGTAAAAAGTATAAAAGCTAATAAAACGTTAAAAAGCTGAAAATATAAGAGCTAAGTGTAACGGTAAAATACAAGACCAAGGATGTATTTCTCTATGTCAATATTATTATTGGCATAGTTTGTTTCACAGGTTTTATCCTGGGAAACACTGAGGTCTTTACCGTTTTCACAAATGAAAAAGGTGTAGCACTTGATTTCTGAGAGCATTAGTATATGAATATCATTTAGTGTGGCTATAATTTGTAGTCACCCATATCCTTCTATGCCTCTCATAAGGAGATGTGCATCTAGTTTGCTTTTAAATCCTAGGACGGTCGATTCCGCAATAACCTCGTCGGGGACAGCATTCCAGGTGTCCACCACTCTCTGCATGAAGCAGAACTTCCTCATATTCATCCTGAACTTGTCCCCTTGTCCGTGTCAAATTGGACAATGTAAATAGTTTTTTCTGCTCTATTTTGTCGATTCCTTTCAGTATTTTGAAGGTCTCGATCATATCCCTTCGCAGTCTCCTTTTCTCAAGGGAGAACAATCCCAGTCTCTTCAGTTGATCCTGGTATTCCAGTTTCTCCATACCCATTACTAGCTTTGTTGCTCGCCTCTGCACCCTCTCCAGCAGTTTTATATCCTTCTTTAGGTTGGGAGACCAATGTTGGACGCAGTATTCCAAGTGGGATCTGACCATTGCTCTATAAAGCGGCATTATGACCCTCTCCGATCTACTCGTGATTCCCTTCTTTATCATGCCCAACATTCTAGTTGCTTTCTTTGCCGCTGACGGTTTCAGGGTCCAATCTATCAGTACACCCAGGTCCTTTTCTTGTTCGCTCTTACCCAGAGCTGCACCTGACATTCTATACTCGTGTTCCTTATTCTTACTGCCTAAATGCATTACTTTGCATTTCTCCACGATGAACTTCATCTGCCATTTCTCCACCCATTTCTCTAACTGACACAAATCTCTCTGGAGTTCCTCGTTATCCTCCTGCGATCTGATTGCCCGGCATAGCTTTGTGTCGTCTTCAAACTTGATGATCTCACTGGATGTTCCTTCTTCCAAGTCATTGATATAAATATTAAATAGGATCGGCCCAAGTACCGAGCCCTGGGGTACACCACTAGTCACTTTCTCCCAGTCGGTTCTAAGTGGTTTACATTCAGCTACTCAAGCATTTTCCCCTGTCATGGCGAGCTCACAATCTATCTAACATGGGCAATGGAGGACTGAGTGACTTGCCCAGGGTCACAAGGAGCAGCACAGGATTTGAACCCACAACCTCAGGGTGCTGAGGCCATATTTCTAACCCCAAGGTCACTCCTCCCTTGCCTATTCTGTCTTTAAATCTGGGTTAAAAACATGGTTTTTGCAAGCCGTATGTCACTATCATGAACCTGCCAATTACGTGTAGCTCACTTGACTTGCTAAATTATAATACCGATTTAATATCCCTCACTTTCAATAACAGGTTCCTGTTAACTCTTTAGTTTTTTCACCTTTCCTATCAAGTATTCTCTCATTTCCTTTCTGGTTCTCCTGAGATCATAATTTTCGAATTCCTGGGTATTCCTTATTCTCCGTAATGAATTTGTTTTTCTTTTTGTGCAACCAATTTGCTGTACTGCTCAAAAGATAAATTAAACTACCCATGGAAGAAAAGAGGGCCCGCTGTCCTATAAATACACATTTTCAATATGGTCTGAGCTGACCCTGCTGCAGTAATGTATTTTTGTGGCAGTTAATGGAACGTGTTTATATATGTGGATAAAATGGTATGTCTGGGATTTTTCTGACCACAAAGCCAGGCTGGATTGATTTTACGGCTCTGTTTGCTGAATAAAAAAAAAAAAAAATATATATATATATATATATAGTTTTTAATTTTCTTGTACAGTATTGCAATATTTTTTTTTCTTTGCTACTTGTCTTTTTGCCTCAGTGAGGCACAAGAGGATTCTGGGGACTGATTGTGAGCTTGCAGTCTGGCAGTGAGATAATTTTTGTGGTTCTCAACCCTGTCCTAGGGGATCCCCCAGCCAGTTAGGTTTTCAAGATATCTCTAATGAATATGCATAAGACACATTTGCATGCCTGTCTCCTCCATTATATGCAAATCTCTCTCATGCATATTCATTAGGGATATCTTGAAAACCCGACTGGCTGGGGGTCCCCTAGGATAGAGTTGAGAACTCTGGAGAACCCCCTTGCCAGTCAGGTTTTCAGGATATCCACAATGAATATGCATGAAATAAATTTGCATAAGGTATGGCCTAGTGGTGAAAGCAGTGGGTTAAAAACCATGAAAATCCAGCAATTAGATCCTGCTTTTCCCATAATGTTCCTTGTGACGTATTCACATAGCCAGACCTTAAATTTGTTTTTTTTGGGGTGGTGGATCTGGTCTCAAAGTGAGCGGGACACAAACTTTGCCCTTCCCCCATGCGACCCCTAAGACCCTGAGCGGATGGGAATCCTCAAGTCCTGGCAGCAGAAAAGGTCCTTCGCTGGTGGCCTGGCAGTTGACGACTTTTTCCTTGGGCTGCCACAGTGCAGCACCCCCCCCTGCACACGCTCAGTTTTTGTGTACACTTGAAACCCAAGTATGCATGGTGGAGGGGGTGGGGTGGCACATGCCAGCAGCAGCCGGGACACTGGTAAAGAACCATCAATTCTAATGGAGCTTGGGGATCAGGCATTAGAGCAGTGAGCTGAGAACCAAGGAAGCTTGGCAAGTTATTTTTATCCCCCACTGCCTTTGGTACAAACCAGAGATTCCAAGGATAGATGGCACCAAAGAGTAAAATTTACAGGTGGTGGCTTTGACATAATCTGAATGTCAATAGTGTCTAAAAGGCTTCAGATTTCCAGAGTTGAAAAATTCAAACCAGAGATTCCAAGGGTAGATGGCACCAACGAGTGAGAATTATGGGTGATGGCTTTGACATAATATGAATGTCGAAAGTGTCTAAAAGGCTTCAGATTTCCAGAGTTGAAAAATTCCAACCAGAGATTCCAAGGGTAGATGGCACCAACGAGTGAGAATTATGGGTGATGGCTTTGACATAATATGAATGTCGAAAGTGTCTAAAAGGCTTCAGATTTCCAGAGTTGAAAAATTCAAACCAGAGATTCCAAGGGTAGATGGCACCAACGAGTGAGAATTATGGGTGATGGCTTTGACATAATATGAATGTCGAAAGTGTCTAAAAGGCTTTAGATTTCCAGAGTTGAAAAATTCCTTTCTCTTAATATGCACACAGGTGCATTTGTATCAGAAGGCTTCTTTAATCCAGCTCAAATATTCAGAGGGAAACGGTTTATATGACATTGTCTCTACAAGAGAAAGACATCAAAGTACATATACACACTCACTTTTTGATACACATACACACATGCAACCTTTCACATCAGATAAACACAAACACACACATGGGCACATTTACTGTACACTTTTGACCACTAGATCGTTATGGAGCTGAGATGGGAAGGAACGGTTGGGAATTGGTTCTGCCCCAACAACGTGTAAACCACCAAGGATTTTAACGGTGTCAGGTCAAAAGCGCACCGGGACAAAGGCGCGCCCAGACAATTGAGCGCAGTGCGGAGGCGCTCACCGCTCAAAATTAATGTTTTTAGGGCTCCGACTGGGGGGGGTGGGGGGGGCAGGGGGGGGGAACCCCCCCCACTTTACTTAATAGACATCGTGCCGCGTTCCCTGTTTTTAGGGAAAAAGTTAAGTTTACAGTAAAATGTGGAGGGTTACAACCCCCCAAACCCCCCATAACGCCAGCGCAATGTCTATTAAGTAAAGTGGGGGGGTTACCCAACAAAACCCCTTGTCGGAGCCCCTAAAAACTGTAATTTTGAGCGGTGCGCGCCTCCGCGCTGCGCTCAATTGTCTGGGCGCGCCTTTGTCTTTCGCGCCGTTGTCTATGAACCGATTTTAACAGTAGGTCTGGAGGAGCAACTGTTAGGGGCTAAAAGGATCTGGGGAAATGTGAGGGAGAGGGATCAGATTCAAGGGGGGGGTGCTTTTGATCTTGAAAAGGAGAAGGGGGAGGGAAAGAGAGTGAGGTGGATGAGATTTGAGAGGGGGGATATTTGACTTTGGGGAGGGGGAGAGGAAGATCGGATGGGGGGAGAAGCTTTGATCTTAGAAGGAAGAGAAGGAGTGGGAGGGATAAAGGGGTTCAGATCAAGGTGACTTCTGACCTTGGAGAGAGATGAGAGAGGGAGCAGAAGTGGGGAGTTGCATCATATAGGGGAAATTCTGCTGTGGAGCATCTAGGAGAGGACTCAGTTCAAGCGGTAGGGGTCAGGAGGGAGAGGAGACCCATGCACACTACCAGTTGTTACCCGAAAGCTATGTGGATGCCAGTCAATATTCAGCACTGGTGTCTCATAACAAAGTGAGTAAAGTTACTGCCAGGTTTTGGAAAGTCCTCTAAAAAGAGGACATGCCCGGCGCAGTGGTTAAAGGTACAGCCTCAGCATCCTGGGGTTGTGGGTTCAAACCCATGCTGCTCCTTGTGATCCTGGGCAAGTCACTTAATTGCCCCAGGTACATTAGATAGATTGTGAGCCCACCAGGACAGATAGGGAAAAGTGCTTGAGTACCTGAATAAATCCATGTAACCCATTCTGTGCTCCCTTGGGAGAACAACATAGAAAATTGAATAAATAAATGTCCATTCATATGTGCTACTAGTCTATGAATTTAAGTGCAGAAATGGAGCTTAAATTTTCTCAAAGGACCACTGTCCAACCTCCATTTCGAACAGGAAACCCAACCACCGGCCTCTTGGCCAATCTTATAATATTCTTTGTTGCCAGAGGACCAAAAAAGGTCATTGTGGGCGACTCATTCTGCAATTATGTCTGAACATGTCGCTTAAGGCAGGGGTGTCCAATGTCGGTCCTCAAGGGCCGCAGTCCATTCGGATTTTCAGGATTTCCCCCATGAATATGCATGACATCTATTTGCATGCACTGCTTTCATTGTATGCTAATAGATCTCATGCATATTCATTGGGGAAATCCTGAAAACCCGACTGGATTGCGGCCCTCGAGGACCGACATTGGACACCCCTGGCTTAAGGCATAGGATGTTTTTCCGGACGTTTCTAAGTGGACTCAAGCTAGGAGAAAGGAATTTCTAGTTTATCGGGATAAAGTACCCTCCCTAGGTGCTTTTTTCCAATTGAGATTTCCATGCAAATGCTTTATTTCATACCAGGAGGTTAGATACATATTTTATGATCCAGTTCAGCTTCGTTTCTTCCTAGAGGGTAAGGGGGGGATTTCATTTGCAGCCCGGGCGAAAAGTGTAAGAATCAAGTCAGTTAGAAAGTTGAAGGATTTGCTCAATTTCTATGGCTTAGTATTTCTTTTTGTCTTAATTTCCTCTCCCTGGAGAACTAATATCATTGCCCTCCCCACTCATTTTGAGGACTATATTTTGTATTATATTTTCTTACTTATATTGTATAACTTTAATCCCCAATGGGGAAATTGGGAGTATCATATTCTGTTTTTTTCTTTCAAAGTCTATGCTTTGTATTTAAATTGAAAATTATTAAAAAAAGATGTTTTTATAGCATTGTTGCTCTTTTAGGAGGAAAAGATAATTTTAGAAAGTCATTATTCTCCATATATCAGGCATCTTTTGCTCATTGGCCCTTCTCTAAGCAACCTAGGCAGTATCAGCAGATCTTTATGAACTCCAGCCTATAAAGATGACAGAGGGCCGAAAAAGACCTGCAAACACAGAGGAAGCAAATATTAACTCCCCCCTCAACCCATCCTGGGAGTTGTATAGCTCCTTATAAATTACCACCACTCCCTCAGGCCAAGAGTAAGTGTTTGCCAAACTCCTGAGAGGCTAACGTGCTCACTGAATTACTTTTGACAAGCATTAAAAAAGAAAACCTCAAAGCCACATTGGTATTCAAGCAAATTCACCCCAGGGCGTACCAATCCACTCTTTGTGAGTTTCTCCAAAATTATGCGGCGCCCCGGACAGGCTGATTCAAGTTTGACCTCAAATTTTCAATACTTGAAAATAAAAGCTTAGGCGATATGTTTCCTGAACACAAAACGCCGCTCGTTGCCATTAAAAATTTCAAATGTTCTTCCTTGAAGATCTCAGAATGCAGGAGAATCGGGTCATCTTCAAGAAGACTGAGCCACAAAGCCTGCACGCCTCGGCTTTCGGATCAAAATCCATATACTTGTCGGGTTTTGGCAAAGAAAGGGCAGCCGAAGAGAAGCTGTGAAGACACGCTGACAGCTTTATTCCACTTGAATTCCTCCGTCAGTTCTCTCCCTTCCCCTCCTCTCTCCCCCTTGATTAAAATTTAATTCACAAGTTCAAAAGGCGGGGAGGGCTGCGCTGGTTTGTAATGCGAAATGAAAGAGCAAAGAAAACCGTAAAACTTACTGAGCAGAATTTCAAGGAATGTATTAGAAGGATGCGATCAGAAAGTAATAATGTAAATTATAAATTAGTTTGACTGTTCATGCTTTATTGATTTTGCTGTGGCGACTAGAGAGAAAAGAGAAAAGACATCAGGGGAAATTGAATTTCTCGAATCTCGCAGCTGTACGAGCACAGTCTAGCGAGTTCCTTCAGAACTTCCAGCTCACTGGGATTGAAGCTGTATTTTTCTAATAGACTTCAATCAAGAAAACATCCTCCTTGCTTATTAATTGTAAAATGCTACCGTTACTCCCCTAGACTTAACACCAAAGGATTGAACGGTTCATTTGATGGAATATGAGCACTCGAGAATTTAAATTACTGTCGGATTCTTTGAAAGTTTATTAAGGCAGGTAACTTTGAAGTCTGACTCTACCACTCAAGCCGACTGCAGCTTGTAGTTATTTTTTTCCTTTTGGTCATGGAGCCAATTAGCAGTAATGTGTGTAAGGTAGGCCCCGATTTTATTAATATGGCAACTAAGGGCTCCTTTTACGAAGCCACGTTAGCGGTTTAACGCACGTAATAGCGCGCGCTAAACCACCGGCTGCGCTGGCCGCTACCGCGTCCTCTTGAGCAGGCGGTAGTTTTTCGGCCAGCGCGGGGGTTAGCGCGTGATGAAAAGTCGCTAACGTGGCTTAGTAAAAGGAGCCCTAAATCTTTCAGGGGCCCTTTTCCCAAGTAGTGGTCACACTGCTGATTTTCTGTACCAAGACAGGGTGCCAGCCCCGAAGTAACTGAAACGGCATTTGTAAAATTAATCAGGGCAACTTGAATCTTTAATATCTCTAGTTATTACACTTGTAACTGTGGCCGGCGGCATCTTGCTCTGTGAATGCCGTACTTAAAGGCTTTGGACATCAGCCATTCCATGCTGCAGGCGTCCCTTTATCATCCCCAGCCAGTGGCGTAACGAGAGTAGGAACCACCCAGGGCGATGGCGCCCCCTGCGACCTCCTCGCGGCCCCCCCCCCCCGCTCCTTCCATGTAGGGTTACCAGATGTCCGGATTTCTCTGAACTTGTCCTCCTTTTGAGGACATGTCGGGGGATCTGAACCTTTTTTCAAAACCCGGCATTTTGTCTGGGTTTTTGAAAAGCTTCTGACGTCGGGACAGCATCGGCGAATGCGCAGATGACACGGTGACATCATGCGCACAAGCGTGACATCACCGTGTTGTATCCGGATGCCCTCCCAATGCACGAACAGGTTAAGGGGGTTGGGGGCGGGGCTGGGGTTTGGCGCTGGTGGAACTGGGCAGGCCTGGGGCCCTACTTCCGTGTCCCTTGTACCTTCCATGCCCCCTCCCATGCCACACTAGTGTTCGCCCTTCTCCCGTACCTCTTTAAATCTTCGCCAGCACGAGCAGCTTCTTCGGCCTGCTGTGCGCACAAAGTGTTGGTTTTGAATAGGGTGCAGTAGATTTTGTGTTGTATGCGTGCTTGTGCTGTGAGCCGGTGTGAGTCTTGGAAAGCGGAGGTCATGTGGTCGTATTTTTTTCAGCGAGTATATTAGTCTTAGGGCTGTATTTCGGACGGTTTGTAATTGTTTTAGCATGTTGGCAGGGCATGACAGGTAAAGTATGTTACAGGAGTCTAGGAGTCCTAGGATTAGCGCTTGTACTATGAATTTGAATTGTTCTAAACTAAACTAAACTAAACCTTAAGTTTGTATGCATATCTTTTAATGAGAATGAGAAAGAGATAAAAAAGGAGAGAGAGGGAGAAAAAAAAGGAGAGAGAAAAAAAGAAAGAGGAAGAGAGAGAGAGAGAAAAGAGAGAGGAATAGAGAGAGAGAAAAAAGAGAGGAAGAGAGAGAGAAAAAAGAGAGAGAGGAAGAGAAACTAACCTAAACCTTAAGTTTGTATACTGCATCATCTCCATAAAGATAGAGCTCGGCACGGTTTACAGGTAAATTCAATAAATGAGGGAAGGACATAATAAGAAACTAGAGGTTATGAAGAGGATAGCTAGCTTTACATTTTAAATACATAGCTTTACGTTTTGGAGAAAAGCCAGGTTTTCAGATGCTTTCGGAATAATTGGAATGAGCCTAGGTTCCGCAGCGGGGCAGGGAGGTTATTCCAAATCTCTGTGAATTTGAAGAAAAGGGATTTCCCTAATTTGTCTGCATACATGACGCCTTTTAATGAGAATGAGAAAGAGAGAAAAAAAGAAGAGAGAGAGAGAAAAAGAAGAGAGAGAGAGAAAAAAAAGAGAGAGAGAGGAAAATAAAAGAGAGAGAGGAAGAGTGAGAGAGAGAAAAAAGGAGAGAAAAAAAAGAGAGGAAGAGAGAGAACAAAAGAGAGGAAGAGAAACTAAACTAAACCTTAAGTTTGTATACTGCATCATCTCCATAAAGATAGAGCACAGCACGGTTTACAGGTAATTCAATAAATGAGGGAAGGACATAATAAGAAATTAGAGGTTATGAAGAGGATAGCAAGCTTTACATTTTAAATAGATAGCTTTACGTTTTGGAGAAAAGCCAGGTTTTCAGATGCTTTCGGAGTAATTGGAATGAGCCTAGGTTCCACAGCGGGGCAGGGAGGTTATTCTAAAGCTCAGTGAATTTGAAGAAAAGGGATTTCCCTAATTTACCTGCATACATGATGCCTTTTAGCGAGGGAAAAGATAGTTTGAGTATGTGGGTGGATCTGGTAGTGTCAGGTCTCAAAGAATTCCAGGATAGTGGGATTAGGGGAGGAAGAATGCCATGGAGGATCTTGAAAATTAAGCAGGTACATTTAAAGTGAATCCTAGAAATCACCCGAAGCCAGTGAAGTCGTTGATTCCTTAATAAAAATGATATAAACAAAAAAGGACATCGCTGGCTTCGGGCAAGTTGGGGGCTTCTCGCGCCGAAGTTAAAAAAAGGTATGGGGGAGGGAAAGGGTGCGTCTGTGGCAGGAGGAGGGAGGACAGAGAGGAGGAGGAGTGCTGGCACCTGCGCCCAGGGCGGACCGCCCCCCACCCTCACCCCTTTCTACGCCACTGCCTGTCATCCTTTTCTACGTTTCCATGTTTTAACACGAATATTCTCTGTGTGCAATAAGACATTAGTCCTGGGGCGTACCGGTAATGCCTTTCAGCGTTTTCTGCCCCTTCTGTTGAAAGAGGAGATACCACTCTGTAGCGTTTATGTTTGTGGGGCTTTTGTTTCGCATTTTCCCATTCTCTTCATCTGCTTGCGCTGAATTTGCACCAATATCTCGTCCAATCATGGCCGAAGTGGCATTTATTCTTTTTTCCCCGCCTATTTTAGGGCTCCTTTTACGAAGGTGCGCTAGTGTTTTTAGCGAGCGCTAGCTGAAAAACTACCGCCTGCTCAAGAGGAGGCGGTAGTGGCTGGCGAGCGTGGAATTTTAGCGCCCGCTGTTGCGCGCGTGAAGGCCCTAGCGTGCTTTCGTAAAAGGAGCCCTTAGGTTTCTTCATGTAAATTTCTTTTAGAAATGTGTTTCCCAGGATATAGTTATTTATAACGTTCGTCCAGTTTGCTGGAACATTCTCATGGCAGGCCACCAACGCGGTTATCAGTTTTACTACTGAGGATTGTATTTGTCTGCTCCAGAGAGTCTTGTCAGCAGAGAGGCGCTGTTAAGGATACCGACTTATCATTTTTAACCACTTAGAAAAAAAATATTCTCCCATTACGGGGAGTAAATAAGATTAAGAGTAGGAAAAGTGAGCCTGGCAAGTGATGTAGAGAGAGGCCAAGCCAGGTCAACTCATTTCAACGTCTGCTGAGAACTAGGGGACACAGATAGGCCATGATTCCCACGGGCTCCACTGATTTCAAGTGAGCTGCTTACTCAAGCTGCTGCCTGTCCATATGGTGAATGAGTAGCCTAGTGATTAGTGAAGCAACCTGAGGATCTGGGTTCAATCTTGCTCCAGCTCCTGTTGACTCTTGGCAAGTCACTTAGGCCTGGATTCTCTAAACACCAGTTTTCTAGGTGCCAGCAGGACGTGGCGTAGGGAGGGTAGATTGCGCCTGAGGCGGTGGAGCCCTCCCCTCCCTCCGCACACCCCACTCCGCACTCGTGCTCTCCCTTCCCCCCCCCCCCCCTCACACACACACATACCTTGGTAAATCTTCACCAGTGCGAGTGGCTTATCCAGCATGCCATTCATGGCAGCGTTGGATTTCCCTCTGATGTCACTTCATGGTACCGCAACCCAGAAGTGATTCAGAGGGGAATCAGGCCGTCACTGATGAGGCTGGCTCTTAAGCATTGGTGGAATGAGGCATTATGACATCACAATCTCAGCTCTGGAATGTTGCTACTCTTTGGGCTTCTGCCTGGTACTTGGGACCTAGGTTGGCCACTGTTGGAAACAGGATACTGGGTTTGAGGGACCTTCAGTCTGTCCCAGTACGGCAATTCTTATGTTCTTACGTATAGGGCAGTCAAGCCATTGTGACATCACTGATGAGTTTGGCTCTTAGGCATTGGTGGAATAAGGCATTATGACATCACAATCTCAGCTCTGGAATGTTGCTACTCTTTGGGTTTTTGGCAGGTACTAGTGACCTGGATTGGCCACCGTGAGCCAAGAATAGAACTTTCAAGCCATTGTGACATCACTGATGAGGTTGGCTCTTAGGCATTGATGGAATGAGGCATTATGATGTCACAATACCAGCTCTGGAAAGGTGCTACTCTTTGGGTTTCTGTCAGGTACTTGGAACCTGAGTTGGCCACTGTTGGAAACAGGATACTGGGCTCGATGGACCTTTGATCTGTCCCAGTATGGCAATTCTTATGTTCTTATGTTTCTTATTAATTATATGAATAACTGGGTTGTATTTACAAGTTATGTTGCAACACGCTCACTTCAATTAGAGGAGGAATTCAAGATACAATTGCCAGTGAACAAATTTAAAGATTAGTAATTTAGAGAAAAAAAATCATTGGAAAGCGAAGATACAGATTGTTGGAACAAAATGTCATTTAACACTACATAAAGAAACAAACTATGCAGTTCTGTTGCCATTTAAAATCATGGCTATTTAGAAAATTTTATTTAGAGGAATAAATGTCATCAGTAATATATTTTATTGATTTTACACTTCTATTTCCACAATAGAAAGTTGTAAATGGTGAGTGATAACACATCTGTTATGTTAACGTTTATACTGGGGAAACTCATTGGCAGAGTCCTATCTCTGTATCTTTCATTTCTGTAGCAGGATTTACTATTTTGTAAATCTGTATAGTCTGATTATCTTTCTTAGAAATAGAAACGTTATGGCAGGTAAAGGCCAAATGGCCCATCCAGAGCTAGATGCACTAGAGAGGATCGGGAAGACCGTGCGGGTCTGCTCCGATCCGATTTTTGGCCGATTCTAAAAGAGCTATCGATGCAAAATTTTATTAATTTGGCAACTAAGGGCTCCTTTTACTAAGCCACGTTAGCGGTCTAACAATTTTGCACGCAAATGATTTGCACGGACGATCATCGCATTCCCCGACACCCCCGTCCGACTGATTGCTGTGCGAGCGACTCTCACACAGCGCAAAGCCGGCAGGGGATGCCTCCTGCCACTCAGCTGTTTGGGGCAGGAAACCTTTTTTTCTTTTTTTTTTTATAATGGACAGATGTTGTGGGTGTGTTACACATGCACATTATCAGTCTCGTAAACCCCCCCCCCCAAAAAAAACACCTCCTCCACAGCTGATGACGGCCTTTCGGCAGTTGGAACCCAAGCACAGTACCGGGTAAAGCTTTGGATTCTCGCCCAGAAATAGCTAAGAAGAAAAAAAAAAAAAAATAGCTAAGAAGAAAAAAAAAAAAAAAAAATTTTTTAAATTGAATCAGGTTGGGCAGACTGGATGGACCATTCGGGTCTTTATCTGCCGTCATCTACTATGTTACTATGTTACTATGTTACTATGTTCCCCGACATTTCCTGACTAACCGGCACCAGGGACTCCCCTCCCCCCCCCCCCCCCCAGCAGCAGCAAAAATGGCAGAAGGGATGCCTATTTCTTCCTGCTATGCTGTCTCTCCCCCCGTGCAGAAGAAAAAATTGACAGGGGGGTTATACGCTCCCTCCTTCCAACAGAGGCCCTTGCTACACCAAGCACCCCCAAACTATACCCTACCCTCCCCCTCTCCCCCAAACAAAAGCAGGAAGGATACCCTCTCCCTCCTGCCTCCCTTCTGCCCACTCCTGCCTGCTCCCCCAAACCTTCCCCAGTAGCGAGCAGGAGGGAGGCTTAGTCCCTCCTGCTGCAAAACCTGCCGATCCAAAATGACAGGCCTTCCCCTCCCTGAGATAAAGAGGTGTAGATCAACTCCAGTGATGTAGAACACTTTATTGTCACATGCTGCAAGTGAAGACATCTTGACTGGTAAGTTGAATATTGTCAGCAATACATGGGGATGATATTTGGTTGTATATATGTTGGCATGGCATGGTGTATTCAGTGTCTCAGGAATGCCCCCCTCCCCTCTCCTTACTCAGCAGATGCTTGATTCCTCCTGGAATTTTGCCAGTATTAAAATTTAGTTTTTATTTTCACTCATTAATATATCCTCATTTGTATAATGTTACCTCCCCAGGGTATTTATTATATGACACTCTGCTCAGTGTTTGCTGACTTTGCTATTCTAAGCACTAGAGCTGCTCTTTGAGTCGCTCTTTAAAGCTTTCAAACTCACGCTGAGGGTGCTCCTTATCTTAAAAATTTAGATTTGAGGTTTATATATTTTGGGTGGAGTCTAGGGAGTTAACTTTCCTGCAAAGCCCTAGGGCACGTCCAACTTATATTTTGGTGTCTTCTAAGGATATTTTGCCTTGGGGTTAATGCCGTCACACAGAAAAGGATCAAAATACAGTGGTACCTTGGTTTGCGAGCATAATTCTTTCCAGAAGCATGCTCGTAATCCAAAGTGCTCGTATATCAAAGCGAGTTTCCCCATAGCAATTAATGGAAACTCGGATGATTCGTTCCACATCGCAAAAACAGGCCTATGTCTTCTAGTGGCCAAACACTTCTCCCTCTTTTCTCCTCCCCTCTCCAACCCAGCATATGTACTCCCCTCTCTTTCCATCCCCACAGACCATCTTTTCCTTTTAAGAACATAAGAACATAAGCAGTGCCTCCGCCGGGTCAGACCATAGGTCCATCCTGCCCAGCAGTCCGCTCCCGCGGCGGCCCAAACAGGTCACGACCTGTCTGAATCACCAGAAGGGGCCCCCTTGCCACCTTGGTTTCCTATTGAGTCCTATCATCCCATCGAAGTCCTAACCCTCCAGTCTTGCACATGCACGACCTGGTTGGGTTTCTATACTTATTTTCTGGTTAGCTTTCTCAGTATCCCACGATCCCTTTATCCCTCAGGAATCCGTCCAGTCTCTGTTTGAATCCTTGTACCGTACTCTGCCTGATCACTTCCTCCGGTAGCGCATTCCAAGTGTCCACGACCCTTTGGGTGAAGAAAAACTTCCTTGCATTTGTTTTGAACCTATCTCCCTTCAGTTTCTCCGAATGCCCCCTCGTACCTGTTGTCCCCTTCAGCCTGAAGAATCTGTCCCTATCCACCCTCTCTATGCCCCTCATGATCTTGAAGGTCTCTATCATATCTCCCCTGAGCCTCCTTTTTTCCAGAGAGAAGAGCCCCAGCCTATCCAACCTCTTGGCGTATGGGCAGTGTTCCAGCCCTCTTACCAGTTTCGTTGCTCTCCTTTGGACTCTCTCAAGTACTGCCATGTCCTTCTTGAGGTACGGCGACCAATATTGAACGCAGTATTCCAGATGCGGACGCACCATCGCTCGATACAATGGCATGATGACTTCCCGCGTCCTGGTTGTTATGCCCTTCTTTATGATGCCCAGCATCCTGTTGGCTTTTTTTGAGGCTGCTGCGCACTGTGCAGATGGCTTCAGTGATGCATCCACCAGCACACCCAAGTCTCTCTCAAGACTGCTGTCTCCCAACAATGCCCCCCCCAATTTGTAGTTGAACAATGGGTTCTTTTTCCCTATATGCATGACCTTGCATTTTTCCACGTTAAAGCGCATTTGCCATTTGTTTGCCCAGTCTTCCAGCTTGTCTAGGTCCTTTTGCAGGTCCTCACACTCCTCCCTGGAGCTAACTCTGCCGCACAGTTTGGTATCGTCTGCAAATTTTATAACCTCGCACTTTGCCTCCTTTTCCAGGTCACTTTTCTCACACTTTTCTCACACTCCCGCTCTCATCTCAAGGCCTGCTCCTCCGTACAGGCACCCTCTCAGCCCCCAGCCATTCCGAGCGTGTTAAAATTCCAGCGTCACCTCACAGTGCCCATTATTGCTCCAGGTTCCGGTTCCACTTCACGGGCCCATCTCGTTCTGGCTTCCCGCTACCACTATTACTATCGCTGGTCTCTCACCTCAAGGCCCCGTTCCGCTCTGATTGCCTTTCTCCGGACATTGGCAGCTCCACACAGGACGAGAGAGGCATTAGTAGCAGGGTGTCAGGGTTGAAGAAAGCGAGGCGGGATGATGGGGGACAGGGCTGAAGAAAGTGAGGTGGGATGGTGGGGGACAGGGCTGAAGAAAGTGAGGTGGGATGGCGGGGGACAGGGCTGAAGAAAGTGGGGGACAGGGCTGAAGAAAGCAAGGCAGGGTGGGGGGGCTCGTGTTCCAGAGCCGGAATGCAGCATTCCCTCAGTCAAGCTCCACCCCCTTTTGCTACCACTTTCTGCATAAGCTCCTCCCTGTCACTACGAAGTAGCAGAAGGAACCGAGACACCTTCTTTCCTACCTGTCCTCCGCCAATCAGGGCTAGAGGGCGGACCTTTGCACAACTCTCCCTGCCCAGGGACATCCAGGCAGCAATGTCAGGAGTAGATTGCAAGGCAGTGGTGCCGGCGTGGGTTGGTGCTTGCTGTTTGCCGGCAGGAGGTAAGGGTTTGGGGGTGGGGCATGGGGGGAAGCGCTCGTTGATCAAGTCAGCGCTTGTTTTGCAAGTTAAAGTTTGCTCGAGGGTTTTGCTTGTCTTGCAAAACACTCGCAAACCGCATTACTCGCAAACCGAGGTTTGACTGTACACAGAAAAGTTAATGGCACCCGCAAAAGAGTGTACACGCCAATAGAACCGGGACAGACGATTCTTTATTCACTGAAAAGACCCGCCACTGCCAGTGTTTCGGCTCTTGGCCTGCATCAGGGGTCTCTTAAGACGTTTGTCATACAAATTCTGTAAAAAACTAGGCCCAATGTTAATTTAGACTATTTTTCCTTGATCTGCACCCATCAAATACTTAAGAAACCCCTGTTGCAAGCCAAGAGCCGAAATACTGGCAGTGGCGTGTCTTTTCAGTGAATAAAGAATCTTCTGTCCCAGTTCTATTGGCGTTTAATGCAGTACTAGCCCAAATTGACAACGTCCCTCTGAAGTACTGCTACTGAAGTGCTACGATTACACTTTGTTAGTGGCATAGTAAGGGAGGCGGGGGGGGGGGAGGGGTAGTACGTCCCGGTCACCATCTTGGTTAGGGTTACCAGATTTTCCCGAAGGAAAATCTGGCCCCATGGCCATGCCCCCAGGCCTATCCAGTTCCGCCTGCATCCCGCCTCCAGCCCCACCCCCTTTAACCCATTAGTGTGTCAGGATGGCATCCGCGGATGCGACGCGATGACGTCACGCACATTGCATCCGCACGTTCACGGATGCCGTCCTGATGTCGGAAGCTTTTCAAAACCCGGACAAAGTGCTGGGTTTCGAAAAGCCGTCCGGACCGCCCGGACATGTCTTCAAAAGGCGGACATATCCAGGGAAATCCGGAAGTCTGGTAACCCTAGTCTTGGTGAGGGCGCAGTCACCCATCCTCCTCTACGCCCCCCTGCTCCTTCCCTGCCCCCCCCCCCTCACACACTGCCACGCATGCACATCACTTTCCTTTCTCCATACCTCTGTAAAGTTTCTGGCGTGAGAAGCAACCCCAAGCTACTGTCGTGCCAGCATAGGCTCTTCTTCTGATGTCACTTCCTGGACCCACACCTAGGAAGTGACATCAGAGGAAGAGCTGATTACATTACATTAGTGACTTCTTTTCCGCCAATACCTTGCAGTTCTGGGCGGATTACAAAAGAAGATAATTGGACATTTCCAGGAAAATTACAAATTAGGGTGCTGTTTACATGGTTGAGACTTTGCTGGGAAATTTACAAGAGTGGGGGATAGTCATGGAGATGAGTTAGGATTTCTTGATGAATTTTTGGAATAACAGGGTTTTGATTTCTTTTCGAAATGATTTGTAGTCGGTCGTGGTTGTCAGCACGTTGGAGAGGTGGTGATCAAGTTTTGCTGCTTGCGTTGCTAGTAGGTTGTCGTACATCTTCTTGCGCTGTGTACCTTTGATTGGGGGGTGGGCAAATGGGGGCCTGAGTTCTCCTTGGTCTGGTTGATTTGTTCTGGTTTAGGTGATTGATTAGGTAGGTGGGGGCAGTGCGCAACAGCAGCTTGGGGGTTGCTTTTTGCGCCAGGAACGTTACAGAGGTGCGGGGGATGGGAAGCTGCACATGCGCGGCAGGAGAGGGCGGGGGAATGAGCGTGTGGAGGTAGGGGGCGGAGAAGAGGGCAGGGAAGGGGCATCACCGCCCCGGACGCCTCTCGCCCTCTGTACGCCACTGCAAAGAAGAGAAATAGGGGAAGCCTACCCATAGGCCCGATACGGAAAACAAGCTTTGCTAAACAGGGACTGCGTCTATGATGTAAAAGTTACCAAAGAAGTAGACTGCCTTGGCAAGCATTCGTAACATCCAGCTGTACGCCTGAAATAATAAGCTAGAGAATTTATTGCAGCCTTTCTACAAAATCGCATTAGAACTGTGCTGGTTACCATAGAAACACAGCCTGAAGTTGGGCGAATGTTGCTGCTGGATGTCAGCTCGAAGCTGTTAAAGTTAACTTTTTTTTTTTTTTTTTTTCCCTTTTAAATGAAAACTGTCTATTTGTTTTATCTTCACAACGGCTCCTAAGTGGCAATGTGGGCTCTGTACTGCGGGAGGCGCAGGGATAAGGCGATGTTGTTCCAAGTGGTAGGCCTGCTTAGCCACCGGGACGTTCTGTTTTGCCGAAGGGATCATCATTTTTTCATGGCCTTAAGTATCAGTTGCACATGTGCGAACAATTGTGTTTCTTCTCCTGTGTGGGGAACCGTTGGCGGCTCTTCAGCCCAGTCTGGGCAATGTCGACAAAAACTCTGTGATTTACATCCTAAAAGTAGGCCCAGAATGCTACCAGTTAAAATACCGGGTTGGGGGGGGGGGGGAGAGACTCCTTTTTTAAAAAATATTCTTTATTCATTTTGAAAACTTACAGCAAGCGTAAAGGAATATATCATTAGTAACAACAATAACTCTTGTAATTCTCATATAATTCTACAAACATAAAAATTATATCCCGTCCCACCCACCTTCTTTCAAATATTATAATCAATTATATCATAAATATAATATAAGCACATAATATAGTGAAATTTCCAGAAAAACTCCCTCCCACCCCCCAATGTGTACATATATTCCTCCAAGGAAAATGATGTTTACTTCTTACAATATCGTTCCAATGGCCCCCAGATCTTTCTGTGAAGAATGCCATAAATGGAGAAGATTACAACCATTGTGCCCTTTAGCTTGGTTCATCCCAGAGGTTTACGAGACCTCTTCTAAACAAATATATGTTGAAAACCCAGGGGCCGTTTACGAAGCCACTTTGTAATGTGTCTCTAAAATGGCCACAATATGGGTTTTTTTTTCCCATTAATAGGTTCGGTGCAACGACTCGTGTTCAAGATCCTAGTGTCTTGATAATATCAAGTTTTCATGGCAGATGGCTGGGCTTTCTGCACAGTATGCATTTGCCGTTGTCGCCGTTGCGTCAGACGCGATCCTCCAACTCCGACACGGCCCGTCTGCTGCTGCTGCCCAGACGGGTGAAACATCGTTAGTCTGACATCTCCGCTGAAACCTGTCCGCCTTTGAAAGCCCTGCTGGCAGTGAAACTACAGACGGCGTAGCTTTCAGCTTCACAGGTGCGCGCGAGCCCCAGTGGCGCCACAAGCCCGTGTACCATGACTGGAATTTCCCAATAAGGGCCATATGTTACTGCCACCTTTATGGGGAGATGGTAAGGGATGCCACACTCGATGGCATTGTAAGGGGTGGAGAACCGCCTCGGGTGACGTCTTGGTGGGGGCTCCAGCGCCTCTCCTCCTCGCCACCCTCCTGCTCCTCCCCCGCCACGCACACACCTTCAATTCCCCACCACCATGCCTCTAGCTCTTGCTGGCTTGAGCAGAAGCTCCAACCTGCTGCTCGTGCCAGCCTCGGCGCTCCCCTCTGACATCACTTCCATGTCCCGCAACTAGGTATTGACATCAGAGGGAGAGCCGACGCTGGCGGGGACAGCAAGTTAGAGATGCTTGTGCCGTGGAAGGTGAATAGGTATGGGGGAAGGGAAGGGGAGCACAAGCAGAAGGAGAGGGGGGGGAGGAAGAAAGGGGGGGGCAGAAAAGAGGGTGAGGGAGTGCTACTGTCCCTGGCACCTCCCACTCTCACTACACCACTGCCCACACTAAGCCTGCAATAAATAGACAGCATGTGCTATGAGCTAACTGATTAGCAAAGGTCATGCCTACTCTCTGCCCCAAAACATGCCCCCAGAGCAGACAGAAAGCTTCCATGTTGCTGAAGGCAGCATGTGTAGTTCACTGATGCTGATGATGGTCGAAGAGTTACAAAAGCACTGGGTGAGCAAGCACAGGATCCCGCGGAGGGGGGGGGGGGGAAGGAGTAGGACTCCAGATAGATGTGCAGTGGGACGGGGGGGGGGGGGGGACAGGAGAGGCAACAGGACTCCAGGTAAATGTGTGGGGGTGGATGGAGGAGGACTCCGGATAGGTGCATGTGGGGAAGAGGAGCTGCTGTAGTTGGTTACTAGATATCTGATTTCCCCAGACAAAAGTTGTTAAATTTATGTATTTATTTTGCAAAACCGGAAGTTACATCGAAGCAAGGACTCCGGTGGCAGAGGGGAAGCCCGAACGGATCTCTGATGCAGATCGGGGCAGCACGGCTCTCTCCTTCCCGCAAGCAAGGCTTTCTCCTCTCCTCCCTAGCCAGGCAAAAGCGGCGGTAGCGAATTCAATTCACTATCCTGCTGCTACTCTGGGCGTCTTCTCTCCATTCGGCCGCCCAAGCAGAAACAGGAAGTTTTCACTGAGGGCAGGCCGCAGTGGAGAGAAGATGTTAGGAGTAGTGGCAGGAGTGGATCGCTGTCGCCACCGGCAGACCTCTTCCGGACTCTCTTTGGGAAAGGTTTGTGTGGTGGTGGGGGGGGGGGGGGGGACTTAGGAGTGCCATAAAAAAATAAAAAAGGTAGATGGAGGGAGAGGGGAGATGGGGAGTTGGTGGACTGGAGGAAAGATGGGGAGAAGATAGATGGGAGAAATGAACTTGGTGGAGGGGGAGATGGACTTTGGGGAGATCATGGAGAAAGGAGTTGGGGAAGGATAGAAGAAATAAGGATCTAAAAACAGGAGAGGGAGATAGATGGTGGACAATGGGATTTAGGGAGGGAAGGAACAAAAAGGGAGAGAAGTTGGACACAAGGGATGGTGTGGAGGGGGGATAGAGATACTGGATAGGAGGGTAGTTGGGAAGAGAAAGGGAGAGATGGTGGACCCTGGGGTGGTGGGAAAGGAGAGAGAGATGAAGGATGAAATGGTAATTCAGAAAAGGTGGATCTGTGGATGGAGACGAAAAAAAGATACCAGACCCCTGGGGGAGGGAAGGGAAACTGAAGGGGAGGACAGAGACAAAAGATAGTACGGAGAAAGGAGAAAGAAGGAGACCCTGGCAAGCAAGTTATCAGAAGACAACTGGAGCCTGGGACCGATAAGATCTGAATAATGATCAGACATCAAAAGGTAGAAAAAATAATTTTATTTTCTACTAGCTGATGCCCCGGCGTTGCACGGGTATTTAATTATAGCAATAACACTGTAAATGGATTCAAATAAAGATACCTTATAGTGGTGAATGAAATTATTTTTTTACAGCTTTATAAAAAGTACAATATTCAAATTATAATGTGAAATATTTGACAAAATGAATACAATACAACTAACGCAAAACGTGATTATAAACAACATTTTTAGTTTCATCTCCTGGAGCAAGAACATATAAATTCTTGGGTGAACCCACCCTTGATCAAGCAACATAGAGTTGTCCATGGGAAAAACAGGGGGATCTTAAATCCACTCCACAGTATGTAATAGTCTGTCCCTGTGATTTGTTGATTGTGATAGAGAATGCAAGTCTCACTGGAATTTGCAATCTCTTAAACTGAAAAGGAAGATCTATTGGAATAAGTGGCATCCAAAAGTTTCAGTATTGATTTAAACAACTCAATATGTGGAAACTCAGGTTGAAAAGAAACTCCATGTAGTTTGTTCCCGGTTCAGAATGGAACCTGTGTTCCTAGTTCAGGATATGTGAGTACTCATGTAATGTAATAACATTATGAACTGGGGTGCATGAAGGAAACAGTTACAAACACAGTTAGAACATACAAACTCTATATGTATGGTGTCCGTGGTAGAATAGAAACGATGTCCCTAGTGGTTATAGTGTCATAGAAAGTGTTTTATAGTTGGAATTACTGTGAGAATGGCAGCTTTTTACATCCTTTCCATTGACATGAATGGGTGAAATAAGATTTTCTGTTTGTAGCTCCGCCCACGTGTGCAAGTGGGCCACGAGACCCCCAGAACATATCACCCCAGGTAGTGAGGGATCTGCATACCAAGTTTCGTTCAAATCGGTCAAGCCGTTTTTGCGTGATCGCGGCACATACACACATACATACACACATACCTCCGATTTTATATATATAGATTTTATGGTGTTAGACCACAAATGTGAGCTAGGATTTAAGAGAGAGAGGAAAAGTGTTTTTTGTTTGTTTATTTTGTTTACACCACAGTGCCAGGAGAGGGGAAAGTGGGTGAAGAGGCTGTAAAAGGGGTGAAGAGGCTATAAAATAAACCCACCAGGATTTTTTTAAAAAACATCCACTTGGGCAGGAAAATCGAATCGAAAAACGGATTCAATAGGCTGAATCGAATCAAAATTTTTTTTCCTGAATCATGCAGCACTAGAGTACGTGCCAGGCTCGCCCCATGTCCCTCTCATGTCTACACCCCCCCCCCCCTTGTAGTTACATGATAAAGGATTAATTCGGACTGCTTTTGGCTTAATCCCACAAATATGTGATCCATTGTCCCTCTCAGAAAAGAATAGTCATTGCAAGCTGTATGATTGCAATTGGACAGATTCCCTGGAACATTAATATCCTCCAGCAGGAACAAAAAATGGCATTTTCAGGCTTGTGCGTTTTACTGATAATGCCACATGTCCAAAGTCGTTCAATTGCCTCATTCACGAAAGCAGTACATTAATGTGTCCAGTTTTGGGCCACACGTTGAAACGGACAGGATTCGTTTCTAGGTCCCGAAATAACATTCTGTCATCTGGAGGCAATTCCCCTCAGAAAGAAAGATAGATAGCCAGTATTCTGAAGAGATTTTTGCCTGATTTATTATGAGTCTGCAAAACATTTATATATCTGTTACATATCAGTGGTAACCATCACAAGAAAAGGGGGATGGACAAGAGAGGGGAGGGGGTGCGTGAGCAGGATATGTACTTCATTGTTTAAATCTTAAAGGTGTTAAGAGCTGTGGGGGGTTGAGCCTTCATGTCTCAGACAACTAACCTAGTTAACATAAATTAAATGACCTCTTCCCAAACCATTAGGAGAGCAAACACCCAACATTCTACATTTGATTACTTCCAGCATGGACAGAGACAGAAAACTTAAAATGTGTCCTTTCATAGACAGAGACAGAAAATCTATCCTTTCATTACAATCCCCTCTTACGTCATGAAAATGACGTCATAAATGCACAGCATGAGCGTGGAGGGAGAGATATTCTAGATATGTCTCTTGAGGAGGGGTTTTAGGGGCTGCAATGAGTCAAACAGCACAGGAACAGTCTAAAAATTACATAAGCAACAAGAGTGCAGATAATAATAAAGATTATAACAATAAGAAGGTCTAAGTTCAACATTCTTATTGATAGTAATAAGGGACTCAAACCTAGCCTTAACCTGGTCTCGGGCCTTGAATTCATCTGGGACCCCTATCTCATCTATGTATAGCTAAAGTGCACTGGCCTATCTACTGGCTGAGTAGTTTAATACGGAGCCGGAGGTCTCCACAGAGCCAGTAAATATCACCTAAAGCAAAATCTAATGCTGCAACAGTGAAGCATACCTATAATTTCCAAAAAAGAATACTAGGCTGTAGTTAAATTTCCAGTATGCCTCGGACAATAGTTTCTGATTAATACATTAACACATTTTAGCTAATCATGATTTAATCAGAACTACTTGAAACCGTCTTCCTGCCCTCAGGGTCTATCTGCATCCCCATGCCAGAGTCAGATTGATACAATTTCCCATAGGCTTTTGGTGACACCAGCTATGCCAACCGAAAATGCTGAACGCCTGCAACGGCTATGCTGACATCTTCCATATTCTTTGAAATGAAAGCAAACTTGTGGTACCCTTAGCCAGCTTGCCTCGCTTATGCCTTGCCAATCTCTAACAGTATATCATAGCTGTCCTCCAAGCTATGAAGATGAACAGTTCCCATTATGAGTTCAAACCTCTGTCTTAGGTCGTATAGGCCATAATCTGGGCGGGGATCCCAGTATGCCCATATCTTACCCGTCGTTGAGCGAGTGAACGTGCATAAGGGTTGTAGGAAACTTTCTCAGGAGGCCCAGGCAAAAAGATACAAAGATGTCATAAGAGAGTATGTAAGTATGGGATAATATTATCTCTGACCCTGGTAATGGTAATGCAATAGGCCATGCCGAATTAAAACCAAATTAGAACCAAATTAGCAAGTTGTCAGAGAAGATACTGGAAATTCATGTATAACTGCCTTAAAAGCTAGAAGGAACTTTGTGAGAAAAGAAATGTACACGTGTTTCACTCTACAGCAAAGGAGAATCATAACAATATATAGCAAAATTTGTAGAATAGTTAAGATAGGATGAATTAAAACATTAAATACATGGTTTGCAGTGGGCGAATACTCAAAGAAAAGTTCCAAAGCTTGAGACATGAGCATCTTGGAGCAAATTTTGTGCAATCTGTCCATTTTCAAAAGTGATAGTATGATTCACTTCTTTGGAGGTTTTCTTAAGTTGTTCAATGTAAGTATGGAGTTCAGTAAAGTTCAGCAGCTTTTGGAATGTCTCATTCCCCATTCCAAGAGGTAGTGGATGTACAGCATATGAAGTAAAGTCTGAAATGTCCATAGAATAGGTTAAACAGGAGGAATTGTACAGCAAAGCGTTCTTAGGAAGGTGGCTATCTCCGATGAACAGGAAACATTGTGTACAGCATGTGTGGAAAAGTCTTTGCAGTCAGGGTGCAGGAAGATGAATTACAGTCTAGCAGGAACCGGCAGTCTCTTTAAACTGGTGAGATGCACACTTGGGATGAAATGATGTTTGCACAGGATCTGTTGTTTGCACAGGATCACTGGAAATTAGTGGTGTTCACCCTTGAGATGAAATGATGTCTGTGCATACAGGGAGGGATTTAAAAAGAGTCCCGATATCATTCAGCAGCTGTACTCCAGTGTGATAGAAAATGGAGGAGAAACCATGTTGCCTGTACTGAATGCATAGAGAGAGAGAGAGAGACTAGTTGCCTGTACTGAATGTGGCAACATGTAACAATATTAATGCATTTATAGTTATGGCAAAAGACAGACAATAATCAGGTACTTAAGGTTCTTAATCAGACATTTCAAAAAGATATGTTTTTTGTGTGCTGCATATAACTATTATGGCAATTCAGAGAGACCATAATTCTGTACTGAATGTATTTAAAAAATTATGTCAGTCAGAAATGTGTACTGAATGGTTCATATCAAGTGAGCACCATAGAATATAGATATAGAAAAAACCTTTTCTTAAAATATAACCCCTAACTAAGCTACATTTAGCATATGCAAATTATAGGGAAAAAAGAACATTGCGCAATTTGGCTAGTTAAAAAAATTGGGGAAAAGAGCTAGCTTTAGAAATGGCCGATATTATATATCCTGGGGTACCCCCTAAACAAATAGACAAAAGACAGACCACATAGCACAGACAACATAAAACACAAATTTTGAGGCGTCGGCATTATTCTTCCATCTGTCAAGTGTTCAGGGCTGAATTTAACTCTGCAAATAAACACATTGTTATAGAAAAACAAAACAGAGATGAAATGCATATCATAACCATCTCATATTTAGAAAAGCTAATGTCTCTTTGGATCGTCTTTATCTCTGCAGTGACAAAGAGGATCCCTGGAAAACACCAGAAATATCCTAGTGCCAAAACTGGGATGGGCATGCGCTGCTAAGAAAAAGAAAAGAAAAACACATTTTAATTTTGCAACATCCTAATTTCAGCTAAAACAATAGGAAGGAATTTTTTCCATTCACAAATGTGCCAGCTGTGGCCTTCCAGATCTTATCTTTAATAGTCCTATTCATGCGTTCGACAACACCGAAACTCTGTGGGTGATATAGGAGATGAAATTTCCACTCAATGCGGAATGCGATAGCTAAATCTTTGCATACTCTGGCAGTGAAAGCAGGACCATTATCTGTTGATGTGTGTGGGACATCCCCACCTAGGGATGATTTCGCGAAGTAAAATGTTCACCATAGTCTGAGCAGTTTCATTTGTAGTGGGAAAAAACTTCAGGTTATCGGGAGAACATGTCAACAATAACAAGGGCAGCTGGTATACAGGGTTTCCCCTCTTTGCACCAAAGTCCGTCCGAAGGGCGGCTTTGGGCACCGGCCAGATGGGCATTGATTAAGCCAGTGACCAGGGTCTCCGCAATTAAAACATCCAGTACTTCTAGATGGATTATTACCATCTCAATCGGAGACAGGGGCCCGCCCGCTACGAAACCCGTGACCCCTTCTTCCGCGAGGAGCGGACAGGCGCGGTCCCCAGGTAGGTAGCTGGCCCTAATAATGCAGGATTTCCCAAGGCTTAGAGATCTCAAAGCGTAGGAGAGTGTTGCGTAGTGGTTAGCGCTACAGCCTAAGGAACCTGAGGCTTGGGGGTTCAAACCCCGCACTGCTCCTTTTTTCAATCTGAAATTATGCACGAGAACTAGTGGGCCATTCTGAAATCATTTGTTTGACCAGAATCTGCAAAGGAGAACGGAGGTTAGAAAGGAAAGTCTGAATAAGTAGGGAATCCATATTTGCATGGGCACTAAGACTCATTAAGCCTCTTCCACACCTATCAAGCTCTGTCTGCAATCCTAATCGAATCACATTGGATTCCTGTTACTCATCGCATTACCTTTAAAATCCTACTTTTAGTTTTTTAAAACACTGTCTTTGAACGAACCCCAATTCATTAATAACTATTTACTCCCCATAGTATATCACTTTCTTTAAGATCCATTAATCAAAAACTCTTAACAATTCCATCACTGAAAGTAAAATAGGTAGGTAAATTCATTCTGAATTAGTTCTCCCACTGAATTAGCTCTTGGCACCTGGCACTTTGGTCTGTAGGAAAATTTCTGTTTAGTTTCTGGACTTCCCTTCTATCTCAGGGGTGAGTGTGCCACTTTTCTCACCAAGATATAAACTTGTAGGATTAGAAACAATTATAAAAAATTATTGAAGAAGAAAATGACCTAAACCATTTTAAAAGCAATCTGAAGAGCTTCCTTTTTAAAGATGCCTTTAATTTATTTATTCCCTATTCCTATTGCCCTCATCATTCACGTCTTCCCTTGTGTTCTATTAATACAATTGTAGTTCTGCCCTTTCTTCCTTATGCATCTGTTAGTTTGTATGTCAATATGTCAGGCTCATGTACACCTTTTGTTTTTTTATGATCATATTAGCACTATAATTAAATCTACATTTTACAGATTACGTAGGATACGATCTATTGCAAAATTCCTATGTCAGAACATATCCATTAAACTCATAGAAAATATGACCATGTTACACCCCTTTTGATAGATGCACATTGGCTTCCAGTTAATTTCGGATAACGTACAAACTCTGTCTGCTTGTTTTTTTAAATCTCTTCTTCATAAGACCCCAGCATTCATATTTAAACATTTAATTCCTTATCATTCAAACAGAACCCTGAGGTCTAATGAGCAAAACTTATTAACCATTCCATCACTTAAAATTATTAACACTAGACATCAATTTATTTTTTTCTGTAACTGCTCCTCAAACTTGGAACGATCTTCCCATTTATCTGCGGAATGAGTGGGATTTAGGAAAATTTATTTTACCCAATGTTATTATTTAAAGTTTGTTTTTGTATTGTATTGTCCTTATTTGACTATAGAATTTGATTAAGCGATTAATCAAGAAAAATAATAAACCTGAAACTTGAAACTTGATTTGTAAATTGCTTAGCAAATTAAATTAAGCTATTCAATAAGTTAAAAATAAACTTGAAACTTGAATCTCACAAATTTCCATATCTTTCTTGCTCTATCTGTAAAACTAATTCTGGCACCTGTATTAATTAAAGTTAATTTATCCTGACCCTCTTTAAGACAATTGCCTCCAAATTATTCAGAATACTGCCATTAAAATCATTTCACCTTAAAAGCTCAAAAATTTGATCATGTCACACTACTTTTGATTAACTCCCATTGGCTTCCCAAAGATCATTGATTTACTTATAAAATAATGTTACTGATACATAAAACCATAGCTTCCGGTCTACCTGATTTCATCAACAGGTTATTAATTTCCCACAACCTGCATCGCACATTACATTCTTCTTATCAAAACCTGTTATCCATTCCCTCTTTAAAACACCTTGGCACCGTGCATACTAATAAAGTTCATCACTTGATAAATTTAAAACTAGCTTGAAGGCCTTTCCTTTCAAAGACGCATTTGGAGTATAATAGTCCTTTTAAGGACTGTAATGGGACTTTGCTCCTTGCTTTTCTTATTCATTTTAATCTTTTCTACAAAGTGCTAGATTATTTATTTTTTTTTTCCTCCCTTTTGTTTTCATCCTTCTCTCTTTCTTTTTCATTATAATTTGTTTTGCTTTGTTTTTAAATATATGCCTTTCTGACTGTCTGTTTTAATAATTACACAAATGTATTTCTACCCTTTTTCATTTTGTTTCTGTAAGTTCCCCCAAACAAACCTGAAACCTACTGGCCTACAAACAGTGCTGAAAACTAGTCAGCCTGCTTGTCACTACAACAAAGGACAAAGACTGCCACAGAATCAGCTCTAGGACACCCACTGCAAAAACCAAACCTGATCCAATACATATTGTGACAGGGAAGTGCCTGTCAGCAGTTTAAACCCGGTTTTAAACCCTGCCTTGCAAAGGGCTGTCCCTATTCCTAAGCCCAGGAAACTGCCTAGTAACCCTGTGCCTATCACTAAGAGCCAACAGGTAGGGCAAGGCAGAGAGGCAAGGACAGAAACCATAGCGTTCTTTCTCCCTTAGTCTAACTGTGAACTAGTATGAATAAATTACTTAGAGCCTGAGAGGAAAGCCGGAGGTGAGAACCTGTAATTAACCTCTCCCGAAAGCTTGCACGGAACTTAGAGTCCCGAGAATTCTTAACCCTTAAGAGCAGTCTGAAATGGTTGGGTAATAAAGTTCCCTAACCCTACCCTGGGAGTTTGGGGTAGTGGGGGCATTGGGCTTCAGGTGGGACAGTGCTAAAGCCTCCTAAAGATTTCTCAAACAGAAAAAGCAAAATCAGGAGAAAACGTTTTTGGTTTTATTTTTTATTTTTTTTTTCTTTCTTCCTGGACAGCAGGCTGGACTGTATGAAAGTATGCTTTTGTCCAAGTCTCCTCAACACAGAGGGACTGCTGGAACCCCAGTGCTGCAAACTGAGGGAAATAAAGAAAAGCTGAACTTTACCACTAACGCAGCCTCCACTAATTATTTCACTGTTTCCCAGTGGGAATCCTCCTGGGAGCGCCTGGTCCCCACACCTGGGGCGGGAGCTGGGTTGCCAGCGCTAGGCTTAACCCCGGCCCCGCCACAATATATGCAGACGACATCTCCATCCTAACAGCATAACAAATGAAATCTCAAAATACATTACTCATATAATGACTGAAATAGAACATTGGACAAGCAACTTCAAACTGAAACTTAACACAGAAAAAAACAAAAATCTTCCTTGCAAGCCCAACGGATAATAAAATTACCAATTCAACGCTACATATAAAAGACCATGATTACCCAATTACCAACTATTGTAATATCGTTTATTTGGGTATCATTCAGAACTCAGCTGTCCGCTTGATATATGGATTAAAAAAAAGAATGACCATGTCATCTCCCATCACAAACCACTGCACTGGCTGTCAGTCGAGGCAAGAATATTATTCAAGTTCTCCTGCATATGTTTCTACAAACCCAAGCATAACCAATTGTAAATACAAAACCTTTCTGGACAGAACCTTCATGCTCCAAGCAAATAAACCACAACATTGGCTAGACAGTCACATTAATAAAGCCGAACTGACCTACAATGCCTTTAGAAAACTCATAAAAACTACCCTATTGGACAGATAGGTCACCTAAACAGAACCTCACCAAGTACTCTTTTTTTTTTCACATTGCTCTCTGAAATCCTAATTCTTGCTGTTTCTGAATCTCTAAACAAACTGTACATTGTAATTTTTTTCCCTTTTTTTTTTCTCAGGAAAGCTGTGATTTTTCTTTACAGGTCAGCTCCGAAATTCTTAGCAAACATTATATTTTGTAATTTTGATTCCCAATAGTCTGTGTACTCTGTACTCCCTCTACATATTGTAAATCGCTGAATGTTCAGCTCTCTTAAATGCAAACCGCCCAGAGTCGCAAGATTGTGGTGGTATAGAAGAACAAAGCCATTACCATTATTATTATTATTACTGAAGCGAACAAAGTCTCATCTGTCTAGGAGGTGGAAAATCCTAAGTGTCTTTATGACCCATTAGAAAAACAATATCACAATGCAGAAATTTTCGCTTACCTTACCTTATAAGCGAGGTACATTAATAATATACAATATAATCTTATACTCTATAAAATCTTATCTAAGCAATAGACGAGAAAGCGCATGCAAAGAATAGCACAGATGACAGAATGCGCAGACGTTTCTATAAATCCACAATAGAGACTTTCCAAAAGTCTTCACTTAATTTCATTCTTCCCGAAAGAATGGATTTTCACGGCGGGAATTTACCGAAAACTCCACATTAATATTTGTCCTTACCAAAAGGACAGTGTCCTTGCCAAAAGGACAGTAACCGCGGCGGGTTTACCGAAAACCCTACAATTTAAATAAAGGGTTGGAACATGATGCCAATACCTGTGAGTATTAAAGAACAGAATTCAAAATTCAGAAATACTCACAAAATATTGGCAATGTCAAGTCCATCCCGGACGAGCCCCCAAATTGAAACGGACAGGATTCGTTTCTAGGTCCCGAAATAACATTCTGTCATCTGGAGGCAATTCCCCTCAGAAAGAAAGATAGATAGCCAGTATTCTGAAGAGATTTTTGCCTGATTTATTATGAGTCTGCAAAACATTTATATATCTGTTACATATCAGTGGTAACCATCACAAGAAAAGGGGGATGGACAAGAGAGGGGAGGGGGTGCGTGAGCAGGATATGTACTTCATTGTTTAAATCTTAAAGGTGTTAAGAGCTGTGGGGGGTTGAGCCTTCATGTCTCAGACAACTAACCTAGTTAACATAAATTAAATGACCTCTTCCCAAACCATTAGGAGAGCAAACACCCAACATTCTACATTTGATTACTTCCAGCATGGACAGAGACAGAAAACGGCATGTTTGAGTTCAGACGACCTCTAGTCGGGCTAATTAAAAGTTTCTGGAACCGTTTTATTTGTGTCTGTCATGCAGCAGAAGCAAGTGAACAAGAAAATAAAGCCGAGCGCTGATTTCTAGGGATTTGACTTTGTCACTGTGCATTTGGTTCATTAATACAAGTACACCTTACAAATTTCAGTGGACTTAAAATCCACTTCATGCTTGTTAACCTATGAATTGGTGCCCATGCAGTTCACTTCCATGCATTATTAGAAAGTTCTTGTGCTAGGAAAAATTAATTAAACCGAAAGATAAGACAAAGTGGGGAATACTCGTAACATTTTAATAAGCTGTGAATAATTTGGAAGATTTGCCTTTTCTTTCCCCGTCTTTTACTAAGGTGCGCTAACCAATTAGCATGCGCTAAAGGGCCGCCTGATGGGCCGCCACGGGAGCGGACCGCTGAGCAGGATGGACCTATGGTCTGCCTCAGCGGAGGCAACTTCTTATGTTCTTAATTAGCGCACGCTAAACGCTAACACATCCATAGACTAACATGCATGCGTTAGCGTTTAGCGCACGCTAAATCGATTAGCGAGTGCTAATTGCTTAGCGCACCTTACCCCCCTCTTCTGCGAAACTGCGCTAGAAGTTTCTAGCGCAGAGAGCCGCGCTGAATGGCCCACGCTGCTCTCGACGCTCATTAGAGTTCCTATGAGTGTCGGGAGCAGCAAGGGCCATTCAGCGCGGCTCCCCGCGCTAGAAGCTGCTAGCGCAGTTTCGTAGAAGAGGGAGTTAGTAAAAGAGGGCCAATGTGATGGTTGTATAAATAATACAGTGGAACCTCGGTTTGCGAATGGTTTGCAAGACGAGCAAAACACTTCAACTTTTGTCTCGCAAACCGAGCATATTCCACTACACGAGCACATCCGCCCCGTTCTAACCGGCATCGCACCCCCCGAACCGGCATCGCACCCCCCCCTCATACTCACCCCCCCCGTGAACGCCCCCCCAAACATGCTCCTTACCCCATCTGCCGGTTGTGCCACTGAAAGAAATCTCCCGCCTCATGCCTGGGCTGGGCCTTGAGCATCTGCGCATGTTCAAGGCCTTCTGGCTCTCGTTCTCTTCGAGATCTCAGAGAGAACGAGATCTCAGAGAGAACGAGAGCCAGAAGGCCTTGAGCATGTGCAGATGCTCAAGGCCCAGCCCAGGCAAGAGGCGGGAGATTTCTTTCAGTGGCACAACCGGCAGATGGGGTAAGGAGCATGTTTGGAAGGAAGAGCGGGCGGATGTCGCTTTCAGCACGGGGGTGCAATACGGTTCACGCGGGGGGGGGGGGTGTTTGCGGGGGGTGGTGCGATGCCGGTTTGGGGGGTGCGATGCCGGTTAGAGCGGGGGGGAGGGGGGTGATGGAGCAGCACCGGTAGCCTCGGGGGGAGGAGGAGGAGGAGGTAGAACGAATCAAAGCGAGTTTCCATTCATTCCTAAGGGGAAACTCGCTTTGATATACAAGTAACTTGATTTACGAGCATGCTTCTGGAACAAATTATGCTCGTAAACCAAGGTTCCACTGTACTTATAAAAATGTAAAATCAACCAAATGAACCAATAATATGCTTTACTTGTGTTCTACCCTTATAGTTTACTTCCCTCTTTTTACAAATCCACACAAGAGGTTTTTTAACACTGGCTAACATGTGGAATGCTCTGTATTGCTCCGACAGCCATAAAGATCATGAGCGTTGGGCCAGCATTCAGCATGACGGTCGGCGCTAAGAACCTCTTGCGCGGTTTTATAAAAGAGAGGTTAATTTGGTTTGGACTAGCTTTACGAGGGCTATTCAAAAAGTATCAGACCTTAATTTTTCTTGCGTAAACAAATAAAGCTAGAGAGGTTTGGTGCACGTATGTAGGCGACCCTAATGCGCATGCTTGAAGTTTTTCCCGCCTGCAGAAGCGGTCAGTCGCCGGCAGACCGCCGATGGGTGAGGAAGTGTAAGTGAGTGCCGTCGGATTTTCGTTTTTCACAAAATGACAGAAAAAGTTGAACAACGCTACTCCATTAAATTTTGTGTGAAGCTTGGCGACTCCCAAGTGGAAACGATCCGCAAGATTCAACAGGCCATCGGGGACGATGCAATGGGCAACACACAGATAGAGGAGTGGTACAACCGCTTCAGAGATGGCCGCACATCAGTGGAGAGTGAAGCTGCGTTCTTGTAGGCCCTCAACATCCAGAAATGAGATCGTCATTGACCAAGTGAGGACCCTGGTGATGGAGGATCATCGAATCACGATCAGAGAACTTGCAGACCAGACGAGCATTCGCGTTGGATCCGTTCATTCCATTTTGACTGAGGATTTGGGCTTCAGGAGAATTTCAGCGAAGTTCGCGCCAAAGCTGCTAACGCACTTGCTCATTCTTCACATTAGATACGGAGTTTCCTGGCCAAACACAACACACCTGTGATTCCTCTGGCTCCCGACTCTTCCGACATGGCTCGGTGTGACTTCTGGCTTTTCCCCAAGCTGAAAATGCCCCTGAAAGGGACCAGATTTCAGTCAAGCGAAGACATCATGCAGAATGCGACAGGCAAGTTGTGAGCAATCTCAAAAGAGGCGCTCCAACGCTGCTTCCGACAGTGGCAGAACCGTTGGAAGAAGTATGCGGCAGCCCAAAGGGTCTGATTTGAAGGAGATTAGAATAAGATTGTTGTATCTGAATACGAGTATTTTTTATGAATAAAGGTCTGATACTTTTTGAAACTCCTGTATTACTGGCCAAAACATGTTGTGTGACCTTTACTTTACCATTTTCACATTAATTGATTTTGCTTAAAATTAGTTTTTGGTCTGTTTGAAGGGTGTACATAGTAATTTTCTTTTTTAGTGCACATTAAAAATAATTCTTCTGCGCATGGTTTACGTTAGAAATACAGTAACATAGAAACAACATGGCAGATAAAGACCAAATGGCCCATCCAGTCTGCCCATCCACAGCATCCACTATCTGCTCCTCTCCCTATTGGCTAAGGCTCTTTAAACCTGCATTGTGATGTCATAGAACTTTAGTAACATAGAAACATGATGGCAGATAAAGACCAAATGGCCCATCTACAGCATCCACTAGCTCCTCCTCTTCCTATTGGCTAAGGTTCTTAACATTTGCATCTCCTCTCCCTATTGGCTAAGGCTCTTTACACCTACATTGTGATGTCATAGAACTTTAGTAACATAGAAACATGATGGCAGATAAAGACCAAATGGCCCATCTACAGCATCCACTAGCTCCTCCTCTTCCTATTGGCTAAGGTTCTTAACATTTGCATCTCCTCTCCCTATTGGCTAAGGCTCTTTACACCTGCATTGTGAGGTCATAGAACTTTAGTAACATAGAAACATGATGGCAGATAAAGGCCAAATGGCCCATCCACAGTATCCACTACCTCCTCCTCTCCCTATTGGCTAAGGCTCTTTACACCTGCATTGTGATGTCATAGAACTTTAGTAATATAGAAACATGATGGCAGATAAATGGCCCATCCAGTCTGTCCATCCGCAGTAACCATTATCTCTTTCTCTCTCTGAGAGATCTCACATGCCTATCCCAGGCCCTCTTGAATTCAGACACAGTCTCTATCTCCACCACCTCTTCCGGGAGACTGTTCCACGCATCTACCACCCTTTCTGTAAAAAAGTATTTCCTTAGATTACTCCTGAGCCTATCGCCTCTTAACTTCATCCTATGCCCTCTCATATCAGAGCTTCCTCTCAAATGAAAAAGACTTGTATTTGTAAAGGTATGCAAAACGGACTCCCTGAATCTTTCCTAATCTCTGTGGCAATTAAAACCAGCCAAATGTGCCTGCTATTCCCATTTTGGCTTCGCTATCAATATGTAATCATCTTAAGATAGAGGGCCATGTTAGAACCAAAGCTAAAAATTTGCAAATATATAGTTAATAACCGTCAGTGGTGTAATGAGGATGAGTGGTGCCCGGGCAATGGTGCCCTTCCCCTGCCCTCTTCTCTGCCCCCTCCCCTGCTCCTTCACGACCCCCCCCCCCTTGTTATGTACCCCCCCACACACACTTCCCTTCCCCCATACCCTGGCACAAAACTCCAGGCTTCCCCTGAGAAGGAAACTAAAACTAAACTAAACTAAAGCTTATATACCCGGTCTTCTACCATGGGAAGCGCGACACGGTTAACAATAAATTAATTTTTAAAAAAATGACTAAAATACATGGAAATTAATTTTCAAAGTGTTTAGCAACTAGAAACGTTTTCAAGGATTTGCGAAAAGATTGGAAGGAACTAAGGGCTCCTTTTACTAAGCCGCGTTAGGGCTTTAACGCGCAGAATAGCGCGCTACCTTGCCGCGTGTGCTAGACCTTAACGCCAGCATTGAGCTGGCATTAGTTCTAGAAGCATGGCGCGCGGTAATTTCCTGCGCGCGCTAAAAACGCTAGCGCACCTTAGTAAAAGGAGCCCTACGACACCTCAAAAATCAAAGGAAGATCGTTCCATAATTGGGAGGATTTAAAAGCCAAAGAGAGGCGGAAATTCTCGATTCCTTTAATTTCCTTATCAATTTCAGCAGCTCTTGGAAAATGTGCTTCTTTTTCATTGTTACTTCTTCATGCTGTTCGTTTAATACAGTGTCCCGCACGCGTTTTGACGCCGCGGCGCCTTAGACGAGGTGCCGCGGCTGGGGGGGCATCCAGAAGTGGGCGGACGCCAACGCGATGACATCATGCGCACGCTTGACATCGTCACCTCGACATCCGCGCACGCGCGGCGGCCCGCCAGCTGCGGCCCTGAGCCTATTTCAACGCCAGTAGAGGTTACCGATGGAGGAGAGGCGGAACGACGCCGTAGAGGAAGAGAGGTGATGGTGCCGGCCGACAGCCTAAAGGACGTAGCCTCTCACCACGAGAATAACATCCTGTCAGCAGTCAGCCGGCGGCAGAACCTCTCCTCCTCGCTGGCGTCTCGCAGCATACCTGGAATCTGCTGTGGCACACAATATGCGATTCACTACTTACAAAACAATGGTGTCAAGTCCCAGAAAAATGTACTATCAGAATAAGAAAGGACTTGAAATCACTTAGTGTGGACACTGTAGCCCTCAGATACCTGTGCTGCACAGTGGTCCAAAAGAACACACCGGAAAGCAGTATTTTATCAGGTTGGCACGTTTTCTTTCATCGGGCTAAACAGTGTATTTTAATAATGTTTTTTACACTTTTTTTTTACACTTTTTTTTTTACGCCATTTTTAAATCTGCAAATGCAGATTATGCTATACACGCTTGACGACATTTGACCCCTGAAGAAGCCATATTAGGCGAAACGGGTCCCGTTGGGCCATTAGCTCAAGCTGAAGCCACCATCGCTCAGCAAACAGCCATTCAAACTTTAAAAGATAAGTGTCACGATTTTTTCACTTCCTGGTTTCTGTTTGCTATCACTAGAAGTTGAGCATAAAACGTATAATATAAAATTTAAAAAAAGTGTAAAAAACATTATTAAAATACACTGTTTAGCCCGATGAAAGAAAACGTGCCAACCTGATAAAAAACTGCTTTCCGGTGTGTTCTTTTGGACCACTGTGCAGCACAGGTATCTGAGGGCTACAGTGTCCACACTAAGTGATTTCAAGTCCTTTCTTATTCTGATAGTACACAATATGCGATACAATGATTTAATATATGTGTAATATTGCCTCTTGCGGCTTCCCCCCTCCCTCCCCCAGTGGTGCGTCAATATTTTTAAACTGTAGCCTTGAAACGCCAAGCAGTAGAAATAATCATAACCACAAGATCATTAGGTGATTGTTGAGGGAATGGTCAAACAATCAGAAAAAGCATCTTTATTGTGATGTCCTGTGTACTTTAAATATTGTGAGGCAGGAGACCAAAAAAGCCAAGTGGCTTGATTAGCTACATGAAATTGTCTTAAGCTTGGCCTAGAGAACGTCTACTGACATAATGCTCCCAGCAGGCATTCTCATCAAGATCAGCTCGTTTCACTTCTCTAATGTAACCTTTTCACAGTTTGACGGAATAATCAGAAACAAACCTTCCACAGGCCGTTTATACAACGCAGAGGCAGACGTAAAAGAACTGGTAACCAGGAGCCCACCGTCTTGAATACTCGTCAACTTGCGAGTGATGCTTCTGAAGTTCGATACAAACAGGCAATCCCATCTCATCATCATTAGAGAATGACGCGGGGACAAATTTTTCCCCGTCCCCGCAGGAACTTAAATTTTCCTGTTCCGTCCCCGCAAGTTTTGTCCCTGTCCCTTTTCCTGTCTCTGCCCCATTCCTGTAAGCTCTGCATTAACTGCACAAGCCTCGAACAGTTATGATTGTAAAGTGTTTGAGGCTTGTGCAGATGAGGACGGAGCTTAGGCATTGGTGGAATGAGGTATTATGACATCACAATCTGAGCTCTAGAATGTTGCTACTTAGGATTTTAAAATGTTTGAGGAACATAAGAACATAAGAACATAAGAAGCGCCATCTCCGGATCAGACCTTCGGTCCATCAAGTCCGGCGATCCGCACACGCGGAGGCCCTGCCAGGTATACACCTGGTTTATTTTATAGCCAACCATACTTTATATGCCTCTCTCAAGGAGATATGCATCTAGTTTGCTTTTGAAGCCTAGGACTGTCGATTCTGCAATAATCTCCCCTGGGAGAGTATTCCAGATGCCAACCACTCTCTGTGTGAAGCAGAACTTTCTGACATTAGTCCTGAACTTGTCCCCCCTTAGCTTCATTTCATGTCCTCTTGTCCGTGTCAAATTGGACAATGTAAATAATCTTCTCTGCTCTATTTTGTCGATTCCTTTCAGTATTTTGAAGGTCTCGATCATATCCCCACGCAGTCTCCTTTTCTCAAGGGAGAACAATCCCAGTGTTTTAAGTCGATCCTCATATACCAGTTTCTCCATACCCTTCACTAGTTTGGTTGCTCGTCTCTGCACCCTCTCCAGCAGTTTTATATCCTTCTTTAGGTAGGGAGACCAATGTTGGACGCAGTATTCCAAGTGGGGTCTGACCATTGCCCTATAAAGCGGCATTATAACTTTCTCCGATCTACTCGAGATTCCTTTCTTTATCATGCCCAACATTCTATTTGCCTTCTTTGCCGCTGCCGCACATTGTGCTGACGGCTTCAGGGTCCTATCTATCAGTACACCCAGATCCCTTTCTTGTACACTTTTTCCCAGACTTGCACCTGACATTCTGTACTCGTATTCCTTATTCTTACTGCCTAAATGCATTACCTTGCATTTCTCCACGTTGAACTTCATCTGCCATTTCTCCGCCCATTTTTCTAACTGACACAAATCGCTCTGGAGTTCCTCACTATCCTCCTGCGATCTGATTGCCCGGCAGAGTTTTGTGTCATCTGCAAACTTAATGATCTCACTGGATGTTCCGTTTTCCAAGTCATTGATATAAATATTAAAAAGGATCGGTCCAAGTACTGAGCCCTGGGGTACACCACTAGTCACTATCTCCCAGTCGGAGAACTTCCCATTAATGCCCACTCTCTGCTTCCTGTTATCCAGCCATTTGCCTATCCATCTTTGTATATCTCCCTCTATGCCATGGCTTTGTAGTTTCCTGAGAAGTCTTTCGTGTGGAACTTTGTCGAACGCTTTCTGGAAGTCCAAGTATATTATGTCCACCGTCTTTCCACTATCAATTTGCTCGTTCACGGTCTCAAAGAATTGGAGTAAATTCGTCAAACACGATTTCCCTTTCCTGAATCCATGTTGACTGGGTTTCATCAAGTCGTGTGTGTCCAAGTGCTGAACTATGCTATCCTTGATCAGTGATTCAATCATCTTGCCTGGGACAGACGTAAGACTCACAGGTCTATAATTGCCCGGTTCTCCTCTCGATCCTTTTTTGAAAATTGGCGTGACGTTCGCTTTCTTCCAGTCGTCTGGTATCTGACCAGTTCTGATTGACAGGTTTGCAAGTTTTTGCAATAACTCTCCGATTTCAACCTTCAATTCCTTCAAGACTCTTGGGTGAATTTCATCCGGTCCAGGGGATTTGTCACTTTTAAGTTTGTCGATCTGGTAGTATATCTGATCTAAGTTCACTTCAACTGTGGTGAGGCTGTCCTCTATTTCTCCTGTAAACAGTTTCTCCGCTTCAGGTATTGTTGAGGTGTCCTCCTTCGTAAAGACGGACGCAAAGAAGGAATTTAGTTTGTCTGCGATCTGTTTATCTTCCTTGATGTACCCTTTTCTTCCCTTGTGCAGATGAGGACAGAGCTTAGGCATTGGTGGAATGAGGTATTATGACATCACAATCTGAGCTCTAGAATGTTGCTACTTAGGATTTTAAAGTGTTTGAGGCTCGGGCAGATGAGGACGGAGCTTAGGCATTGGTGGAATGAGGTATTATGACATCACAATCTGAGCTCTAGAATGTTGCTACTTAGGATTTTAAAGTGTTTGAGGCTTGGGCAGATGAGGACGGAGCTTAGGCATTGGTGGAATGAGGTATTATGACATCACAATCTGAGCTCTAGAATGTTGCTACTTAGGATTTTAAAGTGTTTGAGGCTTGTGCAGATGAGGATGGAGCTTAGGCATTGGTGGACTGAGGCATTATGACATCACAGTCAGAGCTCTAGAATGTTGCTACTTAGGATTTTAAAGTGTTTGAGGCTTGTGCAGATGAGGATGGAGCTTAGGCATTGGTGGACTGAGGCATTATGACATCACAGTCAGAGCTCTAGAATGTTGCTACTTAGGATTTTAAAGTGTTTGAGGCTTGTGCAGATGAGGATGGAGATTAGGCATTGGTGGACTGAGGCATTATGACATCACAGTCAGAGCTCTAGAATGTTGCTACTTAGGATTTTAAAGTGTTTGAGGCTTGGGCAGATGAGGATGGAGCTGGCAGGGATAGGAAAATATCTCGCAGGGATGGGACAGGAAAATGAGTTCCCACAGGGTCGGGGAAAAATTTGTCCCCTTGTCATTCTCTTCTTTAAAATCAAACCAGTCTATGATAAGAAGCCAGCGCAATGCAATCAAAAGTGGAATCATATGGTCATATTTTAATTTCTCCCATATTTCATTCTAGCTGAAGCATTTTGTAATAACTGAAACCTTCCTAACCTTGTCCCCAGAAGCCATGTAATAAAGCATAATAACTGATCTAACTTATCATCCACTCATCATGATATAAAATCATGGCACATATTTCACATTATAAACTAGTCCCCCCAAAAGTCTCGTAAAAAATGCACATTAACCAGGCACGACTTTATAAAATTATTCTCATTAAGTGGTCTGGGGTGCGGCAGAGCATAAGAATCTTTCTATAAGGTGTCCGTTCATAATGAGGATACATTCTCTCGACTATTCATTGCAAAGGCTGTTGCAAACCGGGTACTTGGCGTGGAAAATAAAGATACTGAACAGTGGAGAACTGCAGAGTTTTGTTTCTGGCACTCGGGTAAAATCGGTGACACGATAATATCACCATATTTCCGACTTCCTAGCTCGTTTACGGGCTAAGTGGTGGTGCGGTTGTTCTCAGTTATTAAGCCCTCGCTGTCTGCTGCCAAACAAAGCTTTTCTAATTAAAGTCTGATAGAAGCAAGCTTATATTCCCCAGGATTATCTTGGTGGCCGGTCATAGCTTGGAGCACATTATAATAAATGCATTTATCACTCCTCTAAAGGGAACAGTGTGAAAGCACCAAACAGCACTCGTAATGTTATTTATATGACTCATAGTTTAATTCTGAACATGACACAAAGTAGGAAAATGTGAAGGCCTATCTTATGAAATGAAATCCAAGTACACTTGTTTGACGCCTCGGTGTTAAAGGGCAGGTCTCTTGTGTTTGATTTCTGAAAGCAGTTCAGTTCTTTGGGTCCTGGAGCCCCAGACGTGTGGCCCAGGGGAGTGAGAGCGGTTCTTCCAACATGGAACATTAGACAGTCCAACTTATCATTGCTAATGTCAGAGGGGCGAGCGAGCGGTAACAACCACTAGAGGGCAGGCAACATAGGGCAAATAGTCCCATCCACATCTTAAGACAATATGCTAAGAACATAAAAATTGCCATTCTGGGACAAACTGAAGGTCCCATTACTATAGCACTGTGCCCAGTATCCTGCTTCTAACAATGACCAACTCAGGTACTGTAGTAAAACATATTTTATGCTGCTTATCCTAGGAATAAGCAGTGGATTTCCCCAAGCCATCTCAATAATGGCCTATGGCCTTCTCTTTTAGGAAATTATCCAAACTCAGCAGATTTCAGAAATTTCGTGTAATAACAAGCTATTTAAATTAACATGGGGTCCATTGACAAACTTTAACACTGATTAGTTGGACTATTTGATTTACACATCCAGGGAGGGGGGTATTATATTTTGTTGTATTAATTGACCAAAGGAAAGTACTGGTTATGATTTTAATTGTATATATATATATAGTAATGCACTTTGTTTTGGTTCTTGAATTAGGGTGGGGGGGGGGAAATGTTTCGTAGTACTTCTTTGATTGATTGTAAGTGCTGTCTTGATGTCAATTGTATATATATTTTAATGCACTGTTTTTGAATGGAAAATTAATAAAGATTTTTTTTTAAGGAAATTATCTAAGCCTTTTTTAAACCCCGCTAAGCTAACTGATTCACTACATTCTCTGGCAACAAATTCCAGAGTTTAATTACATGTTGTGTGAGGAAATATCGTCTCTGGTGTGTTTTAAATCTACTACTTAGCAGCTTCATCGCATGCCCCTAATCATAGTAACATAGTAAATGAGGGCAGATAAAGACCCGAATGGTCCATCCAGTCTGCCCAACTGTAGTCTCTCTTTAAATTACTGATTTAATTTAAATTGTCCTTTTTCCTAGATATTTCTGGGCCAGAAACCCAAAGCTCTGTCCAGTACTGTGTTTAGATTCAAAGCTCACTCCAGCCCATCTAAACCATCCCAGCCGTCGAAGCCCTCCCCAGCCCATCTTCAACTGAATGGCCATATACAGGACACAGACCGTGCACGTCTGCCCAGTACTGGCCTTAGTTCTTCAATATACCATTATTTTCTGAATCGAGATCCTCTGTGTGCATCCTGCGCTTTTTTCAACTCCGTCACCGTTTTCCTCTCCGCCACGTCCCTCAGGAGCGCTTTCCAGGCATCAACCACCCCCTCCATAAAGAAGTCCTAGTATTTTGGGAAAGAGTAAACAAGCGATTCACATCTACTCTTTCCACTCCACTCAGTATTGCATAGACCTCGATCATATCGCCCCCCCCCCTGAGCCGTCTCTTCTCCAAGTTGTGAGCTTACATTAAATGACCCCTTACAAAATGACCTCCATTAGGTTTAACTCCTCAAATGCTCTTTGTAAGAGCATGCTGTCACCAGTTTTTAGTACTGCACTTAAGTCATTTCAGCCCTAAGTCTGAATCATAGCATGCTCCATAATGATGGATTATAATATCCAAAAGCTAATTTTCTAGTACTTCCCCTTCATCATTCAGGTGGAGCATTGAACTATAGATGTTGGAGGGACTACAGAGCTCTAGTTGGCTCATAAAGTATTAACAACTTTGTTAATTACAGAGGTCGGCTAGTTCCTATACAGTGGTGCCTCGCATAACGAACGCCTCGCACAGCGAACGCTGCACACAACGAACTTCATGTCTTGATTCATACAACGAACTTCGTTTCACACAACGAACTTCGTTTCACACAACGCGTTTCACACAACGAACTTCGTTTCACACAACGAAGTCGCCCGAGCTGCCGATGTATTGCATCCTTCCGCGCAGGCACTGCAGGCAGTCGTTAGTCACTGCGCTTAACTGCCCTCTCTCACTGTATACAGTCGTCCTTTTAAGATAAACTCAATATTTTTTATATATCATGGCTTCTAAAAAAAGCAGGAAGGTGGTTTCTGTTGAAATGAAACGGGAAATAATTAGAAGGAGTGAATGTGGGGTAAAACAGTGTGACCTCGTCAAAGAGTTTGGCCTCAGCAAGACCACCATTTTCACCATTTTGACAAATTTATCTTTTTTTATGTCATCTTAGCATATTTTATGCTGCAGAACGAATTATTTTTTTTAACATGTATTGTTATGGGAAAACGCGTTTCACATAACGAACTTTTCGCATAACAAACTTGCTCCTGGAACCAATTAAGTTTGTTGTGTGAGGCACCACTGTATCTTTACAACCAAGCAACAGCACTGTAAAATCGACCCAACCTATGATTAGAACTAGCGCAAGAAATCAAAAGAGGAATCGTACGGTCATATTTTAATTCCTCCCATATATCATTCTAGTTGCAGTGTTTTGTAATAACTGAAACCTTCGTAACCTTGTCCCCGGAAGCTCACGTAATAAAACATTTGCAATGATTGATCTAAATTATCATCCGCTAATAATATACCGGTGTAATCAGGTCTTTCTGTTCCCAGCGAAGACGACGAACATGTCATAAATGATAAAAGGCAGCCTTCACTGCTGTTCATATTTGTAATGCTGTAATCCCAAATTCCTGACATATACACACACAATTTAATTGCCAAATGAGCTAATTAGTGTCAATCATTGGATGCTAATCAGTGACATGGTAAGTAGGGCAGCGGAAGACCACCCTCGGTGCCATCTTCATAGGGGCAAAGTGTCGGCACCTTTTTTCCTCTCCAACCTACCCCCCTTCCCAAGCATCTTCCACCAGCTGCTTGCACTGGCCTCGTTCCCTTCTGACGTCATTTCCTGGTCGCGGAAAAGAGTGCGCGCTGTTGACAACGTTGCCTCAAAAAGAAAAGTCCTGCAAATGACGGCAGGAACCAAATGAAATGAACATTTTGGCCTGCACACATCGAATAAACAACGTGTAAAACAAAACAGTTTTAGCCTGCATTCCCTAAAGTCTAGCCCTTTCAGGACCAAGGGACATATTTGTCCCATAACTTTAAAATCCTATCAATTTTGATTGGGATAGTCTACAGTTCTAAATTTGATATGTACGGATTCCATATGATACGGCCTTTATGTAAACAAACTGGTTCCGACATTCATTCATTAGCGTCGTTGCCAGATTGACGAGAAGATTCACTTGCCACACTGTCCATAAGCCAGAAGTGTGATTTTTTTAAATAAAAATAATGATATTTCACAAAAAAAAAAATCAATTTTTTGGCATCTGCAAGCCCTTTTTACCATAAAAATGTCGTCAAAACCACAAAAATTGGCCTACGATCCTTATGGTCCTGAAAGGGTTAAAGCTACAGCCTCACCACCCTTGAGCTGTGGGTTCAAACCCACGCTGTTCCTTGTGACCCTGGGCAAGTCACTTAATCCCCCCATTGCCTCAGGTACATTAGCTAGATTGTGAGCCCACCAGGGCAGACAGGGAAAAATACCTGAGTACCTGAATAAATTAATGTAAACCGTTCTGAGCTCCCCTGGGAGCAAAGCATAGAAAAATGAACAAATAAATAGTGCGAAAAGTTTCAGCCTCTGATAACCAGAGCAGGTATTGTGACATCATAATGCCTCATTCCACCAATGCCTAAGAGCCAACCTCATCAGTGATGTCACAATGGCTTGATTGGCATTTACTTGGCTCCCTTTTGCTACATTTTGATTTCTAGAGGGGTGCAATGGTTAACCCTTTCAGGACCAAGGGACATATTTGTCCCATAACTTTAAAATCCTATCAATTTTGATTGGGATAGTCTACAGTTCTAAATTTGATATGTACGGATTCCATAGGATACTGCCTTTATGTAAACAAACTGGTTCCGACATTCATTCATTAGCGTCGTTGCCAGATTGACGAGAAGATTCACTTGCCACACTGTCCATAAGCCAGAAGTGTGATTTTTTTAAATAAAAATAATGATATTTCACAAAAAAAAAAATCAATTTTTTGGCATCTGCAAGCCCTTTTTACCATAAAAATGTCGTCAAAACCACAAAAATTGGCCTACGATCCTTATGGTCCTGAAAGGGTTAAAGCTACAGCCTCACCACCCTTGAGCTGTGGGTTCAAACCCACGCTGTTCCTTGTGACCCTGGGCAAGTCACTTAATCCCCCCATTGCCTCAGGTACATTAGCTAGATTGTGAGCCCACCAGGGCAGACAGGGAAAAATACCTGAGTACCTGAATAAATTAATGTAAACCGTTCTGAGCTCCCCTGGGAGCAAAGCATAGAAAAATGAACAAATAAATAGTGCGAAAAGTTTCAGCCTCTGATAACCAGAGCAGGTATTGTGACATCATAATGCCTCATTCCACCAATGCCTAAGAGCCAACCTCATCAGTGATGTCACAATGGCTTGATTGGCATTTACTTGGCTCCCTTTTGCTACATTTTGATTTCTAGAGGGGTGCAATGGTTAACCCTTTCAGGACCAAGGGACATATTTGTCCCATAACTTTAAAATCCTATCAATTTTGATTGGGATAGTCTACAGTTCTAAATTTGATATGTACGGATTCCATAGGATACCGCCTTTATGTAAACAAACTGGTTCCGACATTCATTCATTAGCGTCGTTGCCAGATTGACGAGAAGATTCACTTGCCACACTGTCCATAAGCCAGAAGTGTGATTTTTTTAAATAAAAATAATGATATTTCACAAAAAAAAAAATCAATTTTTTGGCATCTGCAAGCCCTTTTTACCATAAAAATGTCGTCAAAACCACAAAAATTGGCCTACGATCCTTATGGTCCTGAAAGGGTTAAAGCTACAGCCTCACCACCCTTGAGCTGTGGGTTCAAACCCACGCTGTTCCTTGTGACCCTGGGCAAGTCACTTAATCCCCCCATTGCCTCAGGTACATTAGCTAGATTGTGAGCCCACCAGGGCAGACAGGGAAAAATACCTGAGTACCTGAATAAATTAATGTAAACCGTTCTGAGCTCCCCTGGGAGCAAAGCATAGAAAAATGAACAAATAAATAGTGCGAAAAGTTTCAGCCTCTGATAACCAGAGCAGGTATTGTGACATCATAATGCCTCATTCCACCAATGCCTAAGAGCCAACCTCATCAGTGATGTCACAATGGCTTGATTGGCATTTACTTGGCTCCCTTTTGCTACATTTTGATTTCTAGAGGGGTGCAATGGTTAACCCTTTCAGGACCAAGGGACATATTTGTCCCATAACTTTAAAATCCTATCAATTTTGATTGGGATAGTCTACAGTTCTAAATTTGATATGTACGGATTCCATAGGATACTGCCTTTATGTAAACAAACTGGTTCCGACATTCATTCATTAGCGTCGTTGCCAGATTGACGAGAAGATTCACTTGCCACACTGTCCATAAGCCAGAAGTGTGATTTTTTTAAATAAAAATAATGATATTTCACAAAAAAAAAAATCAATTTTTTGGCATCTGCAAGCCCTTTTTACCATAAAAATGTCGTCAAAACCACAAAAATTGGCCTACGATCCTTATGGTCCTGAAAGGGCTAAGGGCTAGATTCACTAAGCACACCGATCGTGTTTGCGAGCGTTTCCCGACCCGATCCGCTAACCTCGTGGCCGATCAATCCCCGACCCGATCCGCCCACGCAAAGGAGGGGAAATGACACGCAAAGTAGGAAGGCAGCGATTCACTAAACCGAAGAAGGAACACCGACTGGGCTTTCCGATCAGAAAAGAAGCGACTGCCGAGGACCAATCGCTCACGTCCTTACCGACTGTCCTGCTCTCTGCCACCCTGAAACCCCAGCCCTGCAGCCATGAAATCCCAGTATGAAAAAAAATAAAACCAACCTGCAGCGCCAGCCCGTGGTTTTAACCCGCGGGTTAAAAAGCGCGTTCTGTTCCTGGCTGCAGCGGGGCTCTGGCTAAAGTATGTTCTGTTCGCCCCCACCCCCCCCCTTGCATCGACCTCGCTTGTGCAGAGAGCAAGCGCATGCACAGACCGCATCGACAGGCAAAGAAGATGGTCTGCGCATGTGTAGGGATCGCTTTGCAGCGATCCGTGGGGGTCGGTGTGCGGCACGCCTCCGATCTGCATAAAGACTGGTAGTGAATCGCTCACCCAGCCACGGATCGGATTGGATCGGTGACCTAAGTGAATCCAGCCCTAAGTTACTTGTCCAAGATCACACCGAACAACCGTAAGGTCTGATCCCTGGATTTCCCCCCTCCCCCCCTTCTTGGTTGACTGCTCGAACCATTAGACCTGGGGCTCCTTTTCCTAAGGCGCGCTAGTGTTTTTAGCGCACGCACAAGATTATCATCTAGCTGAAAAATTACCGCCTGCTTAAAAGGAGGCAGTAGCGGTTAGCACATGCAGCGTTGTAGTGCGCGCTATTCCACGCACCTTTGTAAAAGGAGCCCCTACTCCTTGTCCTTGTGGGCGCTTCTCTCTGTAGCGTTCAATTTCAATTTATTTTACAAAGTTTTTTTAAAAATGGTAAATCGAGGACATATGTGTGATGTGACGGAAAGAGCTATGCAAAGAAGAAATGTTTTAAAGTTTAAATTATTCATTTTACATTAGTTTTCCATTTTAACATATCACGATCGCGTCTCTCCACTTTTTAATCGATGCTCGTTGGCTGCCTATCGAACGTAGAATTAGTTATAAAATTTTACTATTAACCTTTACTACTCGTTCATACAGTCAACCAGAGTTTATTGACAGACTCCTTACTCCTTATTATCCCGCTAAATCTCTTCGCTCTATATCACAAAACCTCCTAGTTGTACCATCTTTAAAATTAGAAACATAGAAACATAGCAACATAGAAGATGACGGCAGAAAAGGGCTACAGCCCATCAAGTCTGCCCACTCTGCTTACCCACCCCCTGTCTATGCCCTAATGACCCAATTTCCTTATCTTGACCCTCGTAGGGATCCCACATGGGTATCCCATTTATTCTTAAAGTCTGGCACGCTGTCTGCCTCGATCACCTGCACTGGCAGCTTGTTCCAATGATCAACCACTCTCTCCGTGAAGAAATACTTTCTGGTGTCTGCAGCAGCCACTCTCTCCTCCTCTCCCTATTGGCTAAGGCTCTTAACATTTGCATCTCCTCTTCCCATAGGCTAAGGCTCTTTACACCTGCATTGTGATGTCATAGAACTTTCTGATTATAGAAACATGATGGTAGATAAAGGCCAAATGACCCATCATAGAAACATAGAAGATGACGGCAGAAAAGGGCTACAGCCCCATCAAGTCTGCCCACTCTGCTTACCCACCCCCTTCCTATGCCCTAATGACCCAATTTCCTTATCTTGACCCTCGTAGGGATCCCACATGGGTATCCCATTTATTCTTAAAGTCTGGCACGCTGTCTGCCTCGATCACCTGCACTGGAAGCTTGTTCCAATGATCAACCACTCTCTCTGTGAAGAAATACTTTCTGGTGTCGCCATGAAATTTTCCGCCCCTGAGTTTGAGCGGGTGCCCTCTTGTGGCCGAGGGTCTAATAACTTCGCCATCATTTGCACCTTCCCTATGGAATTCTTTGTCTAATCACTTGCGAGCAGAATCTTCGACAAAGCAATTTAAAACAAAACTCAAAACATTTTTATTTGAGGATGCTTTTAGATAAAACTGTCCTTTTTAGGACCAAATCAACTAAAGTCCCTCCCCTACCTATTGTTCTATCCCTAAGTGTGCTTTATTTAAAAATTGTAGTTCGGCCCTTCTTTCCCAATGGTTTGTAGTCTGTATATGTAACATGTAACACCTTTTTTAATAGACTCACACTGGCTTCCCATTAATCAACAAATAACATACAAAATATTACTTTTAGTATTTAAAACATTATCCACTAATGAACCACAATTCATAGACCGATTTCTAGTTCCATATAACTCGACTCGTTCCCTACGGTGAAAATTATTGGAACCAGACGTCATGACATATTTTCAGTTATGGCCCCTCTTACCTGGAATTCTCTCCCCTTATACATAAGAGAAGTTAAAGATATTAATTTATTTAAAACCAACTTAAAAACTTTTCTTTTCAAAGCTTCTTTTAATCTTTAAAATAACGCTTTTTATTTATTTTATCCCTATCCTAATGTTTTTTCCCTTACTTGGCTTTTGCTCTCTTTTCACTAGAAAACAGTAATTTTGTAACTTTTTGCCCACCTTTACCCTTTCCTTATGTATTCAAGTTCGTCTGTATTGTCTGTCTGTTTTTTTATCCCCCTTTTAAGGTTGTATACCACATATTTTTAATGTTACTCGCTTAGTATGTAATAAGCGATTTATCAAATTTAATTAAACTTAAAAAAAAAAAAAACTTAAAAAACTTCTGTTAATATCGATTAACCTAACATTGTCCTGTATAATATTTTAATTTTAATTTGTTTTGTCTCTTTTAAAGATATCTCTTTTATTATTGCTGTACACGGCCTAGAAATCTGAATAAGCGGTATAAAAATTTTTTTTAATAAACTTGAAACACCAATCCGTGGAGATATACAGAAATCTAGGAATATAAACAATCAAAAATACAGTTAACAAAGAGAGAAAAACGAGAAAAAGATATTATTAAATCATCCACAAGTGAAGAAATGGGTCCAAGATATACGCCGGGGTCCCTTTATTAAAGTGCGCTAACCAATTTAGTGCTCGCTAAAGATTATCAGATTAGCGCACTTTAAGAAAAGGACCCCACAATGAACAAAGGAAATATTTTAAACCTTAGAGATATCCAGATCAAAAAACACCCCATTCAGCGACGACAAGGTCCCTATACCGTTACATTAACATCCTCTCTAGCCTTATGAAAATCATCCAATTCTTCAGAATCAAAAAATTGAAAATAATTACCCTCAAAAGTCAGCAAAGAAGAATTTAGTCCTCGTTACGTCTATGAACAACTGTCAAAACTACGGCTCAGAGGATTCAGAATAGAAACGCTCACCGAGGAAGTGCTCAGTCTCTTATTTTTCATCCGTAATGCTGAAGAGTTTTTTATTCCACCGTAATTATATCTGTGCTATATCAGAGGTGTGCAAGTTGGCAGATCTGTTGGGCAGGTTTCAGAGCTATCAAAAGAACATAAGAATTTGCCGCTGCTGGGGGAAGTGTAGTTTATTTTAGACTTATATGTATCACTAGCTTACGTTGCATTAATTGTTAAAACATTTTGAAAAATGTATTCTACTGTCTAATAGTTTTATGTGGAAAAATGTTTTCAATAAAAATATTTGAACTTAAAAAAAAAAAAAAATATATATATATATATAGTGGTACCTTGGATTACGAGCATAATCCGTTCCAGGAGCATTCTCGTAATCCAAAATGCTCGTTTATCAAAGAGAGTTTCCCCATAGGAAATAATGGAAACTCGCTTTGATACGTTTCCACCCCCTGAGGCTAGCAGCGTTGCTCTATCCCCCCCCCCACGAGAACCGGCATTGCTTCCCCCGTAGGCCCCCCTGTGATCCAGCACCCTCCCCCCCCGCGATTCAGCACCCCCCCCCCCCCACGATCGGGCAACCCCCCACTGCGATTAGGCACCCCCCACCGCGATTGAGCACCCCCTCCCCCCCGCCGCTTCCTACTGTCATCTGGGCACCGGCACTGGCATGTCCTGTGCGTTGGTGTCGGTGCCCGAAGATCGGCCTCCTCTTCTTGCTGGGCCTTGAGCATGCACATGCTCAAGGCCTGCGAATTCACATTCTCTCCGAGAACTTCTACTATATATATATATATATATATATATATATAGTGGTACCTTGGATTATGAGCATAATCCGTTCCAGGAGCATGCTCGTAATCCAAAATGCTCGTTTATCAAAGAAAATTTCCCCATAGGAAATAATGGAAACTCGCTTTGATACGTTTCCACCCCCCGAGGCCAGCAGCGCTGCTCTATCCCCCCCCCCCACGAGAACCGGCATTGCTCCCCCCGAAGGCCCCCCTGTGATCCAGCACTCTCCCCCCCGCGATTCAGCACCCCCCCCCCACGATCGGGCACCCCCCCACTGCGATTAGGCACCCCCCACCGCGATTGAGCACCCCCTCCCCCCCGCCGCTTCCTACTGTCATCTGGGCACCGGCACTGGCATGTCCTGTGCGTTGGTGTCGGTGCCCGAAGATCGGCCTCCTCTTCTTGCTGGGCCTTGAGCATGCACATGCTCAAGGCCTGCGAATTCACATTCTCTCCGAGAACTTCTACTATATATATATATATATATATATATATATATATATATATATATATATATATATATATATACAGTGGTACCTTGGATTACGAGCATAATCCGTTCCAGGAGCATGCTCGTAATCCAAAATGCTCATTTATCAAAGCGAGTTTCCATTATTTCCTATGGGGAAACTCGCTTTGAAGCGTTCCCCCCCCCCTCCGAGAACCGGCATTGCTCTCCTCGAAGGCCCCCTCCTGCGATCAGGCACCCCCCTGCGATCCGGCACCCCCCCTGCCTCGAACCGGCAACCCCCCCCGCCATGATCCGACCCCCCCCCGACACGATTGGGCACCCCCCGACACGATCCGACATCCCCCCCGACACAATTGGGCACCCCCCCGCCGCTTCTTACCCTCATCTGGGCACTCTTGAAAATCGACTTCCTCCTCTGCTGGGCCTTGAGCATCTGAGCATGCTCAAGGCCTGCGAGTTCCGAGGCACCGATTTTGCGAATGTTTTGCTCGTCTTGCAAAACACTCGCAAACCGGTGCACTCGTAAACCGAGGTACCACTGTAGAGATATATATATAAAGCAGAAGTTCTTTGGAGACTTGAAAATAAAACCGGAAGATATTGCAGTTTCCCCACACTTGTTCTTCCTCATTCAAGGCTATAATAAGGCTTATAATAGCTGCTTTCATGATATCCATTTTCTTGTGCATCCTTCACCACATAATTACCTTCTCCTCTATTCTCTGTCCTTCAGTGTAACTCATCCTCATTATATTACTCATCTTCCCCCTCCCCACTGGGTTTTCTTTTAATTTAGTTGCGTTTCCTCCTCTCGAAGTCTTTATTCATAAAATACTTCCATTCTGTAATTCCCTTCAAGCCTCCTCCTCCATATTTCCTCCTGTTTTATGTTTCATCCGTAACTGTCTCTCGTTTTTTTCCTTCCCCTTTCTCTTTTGTTTCTTTAATTTCCCTTCTCAAAAGGCTTCGCCAAGATCTTGATCTCCTCACGCAATGATCTTCCTATCTCTCTGACTGCATCCTGCTCAATCTTATCTTTTGGTGAGTTAGATAACCCAGTAGATATTCAGCTAGAGGCAGTGGTCTCAAACTCGCAGCCCGCCAGGTACTATTTTGAGGCCGTCGGTATGTTTATCATAATCACAAAAGTAAAATAAAACCATTTCTTGATCATATGTCTCTTTAGCTATAAATTACAATATTATTATTAAGACTTAGCCAAAAAGGAAAGATTTATAAACTATAAAGAGTTATATCTCATGCAAAGTTGTCATTTCTTTAATAAGACATTAACTATTTTTTCTGAGGCCCTCCAAGTACCTACAAAGCCAAAATGTGGCCCTGCAAAGGGTTGGAGTTGGAGACCACTGGCTAAACTGTAACCATGACATCCTATTTGTCTTTGAGAAGCAGAGCTGAGATTGTGATGTCATAATGCCTCATTCCACCAATAAGAGCCAGCCTCATCAGTGATGTCACAATGGCTTGATTGTCCTGTTCTACCCTCTGCCCTCCATCCCAGCCAGCAGATTAACTGTTCCCCTTAACTCAGTGGTCTCAAACTCACGGCCCGTAAAGTAAAATAAAACCATTTCTTGATCATATGTCTCTTTGGCTATAAATTACAATATTATTATTTAAGATTTATCCAAAGGGAAAGATTTATAAACTATAAAGAGTTATATCTCATGCAAAGTTGTCATTTCTTTAATAAGACATTAACTATTTTTTCTGAGGCCCTCCAAGTACCTACAAATCCCAAATGTGGCCCTGCAAAGGGTTTGCGTTTGAGACCACTAAGCTAGAGGAGTCAGGTTTTTGGGGTTTTTTAAATGCTGACCGGAAGTTGCATCAGAGGAGAAGTTTCTGCCCACACACGCACGCTACTGCTTGCAGGCTCTGACGGCTTTGTGAAGAAGTTACTCAAAATGCATCGCAAAGGTAAAGGGGAGGGAGAGAGATAGATAGATAGATTTGGGTAGGTAGGAAGAAGGGAGGGGGCCACGTGTGATTGATGATCGTGCACGTTCCCTCCCTTATCTGCAGGGACAAGGCCATTCACTGCTCCACGGGGCGTTGGATGGCCTTGTCCCTGTACCCGCAATGAGCACTTTTTCCCCCTCACCGTTTTGGCAGGATACCCACGGCTACCTGCGGCTAGCCGCGGGTAACAGCCACCATGTCATTCTCTAGTTTACATTACTGTTTTCATAATTAATAATAATAATAACTTTATTTTTGTATACCGCAATACCACAAGCAGTTCAGAGCGGTTCAACATCTTTCTGTCCCCCCTACTGACCTTATGCAGGCTATAGGTTTCACCACCTACACTTATGCCGACGACATTCAACTCTTCCATCCTCTAAATCCAGAAAATAAAGAAGAAATACTAGAGATCAATTTAAAATTAGAAAAGATTAAACAATGGCTTAGTTCCCACATGTTAGCCCTAAATATACAAAAAACAAAAGCTCTATTATTCACATGGAAACAGGGAATAAATTTGAGTGTCCCCTTTACCCTTGATAACACTCACCTAGAACTTGTATCATCTTTAAAAATTCTTAGTGTCATCATCGATAACAAATTTTCATACCATGAGCATATAAGTAATATCGTAAAATCTTGCTTTTTTAGATTACGTGTAATTCGGTCAATCTCTAAGTTCCTAGAGCCAAAATCTTTAAATATTCTAATTCACTCTTTGATTATTGCCAAACTTGATTATTGTAACTCATTATTAATAAATATTACACTAAAGGAAAAGAAACGATTACAAATCATCCAAAACACTGCCATTAAACTTATTCAGAATGGTAAAAAATATGATCACGTTACTCCTTTTCTGATCAAATCTCACTGGCTTCCCATTAACCACCGCATTACTTTCAAAATTTTATTATTAGTATTCAAAACCCTTGATACTAACGAACCCCAATTTATTAATAATGCACTTATTCCTTATAGTACGTCGCGCTCCCTTCGGTCCACCAACCTAAAACTCTTAGTGGTTCCTTCCCTGAAAATTATTGGAACTCGGCGACAAGATATGTTTTCAGTAATAGCACCACAACTTTGGAACACTTTACCTCTACAATTGAGAGAGGAAAACAACCTGAGTCATTTTAAAAGTAATTTAAAAAGCTTTCTTTTTAAAGACGCTTTTAATTTATAAATTATATTTAAAATATTTTACTTCACCCTTTACATCTTTACCCTCCCCCTCCTAATGTTTTTCTCCTCGTTTATGGTTCTTTTCTATACCCTGGAAAATACTGAATTGTAGTTTTGCCCTTTTTTTGCCTAGAGTTTCGGTTGGTCTGTATGTCTGTCGGTTCTAACTACTGTTTTAAAAATAATTTTTTTTATATTTTTTAAAAAGGTGTTTTATGTTTAAATAAATGTTATCTTTTTATGCTGTAACTCGCTTAGTAAAAATTAAGTTAAGCGATTCATCAAATTAAAATAAAACTTGAAAAATAAAACTTGAAACTTGAAGAGACTGTACACAGCGATATTACAGAAGAAAAAAAACTTTCAAATTACACTGGTAAGCCGAGAGTAGTTAGGTATATCCAGAAATGTTTCAGAGATATTACAAGGCAGGAAGGAGTCAGAGAAATTTATCAAAGAGATAGGTTTTAATTGATTTCCTGAAGATTTGGTAGGAGGGTAAATTGGAAATGAGAGTGGTTAGATATTTATTTCATTTGCCTGCTTGAAATGACAGTGATCTATCAAGGAATCTCTTGTAGGTACAGCCCTTCAGAGAGGGGAAGGCAAACAGATAGGCATGACGTGTGCAAGGGGTGCCTGGAAATTCAAAATGGTGTGACAGATAGATTGGGGATGAACCAGTTATGGTTTTGAAGCAGAGGCAGGCAGACTTGAAGATGACCCTTGCCTCCATCGGTAACCAGTGTAGTTTTCTTTAATACGGGCTTATATGATCTGATTTTTTGAGACCATAGATGAGACGAACGGCAGTATTCTGAATGATTCTTAGTTGTTTGATAGTTTTCTTAAAGGATCCCAACTATATGATATTGCAATAATCTAAGGTGCTTAAGATTAGAGATTGAACCATCAATCGAAAAGAGAGGAAGTCAAAATAGTGTTTGATGGTACGAAGTTTCCAGAGGGTGCCAAAGCATTTTCTAACTTGAGCATTAGTATGGTCTTCAAAAGTCAGGCATCGGTCTAGGTCAGGGATCTCAAAGTCCCTCCTTGATGGCCACAATCCAGTCAGGTTTTCAGGATTTCCCCAATGAATATACATAGATCTCATGCCTATTCATTGGGGAAATCCTGAAAACCCAACTGGATTGTGGCCCTCAAGGAAGGACTTTGAGACCCCTGGTCTAGGATGACTCCAAGGATTTTGATGGTAGAGTTGATTGGGTAAGTTAACCCGTTTAATTTCAAGGAGGTGTTCATTAGTTTGTGGTTGGGAGTCGCCAGGAAAAGCTTGGGTTTTTTTCTGGGTTCAGTTTTAGTTTGAATTGTGTAGTCCATTGTTCTATCTTAGTGAGAAAAGATGAGGTGAATTGTTCTGTCTCTTGTGTCAGTGAGGTTATGGGAATGATAATTGTAATGTCATCTGCATATATGTATGATTTCAATTTTAAATCGAATAACATGTGTCCCAATGGTACCATGTAGACACTGAACAGAGAAGGAGAGAGAGGGAAGCCCTGTGGAACTCCGCAGGGATTACACCAGGAATGGGAAAAGGTTCCGTCGCTGTGGACTTGGTAAGTACGTTTTTTTAAGAAGTCTGTATACCAGGTTAGTACCTCTCCAGAAATGCCAATAGAATCGAAGCATATGAGCAGAATGTCATGGTCGACAAGGTCAAAGGCTCTGCTCAAGTTGAATTGAAGTACCAGTACGCTTTTTCCCAGGGAGAACACATGAAGGAGGTAATCTTTCAGTGAAGCTAAGACTGTTTCCATACTGTAATTTGCGCGAAATCCTGACTGAGAGTCATGTAGAATGTTGAACTTCTCTAAGTATTTCATGAGATTGAGGTTAACTAGGCCTTCCATTAGTTTAAGGAAAAGAGGTATGTTGGCAATGGGTCTGTAGTTGGCAGCCGAAGTGACTGGCTCTTTGGAGTTTTTGATAATAGGAGTTATAAGAATGTGACCGAGTTCCAATGGGAAGTAGCCAGTGGACAAACAAGAGAAACCCAGTTGAAAAGTTCCGCTTTAAAAGGGAGGGGGGCTGTATTCATAATAGTTGGTGGGCAGTTATCTAGTAGGCAGTTAGATTTAGCATATTTAGAGTAGAGCTTGAGGAATTGGTTCCAATCTGGGTTTTCGAAATGATTCCAGATCATGTCTGCAGTTGAGCCTTCATTTCCTAGGGAGATAGATTGATAGATAGGTCTTTACTTGTAGCTGTAAGGGACGTTTTCAGTTTACAAATTTTTATAGCGAAGTAGTTGGCTAGGATTGAAGCAGAGGGTGGGAGATCTGTGAGAGAGCGTTTATGTAGCTCAGTATCAAATAATGAATTGACAATTCTGAAGAGTTCTTTGCTATTCAGCGAAGGAGAGTTAATTGATTGGAAATAATATTAGCGCTTTTCTTTAATTGTGATTCCTCATTCCAATATTATGGCTAATTGTCTCTCACAATCAAGAGAGGGTAATATTTAGCATGAAATGATTTTATAATTCTGCTTGGATTTAAAATATGTAGCATGATATAGTTTATGTTGCTGAAGTTAAGAATTTTGAATCTCAATTATTGCCTGAACCAATAGATATGGTTTTACAATTCTGCTTGGAGTTAAAGTATATTAATTTGATGAATTTAAAAGTGAATTTCTGATGTGGCCTCTGAGCCAGTAGAGCCATCTGTTCAGAAAGGTGTTAAATGCCCCATTCAATAGAGCACAAAAGAAAGGACTGAGCCATCACCTTCAGAAAGTGCTAAGTACAAAGACTTGGCCAGGGTGGATACCAGAGCTAAAGAGAACTCTACTACCCCATAATAGAAGGTGTATGAGTGGAACAGGATGTAGATCAATAGAAGCCCTTCATATCAAATTCATCTCTGGACTACTCCACTCTGCAAGATCAACAGAAGCCCTTCACACTAAATTCATCTCTGGACTACTCCACTCTGCAAGATCAACAGAAGCCCTTCACACTAAATTCATCTCTGGACTACTCCACTCTGCAAGATCAACAGAAGCCCTTCACACTAAATTCATCTCTGGACTACTCCACTCTGCAAGATCAACAGAAGCCCTTCACACTAAATTCATCTCTGGATTAGAAGCTCTTCACATCATTTTAAGCCACTCAGAGAAGATTCAATCAGATAAACAGAGAAATGCTATGCATGCATCATGCTATGCTATGCTATGCTATGCTATGCATCATGGGTCAAGAAAATAGATTCTATTTTTAGAACAGGTCTCAGCCCTATAAATATGAGGTAAAATCCTTTCTCAGGAGAGAAGATGCTCTCTCTACCTCTGGAACCAGCCTGGATCAAGCTACAACTCTTCTTCTCCCTGGATCACCATGCTGCTTCACTAGGCCATGTGGCCTCTCTTCCATTTTAAGGACTATTCACATTGTGAGTAACTTTTTGAATCCAGATAAATTGACCCTTCTGCTTTAGCAACATTTGTCTTGTGTGATCCTATTATCTTTGCTTAAAAAATCCTATCTACCAGCTTGATTTTAATGCTTTTAATTAAATTTTCAGTTTGTTTATAAATGTTCTGAGTCCTACCTCCTCCTCTATGAAACTGCGCTAGCGTTTTTTAGCGCAGAGAACCGCGCTGAATGGCCTGCGCTGCTCCTGCCGCTCATAGGAACTCAATGCGCTAAAAACTACTAGCGTGGTTTGGTAGAAGAGGGGGGTTAGTTCTTGATATTTAATTAGCTAAATTCTAATCAAGTGAGCTAACTTTCCCCAGATGAATAGTTCTTTATAATATATGTTTCTCTAAGCCATAAAGGGATGTATATTGTTGGTGGAGTTCCATCCATTTAATAATAATTTTGTAACATATTTTAATGGTGGAGAGTGGGGGCAAGATTAATAATGCACAGACAAAATTTATTTTCTAAGAGTCAAAGTAAGAAAACGTTTATTATTGTGCTGCATAGTGCTTTAAAGGAAAATTGAAAAGTAAATAGGAATTTTATTGTTCTGTTTTGTGCTTTAAAGAAAATAAGAAAATATTGAAAGTGTATTAATTCAGGGTATAAAAATGTTCTGGCGTAAAAAGAGAACCGATTCTGCAGCATATACTGAGGGCACCACACAGAAAACCACTATTTTAGGTGTAAACAATCCCACCTTATTCAGGCAGTGTGTAATGTCATCTGGGCCTAACCCTCCTGTGAGTCTGAGGACATATCTTCCAGCTCTGATGTGGAATCGAAATTTGAACAATATTGTTCATTGTATTCTGTGAAATTACAGCGCAAAAGAAATACGGCTTGTCTTTGGTTAACGTGGTCCATTTGTAAAAAAATGATAATGGAAAATGCAGAATTGAAAGAGAAATTGATAGCCAAAGAGAAAGAATGTGCCTTATTGGAACCGGAAAAGGCGTTCTTAGCAACACAAAATTCTTGCTTACGGTACCAGTCAGACTCTTTAAAAGAGCATGTCCGAAAGCAAATAGGTCAGGAAGGTCAAATGCAAACACGAATTGCAGCTTTAGAAGTACAAGCAAGCCAGGTTCCAGGTTTAAAATGTTTGGTTAGGAAGCTCTCATTGCAGACCCCCCCTCCCCCACCCTAGATGAAAATGCAGACCATGCCCCATTACAACAGGGAAAAATACAAGGCCTAAAATAAAAGCTTCAGGCCTCCCATTTACAAATTTCAGCCATTACTGGGATTCCATAGAACCAGTCAGCTACATTGAAGCCTGTGTCCGCAGTGATAAAAGTATCGCAATCCCAGCCTATGGCAGGAGGAGTAACACAGACGGTCAGCTCGCAGCCCTTGTCCCAAATGGGTATGGAAGTCATAGCAAAGCAAGTAGGCAAGATAGACCCCCCCATAATTTTCCCCGTGCCTATGTGATACTGTTGAAATTAGAGCAGGATGATAAACTAGACGCAGGTGAATTAATTAAGATTTTGCGCCTCTCTATTAGAATATGCAGAGCAAATAATAATAATAATAATAACTTTATTCTACCATACCGCCACAGTCGAAAGACTTCTAGGCAGTTTACATTGAAGACGGCTGGACAATCAGCGAATTACGGAATGCAAGAGTGGGGGTACAGCTTATTACATAAGAAATAGATAAAAGGACAGCGTATTACAGTGAGGTTGGCAGAGGGAAAATATAACTTAATAAGAGGTGAGGTTTCAGTTTAAGAGATGAATTTGTCAAATAATGTGGTTTTAATTTGCTTTCCGGAATGCGCCGTAAGTCAGCCTGGTTCCACTGATGTAATTGCCCAGCCAGGACTGCTGTTTACTTGCTTGGAACATGAAGGACCTGTCCAAAAAGGATTTGCATTGGCAGCCTGTGATCTTTGGGTATGTAAATATGTTACGGTTTCTGGTTGGTCGTGTGGGGTTGTGTAATAGCAAATGAACACGGCAATTAATGTAGCCAAACAAGTGGGATTCTCTTTGCTGCACTTAGGGCTCCTTTTACAGAGGTGTGCTAGAGTTTTTAGCCCATGCGCAAGATTAGCACACACTATCCAAAAAACTACTGCCTGCTTAAAAGGAGGCAGTAGCGGCTAGCGGACCTTTGGAAAAGGAGCCCTTAGCCACTGCTATTTGTGTCTCTTTTGGTATGAGAGCATTCAAGGCTCAAAGTGTAAGGATCCAACAAGATACAAATGACTAAATAGACGATTATGTCCGTAGAGCAGTTCTATTATTAATAATGACTGGGATAGCCGATGGAAGGGATCCACAAGGCCTAATGCCAGACGATCTCTTAGATTGCCAGATATTTACGGAGGACCTTGTAGAGATTTGTCGGGGAATGAATTTTACCATAGCCAGAGCATTATGTTCTTGGGCAGCAGGAGAGCCAGCGTCTGCTAGAGGTTTGTGTATAAAGGTCCATGAATGTCCAAAAGTACCAGCCCTATGCTTCAATCAGTAGCCGCACCTGGACCTGTTTTGTACCCAGATCTACAGCCATACCAGAAACAGGCCCCAGCACTGCATCCGAAACCCCCGGTACATAGTCACACAACCTAGCTGGCATTCTGAGCTTAGCTCTCACGAAAATAGGCCTTGAGCTGAAGAGTCAGGACTTCAGGACTTAGATGTGGAAAACCGCCTGCTAGCTTCTGACATTTTAAAGCCTCACGGTGAGAACATGAGTTGTTGGAATGAGAAAGCAAGCCATGTCACCTTTTTACACGACTCCCATGAGGAGAAAAATCTGCCCTCAGAGAAGCAGGAAGGTGTAGCTGCCTCTCCTACTCTCCCAAGAAGAGGCCTTGTCTCAGCCCTTCCTCAAAGGGCGGATTTCTACATGAAGAAACGTGTCCAGTTTGGAGTTGGTCCGGGCTTTTCCACACGATTGGCAACTCTGCAGATTGAAGTGGGACCCAGGTAGCAATAAAATACTAGAAATATTGCTTTAAGTGACCTTAATAATGTAGAAAAGTTTTGCTAGATAGTAAAGAAAGTTGTACTCCAAGTGATTTTGATAATGTTTCTTTTGCCTTTTACCTCAAAAACTAACACTGCAAACCACTGTACCTTCAATTAAACTTCTCTTGTATTTTTATAGATTGAAGCGTCCCTACTTGCATTCTCTTATGATTACGTGACATAGCCCGGAAATGGAAGAAGTAAAGTAAAGTAATGCACCTTGGGAGTGGAAATCCACGCAAAACATACACCTTAAACGGTGAAAACTTAACAAGAACTCCTGCAGAAAGGGACTTGGGAGTTCTCATCCGGGAAGATATGAAAGCTGCTAATCAGGTGGAGAAAGCTACAGCAAAGGCCAGACAAATGCTGGGTTGCATCAGAGGGAGCTTCATCAGCCGAAAGCCGGAAGTCATATTACCGTTATACAGATCCATGGTGAGACCTCACCTGGAGTACTGTGTCCAATTTTGGAGACCACATTATCTAAAAGATGTGAAGAGAATGGAGTCGATACAGAGAATGGCCACTAAGATGGTCTCAGGACTTAAAGACATCCCATATGAAGAACGTCTGATCAAACTGCGCTTATATTCTCTTGAAGAATGCAGAGAAAGGGGGGACATGATAGAAACATTTAAATACATCCATGGGCCACATCAAAGTGGAGGGGGAAATCTTTTTTCTAAAGGGTCCCACGGCAACAAGAGGGCATCCACTAAAACTTAAGGGAGGAAGATTTCATGGTGACACCAGGAAATACTTCTTCACCGAACGCTTGATTGATCGATGGAATGATCTTCCCCGCCAGGTGGTCGAGGCCAGTAGCGTGCTCGACTTCAAGAGTCGATGGGACAATCAGGTGGGAGTACTACGGAGTTATGCTCAAACGATAGATACTCCAGGGAAGAAGGGTCCTTGAGCGGGCAGACTAGTTGGAGGGAGGGTTCTCGAGTGGGCAGACTTTGTTGGGCCATCGACCCTTTTCTGCCGTCATATTCTATGTTCTATGTAAGTCCTACAGGAAACCAGAAAACAATAGAGCCATTGACTTAAGTTTTTTCTCTCTCTTTCAGAAACTTAGGGCTCCTTTTATCAAGCCGCGCTAAACCGCCAGCCACACTAGCCATACCGCCTCCCTTGAGCAGGCGGTAGTTTTTAGGCTAGCGCGGGGGGTTAACGCATGATGAAACGTCGCGTGCGTTAACCCCGCTAGTGTGGCTTGATGAAAGGAGCCCTTAGCATCCAGGCCATTCTCATTATGCCTTTTCTCATTATGTGTGCGCACAAAGAAGTACTTCCAGCGCTGAGACTTTATATTGGGAATCCAATAGATACCAAATAGGAATATGATTCTCTGATAGAATGTTGTGTTTATTTACAGATTGAATTCAACCCTGAATCTTTGACTGATGGGAGAAAGCCTACTGGAGCTCTATGTCTGTCTGTTTGTGTTATGTGGTCTCTGTGTTGTCTGTGTTAGCTTATGAGGGTACCCCAGGAAACATTACACATTGGCCATTTCCAGAGGTTTTAAAACAAAAAAAAAATTATAAATTTTCAAATATACAAATCAAGACTAAACTTGTATGGAAAGCCATTTAAAGCATGGAAAATAATAAAAAAATAATGAAGAAATATTTCAAAAGTAAATGTTTGCTTAAATCAGCTCAAGTCCAGAATAAATACTTGAAGGGTATTAACGTAGAACAAAATCTTTTCCAGTGAAAGGAAAATGGTAAAACCAGAGGACATAATTTGAGGTTGAGGGGTGGTAGATTCAGGGGCAATGTTAGGAAATTCTACTTTACGGAGAGGGTGGTGGATGCCTGGAATGCGCTCCCGAGTGAGGTGGTGGAGAGTAAAACTGTGACTGAGTTCAAAGAAGCGTGGGATGAACACAGAGGATTTAGAATCAGAAAATAATATTAAATATTGAACTAGGCCATTTACTGGGCAGACTTGCACGGTCTGTGTCTGTGTATGGCCGTTTGGTGGAGGATGGGCAGGGGAGGGCTTCAATGGCTGGGAGGGTGTAGATGGGCTGGAGTAAGTCTTAACAGAGATTTTGGCAGTTGGAACCCAAACACAGTACCAGGTAAAGCTTTGGATTCTTGCCCAGAAATAGCTAAGAAGAAAAATTTTAAAAAAAAAATTTAAATTGAATCAGGTTGGGCAGACTGGATGGACCATTCGGGTCTTTATCTGCCGTCATCTACTATGTTACTATAAGATCCAAAATATAATTTAAGCGGAGATAATTAAAGAAAACTAACATAGGAAGACTGATGCAATATTAACTGAGATATAGGCATCTATTTCATTCAATAGCCCTCATTTCTTTTCCTTCTCCAGACGGAATAGAGAGAGAAAGGCCGTCAGCTGGAAAGGCTCAAAGAAAATATATTTTATACTGAACTAGCTGATTACCCGGCGTTGCCCGGATATTTATTTATCCCAAAATGTCCAACCCCCTACATGTCCCACCCCCCTATGTCCCACATGTCCCACCCCCACGTTACCCCCTCCCACATGTCCCATATGCCCCACCCCCATGTCCCAACCCCCTACCCTCCACATGTCCCAAAGGAATGTCCCTCTCTATGGGGCTGAACTTAGACTTAAACGGCATCGGGAGTGTCGGTATTTATCTATGCGAGCCCGAAAACTATGGGTTGGACATTAATATCTGTCGCTTTTGATAATTTTAACATATCACCCCCTTCCCACCCTCACAGTATTTTACCCCGTCCCACCTGCACAATATTTTTTCCCAGATAGTAAGTCTTATGTGTACAAAGTTTGGTTGAAATCTCTCCATGCGTTTCAGAGTTATGCTGAGTATTCATGTGTGAGCCCGAAAACACTATGGGGTAGATACTAAAATCTGTCATTTTCAATCATTTTTACATATCCCCCCCTTCCCACCCCCACAGTGTTTGTCCTCAGATAGTAAGTAATGTGTATGTCAAGTTTGGTTGAAATATGTCCATGCATTGAAGAGTTATGCTGGAACATACATACATACACACACACACATATATTCAAATTATAAATATTTGACAAAATGAATACAATACAACTAACGCAAAACTTGATTATAAACAACATTTTTAGTTTCACCTCCAGGAGCAAGAACATATAAAATCTTGGGTGAACCCACCATTGAGCAAGCAACATAGAGTTGTGGGCCGCGAGACCCCCAGAACATATCACCCCAGGTAGTGAGGGATCAGCATACCAAGTTTCGTTCAAATCGGTCAAGCCGTTTTTGAATTACTGTGAGAATGGCAGCTTTTTACATTTTTTCCATTGACATGAATGGGTGAAATCTGATGTTCTGTTTGTAGCTCCGCCCATGTGTGCAGGTGGGCCGCGAGACCCCCAGAACATATCACCCCAGGTAGTTGGAATTACTGTGAGAATGGCAGATTTTTACATTTTTTCCATTGACATGAATGGGTGAAATCTGATTTTCTGTTTGTAGCTCCGCCCATGTGTGCAGGTGGGCCGCGAGACCCCCAGAACATATCACCCCAGGTAGTGAGGGATCAGCATACCAAGTTTAGTTCAAATCGGTCCCACAGCTTTTTACATTTTTCCCATTGACTTGAATGGGTGAAATCTGAAGTTCTGTTTGTAGCTCCGCCCACGTGTGCAGTTGGGCCGCGAGACCCCCAGAACATATCATCCCGGGTAGTGAGGGATCCGCATAACAAGTTTCGTTCAAATCGGGCAAGCCGGTTTTGCAGAGGCAGGTTTTACATTTTTTTCCATTGACATGAATGGGTGAAATCTGATTTTCTGTTTGTAGTTCCGCCCACGTGTGCAGGTTGGCCGCGATACCCCCAGAACATATCACCCCAGGTAGTGAGGGATCAGCATACCAAGTTTCGTTCAAATCGGTCAAGCCGTTTTTGAATTACTGTGAGAATGGCAGCTTTTTACATTTTTTCCATTGACATGAATGGGTGAAATCTGATGTTCTGTTTGTAGCTCCGCCCACGTGTGCAGGTGGGCCGCGAGACCCCCAGAACATATCACCCCAGGTAGTGAGGGATCAGCATACCAAGTTTCGTTCAAATCGGTCAAGCCGTTTTTGAATTACTGTGAGAATGGCAGCTTTTTACATTTTTTCCATTGACATGAATGGGTGAAATCTGATGTTCTGTTTGTAGCTCCGCCCACGTGTGCAGGTGGGCCGCGAGACCCCCAGAACATATCACCCCAGGTAGTGAGGGATCAGCATACCAAGTTTCGTTCAAATCGGTCAAGCCGTTTTTGAATTACTGTGAGAATGGCAGCTTTTTACATTTTTTTCCATTGACATGAATGGGTGAAATCTGATGTTCTGTTTGTAGCTCCGCCCACGTGTGCAGGTGGGCCGCGAGACCCCCAGAACATATCACCCCAGGTAGTTGGAATTGCTGTGAGAATGGCAGATTTTTACATTTTTTCCATTGACATGAATGGGTGAAATCTGATTTTCTGTTTGTAGCTCCGCCCATGTGTGCAGGTTGGCCGCGATACCCCCAGAACATATCACCCCAGGTAGTGTGGGATCTGCATACCAAGCTTTGTTCAAATCGGGCAAGCCGTTTTTGCGTTGGCAGCTGTTTTACATTTTTTCCATTGACATGAATGGGTGAAATCTGATTTTATGTTTGTAGCTCCGCCCACATGTGCAGGTGGGCCGTGAGACCCCCAGAACATATAACCCCAGGTAGTGAGGGATCCGCATAACAAGTTTCGTTCAAATCGGGCAAGCCGGTTTTGCGGAGGCAGTTTTTACATTTTTTCCATTGACATGAATGGGTGAAATCTGATTTTCTGTTTGTAGCTCCGCCCACATGTGCAGGTTGGCCGCGATACCCCCAGAACATATCACCCCAGGTAGTGAGGGATCAGCATACCTAGTTTCGTTCAAATCGGTCAAGCCGTTTTTGAATTACTGTGAGAATGGCAGCTTTTTACATTTTTTCCATTGACATGAATGGGTGAAATCTGATGTTCTGTTTGTAGCTCCGCCCACGTGTGCAGGTGGGCCGCGAGACCCCCAGAACATATCACCCCAGGTAGTTGGAATTACTGTGAGAATGGCAGATTTTTACATTTTTTCCATTGACATGAATGGGTGAAATCTGATTTTCTGTTTGTAGCTCCGCCCATGTGTGCAGGTGGGCCGCGATACCCCCAGAACATATCACCCCAGGTAGTGAGGGATCAGCATACCTAGTTTCGTTCAAATCGGTCAAGCCGTTTTTGAATTACTGTGAGAATGGCAGCTTTTTACATTTTTTTCCATTGACATGAATGGGTGAAATCTGATGTTCTGTTTGTAGCTCCGCCCTCGTGTGCAGGTGGGCCGCGAGACCCCCAGAACATATCACCCCAGGTAGTTGGAATTACTGTGAGAATGGCAGATTTTTACATTTTTTCCATTGACATGAATGGGTGAAATCTGATTTTCTGTTTGTAGCTCCGCCCATGTGTGCAGGTGGGCCGCGAGACCCCCAGAACATATCACCCCAGGTAGTGAGGGATTAGCATACCAAGTTTAGTTCAAATCGGTCCCACAGCTTTTTACATTTTTCCCATTGACTTGAATGGGTGAAATCTGAAGTTCTGTTTGTAGCTCCGCCCACGTGTGCAGTTGTGCCACGAGACCCCCAGAACATATCATCCCGGGTAGTGAGGGATCCGCATACCAAGTTTCGTTCAAATCGGGCAAGCCGGTTTTGCGGAGGCAGTTTTTACATTTTTTCCATTGACATGAATGGGTGAAATCTGATTTTCTGTTTTTAGCTCCCCCCACGTGTGCAGGTTGGCCGCGATACCCCCAGAACATATCACCCCAGGTAGTGAGGGATCTGCATACCAAGTTTCGTTCAAATCGGGCAAGCCGTTTTTGCGTTGGCAGCTGTTTTACATTTTTTCTATTGATATGAATGGGTGAAATCTGATTTTATGTTTGTAGCTCCGCCCACATGTGCAGATGGGCCGTGAGACCCCCAGAACATATCACCCCAGGTAGTGAGGGATCCGCATACCAAGTTTCGTTCATATCGGGCAAGCCGGTTATGCGGAGGCAGTTTTTACATTTTTTCCATTGACATGAATGGGTGAAATCTGAAGTTCTGTTTGTAGCTCCGCCCACGTGTGCAGTTGGGCCGCGAGACCCCCAGAACATATCATCCCGGGTAGTGAGGGATCCGCATACCAAGTTTCGTTCAAATCGGTCAAGCCGTTTTTGTGTGATCGCGGCACATACATACATACATCCGATTTTATATATATAGAAGATATGTAAGAAAAGCTGTATTAGGGATGATATCAATTATTTTTATTTTTAATTGTCACTCATCTCAGGCTTGTCTGGTGCCTTCTGACTTCAAATAAAGCAGAACAAATGAAATCTAGCTCAGAACAGCAAATTCTCTCAAAGCTCACATTAAGGACCCCTTTTACAGTGTCGCGATAGTGACGCTGCTGCGGTAAATGCACCGAAGCCCATTCGGTTCCTATGGCTTTGGCGCATTTTCCACAGCAGCATGGCTGCCGCGTCTTTGTAAAGGGGGCCCTAAAAGCTTTAAAAGTCAGCCTTAAGCTTCTCCTTATAAGACTTTCTTTTGGCAATTTCGAAAATGGACTATCGGTTCAAGTATTTTAAGCTAAACACTTCCCCCACCCCCCTTTTTACAAAGCCGTAGTGCATTTTTTTAGCGCCGTCTGCGGTGGTAACAACTCCAACGCTCATAGGGATTCTATGAGCGTCGGAGCTGTTACCGCTGCGGCTGGCACTAAAAAAACTGCACTACAGTTTTGTAAAATGGGGAGGGGGTGGGGCTTGGAGTCCTTTTACTATGCTGCGGAAAGCCCTAACGCACGCTTGGCGGACAGTAGGCGTGCCCAGTGCTAATAACACAGCTGCATCGCTGCGCACTAATCAATTAGCGCATGGTTTGCATGTGAGCCTTAGTACCTACATAATAGGTGTCGTTAAGGGTTCGCACGCTAATGGGAGGATTAGCACGTGACCATTATTAGAGAATGACACAGGGACAAATTTAGCCCCATCCCCGCAGGAACTCAATTTTCTCGTCCCGTCCCCACGAGTTTTGTCACTGTCCCGGTCCCTGACCCATTCCTGAAAACTCTGCTTTAACCACACAAGCCTCGAACGCTTATGATTTTAAAGTGTTTGAGGCTCGTTCAGGTGAGGACGGAGCTTAGGCATTGGTGGAATGAGGCATTATGACATCACAATCTGAGCTCTAGAATGTTGCTACTTAGGATTTTAAAGTGTTTGAGGCTCGTGCAGATGAGGACGGAGCTTAGGCATTGGTGGAATGAGGCATTATGACATCACAGTCTGAGCTCTAGAATGTCGCTACTTAGGATTTTAAAGTGTTTGAGGCTCGTGCAGATGAGGACGGAGCTTAGGCATTGGTGGAATGAGGCATTATGACATCACAGTCTGAGCTCTAGAATGTCGCTACTTAGGATTTTAAAGTGTTTGAGGCTTGTGCAGATGAGGATGGAGCTTGCAGGTATGGGGCAGGCACAGGGAAAAATTTGTCCCCATGTTATTTTCTACTGGGGAGAACAATATAGGAAATGTAATAAATAAATTGTGAAAAGTTTCAGCTTCTGATAACCAGAGCTGATATTGTGACATCATAATACCTCAGTCCACCAATTCCTAAGAGCCAGACTCATCAGTGATGTCACAATAGCTTGATTGTCCTATACTTGGCTCACTTTTACCACATTTTGATTTCTAGAGTGGTGCTGTGTACAGAATGACGTGGGGACAAATTTGTCCCTGTCCCCGCAGGAACTCAATTTCCCCGTTCCGTCCCCACGGGTTTTGTCGCTGTCCCTGCCCCATTCCTGAAAGCTCTGCCTTAATTGCACAAGCCTCGAACACTTATGATTTTAACGTGTTTGAGGCTTGTACAGATAAGGACAGAGCTGGCAGGAACAGGGCAGGGACAGGAAAAGAACTCGCAGGACCGGATGGGAAAATAAGTTCCCGAGGGGACGGGGAAAAATTTGTCCCCCGTGTCATTCTTTAACCATTATCGCACAAATGGAAAATGCGGCCATTTCACAGTCACACTAAAGTTGGCCTCAGCGCGCGGAGAAACCTTCACGCTAATCATTGCGTGGGCCACATTTTACTGCAGCTTCGTAAAAGAGCCCTTTTGACATCGGCTGAGTTTTAAATATTTTTTTTATTTTAATTGTAGCTACTCTGCTTTAATCCCTGCTGAGCCACCCCTTTTTTTTTTTTTTTTACAAAACCGTAGCGCGGTTTTTCTCGCCAGCCGTGGCGGTAACAGCTCCGATGTTACCGCCGCAGTTTCTACGAGTGTCAGAGCTGTTACTGCCGCAGCAGGTGCTAAAAACCGCGCTATGGTTTTATAAAAGGAGGAGTAAGTAAGAAGCATTTTACCTTTCTTCAGCATTGCAATATGACTCCGGCATAAAACCAAAAATGTTTCTGCCAAATTTAAACGGAATATTTTTTTTTCCAGACACACTTCACACAAAAACCAACTAGTATTCCACAATGATTTTTTTTTTTTTCTCCCTCTCTTATTCATTCACTAGTCCCGGCTCACACTGAGATTTCTTTTAGTTGACGTATAATTGTGGTAATTCGTCTCTCAGTCAGCCTAACACCTCCGTTTTTATTTCAATTTTCTTTCATTCTCTTTCTTTTAATAATGGCTTTTGTCACTTTTCTCATCCCATTTTCTTTTAAATACCGTTACCCGTTTTTGTATACATAACTGTGGCTTATAGAGTCCTTATTTTACTTTCAAATCTCACGCTGAAAATTTCGTCTTCAAATGCTGCAGTTTTCAGACAAACCAGAACAATCATTTTCTCAGTCAGGCGTGCAATGCTTTTCTTCTCCAAATTACTGCTCACAAAATTCTCCAAATAACCTACTTTTCTCGGCCTTCAGCCTCGGCGAACTTTGTTTAGCCGCTACCTCTCTCAAAACAGTTGTTCCCAAATGATTTTCTAATCCTTGAATTTCTTTCCATGTCACTCTGAGCCACAGTTGTTCCTGCAGTGGGCTACAGAAGGCAGGCGCGAGCGAGCCTCTGTAGCGTTTGCAAGCCAGTGCCTGACTACAAGCATAGCTGCCGCTAATCTCTTTATTACAGTGTCACAAACCCCATAATAAAATGCACCCCTACATTCACTCATGTGTAAAACATGCACTACCCCATTCTGTCTCCCAGCACCCTATTCTCTTTAGAGAACGAGGCTAGAACTTGATATAATGCCTTTCTGTGGTTGCAATCAAAATGGTTACAAATTCTTTGATGACGCCTCCTTTCGTCTGCTGGTACAGTCTTCTGTCCTAAGCGTTCTGGATTACTGTAACATCATGTACATGGGCGCCTTCAAGAAGATCACCAGGAAGTTGAGGTTGGTCCAAAATACCGCCGTCCGTCTCATCTTTGGCTTGAAGAAATTGGAACACATCACCCCTTTCTACCACAAGTTGCACTGGCTGCCGTTCGAATCCAGAGTTCTATTTAAGTTCTCATGCTTCAGCTACAAAACAGTATTTGGTATGTCACCGGATTATCTTTACCCACACTTCAACCTGAATTACAACAATAAGAGCTCCCGCAGAATAAACCTGTTCGCCTTTCCCTCATTGAAATCGTGTCATCTTAAAAGATTCTTCGAAAAAACCTTCGCTTTCCAAGCAGCCAAATTAAACTCATGGCTCGCCCAAATTGTATCTCAACTTTAGAAAGCAGATCAAAACTCAACTCTTTGACAAACCAAATCCTTAACGCACCCCTCCCTCAACTCCCTTAACCCCTCCCTTAACTCCCTCCACCCCTTCCCTTGTCTTTAAGATGTTCCCCCCACCTCCTTAAAGGTTCTTTGCATCTTCTCTTAAATGCATTGTATATTCTTACTGTATGTACTATATATAATCTTTTCCCTCACTTAAATTGTAATCGTATAACTAGTTTGACTTCATGATTGCTTTATTATGTTCCTCAATTCCAACCACATTGTCTGTACTTCATCTAACTGTTGTGAACCGCCTAGAACACCCTGGGTATGGCGGTATCCAAAAATAAAATTATTATTATACACAGGAAAACCTAGTTAGAAAATCTGTGCGAATTGACGTTTTTCCCCCCCATGAATTCGATTGTGCTTGATCAGAAAATACTTTTTGAAACATTTTTTAAAGCCCATCCCGGGTCCCTCAAAGCCACTGATTACATAAAGCTCCATTTTTATTAAGGGCTCCTTTTACGAAGGCGCGTTAGGGACCTAACGCGCGGAATAGCGCGTGCTAAAATGCCTCGCGTGCTAGCCGCTACCGCCTCCTCTTGAGCGGGTGATAGTTTTTCGGCTAGCATGTGCTGTAGCACGTGCGAATCCGGTGCGTGCGCTAAAAACGCTAGCGCAGCTTCATAAAAGGAGCCCTAAAACTTGCTATTATTTTAGCTTAACTATTATGTTTTCACACTTAGCACTGATGCATTGATTAAAAAAATAAAAAAAGACATTTTATTTCAAGTCTGTTTTATTGAAAAAGAACAATAAATCAGTACGGAAACCTTACAACCCCCACTAATTACAGTGTTACAACCACAAAAGCAGAGGAAAACATTCTTCTGTCATCAAATAATAATAAAAAAAAATTTTAAGCAAAACCTCTAGCAGTATTTTATTAAATGAACCTTCATTATCTGTACTATATTATGGAAAAATAATAGAAATTTAACATACTTCACTAATAGTGTAAATCAGGGGTGTCCAACCTGTGGCCCGAGGGCCCCATGCGGGCCCCATGAAGTATTTTGTGCGGCCCCGGTCGAGGGCGATGCAGTGTTTTCCTCTGCTGCCCCCGGGTGTTTACCGTCTTGCCGGCTCCCTCCTCTGTCTTGCTGCAGCGTTTGCACGTTTGTGCGGCCCCAGAAACATTTTTTTCGGCCAGTGCGGCCCAGGGAAGCCAAAAGGTTGGACACCCCTGGTGTAAATAGAGGAGGAGAGAGGCAGAGCAGGCTAAAAGGGCAGAGAAACCATAGAGGCCCAATCAGAAGCCAGCACCAGAGGAGAAGGCGGAGCTGACCAATCTGTGCCAGGGCATTCTGACGTCTTGCTCCAACGCTGTCATGTCTTCTCCAAGCTCAAGTCGTCTTTTGTCAGCTAAGTCCTTGAACGTGCCTCCGGATGACTTTGCCCTTTCCTAAACCTGAGATGTTCTGTGAGGGAGTTTTTTTTGTCAGTGAAAGTATCAAAAGCAATTTTGATTTGTACCTTTGGGTTCTATACTACTATATTAGTCTGAGGTTTTTTTTTTCTGATTTTTGGGTGCACGTTGGGTTTGAAGATCGGTGCCACGATCACACAACACTGAATATTAATGCCTAGCGGCTAACAGATAACCGTGCCACACAAATTAGCCAGCTACCGTGAAATTAAAAGCGCTGCCCAACTGAGTTTAGCAGCCAAATCGGACCATTTAAATAGCTGGTCTAATTTTGGCTGCTGCAAATTTAGTCAGCCAGCACCGAATATGGACTTAGCCAGCTCAGGGCTCCTTTTACCAAAGGGCGGAAGAGGTTTCTACCACAGGACAGCGAGGTAAATGCTCATACGTTCATAGAAAGAGCCCTTCAACTGGAAACTGCACGGAAACGCTCCTACAGGCACTTCCTCCCCCAAGCTATGCAATCATCTACCCACACAAATCTGATCCATAGGCTCCTTGACAACCTTCCGGAAGGCAGTAAAGACCTTCCTCTTCTGCTAACTGCCCCGAACCGGAAAGAGATTGCGAGGAACTGTGTCAATATAATCCTCAGACTTAACGAACAGAGATTTGAACAGCTACATGGACAGACTACTCCATTACTTGTCTTTGTTATTTGGTAATGCTGCCGCTCATGGGGTATATGGACAAGGTAAATGCATTTGATTTCAAAAGGCATGCATGATTGGTCACAAATGTATTTTGCAATATTGGTTCCAGAAAGATCCTCCTAGTTTTTGGCATTGGAGGAACCAGCTCCATCATTTAATTTTGTTTGAAGTTAGGGAGGTGTGTAAATTTTCTAGAAGAACACGATTCTTTTTAATAATATGCATTCAAAAACTTTCCCCCAGAGCACGAAGTATGATTATTAATATTCTCCACTGAAGCTTTGGTACACATTCATTGCATCACAATATGTGTCATCTTCCATTTAGGGGGAGGGAAGGGAAGGGGAGGGGGTATAAGATGTTTTGCAATGGGTCATTTGGGAAAATATTTTCAAGGCATGATACAAATATGGATGAAAATATAATAATTGTGAATCTAATTGAAATGAAAATCTATGTATATTATATTTTATTTTATTTCCTTCAATAAAATGTTATAAATGTACTTGTCTTCCCCTCTTTATGTTTTCATTATGCTCTTCATGTCCCTGGGTTCCCCTCTGTAAACGTTAACATGTTAATCTCACTTTATCCTTAGCTAAACTGCCACAAAATCTGTATATTTGTACATTTCTCTTCGATGATAAATTGTTAGCCTTAATATTGCGGGGAGTGTGTGGCGCAGTGGTTAAAGCTACAGCCTTCGCACCCTGAGGTTGTGGGTTCAAACCCATGCTGCTCTGTGTGACCCTGGGCAAGTCACTTAATCCCCCCATTGCCCCAGGTACATTAGATAGATTGTGAGCCCACCAGGACAGACAGGGAAAACTGCTTGAGTACCTGAATAAATTCATATAAACTGTTCTGAGCTCCCCTGGGAGAATGGGATAGAAAATTGAATCTATAAATAGTGTGAAAAGTTTCAGCCTCTGATAACCAGAGTTGGTATTGTGACATCATAATGCCTCATTCCACCAATGATTAAGAGCTGACCTCATCAGTGATGTCACAATGGCTTCATTGTTCTATACGTGGCTCACTTGTACTACATTTTGGTTTCTAGAGTGGTGCAGGGGGTAAAGCTACAGCCTCAGCACCATGAGGTTGTGAGTTCAAACCCACACTGCTCCTTGTGACCCTGGGCAAATCACTTAATCCCCTCATTGCCCCAGGTGCATTAGATAGATTGTGAGCCCACAAGGACAGATCGGGAAAAATGCTTGAGCACCTACATAAATCCATGTAAACCATTCTGATCTTTCTTGGGAGAACAGTATAAAAATAAATAAAATATCGTACCTTCTATTACCCCGCTCTCCGAATCTATGTTCGTTCTACTGGTAACCCGTTCTCAAAACTGCATTTGTTCTACTGATATCCGCTCTGAGCTTTCTGGGAGGGCGGGAAATAAGTTGAAATATATATATATAAATAAAATAGGCTTTCAGTCTGTGACAAAAAGTGAGAGGTGGGAAAATTGCTCTCAACAGGTATAGAACTGAATTCTGTTGTTTAGGCCCTGCCACCGAAAAACATTCTTGCTTAACAGTCTTGCAAAATGAACGTGACATGAAAAGTTCATCCATCAGTCTCAACTGCCTTGCACGCCAGCCAGATCTTCCTAGAGCAGATCTGACGGAGAAACGGGGAGTTATTTTCCTGTCCAATTGAGATGCCTCGAAATAAGAGAATTATTAAGAATGACGGAGCAGAAAACATTCCAATTTTTGGCCATTTAAAAGAGCGTTAGCATCTGCATTGTCCCTGGAAAGAACTAGGATCTTTGCATGTTTTGAAAAGAAAAAGATGAAAGGCATTGTCGAGTTTCTGAGCTCTCACAGGCCTTTCTTTAGATGTGGCTTACAAGCCGCAGAAGAAATGCACCTTATTTTCTTGATATAAAAAGCTTCTTCATAGCCTATAACAATTTTCTTGTCAGTGGTGTGCTGTTCTATGGCATCACAGCCTAAAAAAAAAAAGGCTTTGAAAAGGTCACCAGACATCCGGATTTATCCGGACAAGTCCAGCCATCTGGACGGCTTTTCAAAACCCGGTCATCGCGCCACACCTGCGCTTATGCAGATGCCCTCCCGACGTGACTCCAAGCCCAAGAACAGGTTGAGGGGGTGGGACTGGGGGGTGAGGCTGAACAGGGCGGGCCTGGGTAGAACTGGGCGGGCCTGGGGGCAGGGCCATGGGTCCAGATTTTACAGTAGTAAAATCTGGGAACCCTACAAAGGGAGATCTGGCCAATTTGAAGTGGCCGCAGAATATCTTTCATTGCAGTGGTGAATTTCGACGTCGCTTATATTTTGCTGCTACTCTACAATTTTTTGTGACTTTTTTTGTTATCCCTTTTTTTACCATGGACCCCTGACGAAGGTTTGTCCGAAACACGGACCGTGTCGGGTCCCTTGATTGGTAAAAGGGTTTGCATATAATTATTTTGTCACAATAAATTTTGCCTACGTCTTGTACAGATCTGCAGTTTTGTTTTGTTTGCTCTCGGTTGGTTTTCTACTGCAGTTTAGGTTGGGACCTTTTTTCTCTTTGTTTTGTTTCTGATCAGAGCATCATGTTGGTTATTTGGGAAGCCTCTGCTTCCCTGGTCAGAGCGATTTGCAGTGCAGGCTCTTTTTTTGTACTCTGCATTGAGTTTGGCCACAAACAATACAATGAAACCCTATCTGCGAAATGTGTGGCCGAGCCAGCCTCAGAAACATTAAATGTGGCTCATTCAGCAATACATGGCAATGTTCTGATTATATCTAAAGTAACAGCATTTTCCGGCTGCAGGAAAAAAGTTTGCACTTGAAATGAGGCAATAAACCTTTTGGCTGGCAAATTGTGTACTTGGCTGTGATGAATGGCTCGATTAAGCCTTTTTCCTATTGCTGTAATGCAATTAAAAGGAAGGAATTATTAGATAAAAGTGTTGTAAAATAGAGATAAATGCACCTTTTAGTAGCTCTGAATAAACGCATGCCGTAAAGCTGCCAGATACTGAACTGAAGCTCAGCTCCATAAGGAACCATTTTTACTCCTGTCAAGTAGACCTAGCAGTGACATCAGGGAGTAGTTTACCACACAGAGGGTGGTAGATGCCTGGAATACCCTCCCAGAGGATAAGAACCTAAGAATAGCCTTACTGGGTCAGACCAATGGTCCATCAAACCCAGTAGCCCGTTCTCAAGGTGGCCATTCCAGGTCACTAGCAGCTGGCCAAAACCCATAGAGTAGCAACATTCCATGCAGAATCTCAAATAATAGCAAGATTCCAGAATCCCAGAGAGTAACAAGATTCTAGAATCCCAAAGAGTAGCAACATTCCATGCAGAATCTCAAATAATAGCAAGATTCCGGAATCCCAGAGAGTAACAAGATTCTAGAATCCCAAAGAGTAGCAACATTCAATGCAGAATCTCAAATAATAGCAAGATTCCGGAATCCCAGAGAGTAACAAGATTCTAGAATCCCAAAGAGTAGCAACATTCCATGCAGAATCTCAAATAATAGCAAGATTCCAGAATCCCAGAGAGTAACAAGATTCTAGAATCCCAAAGAGTAGCAACATTCCATGCAGAATCTCAAATAATAGCAAGATTCCGGAATCCCAGAGAGTAACAAGATTCTAGAATCCCAAAGAGTAGCAACATTCCATGCAGAATCTCAAATAATAACAAGATTCCAGAATCCCAGAGAGTAACAAGATTCTAGAATCCCAAAGAGTAGCAACATTCCATGCAGAATCTCAAATAATAGCAAGATTCCAGAATCCCAGAGAGTAACAAGATTCTAGAATCCCAAAGAGTAGCAACATTCCATGCAGAATCTCAAATAATAGCAAGATTCCGGGATCCCAGAGAGTAACAAGATTCTAGAATCCCAAAGAGTAGCAACATTCCATGCAGAATCTCAAATAATAGCAAGATTCCGGAATCCCAGAGAGTAACAAGATTCTAGAATCCCAAAGAGTAGCAACATTCCATGCAGAATCTCAAATAATAGCAAGATTCCGGAATCCCAGAGAGTAACAAGATTCTAGAATCCCAAAGAGTAGCAACATTCCATGCAGAATCTCAAATAATAGCAAGATTCCGGAATCCCAGAGAGTAACAAGATTCTAGAATCCCAAAGAGTAGCAACATTCCATGCAGAATCTCAAATAATAGCAAGATTCCGGAATCCCAGAGAGTAACAAGATTCTAGAATCCCAAAGAGTAGCAACATTCCATGCAGAATCTCAAATAATAGCAAGATTCCGGAATCCCAGAGAGTAAAAAGATTCTAGAATCCCAAAGAGTAGCAACATTCCATGCAGAATCTCAAATAATAGCAAGATTCCGGAATCCCAGAGAGTAACAAGATTCTAGAATCCCAAAGAGTAGCAACATTCCATGCAGAATCTCAAATAATAGCAAGATTCCGGAATCCCAGAGAGTAACAAGATTCTAGAATCCCAAAGAGTAGCAACATTCCATGCAGAATCTCAAATAATAGCAAGATTCCGGAATCCCAGAGAGTAACAAGATTCTAGAATCCCAAAGAGTAGCAACATTCCATGCAGAATCTCAAATAATAGCAAGATTCCGGAATCCCAGAGAGTAAAAAGATTCTAGAATCCCAAAGAGTAGCAACATTCCATGCAGAATCTCAAATAATAGCAAGATTCCGGAATCCCAGAGAGTAACAAGATTCTAGAATCCCAAAGAGTAGCAACATTCCATGCAGAATCTCAAATAATAGCAAGATTCCGGAATCCCAGAGAGTAACAAGATTCTAGAATCCCAAAGAGTAGCAACATTCCATGCAGAATCTCAAATAATAGCAAGATTCCGGAATCCCAGAGAGTAAAAAGATTCTAGAATCCCAAAGAGTAGCAACATTCCATGTAGAATCTCAAATAATAGCAAGATTCCAGAATCCCAGAGAGTAACAAGATTCTAGAATCCCAAAGAGTAGCAACATTCCATGCAGAATCTCAAATAATAGCAAGATTCCAGAATCCCAGAGAGTAACAAGATTCTAGAATCCCAAAGAGTAGCAACATTCCATGCAGAATCTCAAATAATAGCAAGATTCCAGAATCCCAGAGAGTAACAAAATTCTAGAATCCCACAGAGTAGCAACATTCCCCCCTGTCTTTGTCAATAACAGACTATAATCTTTTCCTCCAGGAACTTGTCTTAAAACCAGCTACACTATCTGCTCTTACCACATCCTCTGGCAACGTGTTCTAAAGCTTAACTATTCTCTGAGTGAAAAAAAATTTCCTCCTATTGGTTTTAAAAGTATTTCCCTGCAGTTTCATCGAGTGTCCTCTAGTCTTTGTAATTTTTGATGGAGTGAAAAATTGATCCACTTGTACCCGTTCTACTCCACTCAGGATTTTGTAGACTTCAGTCATATCTCCCCTCAGCCGTCTCTTTTCCAAGCTGAAGAGCCCTAACCCTTTTAGTCTTTCCTCATACGAGAGGAGTTCCGTCCCATCTTGGTTGCTCTTCTTTGAATCTTTTCTAGCACCACTATATCTTTCTTGAGATAAGGATACCAGAATTGAACGCAATACTCCAGATGAGGTCGCACCATGGAGCGATACGGGGGCATTATAACATTCTTAGTCTTGTTAACCATCCATTTTTAAATAATTCCTAGCATCCTGTTTGCTTTTTTGGCCGCTGCCACACATTGAGCGGAAGGTTTCATTGTACTGTCTACAATGACACCCAGATTGTTTTCTTGGGCGCTAATCCCCAAGGTGGACCCTAGCATCTGGTAACTGTGATTCAAGTTATTCTTCCCAATGTGCATCACTTTGCATTTGTTCACATTAAATTTCATCTGCCATTTGGATGCCCAGTCTTCCAATTTCCTAAGGTCCTCCTGAAATTTTTCACAATCCACATGTGTTTTAACAACTTTGAACAGTTTAGTGTCATCTGAAATTTAATCACCTCACTCATCGTTCCAATTTCCAGATCATTTATAAATAAGTTAAATAGCACCGGTCCCAGTACAGATCCCTGTGGCACTCCACTGTTTACTCTCCTCCATTGAGAAAAATGACCATTTAACCCTACCCTCTGTTTTCTATCCGATAACCAATTCCTAATCCACAACTGAACTTTGCCACCTATCCTCTTTAATTTTCTCAGGATGTGCTAGGGACAGAAACAGCAAGGTTTGGACAATTTCCAGGAGGAAAAGTCCATAGGCTGTTATTGAAACAGACATGGGGGAAGCCACTGCTTGCCCTGGATCAGTAGCATGGAATGTTGCTACTCTCTGGGATTCCAGAATCTTGATGTTCTTTGAGATTCTGAATGGAATGTTGCTACTCCTTGTGTTTTGGACAGGTACTAGTGACCTGGATTGGCCACCCTGAGAACGAGCTACTGGGCTTGATGGACCCAGTAAGGCTAGTCTTATGTTCTTACTGTGATTCTTTGATATTTGTACTCCTATGTTATTTGCAATTGTAACTGCATCCTTTCCTCTTAGGTACGATTTTTCAGTTAACTCCTGCTAACCGCATCGAACTTCACCGTGTGTTACGATACAGAAATACAATTTTTTTTGTTATGTTATGGAGTTGGCAATGGAGGAGAAGGGTACAGATAAGATGGACTTACTCGATGAACGGAGTTCACGGCGGGGAGCATAGGGGGAAATAAGTGAGGAGAGATATTAGGGGGGCTACAGAGTGAATGCACTCGTAAGTCAGTAAGAGGAGTTTGAACTGTTCGAAAACGGATGGGGAGCCAATGACGTGACTTGAGGACAGGGGGTAATGTAAGCGTAGCGGCTCTCATGGAATATGAGTCGTGCAGCAGCATTATGAACGGGTTGAAGGATTGCGAGACGGATGCGCGGGTGGCCTGAGAGAAGTACATAAGCACATAAGCATGGCCTCTGCCGAGTCAGACTATAGGTCCATCATGCCCAGCAGTCCGCTCCCGCGGCGGCCCCCCCAGGTCAATGACCTGTAGTGATCTATTACTCAAGAGCATTTTGTCTTGTATAGTAACCTTCTAATTGTACCCCTGGATTTCCTTACCCTTCAGGAACTCGTCCAATCCCTTTTTGAAACCCAAAACCGTACTCTGCTCAACTACCCCCTCTGGAAGGGCATTCCAGGTGTCCACCACCCTCTGGGTGAAGAAGAACTTCCTAGCATTTGTTCTGAACCTATCTCCCTTCAATTTTTTTGAGTGCCCTCTAGTTTTTGTTGCCCCCGCCAGTCTGAAGAATCTGTCTCTCTCTACCTTCACTACACCCTTCATGATCTTATAAGTTTCTATCATATCCCCTCTAAGTCTCCCCTTTTCCAGGGAAAAGAGCCCCAGCTTCTCCAGCCTCTCAGAATACGAGAGGTTTTCCATGCCCTTTATCACTACGTTGCAGTAGTCTAAGCGCGAGGTGATGAAAGCGTGGATAAGGATTTTGGTATGTGTTCAGAGAGGAGAGGTCGGATTTTGGTAATATAGAGGAGGAAGCAACAGGTTTTAGCAGTTTGTTGTATCTGAGCAGAGAAGGAGAGGCTGCCAGATGTGGCCTCTGAGCTTGGGACTTCCAAAACCCCGGACAAATTGCCAGGTCTTGGAAATCCCTCTGGTCGCCCGGACAGTCCTCTATAAAGAGGACATGTCCGGGTTTTCCCGGATGTCTGATAACCCTACCCTGCTCCCTTCTCTGCATTCCTAGGCCTGTTCTTGCTATTGTGCTCTGTTTTGCATGAAAAGCCACTGCTTTCTTGAGGGAAGCTCAAACGAGAAAATCTCCCAAGCCCCAAGACGGAAACTGAGATGAGAGGGAGAGACCACCTGTAAACAGGGGAAGTTAATACCACTCAAGCTGAGGTCAATAATAAAGTGAATTTTTTGAATTTTTTAGAGAGCCCTCAGTCACACAGCCATTCTCCGGGACCCCCCAGAGGTAACGGCTGCCACTGGCTTACACCCAAGAAGGTGTCAACTGTGAAACATCCCCGGGCTCTCTGTGAATTTTAGTGATAAATAACACAAAAGTGCTAAAGAGTGCAAACAAAATCAAAACACACTCTCTACAGGTCGTCTCTACCCCTGATCCAGGGGGGCCGAACAAGAAAGTTCAAGTGTCCAATTTCAACAATATAAAGCCAATGGAAGGTACTTAGCTTCTCTAAAAAATGCAGCCAGCAAGTAACCAAGCGTCCAGACTACCTGTAGAGAGTGTGTTTTGATTTTGTTTGCACTCTTTAGCACTTTTGTGTTATTTATCACTAAAATTCACAGAGAGCCCGGGGATGTTTCACAGTTGACACCTTCTTGGGTGTAAGCCAGTGGCAGCCGTTACCTCTGGGGGTCCCGGAGAATGGCTGTGTGACTGAGGGCTCTCTAAAAAATTCAAAAAATTCACTTTATTATTGACCTCAGCTTGAGTGGTATTAACTTCCCCTTTTTACAGGTGGTCTCTCCCTCTCATCTCAGTTTCCGTCTTGGGGCTTGGGAGATTTTCTCGTTTGAGCTTTATTTCATCTCCCATTTTTCGGGTTTGTTAGTATTCTTGAGGGAAGCAGCATTCATAGGCCTGGGTGAGAAAACCTCCGTCCTACACTTACTGATCAGGCTTAAGAGCAAAAAAAACCCCCACTTCTTTCAACAGCACAATGAAAAGCACCTGACAGACTAGCAGAAAATGTTTGTCTCATCATTTCCATCAAGTCCCTTGTTAGAGTCCAAACCTCGATGACAAAAAGATTTTTTTTTTTCTGTGTCCTGCCTTGAATGCTGAAAGGAACTGGATTTTGTTCTTTACGAGTGGACCTCATTTTCTCTTCGGTAAAAATGTATAATCTTATTTCGTAGAACTCTCAAGAGAGAGAAATTTTCTTTTTTCAACCATTCCTCCTCAGGATTAGTCATAAAAGCACCAGCCTCTTGGCTTGATACTTCAGATCGTATTGCTAATTTCTTTATAAAAATGTATATATAATAATAATAATGATTTATTTCTTATACACAGCTATACTAGAAGTTCTAAGCAGTTTACAACAAGGATACATACAGTCAGTGATTGAGATATAAGGTAAGAACAGTTGATCTGATACAAGGTAAAAACATTCAGTGTGGAATACAATTACAGTTGGAAGGGAATCCGTTAAGTCTAAAATCTAAAAGTTGGAACAGTGGCATAAGTAGGAAGTGGATGGCTGTTTGGAATTGATAATGAGGTAGGAGGAACAGGATTAGAGATTAGAACTTGTCAAACAGACGTGTCTTCAGTAATTTTCTAAAGTCAAGGTAAGAAGTAGCCTCAAGTATGGATTTTCCTAGCCATGTGTTCGATTTAGCTGCCTGGAATGATAACATTCTATCAAAAAACTTCTTGTATTGACATGATTTCAGGGAGGAATAATTGAATAGATTTATTCTGTGGGTGTTCTTATTAGAACACATTAGAGTGAACTGAGAGGCAAGGTAAGTTGGTAGCATCCCGAAAACGGCTTTGTAGCTAATGCAGGCAAACTTGAAGAGAACTCTAGATTCCACAGGCAGCCAGTGAAGTTTCTGAAAGTAAGGGTTAATGTGTTCCCATTTTTTTTAGACCGAAGATTAGACGGACCGCAGTGTTCTGAATTAGTCTCAGCTTGTTAAGTGTCTTTTTGTAAGCTCCAAGGTATATATTACAGTAATCCAGAGTACTCAAGATGGATGATTGTACTAGTAAACGGAAAGACGATTCGTCAAAGAATTTTTTGATGGTGCAAAGCTTCCATAGAACCGATATGCATTTCTTAAACAATAGATCTGTATGATTTTCCAGGGTTAGGTGCTTATCAAGGGTTACACCTAGTATTTTTATGGTTTGATCAATTTTGTATTCTCTACCGTTCATATGAATCGAGTTTCTTTTATCTTTTCGTTGGGAGTTGCCAAGAAGAATTGAGGTTTTTCCGTGTTGAGTTTCAATTTGAAGGCTTTCATCCAGATCTCAAATTGATTTAGGATGTTGGTTAAGAAATTAATAAAATCTGATGACAGACAGGTTAAAGGGATCACTACAGTAATGTCGTCTGTGTAAATGTAAAAGCCTTTTACATTTAGGTAGATATTGAACAGGGTAGGAGATAGAGGGGAACCCTGAGGTAATCCGCAATTGTTATTCTAGCTGTAGGAAAGATTGTCATCCTTGAATACCTGATAGGATCTATTCCCTAGGAAGCCCTGGAACCAATTGTGGACATTTTCTGTGATACCTATGGATTCTAAACAATTCATTAGAATGATGTGGTCTAGGTCGACTCCTTTACTCCACTACAATGGAATACCACTCTACACTCTCCCCTTTGGAGAAATCCTCATGTGAAGATACAGGGACAATATATAGAGTGGAAATCATGGCTTAAAAGTGGAGTTTGGGCTCTTTATCATCTGTTCTCCTCTACTGATTGTTCTAAATTTATAGACTTCAATACTCTCAGCTCTCTATTCACATTAGATTCTCTACAGCACTATAAGTGGATGCAACTGAGACATTGCGTCAAAAATCATCCTCAACTCATTAAGCTTACATCTGATCCGCCGTCCATACTTATGTGGTCCATGGCCTTAGTTGCTCAACCTGGCCAGGCTTCGTATTGGTATAAGTTTTTGCACCGTAAAAAATTTGTACCTTCACCTACTATGTACGACATCTGGGCATCGGATACGCAGATGGATTTTGATCAATCGGTGTGGAGAGATAACTGGTTATCGTCTTTCAAGGCCTTGAAGTCGTCTGGTATCTTACAAACGGTACTATATCTATATCATAGGGCCTATTGGACACCTGTCAAGCTCTCTAAAGTGAATAGCACTGCATCTAATCGGTGCTGGTCGTGCCTCAGCGAAATTGGTACTTTGAGTCATATGATATTTCAATGTTCTCACTTACAATTATTTTGGAATGATATATGGGGAATGATTTGTAAATTACTGTCTATAACGGACACTCTGTCTTATGCAATTGTCATATATGGATCCTGTGCTTTACAGGTGCCTCTGGATAAATATGGTACTAAATTGCTTAAAGCGTTATTATTATTAGCGATCAAAACGATATTATCTTGCTGGAAAGATTTTTCATCAATTAATTATAATATGTGGTGGAATACTGTATGCTTATATTCCAAATATGAATATGTTGCTGCGGAGAAAACTAATTCCCTAACTCACTTTCGAAACATTTGGTCACCAGTAATGGACTACTGCAAAAGTGATTGATGTTGCATGGACATGGGTATAATGATAAGGCTATCTTAGCTGATTATTATGGCTAACTATACACTGTAATGACATGTTAACTTATAGATGGTTATTCAAGTTTTGTTATGTTTTTCTTTGTTATGGAAAAAAATTTAATAAAAAAGATTGAACACAAAAAAAGAATGATGTGGTCTACTAGGTCGAAGGCACAACTTAGGTCCAGTTGCAAAATCATGGCACTGGTACCTTGACTAAGAAGGGAATGTAGATGATTTAGTAGCGAGGCCTGTATGATGTATGATAGCTAACTGATGGTTTGTGGGCAATCTTGAAGAGACTGTTGTGGTTGTTGGTTCTTATAGATCAATATAGACGAATATAGTCCACTTCTCCCTCCGTATTCGCTGCGATAGGGGATTAACAGCCCCGCGGGTACAGAAAAACTGCCAATAACTTTTCATATGTTATTCGCTGTTTTCTATTAAAAACCATCGTGAATAGGGTGAAACCGCGAATAACACGGTAGGAGACCTGACCTGTTCCCGAAGGAGAGGCGAAACATGGCAAAGAAAGTGCTGGGAATCGGCGATTTTTCTCTGTCAACGCTTGGAATCGGCGATTTCTCTTTTCAAGCTGACGTAATTTGGAGGGGGGAGCCAGCAAGCTAAAAACAGCAAGTAATCGAAATCGCGATTGCTGAAACCGCGAATACGGAGGGAGAAGTGTAGACATTGCTAGAGCTATTTAGATGCATATAAATATAGATTATATAGAATCCAATTCAAATTCCACTGCCTGATATTCAAAGCATTACACGGCTCTTCCCCCTCCTATCTAAATAACCGCTTAAACCAAATCTCCACCTCAAGACACAGAAGAACCTCGAACCCTTTCGCCTTCCCCCCACTCAAAGGCACACAACGCAAGAAAATGTTTGACAACCTTCTGGCAACACAAGCAGCAAAAATCAACCATTCCATCTCCAATCTCATGACAATATCAGACAACTTCAAAACATTCAGAAAAGAAATCAAAACCCTGCTTTTCAAAAAATTCATCCAAATATCTTAACCCCTCCTCTTTTACCTCCAGAAGATTCACCTACCTTCAGATAACCTTCCCCCAAATTACCCACCTTAACACCTTCCAATTAAACAAATACCATAAATAGATTGTAACCTACCCTCTCTAACTGCATTCCATATGTATTTTTCATACAGTTCTTCACTGTCAGTTTAATTTCCATCCTATAAGTTCACATAGAATTTTTCTTTTTTCAACCATCTTTATTTTCTCTTCTTTATTAATTTCCAGGTACTTTAGTTAGATTGTGAGCCTTCGGGACAGTAAGGGAATTTTTTAAGTACCTTCTTACTTCTCATTTATAATCTTAATGTATATTTTCTTCAAACCGCTTAGAACCTAAAGGATATAGCGGTATATAAGAAATAAATTACATTACATTACATTACATTACTTAGTTGTAATGGTTAATCTATGTAGAAGGGCGCAAATATCGCATACTTAGAATGGTTAATTGTAATAGCATAACATAACATTGTGTTTCTTAACTGCGTAACCATAAGTTCTACACGGTTTACAAAAGATTATAAACTAAAGACACTTTAAGAATGACAGAAAGAAATTATTTAACTAGTAATCTTCTGTAAACATAGCATACATTTATAAAAATGTAATAATGCAAATGAAAACACGCAATGGCGTAATAAGGGGGGACGGAGAGTGATCCGCCCTGGACGACATGTTGGTGGGGGTGCTGGCCCCCCTCCTCCACTGGCCCCCCCTCCTCCCTCTTCCCCTTCGCAGAAGTGCTTCATTTCATTGTCGCGTCTTCACGGACAAGGTTTTATTTATTTTTATACCATTGAGTGAATACTGACCTGGACCCCTGAAGAAGGCTTTTTTCCGAAACACGGTCTGTATCACGCTACACGTCAGCTATTCCTGAAGTGGAGATGATTTCACTTTGGATTTCCATTTTCATCCGACTCGTTATCATAAACGCCTCATCAAGATCTTTCTATTCCACAGTCTCTTCTTTTGTGCTTTGGACTTCCCACTCTTCCCCCTCGCCACGCCCGCGCCTCCTGTTCCCTTCCCCCGCACCTCTAGTTGTTCCCCACCTCGAGCAGCAACTTTAGCGTGCTCCTCACGGCCGCGTCTTCTCTCCCGCCAATGTCACTTCTAGCCAAGCAGCTAAGAGGCCGACAACAGTCAGAGTGGAATCTATCTGAAGCTATATTTAAAATCCATTACGGTGGCTTGATGCCAGCGTCGGAGGATCTCTGTGGGGCCTACCCTCTCTCCCCCTCTCCTCGGCGGACTTGCATTCCAGCTGTGTGGTTGGACACATTGAAGGGAAACTTCACTTCAGGGGTCAGCTGTTGGCGGCGCGTGGCCTTGCCTGTCCGGTGACTGGTGTCATGGTGGGCTTCATTGGTGTAGTTCCTGGTCCTGCTTCTTTGGTGGTGGCCTGTTGACCTGGCTCTGCAGACTGAACTTACTATCAAGCCGCCTCAGAGACTTTTCTATCTCTTAAAGTTGCTTTATTTTATTTTTAATTTTTAATCGTCTGTCATTATTTCTATTTTCTATTTCTTTGATTTTTGATCTTGCAAATGTATTACATATTTTTATTTTAATCAGGTACTTTAGCTAGATTGTGAGCCTTCGGGACAGATAGGGTCGTTTTTCTCAAGTCCCTAATTTCATTTTAGTTTGATACATTGTAAAAACCGCTTAGGTCAGTAAAATGCAGGAGCAGTAGATCAAATCTTAACTAAACATAAACATTCCCCTTAACTCTATCCATGATATCCTGTTTGTCTGTCTTGTCTGTTTAGATCAGTAGTCTCAAACTCGCGGCCCGGGGGCCACATGCGGCCCGCCAGGTACTATTTTGAGGCCCTCGGTATGTTTATCATAATCACAAAAGTAAAATAAAACAGTTTCTTGATCATATGTCTCTTTAGCTATAAATGACAATATTATTATTAAGACTTAGCCAAAAGGAAAGATTTATAAACTATAAAGAGTTTTACCTCATGCAAAATTGTCATTTCTTTAATACGACATTAACTATTTTTTTTCTGCGGCCCTTCAAGTACCTACAAATCCAAAATGTGGCCCTGCAAAGGGTTTGAGTTCGAGACCTCTGGTTTAGATTGTAAGCTCTTTGGAGCAGGGACTGTCTTCTTTGTGACTCTGTACAGTGCTGCATACGTCTAGAAGCACTCTAGAAATAATAATAGTGGTGTGAAGAGTTTCAGTCTTTGGGAAGCAGAGCTGAGATTGTGATGTCATAATACCTCATTCCACCAATAAGAGCCAATCTCCTCAGTGATGTCACAATGGCTTGATTTTCCTGTACTCCCCTCTGCCCTCCAACCCAGCCAGCAGATTAACGATTTCTATTCCTTTAATTTTTGATCTTGGAAATGTATTATATGTTGTTATTACTTATTTTTAGTTTATCAGGTACTCTAGCTAGATTGTGAGACTTCGGGGACAGATAGGGTCATTTTTCTCAAGTACCTAATTTCATTTTAGTTTGATACATTGTAAACCGCTTAGGTCAATAAAATAACGGATGTCTTTGAAAATGGCTCTGAATTGACTCCCCTGTCATTAATAGTGTTATAGTAGCTCCCAATAAAGATAAAGATATCCTCAAACATACCAGACACATGGAGAGTAAATTTATATGCAATCTCTCTTTTACCCGGATGCTGGCATAGGCACGCAAAACTGGGCCCCAAAACTGGGACCCAGTTGTACACTGGAACAGCTCCAACACCCAAAACGAATAGTGTTCCCCCCAGAGGACAGGAAGGCGGAGGGACCCAGTGGATTCATACCAGTAAGGGAAAAAGAATACGAAGCGTTGCAGAGTAAAGCTTGATGTTATGAGGGGTGGGACTTCTCCAGTCTTGAAACGGGGCCAAAGGCGAGAACCTAGGTCCTGATGCTCCAATGTCACCGTTAAAATCCTAAGGCTTCGAAAAACCAAATTATCCACAAAAAAAGGAAAAACTATGCCAAAAAACAAGTGGTGACGGCTTTAAACTCCCTGTGAGATCACCCCAGCGTCTGAGCAATAATGATAACGTTAATAATATTAAAGGGACTTCAGTAAGGGCTCAGGCAACCCTGAGGTTCAAATTTAGACCCAGGCGGATGGTCATTGGTGACTAGCACCAGATAGAAATCTAAATAAACATAACCCGAACATCATAGCATCCCTACAACATTATTTAAAAAAAAATAAATGCTCATACATATTTATATCATAATTGTGAATCTATATGAAATGAAATCTATTTTTATTATATTACTAGTCTTTAAGCCCATTACATTAACGGGTGCTAGAATAGATGTGTCTGTCTGTCTGTGTTTCTTTATCTCTCTCTCCTTGGCCGCTATCTGTGTCCTTCTGTCTCCCCCCCCCCCCAAGCAGCCCCCCTTTTCCTCTCCCTGTCTGTCCATGGCCCCTTCTGTCTTCCCCCCAGAGCAAAGCTGTCTGTCCCCAACACACCTCCCACCAAAAGCAGCCCCCTTTCCCTCTCCCTATCTCTCCATGGCCCCCTTCTTTCTCCCCCCAGCACACCCCTCCCCCAAAGCAACCCCCTTTCCCTCTCCCTGTCTCTCCATGGCCCCTTCTGTCTTCCCCCAGAGCAAAACTGTCTGTTCCCAGCACACCTACCCCCAAAGCAGCCCCCTCTCCCTATCTCTCCATGGCCCCTTCTGTCTCCCCCCAGCACACCCCTCCCCCAAAGCAGCCCCCTTTCCCTCTCCCTATCTCTCCATGGCCCCTTCTGTCTCACCTCAGCACACCCCTCCCCCCAAAGCAGCCCCCTTTCCCTCTCCCTCTGGCCCCCTGAATTAATCCCCCTGCTTACCCTCCCTCCATCCCGGCGTCTTCTGGCCTGTTCCTCTTCAAAGCAGGCTGTGATCGTGGTGGCCGGCCCCAGCGAACTTCGCAGGCCGCTCCCCAACCCGGAAGCATGCTCCCCCCCCCCTCAACACGATCCCGTGCATCAGAGGGAACGTGCCACCGAGGCCGGAAAGTGGCCTGCGAGGCCCGCCAAAGCCGGGCAAGATCGCAGGCTGCCCCGAAGAGGAGGATCAGTGGCAGCAGCGGTGAGCGAGGGCAGGAGGTATGTTCCAGCTTGCTTCGGGTGGTGAGGTGAGGGTGGGAGGTGTGTTGAGCTTGCTTCGGGTTGGTGAGGGCGGGAGGAGGCTAGTGGCCAGAGTGATCCCTGGCCGGGTTCTAAAATGGAACACGGCCACGGATCACATACCACAGCGGCAGGAATCACGCTTTTTTAAAAGTGCATGCGCCGCTAACGTTTTATTATATAGGATATTTAAATATTTCCTTCAATAAAATGTTATAAATTAAAATTAATGCTCATGCCAATAAATGCAACGGCACTGAGAATGATTTCAAACAGGAAAGAAAAGACTGAGAAGCGCTTCAAACACCCCAGAACAATAACCTTCAAAAAGAATCAATAATGAAAATTCAAAACATAAATTTGAACTGTTAAAATCCTGCAGGTTGCTGTGGCGCTGGTGAATTATCCGATTTGAAAACGGCGACCAATGTTGATAAAGGAAAGCAACAGCGGCAGAGTAGGGCAGGAGGTTCTTGATCCGGTGTGCCAGCTGTGTACCCCAGCAACAGCAGCTATAAACTTAAATTCAGTCATTGCAGGACCTTCCTGCGCCTGCCGTCTCTGCTCCGGAACAAGGAAGTGACATCGGAGGGGATGGATCAGCAGCCACGGGGAGGTGCAGGAAGGTCCCGTGATGACTGAATTTAAAGTTTACTGCTGCTGCTGGTTCAGGAAAGTAGCAGCGGCAGATTAGGGTAGGAGGTTGCGGACTCAGTGTACCGGCTGTGCACCAAATTAGATCACAGCCCCTCCCTCCCTGCCCCGCCCTAGGTACACCACTGCCATAGGCCATTGTTGAGCTGGCTTGGAGAAATTCACAGCTTACTCCTAGGATAAGCAGCATAAAATCTTTTTCTCCTTAGGATCTTGCCAGGTACTTGGGACCTGGGTTGGCCACTATTGGAAACAGGATACTGGGCTCGATGGACCTTCGGTCTGTCCCAGTATGTTCTTATGTGAGCCAAGTATAGGATAATCAAGCCACTGTGACATCACTGATGAAGTTGGCTCTTAGGCATTGGTGGAATGAGGCATTGTGACATCACAATCTCAGCTCTGGAATGTTGCTACTCTTTGGGTTTTTGGCAGGTACTAGTGACCTGGATTGGCCACCGTGATGATGGGCTACTGGGCTAGTGGGAACATTGGTCTGACCCAGTAAGCATACTGGGCTTGATGGACCTTCGATCTGTCCCAGTATGGCAGCTGTTATGTTCTTTCGTGAGCTAAGTACAGGAGAGTCAAGCCATTGTGACATCACTGCTGAGGTTGGCTCTTAGGCATTGGTGGAATGAGGCATTATGACATCACAATCTCAGCTCTGGAATGTTGCTACTCTTTGGGTTTCTGCCAGGTACTTGGGACCTGGGTTGGCTACTGTTGGAAACAGAATAGTGGGCTTGATGGACCTTCTGTCTGTCCCAGTGACATCACTGATGAGGCTGGCTCATAGGCATTGGTGGAATGAGGCATTATGACATCATAATCTCAGCTCTGGAATGTTGCTGCTCTTTGGGTTTCTCCCAAGTACTTGGGACCTGGGTTGACCACTGCAGGAAACAGGATACTGGGCTTGATGGACCTTCTGTCTGTCCCAGTGACATCACTGATGAGGCTGGCTCATAGGCATTGGTGGAATGAGGCATTATGACATCACAATCTCAGCTCTGGAATGTTGCTACTCTTTGGGTTTCTGCCAGGTACTTGGGACCTGGGTTGGCCACTGTTGGAAACAGGATACTGGGCTTGATGGACCTTCTGTCTGTCCCAGTGACATCACTGATGAGGCTGGCTCATAGGCATTGGTGGAATGAGGCATTATGACATCATAATCTCAGCTCTGGAATGTTGCTGCTCTTTGGGTTTCTCCCAAGTACTTGGGACCTGGGTTGACCACTGCAGGAAATAGGATACTGGGCTTGATGGACCTTCTGTCTGTCCCAGTGACATCACTGATGAGGCTGGCTCATAGGCATTGGTGGAATGAGGCATTATGACATCACAATCTCAGCTCTGGAATGTTGCTATTCTTTGGGTTTCTGCCAGGTACTTGGGACCTGGGTTGGCTACTGTTGGAAACAGAATAGTGGGCTTGATGGACCTTCGGTCTGTCCCAGTATGGCGATTCTTATGTTCTTATGAGCGATCATGCAGAAAACCACGCGGCGAGCTGTTTTCTGCATCGGGCTGGCAAATGCGACCGTCGCGAAACCAGTCCACCAAACTGGTTTAGTGACGATCGTCAGACTGATTGCTGACTAGTGGGTCTAGCGCTATAATAGTACCTTAAGATAAAAACCAGCCCTCGCCGTTTCTAAAATCAAGGCTGCAGTCACTCCGTGCTGATGTTTGCTGAGGAGAATAACAGGTTTCCCGACTCAAAAGATAAATATTGAGTGAAGAAAAAGTTAAATCAATAAATCTCAGAGGGGACAATATGTTTTGATGATCCCTGAAAGCAAATGTTATTTACTGAACTCCCTCATACAATGGTGACATGTTACCTTCTGTATTTATCTATTATCCTCATTGTGTCCTTAGTGACAGGAATCTGTCAAGAGCCAATGAATGGGACTCGTACAACAACACTTTCATTTCATCTTTTCAAGCCGATGTGGAACCAGTGCGAAAGCTACAAAAGGTGATCTTTTTTTGTTTGTTTTCTTTGTTCTTGTTTCTTTGTTTTTAGACCTGTGAAAGTACATAGTCAAGGCCCCATCACTAAAAAAAAAATATACTTATGTACACAAATATCTTTTGCTTTTCATACGAGGGTCATTTCATAAATAATGCACACTATTTTTTTTTTTAATTTACATGGGTTTTGGTTTTTTTTCCCCAAGTATTTCTTTACAGTCCTTCAATATAGTCTCCCTGCTTTGCAATGACCTAGTCGCAACGTTCGGGAAGCTTCATTATTCCACCCAAGACATCATTTTTTTTTTTTTAAGTTGCCAAATGGCTCGGGTACCGGCGGAAGAAAGCTCTTCCAGAGTTGCAAAACGATGTCCGCACATAGGTTGTTTCAACTTTGGAAAAAGGTCGAAGTCTGGTGGACTCGTGTCTGGACTGTAGGGAGCAGGAGGTGACACCTCCCAGCCGTATCTGCGTAGTTTTTCAATGACGGCATTCCCTATGAGCGGGCGAGCGTTGTCGTGAAGAACGAGTGGCCCAGCCAAGAGCAACTGAGGTCGAGGTTTGTGCATTTTTCTGCGCATTTTTTGCAAAAAAATCACGATAGTACACTACTGTGACACTTCTTCCTGTGATGATGATGCCTTCGTGATCATAAGCAAAAATCATCATTTTTTTGACTTTTGATTGAGCTCGTCGAAATTTTTTGGGTTGTGGGGAAGATGGAGCTCTCCACTCATCATTGAAAAACTACGCAAATATGGCTGGGAGATTTATATTCTTTGGAAAAGTCATCAAGGTCCTTTTTTGGAAATTTAATTGTCTAGATAAATGAATCAAAATGATTTTTTTTTTTTTTCTTAAATCACAAACTGTAATTTACTTTTAATACAGATGAATCCAAATGACATTTTCTGCTTGGTCAGCTGTGCTGATACAGCTTATCAGAAGTTATATAAAAAAATTGTGATTTAATATTTCAGTCTGTGCTAGAATGCTCCTTCATGTCTAAGACTGTTTATTAGATTTTCTTCTAATAAAGCCAAAACAGAAGATATAATTCCCTTCAGATGAGTGATTGTTTTCTTTAAGTCTTTCTAAGTTTTTCCATAAAAGAAAATTGCTTACTATAAATTGAAAAGGAATACTCAAGGCTTCCAGGCTGCTCTGCATTTTAAATAATTTCACACCTCCTCTTGCCTATATTATCTTTTATTGCTAGCTTGCTTTAAACTTTTGGAGAAAGAAAGATCTGACAGTGAAAAAATCTGAGTTTTAGCACCTCCTGAAATCCCAGTTCAGTGAGCGCATCGGATTCACATTTTGAAGAACTAAGGCCAGTACTGGGCAGACTTGCACGGTCTGTGTCTGTACATGGCCGCTTGGGGGGAGGATGGGCTGGGGAGGGCTTCAATGGCTGGGAGACTGTAGATCAGGGGTCTCAAAGTCCCTCCTTGAGGGCCGCAATCCAGTCGGGTTTTCAGGATTTCCCCAATGACTATGCATGAGATCTATTTGCATGCACTGCTTTCAATGCATAGTCATTGGGGAAATCCTGAAAACCCGACTGGATTGCGGCCCTCGAGGAGGGACTTTGAGATCCCTGGTGTAGATGGACTGGAGTGAGCTTTGACGGAGACTTCAGAAGTTGGAACCCAAGCACAATACCGGGCAAAGCTTTGGATTCTTGCCCAGAAATAGTTAAGAAGAAGAAAAAAATTTAAATTGAATCAGGTTGGCCAGGTTGCCGTCATCTACTATGTTACATTATTTGTTTATTTCTTTGGATTTGGTTCACACTTTTTCTGCAGCAGACCAAAGCAAAAGACATCTGAAGTTACTAACCAGAGGCCATCTCTTAAGCATTGAGACGTAGGGCTCCTTAGCGCACGCTGTTCTGCGCATTAAAGCCCTAGCGCATCTTTGTAAAAGGAGCCCTTAGGGTTCCTTTTACTAAGGTGCGCTAGCGTTTTTAGCGCACGCAGGCTATTACCGCATGCTACGCGGCTAGAACTAATGTCAGCTCAATGCTGGCATTAAGGTCTAGCGCACGCTATTCCGTGCGGTAATGCTCTAACGCAACTTAGTAAAAGGAGCCCTTAGTAAGACAAGTGTTTATAGGTAACTCTATAAGCCACGATTGAGATGGCTTGGGGAAATCCACTGCTTATGATAAGCAGCATAAAATCTGTTTTACTACTTGGGATCTAGCTATGTACTTGGGTCCTGGGTTGACCACTGCAGGAAACAGGATACTGGGCTTGATGGACCTTCTGTCTGTCCCAGTGACATCACTGATGAGGCTGGCTCATAGGCAATGGTGGAATGAGGCATTATGACATCACAATCTCAGCTCAGAAATGCAAATAGTTTATCAAGAAATCTCTTATATCGACAAAATGTTATGCTTAGAGAAACAAACAGATGATTTCCTCGAGTGAGCCTGTTTGGTTTGTTTGTTTGCTGGAGAAACGGAATTGCGGGAGTGTTCCAAGACAGTTTGGAAGGTATCTTAAGTCATGTTCCTGACAGTAGCCCTTCTCCGGAAAGGAATACCTGGTAAACAATGTTCAAAACGTGAAGACAGGCAAGTAGGAGCCAGACCAAATAAGGACTTGAAACAAATGCAACCAAACTTAAACAGTGTTCTTGCCTCAAAAGGCAACCAATGTAACTGTTGATAAAATGGTCGCATTTTTTCAGACCATTGTGACCTCACTGTTGAGGCTGGCTCTTAGGCATTGGTGGAATGAGGCATTATGACATCACAATCTCAGCTCTGGAATGTTGTTACTCTTTTGGTTTCTGCCAGGCACTTGGTACCTGGATTGGGTACTGTTTGAAACAGGACACTGGGCTTGATGGACCTTTGGTCTGTCCCAGTATGGCAATTCTCATGTTCTTATGTTCCTGCAGATCTGCCCCATTTCAGCATCTTGCATCCATTAGAACTAGAGAGTTGCACGGGGACAGAAATCCCACCCGTCCCCGCCAGGATCCTCTCCGTCCCCACCCATCCCCACAAGGAATTACCTCCATCCCCGCCCGTCCCCATAAAAAGCATCAATTACTTCTGACAGGATCGTCAATTCCACAGTTTCTTTTGTGTTTGCGCTGCTGTTTTCCTTGTGGTATCTCTTTGGTGGAACCCTTTTTTTGTTTTCTGTTCAGGTAATTAACTTATAAACCCCTCTTTTTCTAAGGCTGACGTGTCCATTATATTATATGGACGAACCCTGCTTCCAAAACCTTCCATCCCCGTGGGAGTCCCGTTGGCTAGAGGGGGGTCCCCGTGGGAGTCCCATGGGTTAAGGGGGATTCCCGTGGGAACCCCGTGGGACCCGCGGGATTCCCGCGATCCCCGTTCCCGTGCAGACCTCTAATTAGAACTCCTTTTTTTTTTTTTTTTTGCACTGAAAAATTAGTGCAGAAGTAGTGCCTTATGATTGGCGCTATATAGAGAATTTCTTCCTTAGTGTGCTAGCTGGTTAATGCTTTTATGCCCACTCTCTGCCCATGCCATTCGCCCCAAGAAAAAAAACTCTGAAAAATCCAGTATCATGTGCTTCAGCACACAGTAACAGTGAAACTCCCAGAAACCCAATATCTGTTCGCATGGTAGCCTGTTTCTGGGTGTTGATCCCATGTTAAATGCTTAATGCACTTTAGTGAAAGCAAAGAAGCTGCTTTTACAGACTCAGAATGATCAGATCTCTGGCAAAAATCCTGGAACCATCATCAATGAATGTTTTAATTCACTGGCTTATCATCTCAAAAATAGACTATTGTAACTCTTTATATAAGGGAATCTGTCAGAAAGACATTAGGCGCCTTAAGTTAATACAAAATAATGCCATCAAAGTGATTACAAACACTGGAAAATACGAACACGTTACCCCTCTTTTTTAAAAAAAAAGCCCACTGGCTTCCGTTCCCAACATAGGATAACTTATAAAATTGTCCTTTTATCGAAAACCCTCAAAACTAAAGAACCAGCTTTCCTCGACAAAAATCTTATAAGTAAAACCTTGGTTTGCGAGCATAATTCGTTCCCGAAGCATGCTTGTAATCCAAAGCACTTGTATATCAAAGCGAATTTCCCCTTAGGAAATAATGGAAACTCAGACGATTCGTTCCACAACCCAAAAACTTCAATACAAAATACTATACGTCCTCGCTCATTTAGAACAGTCACTACATTCCCGCAGTGTCAGAGAGATAAGAACCATCGGCTCAGTTGTGACGATGTGACGCGTGTATACTGTATGTACTTGTACTGCAAGACCTTGCTTGGGTTCATAGACAACGGCGCGAAAGACAAAAGCACGCGCCGACAATTCAGCGCAGCGCGCACCGCCGCACCACTCTAAATTACAGTTTTTAGGGGCTCCGACGGGGGGTTTTGTTGGGGAACCTCCCCAGTTTACTTAATAGACATCGCGCCGGCGTTATGGGGGGTTTGGGGGGTTGTAACCCTCCACATTTTACTGTAAACTAAACTTTTTCCCTAAAAACAGGGAAAAAGTGAAGTTTTCAGTAAAATGTGGGGGGTTACAACCCCCCACAACACGGCGCGATGTCTATTAAGTAAAGTGGGAGGGTTCCCCCCCCCCCTGCCCCCCCCACACACCCCCGTCGGAGCGCTAAAAACAGTAATTTAGAGCGGCGCGCACTGCGCTCAATTGTCTGGGCACGCCTTTGTCCCGGCGCGCTTTTGACCTGACACCCCTTGCTTGTATATCAAGTTAAAATTTAATCAAATGTCTTGCTTGTCTTGCAAACCAAGTTACTTGCAATCCAAGGTTTTACTGTACTTTATGAATCTAGTGGATTCTTAAGATCCTCTGGACAACATAAGAACATAAGAATTGCCGCTGCTCAGTCAGACCAGTGGTCCTTCGTGCCCAGCAGTCCGCTCCTGCGGTGGCTCCTAGGTCAAGGACCTGAGCCCGAACTGAGTCTAGCCTTACCTGCATAGATTCTGGTCTAGCAGGAACTCGTCTAACTTGGTCTTGAGTCCCTGGAGGGTGTTTCCCCCTACGACAGCCTCCGGAAGAGCGTTCCAGTTTTCCACCACTCTCTGGGTGAAGAAGAACTTCCTTACGCTTCCATCTGCTCCGGGCTCCTTCACTAAAAATAATAAATGCCCGTAGATCAACAATATTGTCGGTTACGGCATCTACGCTTTGGAATGCGTTACCTGCTCATCTTCGGGCAGAGCAAAATTTAGACAAATGTAAAGGAGCTTTACAAAGCTTCCTATTCACTGATGCTTTTGACGAATGATCCCGCTACTCTTTTCTCATTGGTCTCCTTACACCCTCTTTTACTAAGGTGCGCTAATCGAATTAGCACACGCTAAATGCTAACGCTAATGGTAATCGGTTAGCGCACCTTAGAGAAAGAGGGCCTCGGTCCTTTTGTTTTACGTTCTCTCTCCTGCATTTATTGTCGTTCTCCCCCCCCACCCCACCCGCTCCTGCTCATTCTTAGTACGTGTAATTTGTGCATTGTGCTTTGTGTTTTTAACTTTGTTCTTACCCCTCGAGCGCTTATCAAATACCAAGGCCTCCTTTTACAAAACTCCGATAGCAGTTTCTAGTGCAGGGAGCCGCGCTGAAGGGCCCGCGCGGCTCCCGACACTGATAGGAACTCGGTGAGCGTTCGATCTAATTTACAGTCAACTTAGAAACTTGGAAGGCGCCAACTTTTCAAAATGATTAGGGGGCGGGGAGTGCTCATCTCGGCACATATTACCCTGTCTACAAAAAGGAAAACCAAGTTCCTTATAAACGTACCCTTTTAGGCATAACCGTTCCTTACCCAATCACGGAAGAGAGATTGAGCCCTGCTTGGGCAACGATTTGAATTTCCTGCAAGAGGAATAAAAATGGAAAGATAAGGGCAGAGAATAAAGAATTTTGGGGCCCATCTGTAGGCGATAACCGGTGATATCAATATTTTATTACAATGTACGACGTCTAGGAACTGTACATTATTAGAACGAAGACCATTAACCAACTGAAAAATTTACAACCCCCAGATGTGCATTCCAGTCAGACAAGTATATTAACCAAGCTGATTTAAAGGCCCCAATTGTGAGAAAGGAATTATATTTATTCCAATGTAACAAACAAGTCTGCAAGCAGTTTAAACTGACAGGCCGCATTATGCCACAGTAAATCAGAAACATTAAAAGCCTCCCATCTCTTATAAAATGGAAAGTTTTATATAATTGAATCTAGATGTTTCTCTATTCCACAGAAAATTGTTGTTAGCACATTTGAAGCGTTTGATATCTTTCGGTTTCGTGCAGCAAGGAACATGCAAATGCGAATTGGTTGTTTACACTTTCCAAAAAAAAAAAAAAAAGTGTATAGGAATACGTCATGAAGTTACTAAGTAGTACTTCAGAGAAAAAAAATAAACATTTTTCGCTCGGCATATAATTAAGCTCTAGAATTTGTTGCCCGTGGATGCAGTAAAAGCAGTTAGGGGCTAATTCCGGAAGCGGCATCTGCCACGGAAGGCGCTTCAATCGCCAATGACAATATAATTTCCAAAGTGTCACCGTTTGACAGTCTGTGCGGTTATTCTGTTTCTCAGACCGTGTCGGTGCTTTACTGTGAAAAAAACTTTTATATAATATTTAATCACTAAGCAAACCGATCGTGTACCGATCGGTTTGCGACACCTTCACGAGCAAATTTCCCTCGGGCCCGATTCACTTGCCTCTCCTGCGATCCGCTTCGACTCCGTGCATGCAAACGAGGAGAAACGCATGCAAACTGGATAGCGACGCGATTCATCAACCAAAAATTTAAAACCGATTGGGCTGGCCGTTCAACCCAAGAAAACGTCTTTCCGACTCTCCAGCCCTGTTGTCTGCACGCCCTGAGGTGCTTCTCCTGCCCTCTCTGCCTCATGCTCTTCTCTTGCCTGCCGCCCCGATGAAAAAAGCAAAAAATAAAAGTCGCAGCCCGAGAACCTCCTGCAGCCCCGACTCTCCCACTGCCCCGAACGCCTGCCTGACTGCCCCAAAAACTGCCTGCCTCGATCGCCTGCCTGCTCCCACCCTTCCCCACAGTGCAAGCCTGTGGTTTTAACCCGTGGGCTTTTAAGCGGGTTAAAACCACGGGCTTTTAACATTAAAAAAAGAAGAAAAAATCTAAGCCAGACCTGGAGGTCACGGCAGCCACATATTCCCTCCTGCCATGTGAAACCCCTCCTGGCCGGGCCCGGCCAACCTCAATCCCTGTACTTTAACCTAGGTAGGCCTGCTGACGGGCCCGGCCCACCCGCTCCCCCTGTATCTTTCAAAATCATTGGGAGCAGGAGGGGTGCTCAGACCCTCCTGCTCCACGCATCCTCCGCCGAGTGCGGCCTTAGGCCACGCCCCGATGCATCATCTGATGCACAGGGAAGGGTCTTAAGGCCCTGATTGGCTGAGGCACCCCGGGCTCCTCCCAGGAGAGAAACCTGAGGCACCTCAGCCAATCAGAGTCTTAGGAGCAGCCTTAGGAGCAGCAGGAGCAGGAGGGCTTTGCGCTTCCTCCTGCTCCTGAAGATGTGCATGGGGAGGCCTAAGGAGCTGGAAGGACCAGGCACCCCTCCTGCTCCTGAAGATGGAGCCGAGGCGGCCTAAGGAACAGGAGGGACCAAGCACCCCTCCTGCTTCCAACGATTAGTAAGGTACGCCGGGCGTGTGGGTCGGGCATGGCTACCTGGCTCGACCTGGGGTTGGCCGGTCAGGGTTGATCAAGGGGTTGTCAGTCCAGGCCGGGGTGTTGGACTACTGCAGACTCTCCTGCCTACCCTGCTCTGCCTGATCTCTCCTGCCTGCTCGCCCCGGCTCTCCTACTCTCTGCCGTCGTTCCCCGCAGTGCAGGCTTGCTTTAAAAGCATGGGCTTGCACTGCGGGGAAGGGCGGCAGAGAGCAGGAGAGTCAGGACGAGCAGGCAGAAGAGATCGGGGCAGAGCAGGGCAGGCGGGAGAGATCAGGGCATAGCCCTAAAAGCAGTGACAGGAGGCTGCTTCTCCTGCCACTACTGTCAGGAGCCCCGCATGAGCGGGGATCGCACATTTGGGTTCATAGACAAAACCGTGGAAGACAAAGGCGCGCGCCAACAATTGAGCGCAAGACGGAGGCGCACGCCGAAGAAAATGACAGTTTTTAGGGGCTCCAATGGGGGGTTTTGTTGGGGAGACTCCCCAATTTACTTAATACAGATCGCGGCAGCATTGTGGGTGGTTGTAACCCCCATTATACTGTAAACTTAACTTTTTCCCTGTTTTTAGGGAAAAAGTGAAGTTTTCAGTAAAATGTGGGGGGTTACAACCCCCCAAACTCCCCACAACGCGGCGCGATCTAAAGTAAAGTGGGGGTTTCCCCCCACATACCCCCGTCGGAGCCCCTAAAAACAGTTATTTTCTTCGGCGCGCGCCTCCATGCTGCGCTCGGTTGTCGGCGCGCGCCTTTGTCTTCGGCGGTTTTGACCTGACACCCACATTTGCGATCCCTGCTTGCAAATGGGGGTGTTCCTCCGATCGCCCCCATTTGAATATTCTTCTTTAGTGAATCTCTCGGACCTGCCCGAATTGGAAAGGGATTGGTCCGATTTGGGCAGGTTAGTGAATCTAGCCCTAAGTGTGTTTGCACTATTTATCTGATTTTCACCACACACGCGAAGACTCTATGATGGTGTGGTGCGCTGGGTTGTGACCTGCGCACGGGTTGTAGTATTGAACGTTTTCTACGTTCGTTTGACTTATCAATCCACACTGAGGTCTTCTCACTAAATTATTTAAGTTCATATTAATCACAGTTCATGCACTCCACAGACTGTCAAACAGTGACATTTTAGAACTTATATTGTTATTGTTTTTAAGTTATTTTAAATTAAACTAAAACTCAGTTTTATAGAACGAGTCGTCAACCAAGAGGAGCTCGACTCGGTTTACAATAATGTAACACATAATACATAAATTTGAAAAGAAAAGTAGACTGAAATAGTTAATTTCCAAAATGTTTAGCAAACAAAAATGTTTCCAGAACTTTCCGGAATAGAGCAAAAGAACCTGAACTTCTTAATGTAAACGGTAAAGCATTCCAGAATTTGGTTAATTTGAAAGCAAGAGAATGACTAAATCTCTTAAAGGTTCTGTTTTTACCACTGAGAGAGGGAAATATAAGTTGTTGTTTTTTTGAGTTCCAGTAATTTTATTGGTTTTATGAACAGTATAATACAGAAATATAAGAGAAGCTTCCTAAAAACTACGGAAGTAATGTAAGTTTAAATTTTTGAGAACTTCTGGCAAGATGAGATCTAAGAACATTCCAGTCTAAAGGGATCAAAGTGGCAAAAAATGCCAAATAGGATCTTAAATGCAATACAAATGCACTTCGATTGAATTCGGAGATACGCTGGAAGCCAATGGAATTCTATCGTTTTGGGGGTTTTACTTTTCTGGCGTTTCAATCACCCACAGGTGCCACTTTCAGAATTGCTGCCTGATGATATCCTGGGCGACAGAAATGTAGGCCAGGGTTTCACATTTTTTAGCACCTAGGCTCAGGTCAGAATCGCGGCCAGCGGCGCATAGTGGCACTGAAGTCTGGTGCCGCCCCCTTCTGGGCTTCAATGTTACTTTGTACTGCTTGCTGCCAGGGAGATAAGCACCAGAGAATGACACGGTGATAAAATTCATCACCGTCCCCGTCCCCGCGGATAACCGCGGGAAACCATCTTCATGTCATTCTTTAAGGAGAGAGGGAAAAATCAGAGTATAATTGGGCACAACCACTGACCCGCAAGCTTTGCTTTGAAGAATGCTGGTGTAGAAGGACTGAGGTTGAGACAGACACTACAGAATGACAGTCTCTGGTATCCAGAGCAGATATTGTGATGTCATAATGCCTCATTCCACCAGAGCCTAAGAGCCAATCACATCAGTGATGTCACACTGGCTTCATTATCCTTGGCTCCCATAAGAATCAGAGTATGAATGGCCACAACCACTGACCCGCAAGCTTTGCTTTGAAGAATGCTGATGTAGAAGGACAGAGGATGAAATAGACACTAGAAAATGACATGGGATTATTTCCCGCGGTTATCCGCGGGGACGGGAACGGTGATGAATTTTGTCACCGTGTCATTCTCTAAATAAGCACCACTTGGGGAAGCTGCTTAGTGGCAGATTTTTTTTTTTTTTAATCAGCTTTTAATTGGTTTTAAATGACGCGGTCAATTACCGCATTGTTTATCACCAATTAAAACAATTAAGTTAGGCAGCGGTAGGACACGTAGCGTCACTTAACCTTTGGTAAGTGTGGCTGAATTTAAGAAAGGTTTGGACGAATTCCTTGAGGAAAGGTTCATAAGCTGTTAGTATTAATAGTGATAGACCAGTCTCTGGATCAGTGGTATAGCAAGGGAGGGGGTGGGGGGAAGTCCACCCCAGGCGCCGTCTTACTGACTTCCCCTACCAAATGTCTCTGCAGCTACAGTAAGAATTGCCATTGCTGGGTCAGACCAGTGGTCCAGCGTGCCCAGCAGTCCACTCAAGCATTGGCCCTTAGGTCAAAGACCTGCGCCCTACCTGAGTCTAACCTTACCTGCGTACGTTCTGGTTCTGCAGGAACTTGTCCAACTTTATCTTGAATCCCTGGAGGGTGTTTCCCCTATAACAGACTCCGGAAGAGCGTTCCAGATTTCTACCACTCTCGAGAGAAGAAGAACTTCCTTATGTTTGTACGGAATCTATCCCCTTTTAACTTTAGAAAGTGCCCTCTCGTTCTCTCTACCTTGGAGAGGGTGAACAACCTGTCCTTATCTACTAAGTCTATTCCCTTCAGTATTTTGTCTAACTTTGTCTTGAATCCCTGGAGGGTGTTTTCCCCTATAGCAGCCTCTGGAAGAGCGTTCCACTTTTCTACCACTCTCTGGGTGAAGAAGAACTTCCTTACGTTTGTACGGAATCTATCCCCTTTCAACTTTAGAGAGTGCCCTTTCGTTCTCCCTACCTTGGAGAGGGTGAACAACCTGTCCTTATCTATTAAGTCTATTCCCTTCAGTATTTTGTCTAACTTTGTCTTGAATCCCTGGAGGGTGTTTTCCCCTATAGCAGCCTCTGGAAGAGCGTTCCACTTTTCTACCACTCTCTGGGTGAAGAAGAACTTCCTTACGTTTGTACGGAATCTATCCCCTTTCAACTTTAGAGAGTGCCCTTTCGTTCTCCCTACCTTGGAGAGGGTGAACAACCTGTCCTTATCTACTAAGTCTATTCCCTTCATTATCTTGAACGTTTTGATCATGTCCCCTCTCAGTCTCCTCTGTTCAAGGGAGAAGAGTCCCAGTTTCTCTAATCTTTCGCTGTACGATAATATTTTCCTCCAAATTCTATAAATGGTGTCTAAATTCAGGTACACAATTTCACACCCAGTTATAAGGTGGAATCAGTTACACACAAAACATAACTAGTTAATTGATAATAACTTAGCATTTTAATTTTAAATAAGAACGAATAATTGTCATTAGCAAGCACGAATTGACATTGTGTGGCTAACTGACTTACACCCATATTCTGTAAACTGAGCTCCCAATTCTATATACTGTATATTGCCTAAAAATTTGGTAATAATAATTTTTATTTCTATATACCACCCTACCTCATTGTTCTTGGCGGTTCACATACAGTACTAAAAATATGCAAACAGTGAATAAAAGTACGAAATCTAAAAACATCTTAAAATTATACAATTATTGAATAAAATGCATTCACGAAAATAGATAAATATTCCTTAAAAAGTACAACTGTAAAATCAATGTGCAAATTTCCAATCCATATTCTGAAACATCAATTTACAAACTTTTTGAATAAATCGGTTTTCAATAGTTTCCTAAAGGACATGTATAAATAGGCCTGAGAAATAATAGAACTTAGCCATGAATCCATTTTACCTGCCTGATAACCAAGCAATTCAATTTTTAGTGATAATTGACTCCTCAGTGTGGGGTTATGAGCCTTTAAGAGCACCCACCTCCAACGAGGCACCATGGCTCCTTCGCTCGACGGGAGTGTGTGGTGCAGCGCTTAGAGCTACGGCCTCGGCATCCTGAGGTTGTGGGTTCGAATCCCACACTGCTCCTTGTGACCCTGGGCAAGTCGCTTAATCCCCCCATTGCCCCCGGGTATGTTAGATAGAGTGGGAGCCCACCGGGACAGATAGGGAAATATGCTCAAGTAGTTGAAACAATTTGTAATCCGCAGAGAATTGTAGGATATACGGAATATAAATTATTGGGAGGGGGGGAGGGAAAGCTGCATCAGCATTTTGTGTACACTAGTGACTACTGATGATGGTGTGCGGTTAAGAGGCAGGGAATTCCCTCTCTCTGGGTTTAACGCTGCTTTATCGAGCAAAGGAGCCGTGGTGCCTCGTTGGAGGTGGATGCTCTCAAAGGCTCATAACCCCACACTGAGGAGTCACTCATCACTAAAAAATGTAATTCATTATTAGAAACGTATAGAGTTTTTGTATACCCTCCACGCTCCCTCAAGATTCCATGCAGAATTTCAAGAGTAGCAAGGTTCTGGAATCCCAAATAGTAGCAACATTACATTACATTACATTAGTGATTTCTATTCCGCTTGTGCCTTGCGGTTCTAAGCGGATTACAATTTAGAAGATATCTGGACATTACCGAGAGAATTATATAACAATGATTCATGTACATTCCATGATACAGTTGAGAATTACAAATTAGAAGATATCTGAATTTATCCGATGGAATTACATAGTAAAGATTCAAGTACTTACAGGATACAGTGAAGAATAACAATATATTCGGGTAACAGAAGAAAATTAGCTAACATTGAAGGAAGAAGTTTATTGGATACATGTGGTAGATGCTTATTTAGGAATCTGGATATTTTTTGGTAGGTATGGTTCGAGGGATTGACTTATGTGTTATTCACGGGGGAGAAAGCATGTACGAGTGGGAGGAGATTAGTAAGTAAGTAACATTAGTAATTAACATTCCAGAACCCCAAAGAGTAGCAAGATTATGGAATCCCAAATAGTAACAACATTCCAGAACCCAAAAGAGTATCAAGATTCCATGCAGAATTTCAAGAGTAGCAAGGTTCTGGAATCCCAAATAGTAGCAATATTCCAGAACCCCAAAGAGTAGCAAGATTCCGGAATCCCAAATAGTAACAACATTCCAGAACCCCAAAGAGTAGCAAGATTCCGGAATTCCAAATAGTAGCAACATTCCAGAACCCCAAAGAGTAGCAAGATTCTGGAATTCCAAATAGTAGCAACATTCCAGAACCCCAAAGAGTAGCAAGATTCCGGAATTCCAAATAGTAGCAACATTCCAGAACCCCAAAGAGTAGCAAGATTATGGAATCCCAAATCATAACAACATTCCAGAACCCAAAAGAGTATCAAGATTCCATGCAGAATTTCAAGAGTAGCAACGTTCTGGAATCCCAAATAGTAGCAATATTCCAGAACCCCAAAGAGTAGCAAGATTCCGGAATCCCAAATAGTAACAACATTCCAGAACCCAAAAGAGTATCAAGATTCCATGCAGAATTTCAAGAGTAGCAAGGTTCTGGAATCCCAAATAGTAGCAACATTCCAGAACCCCAAAGAGTAGCAAGATTCCGGAATTCCAAATAGTAGCAACATTCCAGAACCCCAAAGAGTAGCAAGATTATAGAATCCCAAATAGTAACAACATTCCAGAACCCAAAAGAGTATCAAGATTCCATGCAGAATTTCAAGAGTAGCAAGGTTCTGGAATCCCAAATAGTAACAATATTCCAGAACCCCAAAGAGTAGCAAGATTCCGGAATTCCAAATAGTAGTAACATTCCAGAACCCCAAAGAGTAGCAAGATTATGGAATCCCAAATAGTAACAACATTCCAGAACCCAAAAGAGTATCAAGATTCCATGCAGAATTTCAAGAGTAGCAAGGTTCTGGAATCCCAACTAGTAGCAATATTCCAGAACCCCAAAGAGTAGCAAGATTCCGGAATCCCAAATAGTAACAACATTCCAGAACCCCAAAGAGTAGCAAGATTCCGGAATTCCAAATAGTAGCAACATTCCAGAACCCCAAAGAGTAGCAAGATTCCGGAATTCCAAATAGTAGCAACATTCCAGAACCCCAAAGAGTAGCAAGATTATAGAATCCCAAATAGTAACAACATTCCAGAACCCAAAAGAGTATCAAGATTCCATGCAGAATTTCAAGAGTAGCAAGGTTCTGGAATCCCAAATAGTAACAATATTCCAGAACCCCAAAGAGTAGCAAGATTCCGGAATTCCAAATAGTAGTAACATTCCAGAACCCCAAAGAGTAGCAAGATTATGGAATCCCAAATAGTAACAACATTCCAGAACCCAAAAGAGTATCAAGATTCCATGCAGAATTTCAAGAGTAGCAAGGTTCTGGAATCCCAAATAGTAGCAATATTCCAGAACCCCAAAGAGTAGCAAGATTCCGGAATCCCAAATAGTAACAACATTCCAGAACCCCAAAGAGTAGCAAGATTCCGGAATTCCAAATAGTAGCAACATTCCAGAACCCCAAAGAGTAGCAAGATTCTGGAATTCCAAATAGTAGCAACATTCCAGAACCCCAAAGAGTAGCAAGATTCCGGAATTCCAAATAGTAGCAACATTCCAGAACCCCAAAGAGTAGCAAGATTATGGAATCCCAAATCATAACAACATTCCAGAACCCAAAAGAGTATCAAGATTCCATGCAGAATTTCAAGAGTAGCAACGTTCTGGAATCCCAAATAGTAGCAATATTCCAGAACCCCAAAGAGTAGCAAGATTCCGGAATCCCAAATAGTAACAACATTCCAGAACCCAAAAGAGTATCAAGATTCCATGCAGAATTTCAAGAGTAGCAAGGTTCTGGAATCCCAAATAGTAGCAACATTCCAGAACCCCAAAGAGTAGCAAGATTCCGGAATTCCAAATAGTAGCAACATTCCAGAACCCCAAAGAGTAGCAAGATTATAGAATCCCAAATAGTAACAACATTCCAGAACCCAAAAGAGTATCAAGATTCCATGCAGAATTTCAAGAGTAGCAAGGTTCTGGAATCCCAAATAGTAACAATATTCCAGAACCCCAAAGAGTAGCAAGATTCCGGAATTCCAAATAGTAGTAACATTCCAGAACCCCAAAGAGTAGCAAGATTATGGAATCCCAAATAGTAACAACATTCCAGAACCCAAAAGAGTATCAAGATTCCATGCAGAATTTCAAGAGTAGCAAGGTTCTGGAATCCCAACTAGTAGCAATATTCCAGAACCCCAAAGAGTAGCAAGATTCCGGAATCCCAAATAGTAACAACATTCCAGAACCCCAAAGAGTAGCAAGATTCCGGAATTCCAAATAGTAGCAACATTCCAGAACCCCAAAGAGTAGCAAGATTCCGGAATTCCAAATAGTAGCAACATTCCAGAACCCCAAAGAGTAGCAAGATTATAGAATCCCAAATAGTAACAACATTCCAGAACCCAAAAGAGTATCAAGATTCCATGCAGAATTTCAAGAGTAGCAAGGTTCTGGAATCCCAAATAGTAACAATATTCCAGAACCCCAAAGAGTAGCAAGATTCCGGAATTCCAAATAGTAGTAACATTCCAGAACCCCAAAGAGTAGCAACATTATGGAATCCCAAATAGTAACAACATTCCAGAACCCAAAAGAGTATCAAGATTCCATGCAGAATTTCAAGAGTAGCAAGGTTCTGGAATCCCAACTAGTAGCAATATTCCAGAACCCCAAAGAGTAGCAAGATTCCGGAATTCCAAATAGTAGCAACATTCCAGAACCCCAAAGAGTAGCAAGATTCCGGAATTCCAAATAGTAGTAACATTCCAGAACCCCAAAGAGTAGCAAGATTATGGAATCCCAAATAGTAACAACATTCCAGAACCCAAAAGAGTATCAAGATTCCATGCAGAATTTCAAGAGTAGCAAGGTTCTGGAATCCCAACTAGTAGCAATATTCCAGAACCCCAAAGAGTAGCAAGATTCCGGAATTCCAAATAGTAGCAACATTCCAGAACCCCAAAGAGTAGCAAGATTCCGGAATTCCAAATAGTAGCAACATTCCAGAACCCCAAAGAGTAGCAAGATTATGAAATTCCAAATAATAACAACATTCCAGAACCCAAAAGAGTATCAAGATTCCATGCAGAATTTCAAGAGTAGCAAGGTTCTGGAATCCCAAATAGTAGCAACATTCCAGAACCCCAAAGAGTAGCAAGATTATGGAATCCCAAATAGTAACAACATTCCAGAACCCAAAAGAGTATCAAGATGCCATGCAGAATTTCAAGAGTAGCAAGGTTCTGGAATCCCAAATAGTAGCAATATTCCAGAACCCCAAAGAGTAGCAAGATTCCGGAATCCCAAATAGTAACAACATTCCAGAACCCCAAAGAGTAGCAAGATTCCAGAACTCCAAATAGTAGCAACATTCCAGAACCCCAAAGAGTAGCAAGATTCTGGAATCCCAAATAGTAGCAACATTCCAGAACCCCAAAGAGTAGCAAGATTCCGGAATCCCAAATAGTAATAACGTTCTAGAACCCCAAAGAGTAGCAAGATTCCATGCAGAATTTCAAGAGTAGCAAGGTTCTGGAATCCCAAATAGTAGCAACATTCCAGAACTCCAAAGAGTAGCAAGATTCCGGAATCCCAAATAATAACAACATTCCAGAACCCCAAAGAGTATCAAGATTTCATGCAGAATTTCATGAGTAGCAACGTTCTGGAATCCCAAATAGTAGCAACATTCCAGAACCCCAAAGAGTAGCAAGATTCAAGTTTCAAGTTTAATACAGATTTGATTAATCGCTTTATCTAAATTCAAAGCGATGTACATGATGATAAAATTACAATATAAAAGCAAAATCACAATAAATAAAACTAACAAGGCTAATGACAAATTTGACAAAAACTAGAAACAAAGGGAAAGGATGGGGAAGAAGTTACAATTTAAATAAAGGTTGAAGAAACATGTAGGGAGGGCACATAAGGTGAGGGTAAAAATAATAATAATAATAAGATAAAATGTAAAAGATGATAAAAGTCGAAAGCGAGACTTGAAATAATAATTTAGAAGATTCTCATGAATGTTATAAGGGTCACATTAAAGCAAGTTAATTTATGAAGGCATCATTAAAAAGGAAAGTTTTAAGTTTACATTTGAATTTTTCTACATTAGTTTCTTCCCTTAAATGACTAGGTAAAGAATTCCAGGTTTGAGGTGCAGTAACTGAAAAAATAAACTGACGGCGCGTATTTATTATTTTAAGAGATGGAATCGTTAATAAATGCTGTTCAGAAGATCTTAGTGTTCTATTAGCTGTGTAGGGGATTAATAATTTATGAATGAAAGCCGGAGTTTTAAAAAAAAAAAGAGATTTAAAATAAGCAAACTAAGTTTGTAAATTATTCTATGGGCCACTGGAAGCCAATGCGCTTCCTTAAGGAGAGGTGTTACGTGATCGAATTTTTTAGCTTTATAAATAAGCTTAATGGATGTATTTTGTATAATCTGTAAGCGTTTGATTTCCTTTTGAGCTATTCCTTTAAATAAAGCATTACAGTAGTCAATCTTCGAAATGACAAGAGAATGAATAAGGATGTTAAGAGAATTGACACTGAGAAATTGTGAGACAGAGCGGATTTGTCGGAGCCTAAAAAACGAAGACTTAATGACACTACTAATATGGTCATGGAAGGAAAGAGTGTGATCAAAAGTAACTCCTAGTATTTTAATATTGTGTACCTCTTGTAAAGGATGACCCTTAATAGAGATTGGATGGTCAAGTTTAGGATTATCCTTCCAAGGAAAAAGCAACACATTGGATTTGTTAATATTCAATACAAGTTTATTGTTGTTTAGCCAATTATGTATTTTTTCTAATTTTGTATTAATAGCAAATATGTCAGAAGGATTATTGGTGTCTATGGGATGCAAAAGTTAAATATCATCGGCATAAGCGAATACATTCCAGAATCCCAAATAATAACAATATTCCAGAACCCCAAAGAGTAGCAAGATTCCGGAATCCCAAATAGTAGCAACATTCCAGAACCCCAAAGAGTAGCAAGATTCCATGCAGAATTTCAAGAGTAGCAAGGTTCTGGAATCCCAAATAGTAGCAATATTCCAGAACCCCAAAGAGTGTCAAGATTCCATGCAGAATTTCAAGAGTAGCAAGGTTCTGGAATCCCAAATAGTAGCAACATTCCAGAACCCCAGAGTAGCAAGATTCTGGAATCCCAAATACTAGCAACATTCCAGAACCCCAAAGAGTAGCAAGATTCTAGAATCCCAAATAGTAACAACATTCCATAACCTCAAAGAGTATCAAGATTCCATGCAGAATTTCAAGAGTAGTAAGGTTCTGGAATCCCAAATAGTAGCAACATTCCAGAACCCCAAAGAGTAGCAAGATTACGGAATCCCAAATAGTAGCAAGATTCCATGCTGCCAATCCCAGAGCAAGCAATGGCTTCCCCCATGTCTGTCTCAATAGAGGCCTATGAACATTTCCTCCAGGAACTTCTCCAAACCTTTTTTTAAACCCAGATACTCTCGTTGCTCTTACCACATCTCTTGAAATGAGCTCCAGAGCTTAACCATTCACTGAAAAATATATTTACTCCCATTTGTTTTGAAAATGTTTCCTTGCGACTTCATTGAGTGTCCCCCTAGTCTTTGTACTTTTGAAAGAGTAAATAAATCTTTTCACTTTTACCTGGTTAATCCCACAGCAATTTTTCACAAACTTTTTTTTTCCATGTATAATTGCAGGGACAAGATTGTACTCAGTGTCAGCCTATTTGAAGTACCGCATATAGCCCTGCGTTTCTACCGATAAATAATTATTGAGTGCTGTGACGTGTGTGCTCATAAAGCAGTCAGGTTCTCTCACTTATCATTTGTATGTCCTTTGTGCTGTTCCAGAGGTATGTTGATATAATATTAGCAAACAAAGTGGTCTGCAATTATCAGCTTTTATTTCTTCATGTCTTTCATATCTTGCACAATGGTATTTCATTCATACCACTTTCCTGTTAATAGCTCACTTGTCTGCTGTTTTATTTCCTCTTTGAATGAGATTGATTAGATTTGCTAACCCTGAGAAAGTAGAGCTTCTCTATTTCAGATGTTTCTCTTTGCAACAACAATGAAGCCAAGCACTGCCACTGATATTGTTTATCCTATAACTGAAGATTCCAAAGACTTTGCTGTTACCTTTTCACATATATCCAATGTTCCTTCTAAGCTGTGCTGGAGTCCTCCACCTATAGTCCTGCCAGTGGGAAAAGGGGATGGGGTATTTTCAATAGTGAGGGACAGGTAAGCTCTGCAGATGTTCTGACCCCCATATTCATGGAAGCCGGCTGTTTCTGTTTAAGTAGGGTTGCCATATTTGTGAAGACAAAAAAAAAAAAAAAAGAGGATACGACCCTGCCCACTCACAGCCCCTCTCACTCCAACCACACACACATTTCAACAATTTTCTTGGTCTCTCTTCCTATCCTCTGTATCCTATTAGAGCTTTTCTCTCTCTCTCTCTCCCTCCTTACAACCCCCTCACCTATGGGTGCTTCTCTCACTCCTTCCAACCCCCAACTCCCCCCTCCCACAGGTGCTCCTCTCTCTCGCTCCCTCTCTCCTTCCATCCTCCTCTCCTGCTGTTTCTGTCTCTCCCCTCCCATCCAGCACTGCCCTACTCCATGCTCTTTTCTCCAGCACTCCCTCGCTTCTTCCATGCTGTTTCTCCAGCCCCCTCCCCTCCCTTTCCAATGTTGATTGTTCAGCCCTCTCTCCTCCAATCTCCAATGCTGCTTCCCCTCACACCCTCTATCTCTAGCTCCCGACTACCTCACCTACCTCCTTCCCGGCCGCTGTAATTCAATCTTTGGGCAGCCAGCTGCAGCAATGAGGTGAGCCTGCTGCCATCAGCTGCCCTAGAAGCCACCTCTTTGCAGCAACTTCCTGTTCCTGCATAGGCGTGACCTGCAGAGAGGTGGCTTCTGGGGCAGGCCAGCAGTAGCAGACTCATCTCGTTGACTTGCTTAAGAATTGAGTGTCCATCCTGGTAAAGTTTTTGGAACTACAGGCAACATGCGTTTACTAAAGACAAATCATGCAAAATCAATCTGATTGAATTCTTTGACTGGGTGACCAGAGAATTAGATCAAGGACATGCGCTAGATGTAATTTATTTAGATTTCAGCAAAGCCTATGACACAGTTCCTCATAGGAGGTCTTGAATAAACTCCATGGGCTGAAGTTAGGGCCCAAAGTGGTGAACTGGATTAGAAAATGTTTGATGGACAGATGCCAGAGGGTGGTGATTAATGGAATTCGCTCGGAGGGAAAGGTGAGTAGTGGAGTGCCTCAAGGATTGGTGCTGGGACCGATTCTGTTCAATATGTTTGTGAAGGGTTAGAAGGTAAGATTAGCCTGAGGATGAAATCAAGATTTGGAACAGAGTGGACACCCCAAAGGGAGTGGAAAACATAAAAAAGGATCTGCAAAAGTTAGAAGAATGGTTTAACGTCTAGCAATTGGTGGAATGAGGCATTATGACATCACAAGCTCAGCTCTGGAATGTTGCTACGAGCGGGTGCTGAAAAGTTCTCAGCCCAACCAAGAAGAGAAGGATGTGGATATGGTTCAATCAATGATCGGAAACAATGTCAAAACATAGAATTTTGTTTCTGCAATTTGGTACTTAATAAATTAAGACAACACTCTTTTCAGGCAAAATAAGGCACAGAATTTAGGAAGTTGGTGGGTTGGGCTGAGAACTTTTCTGCACCCCCTGGTATGTAATAAAAGTGAGCCAAGTAGAGGCAATCAAGCCATTGTGACATTACTGATGAGTCTGGTTCTTATTGGTGGAATGAGGCATTATGACATTACAAGCTCAGCTCTGGAATGTTGCTACGAGTGGGTGCTGAAACGTTCTCAGCCCAACCAAGAAGAGAAGGACGTGGATGTGGTTCAATCAATGATCGGAAACAATGTCAAAACATAGAATTTCCTTTCTGGAAATAATGACATAAGATAACACCAAAAAGAGGCAACCTCATCAGCGATGTCACCAATGGTGTCGCGAGAGTGAGCATCTGGGGCAGTAGCACCTCCCCGCCTCCGCTCCTTCCCACCCACTCCTTCCCCCATACCTCTTTAATTTTCCTGGCGTGAGCAGCATCACAAACTTCCTGCCCGCGTCACGTCTGCTCTCCCTCTGACATCACTTCCTAGGTGAGGGACTCGGACATCAGAGAGAGCCGACACCGGTGCGGGCAGCAAGTTTGCGATGCTGCTCATACCAGGAAAATCAAAGCGGTTTGGGGGAAGGGAAGGGGGCACACGTGCGCAGCAGGGGGGGGTCGGGAGGACGCAGGGAGGGCAGAGAGGAGGGTGTGTGTCGGTACCCCCACCAAGGCAACGCCCGGGGAGGACAGCGCCCCTCCCCCCTCTTACTATGCCACTGGATGTCATGATGGCTTGATTATCCTATACTTGGCTCACTTTTACGGCAACTAATCAAGTTTTCTGACCTCAAATGCATAGCAATAGATCACATCCCAGCTCACCCTCATGGCAGTGACTGGGGTAGGAAACTCCTTCAATGTGAGCAGAAATGGATCCATCGCCTTAATACTGTTGTATTAAGACCCTTAATCCCCTTTTCTATCCTCCTCCTCCCCCCCTTCTGACCCACTCCCCTCCCCCGCCTTCCTCCCTCCCCCCTTCTTCTCTCCTTGCTATTCGCAACTCTACGATCAATATGATATGTAACCACTTGTAACTACTATTTCCATGTTGTCTTCAACTCTATGATCAATTTGATATGTAACCACTTGTAATCTCTGTCTAACCAATGTGAACCGCCTAGAACTCTTCGGGATATGGCAGTATACAAAAATAAAAGTTATTATTATTATTATTATTGTGTCGTCAGGGTTCAACATCAATATTCAATGGTAAGCTCAGTAATGATGTCACCATGACGTATGGCTCACCGATTGGTGGCTGCGCCAGCTGATGGCTTCAAAAAACAATCAAAGCCATTTTTGCAAAGTGGCACGGGAAGGCTGGCCCATTTTAAGCATGCTAGCTGTAAGCTGGTATCCTTTTGCTATGCATTTTAAATTTTATAATGTTTGAACTTGTTTTGTTCTTTGTGCCTTGCTTTTAATGTTTTTCTTTATTAGACTGTGTCACATTAAGCCAGTCGGACAGACAGCGTCCTCCCCTGATGAAGCCGTTTTTTTTTTTGGGGGGGGGGTGAAATGGAGCAAACTCCATAGGGAGCTGAGATAAGTGTTGTACTGTTTTCTTAAGTACTTATGGACAGAAACTTCTTTGGAGGATTTTTGGCCAATGACTGAGGTTATTTCCTTGGGTTGGGTTTGCTATAAGATTTATCTTGGCAGCCCACCCGTTTTGATGAGGTCTTTTCCCTCCATTTAAACAAATAAAAAAATGTTTTTATGTGATTAAAACGTTTACAACAAGGGAACCCAACCTGAATGGCCTGCGTCAACTGCAACCATCTATAATTTTGTGACTTATTAAGACCAAATTTGAGTTGCAGTTGTGAAAAATCAAGCAGCTTACCGTCTGAAATAACATCATCCAAAGTACGTATATCAGCCTTCATCCAATACTTCCAGATGACCTTAAATCCGCCAATTTGAATCTTGCAAAACTGAGCACTTAATTTTGGACAATCTGTACAGAATCCCCCCTTGGTAAAAAGAGTGTGTTTCCCAAAAGAAAGTATCTTTAAATTAAAGGTAAAGAAACTATTTATCAAAGACCAATCTCTTTATACTTCTGTTTAGGTGATTTTCCACAATAAATATGCATGAGATTATTTTTGGGGAGATCTGGCTTCTTTCCTTCGAGACCTGTTGCATGTTCCTGTCCCTCTCTCTGTGCTTCATATGCTGTTTGCTCACTTCTCTGTGTTTTCTGTGTACAGTATACCTCTGATGAAAAACTGTTTTTGAGTACCTTGTACCTATTTGCTTGTTTCTGTCCTGTATCAGACTGAATGTTTTGGTTTTTTAATTTGTATTTCATTCTCTGACTGTATGTTTCTTTGCTGTAAACCGCTTTGAACTTCTGGTATAGCGGTATATAAGAAATAAAATTATTATTATCATTATTATCCTGGGGGAAATGTGTATTCTGAATTACTGGTTGGCTGATATTCCTCCCTCCTACTGGTATTGGAGGAATAAATTACATGAACTTATGTGTTGGGAGGCCAGAATGGCTTACTCCTCTCGCTGCAGAAGCAGAGACTTTGTCCGAACTTGGTCTCCTTATTTGGACATTTTACCTCCAAGGAGTCGTAGTCGTATTTTGAACAGACTGCAGTTGTATACTACCCCATCTGTCTGACCTTGGTTACCTCTTTGTTGGGGATTGGGGGAGAGGGAGGGGGTTGGGGGGAGGGGGAGAGGGGGGTTGGGGGAGAGGGAGGTTGGAGGGAGGGTCTGTTGAGTGGGGGGGGGGGGGTTAGGAGAAAGGGATGCCTTTGTAACCCAGGAGGACATCAGAGTCCAGTCCTCTTGGGGGGGTCTCCTTTTCTTGTATCATTTCAAATTCATGTCTGCTATTTGTATTTGTTGGTTTCTGGTTTTTTTCGTATTAATAAAGACAGATTTCGCATGCATGAAATTACATAACATAACATCGCATTTCTGTACCGCATAACTGTAAGTTCAATGCGGTTTACAAAAATTATACATAATAACAAAGGAAGAAAAAAGCATTAGAGATTTAATGTGACAAATATTTTGAAAAAATATGTCTTCAAAAATGTTTTCTCCTCTCTTTGGCCTCTCCCACCCATCCCCACTCTCTTACACCTAATCCTTAAACCCTCCACTGGAGTTCCTTTCTCATCCTAAATCCTGTAAACCGTGCCGAGCTCTGTGTCTACGGAGATGGTGCGGTATATAAACCTAAGGTTTAGTTTAGTTTAGATAGTTTTTCTAAAATGTTCATAAGAATGAGATGAGAAGAACAATGGTCAAAAAACCTTATTATGGATAGCGGCTTGAAATGAAAGCATACGATCATGGTATTTCTTGCTTTGACCACCCTTGACAGAAGGAAATACGAAGAGAGCATGTGATTTTCTACTATTCTTTTGTGATGCGTCTGAAAATCTATCAGCTAAATCGAGTGGGGCTAGACCATGGGCAACTTTATAACATAAGCAACCCAGTTTGAAAATGATACGTGCCTCCACAGGAAGCCAGTGCAACTCATGAGAAAAAGGAGTAACGTGATCAGACCCTAAATCAATCTCACCGCAGTGTTCTGAATCGGTTTTAACCTACAATGGAGGCATTGCATGGATATCTGTTGCATCCATATTAGTTTGGCTAGAGGGTACTCTAGGACCTGCTTGAGAAATATTCTGACTTGAAGAACAGTTTCCAACAGTTGCCGAAAAAGTATGTGATATGGAGAGTCATTTTTGTCCTCCAAAAATCTTAATGCTTGATACTGTTGAGTTCTGCAGGAGATGCTCACAGCCAAGGACCTCTGTAGACCTCTCTCTATGAAACTTGCTAGCTCAACTTGCTTCTCTTCCTCCTTTAGGCATGAGCTGAAAGAGAGAACTGGACCTTTCCCAAGACTAGAAATTGATCTTTATTTTTTCTCTTATAGCAAACTTAGAAAATGAACTTATTAGTTGAAAAATTCCATCTCTCTCTAATGTTGCTTTTCTCTTCTCTTTTCTGGAAGAGTAACTAAATTTTTTTCTTTTAGATTTACGAAATTCTGTCTCCTTCCAATTTCCATGGCTATAGTTTAAGAGTGTAGGTCCATTTGTGAAGCCCAGATCTTGCTGGGGGATGTGCATTGGCACGGCAACCCAAAAGAGTACACAGCAAATCTGTAAAAGCCAATTAAAGGGGTTCTGCTGGGCAGGGGAACCAGCCTGGAAAGGGATGTAAAAAAGAGAGGTCACAAAGTAGGCAGAAATGCAACTTTCAAACTGGGAAACCTAGAAACATGATAGCAGATAAAGGTCTATCCCAGGCTTTCTTGAAATCAGTCACAGTCTCCACCACCTCTACCGGGAGACTGTTCCACACATCTACCACCCTTTCCATTAAAAAGTATTTCCTTATATTACTCCGGAGTCCATCACCTCTTAACTTCATCCCATGCCCTCTCATTCCAGAGCTTCCTTTCAAATAAAAGAGACTCGACTCGTGCACATTTACACCACGTAGGTATTTAAATGTCTTTCTAGAACAATACTAATAATAACACTCTACAAATAAATCACTACCAAAAAAATGTTATTAGCCAAGTGGTGGAACTACCTATTGAAAAACCATTTAAGTAAAGTGGAGAAAAAGCCTCAACTTTAATTTTTTATGCAGACGGAAACCCAATGAGTTTTTTAGCCGTTCTTAATCTGTATCATGGGCAAAAAACTCCACTACTTCTCTAAATGTAATCTTTCAAAATAGGAAAATATTTCACCACTTGGAGCTACAAGTCAGGCACCATTGTGGAGCCAAATTGTGGATGGAATAGGAGGGAACTCCCTGAAGCAGCCATTCTTTGGTGAAACAAGAGCCTTGTTGGATTTGGACATCGGTTCCTTGTCTTGACTTCAGTGCCGAAAATGTGATTGTAGGAAGATCGTTGTGTTTTTGGATCGTGATCCTGGTTTCTATTAACAGCTGTGAAGATAAGTGAAACCTTCCTGAAGATTTTTTTTTCCTGTGGTGAAATATTTTCCTATTTTGAAAGATTGCATTTAGAGAAGTGGTGGAGTTTTTTGCCCATACCTGCGAATGTTCTGGTCCAGCAGGAACTTGTCTAACCTTGTCTTGAATCCCTGGAGGGTGTTTTCCCCTATGACAGACTCCGGAAGAGCGTTCCAGATTTCTACCACTCTCTGTTGAAGAAGAACTTCCTTACGTTTGTACGTAATCTTTTCTCATTCGGTAGAGGGTAGTCGCTAGGTTCGCAGGTAGCCTGTCTGGTTAATGACTAGATAGACATTTTTTCCATGTAGTAGTGAGATAATTATACACGGCATGAAAAACCAAATATATGCTTTGAGAGCAAATTAGAGCCACAAGATGACCGAAAGGCCCATGAACGATGTGGGCACATGAAGCAGAGAGACAATTACTATACACAGCATGAAGGACGAAGATATGCATTGGGACTAATCATGTAGTATCAGAAACTTCTTAATTCAGAAAAATTCATTGAATTAGAAAATGGAAAAGGAGCAGAACTCCTGGATTCTATATACAGTACCCAAAATTGACCTCCAGTCCAAGAAGCACGCCTAACTAAATCAGCTAATGAGCCAATTAGTACCAATTTGAATCTGCGCTCATAGCTAGCTATGCGCTATGGTATAACAATGTGCCCAACCCAAAAGGGGCTTGGCTATGAGAGATGTATGGGTGGGTCGGAGTGTTCCTAAAATTTCTACACAGCTTTATAGAATACTGAGGATGTGTGCCAAAATCGGCATTATGCCATTGTATAGTTCCATGGTGAGGCCCCACCTGGAATACTGTGTGCAATTCTGGAGGCCGCATTACCGTAAGGATGCGCTGAGACTGGAGTCGGTCCAGAGAATGGCCACCCGGATGGTCTCGGGACTCAAGGATCTCCCATAGGAGGAACGGCTGGATAAGTTGCAGCTGTACTCACTCGAGGAACGCAGAGAGAGGGGTGACATGATCGAGACATTCAAGTATATCACGGGCCGCATCGAGGTGGAAGAAGATATCAAGTTTCAAGTTTATTAATACATTTGATGAATCGCCTATTAAAATTACTAAGCGATGTACAAAATCCAAGTAAAGAATAATAAAGAGAAACTAACATTTTAACAATATAATTACATAAGATACAAACATGAGTCGAGAGGGAAAAAGTAAAAGTTACAATTTTCAATTTTTGGTAGAAAAAAGGAAAAAACAAGGAGGTAAGGGGTAGTTAAACCATAGCACGATTCGAAACCTCACTAAAAAATTTAAGAAGTTTTAGATATTAAAAGCATCTTTAAACAGGTAAGTTTTTAAAGATTTTTTTAAATATTGTGACGTCATTTTCAATTCTAATATATTGTGGCAGAGCGTTCCACCATTGAGGTCCCATCACTGTGAACATGTCAGATCTTCTTGTTCCTATAATTTTCAGAGAGGGAACTGAGAGGAGATTTTGACCAGATGAACGAAGTGGGCGTTGAGTACTGTGTGGGATTAGAGATCTAGATATAAATTGAGGTTCGTTGGATGCTAGTGTTTTGAAAGTAAGCAACATTATTTTAAAGATAATCCTATGACCGATTGGAAGCCAATGGGCGTCTATCAGCAATGGTGAGAAGTGGTCATATTTCCTCGCGTTATATATTAATTTGATGGCCGTATTTTGCATTAACTGAAGTCTCCTTTTTTTCTTTCTGAGTAATGTTAAGAAGAAGTGCATTGCAGTAGTCAAGTTTTGCTATTATTAAGGAATGAATTAATATCTTGATGAATTAATATCTTCTTTTTCAAGGGTCCCGAGGCAACAAGGGGGCATCCGTGGAAAATCAGGGGCGGGAAACTGCACGGGGACACCAGGAAATTCTTTTTCACTGAAAGGGTGGTTGATCGCTGGAATAGTCTTCCACTTCAGGTGATTGAGGCCAGCAGCGTGCCTGATTTTAAGGTCAAATGGGATAGACACGTGGGATCTATTCACAGAGAAAGGTAGGGGAGGGTCATTGGGGTGGGCAGACTAGATGGGCCGTGGCCCTTATCTGCCTTCTATTTCTATGTTTCTATATGTTTCTAATGGTAATTCTAAAATAGGGGCTTATCTTTGAGTGCCCTTTATGGAACCGCATTAAGCTCCGATGTTTGTTGGTGCTGAGCTTTGAGCACCATTTACTGAATCTATCCAAAAGAGTGTTTCTTAGGTATTGAAAATTATATTGATACCCGGTTGATAAAACGTTTTCTAAATGAAAGTTCCCAATGAGATTGTTGCTGCAGGTTGGATGGGAACTGCTTATTCCTAGGATAAGCAACATAAAATCTGACCTTGCCAGGTACTTGTGACCTGGATGGGCCACTGTTGGAAACAGGATATTGGGCTCGATGGACCTTTAGTCTGTCCTAGTACGGCAATTCTTATGTATTTATGTGAGCCGAGCATAGGATAATCAAGCCATTGTGTCATCACTGATGAGGTTGGCTCATAGGCATTGGTGGAATGAGGCATTATGACATCACAATCTCAGCTCTGAAATGTTGCTACTCTTTGGATTTCTGCCAGGCACTTGGGACCTGGGTTGGCCACTATTGGAAACAGGATACTGGGCTCGATGGACCTTTGATCTGTCCCAGTATGTTCTTATGTGAGCCAAGTATAGGATAATCAAGCCACTGTGACATCACTGATGAAGTTGGCTCTTAGGCATTGGTAGAATGAGGCATTATGACATCACAATCTCAGCTCTGGAATGTTGCTACTCTTTGGGTTTCTGCCAGGTACTTGGGACCTGGGTTGGCCACTGTTGGAAACAGGATACTGAGCTTGATGGACCTTCGGCAACTCTTGTGTTCTTATGTAAGCCAAGTATAGGACAATCAAGCCATTGTGACATCACTGATGAGTTTGGCTCTTAGGCATTGTTGTGTCAAAATATAGAATTATGTTTCTGAAAATAACAAAATAAGATAACACTGTTTTCAGCCACAGTGGCAAAATAAGGTTTTTTGTTTTCCCTGCCTTTTGTTTTTTCCCTGATTGTCTTACTTTCCTTTAATGTATTTCATTCTCCTTTTTCCTTGTGTTTATGGTTTGTTAAGTTTGTCTATTAGTCCGCTTGGACGTAATATATTACTAAGTATTGTATTGTTCCCCAAATATTGTAATTTTAAAATGTTCATCACTTAGAAATATGATTAAGCGATTAATCAAAAATTTTATTAAACTTGAAACTTGAACTTGAGAATTTAGGAAGTTAGTGGGTTGGGCTAGAACTTTCCAGCACCCCTGGTAGGTGACTCTCTTTTAGACAACTGGAATTATTTTGAAGGAAACTGATTAGGGTTGCCTTTTATAGCATTTTCCCACACAGTCACTTTCCGACACACAGAATAATTAGAAGCCCAGTTAAATTAACAAAGGGCACTCTATCTATTATTCAAATCTCATTGACTTTTGACCTGGAGTCTGGAGACCTACAACAACCTACTTTTCAAATTAATGAAACTATGGGCTCCTTTTACTAAGCTGCGTTAGGGCACTAACACGCGAAATAGCCTGAGCTACAATGCCACGTGCACTAGACGCTAATGCCAGCATTGAGCTGGCGTTAGTTCTAGCCACGTAGCGCGGGGTGAGCGTGCGCTAATCTGCTGCGTGCGCTAAAAACGCTAGCGCACCTTAGCAAATGGAGCCCTATATCGTACAAAATTAAACAATGGAAGGAATTGGCATTATAATCCTGCCCTCCTAGGTTTCTCGGATGATCTAATTGGAAATTAAACTGAATTTATCTCATTGGAAACACAACACAGCTCTAGACTAGCGTGCTTAGTGGAATCCGACATGCTTTTTTTTTAAAAAAAAAAAATTAATTCTTTATTCATTTTCAAAAATACATTAAGTGTTAAATATATTCATTCATATTAACAATAAATACATCACTTACAAACAATCATTGATATATTTCATAAATTCTTATCCCTTCCCCTTTCCCATCCCTCCCTCCCATATATTCCATTATCATATAAAACATATAATAATAAACTTCCCCCCCCCTCCCTATACCTTAAGTTGATAAATATGAGGGAAACAAATTCAAATTAATCTTTACAATACTTTGTCAGGATATAAGATAAATTGGAATAAGTCAGAAATTCTTCCACTCAATGTTCACTGTACAAAAGGTTTGTTTGATTCTTTTCCCTTTCTTTGGAAAGAGGATGGAATAAAGTATTTAGGCATTTGGATTACAAATACATTAGATGAAACATTGAAAGTAAATGAAAAATCGTTAATACAGAAGGTTACGGAGATGTGTGAGCAATGGAATCCTTTACACCTTTCATGGTGGGGGAGAGTCCAAACTATTAAAATGATGATTTTACCTGTGGTTTGTTATCAGATGGGTATGTTACCGTTATATTTTCAAGGGTCCTTTTATAAAAAATTAAATAGCATTCTTTTAAAATTTATTTGGCTGGGTAAAACTCCTAGAGTGGCTTTGGTATCTTTACAAAGGTCAATTTCAGAGGGGGGGGGGGTAAATTTTCCAAATTTTTATAGGTACCACCAAGCCTATATTTTACGCCTAGGTATGTATTGGGTCCTCCCAGAACTCATGGAAAAACTCCCTGACTGGTTATGGTTAGAATGGCAACTCATGTCTCCATTGCGTCTGTGCCATGTACTCAGTATCAAAATGCCTAGCTATAGTAAAGATAATAGAATACTAGTAGATACATGGAAAACATTGCGATATATAAGTAATTTAACATCTATTCCAATTTTTAAATCTACAAAACAGTCTATATGGGTAAACTCCAAGATCCAAATTGGCGGAGAAAGGCTAGTCTGGAAGCATTGGATGGTAGCAGGAATGTGAATATTGGATGATGTTATTTCTAATGGTACTATGCTTAAATTTTCACAATTGCAACATAAATTTGGTCTTAAAAACTCAGATACTTTTAGATGGTTGCAACTGAAGCATGCCATTCAGGCGGGGTTCCCTGATTGGAAAAACCTTAATAATCATTATAGTATGGAGTTTCTGTATTTTCAGACAGACTTCTTGGGTCACCAGGCCGCCCAGTGGTACAAAATGTTATGTGGATTTAATAAAAAGAAATTAAAAACTGGTTTAAAAGATATTTGGAGCATCGAGATTAAGCATGAAATTACTGCATCTCAATGACCACGAATTTGGTCTTGGAGGATGAAATATACGGTGTCGGCCAGTGGCATACCTAGGGGGGGGGCGGGGGGGGCGGGCCGCCCCGGGTGCCAGCCCTAAGGGGGTGTTCCCGGCCTTGCCGTTCAGTCCCCCGCCACCCCCGAAGGACCGCTCGCCCCACTGACCTTCCTGCACCACCTGTGAAGCAGCCCGCAGCAGGATCGCGAAGTCAGCGTCAGCATCCCTGCGCTGCTTCCTGCGCCGCGATCCCGCCCCTCCTCTGACGTCAGAGGAGGGGCGGGACAGTGGCGCAGGAAGCAGCGCAGGGATCGCTGACGCTGACTTCGCGATCCTGCTGCGGCTGCTTCATAGGTGGTGCGGGGAGGCCAGGGGGGCGAGCGGTCCTTCGGGGTGGGTCGGGGCATCAGGCCTTCAGGGTGGGGCGGGCGGGCAGGCAAGCGATGCCTCTGACGTCGGAGAGGAAGTTGGTGCAGTACTAGAGAAGCGTACGGGAGGAGGAGCTCTGGTTTTCTGATCTTCCCGTCTGCTGCACATAGAGGAACAGAGAAAGTCAGCTATGCAAGGTCTGCCCTGGAGAAGCCATCTTAGTGCCTCTGTATTTCACAGATTTAAAAAAGCAAAAACCCAGAAACTAAAGAGTTTTCTTATTTATATTCTTAGAAAAACAAGGGGCCTAAAGTTCACACACAAAAATCTATGCTGTACATGTAAATTTTCAAGGGGGAGGGGGTGACAGGCAGGCAGGCAGGCCTTCAAGGGGGGACAGGCCTTCGGGGGGGGGGGGTGCAGACCTTCAAGGGGTGCAGGCCTTCAAGGGGGGCAGGCAGGCCTTCAGGGGGGTGCAGGCCTTCGGGGGGGGTGTAGGCCTTTGGAGGGGTGCAGACCTTCAAGGGGGTGCAGGCCTTCAAGGGGGGGAACAGGCCTTCAAGGGGGGAAAGGCAAGCAGGCCTTCAAGGGGGGGACAGGCCTACAAGGGGGGGGAGAAGCTACAAGGGGGTGGTACAAGCCTTCAAGTGGGGGACAGGCCTTCGGGGGGGGTGTAGACCTTCAAGGGAGTGCAGGCCTTCGAGGGGGGTGGTGCAGGCCTTCAAGGGGGTGCAGGCCTTCAAGGGGGGACAGGCCTTCAAGGGGGGAAAGGCAGGCAGGCAGGCCTTCAAGGGGGGACAGGCCTACAAGGGGGGGGAGAAGCTACAAGGGGGTGGGACAGGCCTTCAAGTGGGGGACAGGCCTTCGGGGGGGGTGCAGGCCTTCGGGGGGTGCAAACCTTCAAGGGGGGGACAGGCAGGCAGGCCTTCAAGGGGGGGACAGGCCTACAAGGGGAAGGGACAGGCCTTCAAGGGGGGTGCAGGCCTTCAAGGTGGGACAGGCAGACCTTTAAGGGGGGACAGGCCTTTGGGGGGGGACCATGATTTAGAAGTACACGGAGGGAAGGGGGTGTTCAAAGAGACATGCATATGCCAAACTTTGGGGGGGGGAAGAAATAATGGGTCTGAAAATAGAGGAGAGGGAGAGAGATGATGGACCATGGGATTTAGGGAGGGAAGGAACAGAAAGGGAGAGAAATTGGACACAAGGGATGGTGTGGAGGAGGGATAGAGATACTGGATAGGAGGGTAATTAGGAAAAGAAAGGGAGAGATGGTGGACTCTGGGATGGTGGGGAAGGAGGGAGAGATGCCGGATGAAAGGGTATTTAAGAAAAGGTGGATCTGTGGAGGGAGATGAAAAAAAGGAAAGATACCAGACTTCCTGGGAAGGGAAGGGAAATGGAAAGGGAGGACAGAGTTGGCAGATGGATGGTTAGCATGCAGAAAGAAGAAAGAAGGAGACCCTGGCAAGCAAGTTATCAGAAGAAAACCAGAGCCTTGGACCAACAAGATTTGAAATATAACCAGACAACAAAAGGTAGAAAAATTAATTTTATTTTCTGTTTTGTGATTATAACATGTCAGATTTGAAATGTGTATCCTGCCAGAGCTAGTGTTGGACTGCAAACGTGAGCTAGGATTTAACAGAAAGAGGAAAAGTCCTTTTTGTTTCTTTATTTTATTTACACCACAGCGCCAGTGTGGTTAGGAGAAGCCAAAGGGGGTGAAAAAGCTATAAAACCCACCAGGAGTTTTGAAAAAAATCACCCAACTGGGCAGGAAAATCGAATTGAAAAACCAATTCAATAGGGCTGAATCGAATCAAAATTTTTTTTTCCTGTATCTGGCAGCATTAGTTTGCGCTACTGTCTTAGACTTTAGGACCTGGGATTGGGGAGAGATGGCATCCTCAGTACTTTATAATGCAAGTGAAACGAGGATTTGGTCAGACTTTTGAAGGGTCTGCAGAAAAAAAATATTGTATAGGCCGGGGACATGAGACAGCAGGAAATGGGAACTTTTCTTCCTTCTATTTTTGTGAATGGAAAGGCTGAGGATGTCAGAGAGGTCAGTTAAAATATGTGCTTTATAAGAAAATATAATAATGTGTTTTATAAAGTTTATAGCATAGCTGGCCTACCCAGTGAGGTGTTCCTAGTGGTGATGGTGGCAGCGTGTCAATGTGTTGAGAGGAAGAGGTGGTCTGGGAAATTCTGCTGAGCAAACTCCGGGCCCATTTCCACCCCCCAGTTAGTCCACTCCACTCAACTGATTCACACACTGAGTGGGTCTTTGGGTGTTGTTTTGGGATCTCTTCCAGTGGTTTATCTCCTTCTGGTCCAAGGAAGGAAACTTTGTTATCCTTAGCATTGACCTACAGAATATGTTTGTAACAGCGCTGCTTGTGTGGCATTAGGCTATGTAGTGATTGAAAGAAAAAAACAGACCTTTGCACATTTTTGCACTATATGGTGGGTGTATGAGGAGATTCACATTTCCTGCACAGCTAAGTCCATGTGAAGTTACCTTGTGCTGTATTTGACATCTAGCAAGGTCTCTGTTTGAAAGGAAAGATCTAAACTTAAAAATGAAGTGGCCAGAAGTTATGGTAAAAGCAGATAGTGTAGCTGGTTTTAAGAAAGATTTGGACAAATTCCTGGAGGAAAAGTCCATAATCTGTTATTAAGACATGGGCGAAGTGTCTGCTTGCCCTGGATCGGTAGCATGGAATGTTGCTACTCTTTGGGTTTTGACCAGGTATTAGTGTCCTGGATTGGCTACCATGAGAATGGGCTACTGGGCATGATGGACCATTGGTCTGACCCAGTTAGGCTATTCTTATGTTATGTTCTCATCTGTAGGGGCCTTTGTTTTCACTTCTTATTTTAATGTATTTTTTTTCTGGGAACTTATCAGTGTTTTTTATAATGGGAACAAAAATGGAAGAGAATTAATGTGTGTGGAATGGGGGGGTAACTAATTTCTTCAGCTAAATAATTCAATCCACTTCAAACAGACATAGGAGAACTTGTGCACCATTCACACACCCTCCAACCAAAAACGTCAAAAGAAAAAAACTGTTCGACAACCTCCTAGCCATTCGAGCTGCAACACTCGACCCCCAACTCTACAACCAATTGATATCAACCACAGACTGCAAAACCTTCAAAAAGAAATAAAAACCCTTCTATTCAAAAAACACATAAAACCGAACTAACACAATCAGAACTGTCCCAAGCATCACCTGCAACTACTCCATATGTACTTCTAATGTCATGACAATTTAGACATAATTTATGTTATGTTATGTTTGGAATAATGGTTACATATATGAGGTTCAATAAAAGAAAATTTTCACTGCCTGTTTCTATTCTGACCATTTATTCCATTTCATGGTTATTGCAAAAAAAAAAAATAAAAAATTTTTTTACATGGAGGGGGGGGGGGGTGTCAAAAAATGATGGGCCCCGGGTGCCACATACCCTAGGTACGCCACTGGTGTCGGCATCTATGAGACAAACTTGGTTTTTTCTGTTGCATAGAGCGTTGTGGACCCCTGTTAGGTTACAAAAATTAGATCGTTCTTTGTCTAATAGATGCTGGCATTGTCATCTGGAAGTAGGAACTTTAGATCATTTACTGTTTCATTGCCCATGTATTATGAATTTTTGGAAATCAATTTGGGACCAAATTAATAATTTATTAGATAACCCAGTGGCATTATCCTATGATACTGTGATATTTGGTATGGAAATGAGAGCAAAAAGTCCGATTTCTGCGAATAACAATAAATTACTACTTATAATGACTGGTGTTGCCATTCAGCAAATTACTTATAATTGGAAGGATTGGAGGAGATTAAATTACAACTTTTGGTGGAATTCTTTATGCCATATCTATAAAATGGAAAGGTTTATTGCATTACAACGGGGATATTTTAAGAAGTTTCCGGATGTGTGGAAACCATTGACAAGGTATTGTAAAGATTAATTTGAATTTGTTTCCCTTACATTTATCAACTTAAGGAATCTGACATGCTTAACTCGCAGATGAGGTTGCATTGGCCAAAAAAAAAAAGAAAGAAATCTTATTTGCAAGAGTTGTAATGTCAGGTCTACTATAGAGAAATATATGGCATGTTATAGATATTGACTAATGTTCAATTGCTGAGGCTTTTACAGTTTCTTAAAATCCAACAACATATTTGAAATCACACACACATAAAATATATAGATACATACACTCTAGTCTTCTAGAGCAGTGTTTCTCAACCTTTTCAAACTAAGTACCCCCTAAGCCTAACAAATACCAACCGAGTACCCCCGCCCAAGCTCCGCCCCAGACTCTACCCCCATAATAATAGTATTAATTGTAATGCAATTTCTTCCTTCCATTTTTCATATAATCTTATTAATACATAATGGTAACCACAAAATTAAAAAAAAACACAAAGCACACTGTACCCAGAGAAAATGTTAATTATAATTTATATTCGGGGGGGGGGGGGGGTTTCAAAGAGGTCAAGGCAGATGACTTCAAAATATGCCATGTGACCTCAGTAACAACTATAGAAAATAGACAAATATAGTGCAAAATATAGACAGCAGATATAAATTCTCAAAACGGACACATTTTGTTCACTAAATTGAAAATAAAATCATTTCTCATAAGAACATAAGAAATGCCTCCGCTGGGTCAGACCTGAGGTCCATCGCACCCAGCAGTCAGCTCACGTGGCGGCCCAACAGGTCCAGGACCTGTGCAGTAAATTTCTATCTATACCCCTCTATCCCCTTTTCCAGCAGGAATTTGTCCAATCCTTTCTTAAACCCCAGTACCGTACTCTGCCCTATAACGTCCTCTGGAATTGCATTCCAGGTGTCCACCACACGTTGTGTAAAGAAGAACTTCCTAGCATTTGTTTTGAATTTGTCCCCTTTCAACTTTTCTGAATGCCCTCTTGTTTTTTTTATTTTCTGAAAGTTTGAAGAATCTGTCCCTCTCTACTCTCTCTATGCCCTTCATGATCTTGTAAGTCTCTATCATATCCCCTCTTAATCTTCTCTTTTCCAGGGAAAAGAGTCCCAGTTTTTCCAATCTCTCAGCGTATGAAAGGCTTTCCATCCCCTTAATCAGTCGTGTCGCTCTCCTCTGAACTCTCTCGAGTAACGCCATATCCTTCTTAAGGTATGGTGACCAATACTGGATGCAGTACTCAAGATGTGGACTCACCATTGCCCGATACAGCGACAGGATAACTTCTTTCGTTCTGGTTGTAATACCCTTCTTGATTATACCTAGCATTCTATTCGCTCTCTTAGCGGCAGCTGCGCACTGTGCCGTCGGCTTCATTGTCATGTCCACCATTACCCCCAAGTCCCTTTCTTGGGTACTCTCAGTCAATAAAATCCCTCCCATCGTATAATTATACCTCGGGTTTTTGCTTCCCACATGCAATACTTTACACTTCTCAACATTGAATTTCATCTGCCATCTCTCTGCCCATTCCCCTAGTTTGTCCAAGTCTCTTTGCAATTCTTCGCAGTCCTCCTTTGTCCGAGCTCCACTAAATAGCTTGGTGTCGTCCGCAAATTTTATTATCTCACACTTCGTCCCTGTTTCTAGATCATTTATGAATATGTTAAAAAGCAGCGCCCCGAGCACCAAGCCCTGCAGAACACCACTCGTGACCTTTCTCCAGTCTGAGTAGTGGCCCTTCACCCCTACCCTCTGTTTCCTACCCTCTAACCAGTTTCTGATCCATCTATGCACGTCTCCGTCCACCCCATGGTTCCTCAGTTTCCGGAGTAGACGTTCATGAGGCACCTTGTCAAAGGCTTTCTGGAAATCTAGGTATATGATGTCTATGGGGTCTCAAGTTCAAGTTCAAGTTCACGTTTATTTGATAAATCGCCTATATAAAAAAATATTCTAAGCGATGCACAGTTTAAACAACTTATGGGGGAACAATCAATCTTAAAACAATCTTAAAACAATTTTAACAAAGTTTAAAAACTTTCTCTGTCCATCTGTTTGTTAATTCCTTCGAAGTGTAATAAGTTAGTCAGCCACAATCTCCCCCTGCAGAAACCATGTTGGCTGGTTATCAGAAGTTCGTTTCTTTCAAAATGTTCATCGATGTTTTCTTTTATCAGTGCTTCCGCCATTTTCCCCGGAACCGAGGTCAGACTCACCGGTCTGTAATTTCCCGGCTCACCTCTTGATCCCTTTTTAAAGATGGGCGTAACGTTGGCTATCTTCCAATCCTCCGGAATAACACCTTTGTTGCCTGGTGATTTCATGAGTCTCTGGTTGCACTTCCTTCTGACTGTGCAACCAATATTTCTTTCTTTCTGCTTCCTCTTCTCCAGACTTCATTCCATTCCCCAACCAACATCTCTCTCTATCACTCCATTAGTCCAACTTTTCTTCCTCTCTCATCCCCCAGATCATGTGCAGCATTTTTCACCACTGCCCACCAGCCCCATGCCCATTTCTCCTTTATCACCCCTCTCCAACACCATGCCACATCTCTCCTTCCATCACTATGACCAACATTCTTCCCCCTTGCATCCCCTTCAATCTGTCCCTCTGTTCTCTCTCCACCATTTCCAACATTTCTCCCTCTCATCCTTCTCTTCTCTATGAATCTCTACCTCACTCCTCTCTCTGCCCAATTTTCCTCTTTCTTCCTTTCCCCATGTACACCATCTCTCACTCACCCTTATGCCCAACAATTCTCCATTTCTATTCCCTCCCCCCCATGTCCCAAGTTAGTGCCCCTTCCTCTCTCCATTCTGTGTCCCAAACCTGTAAGAATGATGTTTATGTTTTCTCCCCCTTCTCTCAGGAAATATTTTCTGTCTCCATTTCTGCCACCCAGGATCTTTTCCTGCTTCCACCCTCACTGAAGCCGCCACTGCCACAGATTTCTCCCTGCCTCCCTGCCCCACTCCGAAGCTAACCCTGCCATGCTCCATTCCCCTTCTGCCGATACCACAGATGCAACAACAAAGATGGGCCAGGCGTGTGCAGCGACTGCACAAGCAGCCGGTCCCAAAACCTTCCCCCCGAAGTCAATTCTGATGTCGGAGAGATTGAAGAACTAAGGCTAGTACTAAGGCTAGTACTGGGCAGACTTGCACGGTCTAATGGGCTGGAGTGAGCTTCAACAGAGACTCCAGTAGAGGCACGGTATCAGACAGAGCTCGGGGTTTCTGGCCCAGAAATATCTAAGAAAAAGGACCATTTAAACTAAATTAATTTATGGAGCATGTAGGGTTGGGCAGACTGGATGGACCACTCAGGTCTTTATCTGCTGTCATTTACTATGTTATTATGCTTTCTGGATAAAAGTAAAACATAAACGGAGATTTAAATGATAATTCTTCAGTAAACCAAATGAAACAGCAAAACTAAGAACAGGAAATTGCTATTGCAAACGTCACCATCCAAAGAGTGGATCATTTCATCTTTTGCAAGTTTTGCTAGTTCACGAATGCGGAAGGAGTGGCGTAGTGGTTAGAGCAACAGCCTCAGCATGTGTGGACACTACGTGATGACATCACACGTGCATGTGCATGATGTCATCATGTAGCATCCACGCATGAGTGGACTTCCTCCCTGCCCGACAAGGCAGGCAGTGGGGGGGTGGAGCTAGGGCCGGCTTGGGGGCTGGATTAGGGCACGGATGGGTGGGATTAGGGCGGGGATGGGGGGGGGGCTAATGGTCCAATTTTCCAAAAGGAAAATCTGGCAATTCTAGGATTAGGTGACTTGCCCAGGGTCTAACCACTACACCACACTCTCCTCCTAAGACCCTCTCCTGCTTACAAAAGCTTCTGTAAAAAACCTGAAAACCTTGTTTACTTCATTGGCTGCCTTTGGAGGCAAGAGTATTATTCAAATTTTCCTGTATCTGCTTTAAGCTGAGATCGGGATTGTCTCCAGCTTACCTTTTTCCTCATTTTGTGTTGCATAGACCAGTGGTTCCCAACCCTGTCCTGGAGGAACACCAGGCCAATTGGGTTTTCAGGCTAGCCCTAATGAATATGCATGAAGCAAATTTGCATGCCTATCACTTCCATCATATGCAAATCTCTCTCATGCATATTCATTAGGGCTAGCCTGAAAACCCGATTGGCCTGGTGGTCCTCCAGGACAGGGTTGGGAATCACTGGCATAGACCATCAAGAGAAACTAGAAACTTCTACTTATTTGCTTATCCAAAAATTAATGGGTGTCGATATAAGACCTTCTTAGATAGGACCCTAGCATTTCAAGCTGGTAGGCAACAGTCTTGGTTAGGTAAATGTATTCAGCAAGCTATGTTATCCTATTACAGTTTTCAGAAATTAATTAAGACCACTTTGTTTGATAAGTTTATTTCTTAGTGAGTTTTATTATTGAAACTAGTTGTTTAGCCCGTTACATTAACGGGTGCTAGCAGTCCTTCTCCCTTACTTTTACCTCCTCCCTGTCCAGCAGCACCCCCACCCATTCCCTGCTCCCTCTATATAGCAGTAGCCCTTCTCCTTTTATCTCCCCCTGTTCAGCATCACCCCGTTTCCAGCTCCCCATATCCAGCAGTAGCTCTTCTCCTTTGCAGGAGCCCTTCTCCCTTCCTTTTACCTCCCCCCTGTCCAGCAGCACGCCTTCCCTGTTCCCCCTGTGCAGCAGTAGCCCTTCTCCCTTCTTTTTAAGTCTCCCCCTGTCCAGCAGCACCCATTGTCCAGCAGTAGGTCTTCTCCCTTCCTTTTACCTCCCCCCCCCCTCGTCTAGCAGCACCTCTTCCCTGCTTCCCCTATCCAGCAGTAGGCCTCCCTTCCTGTTACCTCCCCCCCTGTCCAGAATCACCTCTTCCCTGCTGCTCCTCCTGTACTGCAGCACCCCCTTACCTGCTCCCCCTGTCCAGTCCGGTGATCTGCAGCCATCAGGCTGGCTCCTGCAGGGAGTCTAGTTCCTGTCCGGTCCCCGCCAGGCGTGCAAGCCTGCTCCGCCCCCTCCCGACCTGCCGGGAGTATTTGAATTAGACCCGACGGTTCCTGTTGAGGGAAGCACTCCTCACCGGACTCAGCGGTGAACTCCAGCCATCGAGCCGACCTCCGCCTTGGTTTTTTTTTTTTTTAGTTGAAAGACGCGGCGGTGGCTCCTCTCATGATCCCCGCCTGCGTCGGAAGTCCGACGCAGGCGGGGATCGTGAGAGTAGCCACCGCCGCGTCTTTCAAAGAATCGTAAGCCGTGCATGCGCACTTCCTATGTGTCGCTGCAGCTCACGGAAAACCGGCGCACACTTAGGAAGTGCGCATGCGCGACTTACCATTTTATTATATTAGATTCTATTTTACAAATATTTGTATTTTTTACTGTATTATTGTATTTCGCTGATTGTCCAGCTCTTTTTAGTGTAAACCACCTAGAACTTTTAGTTATGGTGGTTTACACACTAAATGGTGAGACCTTAGCCAAGACTGTAGCAGAACGGGATTTAGGAGTGATAATCAGTGAAGACATGAAAACTGCCAATCAGGTAGAGAAGGCTTCATCCAAGGCTAGACAAATGATGGGTTGCATCCGCAGAAGCTTTGTCAGCCGGAAGCCCGAAGTCATCATGCCGTTGTACACCTGGAATATTGTGTACAATTGTGGAGGCCACATTACCAAAAAGATGTGCTAAGAGTCGAGTCGGTTCAAAGAATGACCACCAGGATGGTCTCGGGGCTTAGGGATCTCCCGTATGAAGAAAGGCTGGGGGCTGGATTAGGGCACGGATGCAGCTGTACTCACTCAAACGTAGAGAGAGAGGAGACATGATTGAGACATTTAAATATATCACAGGTCGTATCGAGGTGGAAGATGATATCTTCTTTCTTAAAGGACCCTCGGCCACAAGAGAGCATCCGCTAAAAATCAGAGGAGGGAAATTTCATGGCGACACCAGGAAGTATTTCTTCACTGAAAGGGTGGTTGATCATTGGAACGAACTTCCACTGCAGGTGATCGAGGCCAGCAGCGTGCCAGATTTTAAAAATAAATGGGATACGCATGTGGGATCTCTAGGGGGGTAAAGTAGAGGGGGTGGGTCATTAGAGTGGGTAGACTTGATGGGCTATGGCCCTTTTCTGCCGTCATTTTTCTATGTTTCTAAAAGAATAAAGTTATTATTATTATTACTACGTGCAAACTATCTCATTCAGGCTGCATGATGACTTTTGCAGAGATTTTGAAAACCTGTATCCCTGATAAATATCTCCTCCAACCCAATAGACAATCAGACTCTTTGTGTTCCCCTGTCATTAAGTCTTGTAAGATTGTGATTCCTGGATACGGCCTGTCTCTTCTTAACCTGCGAATTGCATTGAACGCCTACTGGGGAATATTAGTGATTCATAAATATTTATGTAATGTAATAATCCAGGTGTTGCCTTGGTGAACACAGATGCACTGTCAAGGGTTTTAGCACTGTTCTATAATAATTATGTGTCCATGCCTGATTTATGTAGAGAATATTCGCAAAGCGGCAGAGCACTCTTTGAGGCATACTGCGGAAGAGCGGTCTAATTCTGTGAGAAGCTGAGGGTAGACAATGGCCCGTTTCCTGCCAAGCAATTGAGCTCCCTGGGTGCCTGCCTGCACCTGTGAAAATGAATGCTTTTAATGGCATGCACTATATTATTTCTCATTGGAAGTTACTGTGTAGTAAGTTATTACCGTACCAGAAAGATTTGTTCTCTGCTAAGGCTCTAGCTCAGGCCAGCCAGAAGCCTGGAAGGCTGCCATCTTCAAAATGTTACAGAACTTAATTCATTTTCTTTTTTCTTTCTGGTTACATCACCAATATATAACGTTGATATATCTTCAGAGAAATGAGGCAAGGCCACACTCCAGCGTCGAGAATTTAAACTCCTCTGAAGTGCTCAACTTCTGTAATCTATTTGATGAGAACAATGCGGAGTTCTGGCAGTCTTACTTAGTAATATCTCAAGAAGATTTGTGGCGTGTGGCCCTTCGAATGCACGACAAGGAACTTCTGTGTAAGTCACAAATAGTGGAACTAACCAGAGGATAGAACCAACGTTTGCGTACAAATAAAAGTGAAATGTATATGGTGAGCGCTAAATTATTTCTAGAGCGCCACCATGCATATGCAAAGCTGTATAGAGTAGTGCTACCCGATTCAGGAAAAAAAAATTCAATTCGATTCGATTCAGCCTATTGAATCGATTTTTTTCGATTTGATTTGATTTTCCTGCCCAATTGGGTTGTTTTTTTTTTTTTTCAAACATCCTGGTGGGTTTATTTTATAGCCTCTTCACCCCCTTTGCCTTCTGCTAACCACACTGGCGCTGTGGTCTAAACCAGTGTTTTTCAACCTTTTTTGGGCAAAGGCACACTTGTTTCATGAAAAAAATCACGAGGCACACCACCATTAGAAAATGTTACAAAATTTAACTCTCTGCCTATATTGACTATATATAAAGTAATTCTCTTGAATAGGAATCAAATAAACACAAAGAAAGTATTTTATAATTACTTTATTATGAAATAAAAATTATAAAATACTTTATTCAGTGCGAAACCTGGGCCTGTTTGGCTGAACACAAAGCTGATATTCTGGCTGGAATGGAAGAAAGACACACACGTAGCTCTTCGTCAACAGCTCTCAGTCTCTCTCTGTATTTGGTTTTTATAGCATACAAAAATAGACAAATATACCCTCCATCCTTTTTATTAAACCACAATAGCAGTTTTTAGCGCAGGGAGCTGCGCTGAATGCCCAGCACTGCTCTTGACGCTCATAGGCTCCCTGCGCTAAAAACCACTATTGCGGTTTAGTAAAAGGGGACCATATTGTAAAATATAGACAGCAGATATAAATTCAGAACTGTGCATAGTAAGTGAAGGGAAGTTTTCATCTCTGGGAATTTACCCAGTTAACTATTAAGTTATTTGGGCAAATTCCTTTGAAAACTGTGGTAATACTGCCTCCACTTTGCTAAATTTAAAATAAAATCATTTTTCCTACCTTGTCTGGTGATTTCTGGTTGCACTTTCTTCTTCTGACTGTGCATCCAATCTTTCTTCCCTTCTATCAACCTGTATGCTTTCTCTCCTCCACACCTCATTCCCTCCCCCAACTTTTTCTTCCTCTCTCCCTGACCTTTCTTTCTTTTTTTCTGTTTCTCTTCTTTCCTTCTGTTTCCCTGCCTGCCCCCTTTCTTTCTTTCTCCCTGCCGTTCCCCAAGCCACTGCCACTGCCGCTGCCATCGGGGAACAGGACCCACCAATGGATAACAGGCCCCAAAGCCGACGCCGACGCATGCTCTCCCTGACGTCAATTCTACAATCGGAAAGGAAGTTCCGCCCAGCCAGGCAGCGATTGGCTGGCCCGAACTTCCTCTCCGACTGTAGAATTGACGTCGGGGAGAAGAAGACTTATCGGCGAGCTACTGGCGCCCCTGCCTCGGGCCCCCTGTCAGCTCCGGGCCCGGCGGCCCTGCGGCACACCAGGCAACATCTCGCGGCACACTAGTGTGCCGCGGAACAGCGGTTGAAAAACACTGGTCTAAACAAAATAAAAAAAAACAAAAAGGACTTTTCCTCTCTCTGTTAAATCCTAGCTCACGTTTGCGGTCTAACACTAGCTCTGGCAGGATACACGTTTCAAATCTGATATATTGTAATCACAAAACAGAAAATAAAATGATTTTTTCTACCCTTTGTTGTCTGGTCATTATTCAAATCTTGTTGGACGCCAGATCTGGTTGTCTTCTGATAACTTGCTTGCCAGGATCTCCTTTTTTCTTCTTTCTCCGTGCTAAGCATCAATCTTCTATCTCTGTCCTCCCCTTCCCTCCCCTGGAGGTCTGGCATCTTTCTTTTTTTTCGTCTCCCTCCACAGATCCACTTTTTCTTAACTACCCTTTAATCCAGTATTTCTCCCTGCTTCCCCACCACCCCAGGGTCCACCATCTCTCCCTTTCTGTTCCCAACTACCTTCCCATCCAGTATCTCTATCCCCCCTCCACACCATCCCTTATGTCCAATTTCTCTCCCTTTCTGTTCCTTCCCTCCCTATATTCCATTATCCACTATCTCTCTCCCAGCCCTCTGTTTTTAGACCCATTATTTCTTCCCCCCAAAGTACGGCATATACACGTATCTTTGAACCCCCCTTCCCTACGTGTACTTCTACACCAGGACCCCCTCCCCTTAAGGCCTGCACCTCCCCCTGAAGCCTACACCCCACCCCTGAAGGCTTGCACACCCCCTGAAGGCCTGTCCCCCCAAAAGGACTGTACCTCCCCCCTGAAGGCCTGCACCCCCCTGAAAGCCTATCCCCCCTAAGGTGTGTCCCCCCTGAAGGCCTGCACCCCCGAAGGCCTATACCCCACCCCTGAAATCCTACACCTCCCCCGAAGGCCTACCCCCTCCCCCAAAGGACTGTACCTCTCCCCCGAAGGTTTGTCCCCCCTGAAGGCCTGCACTCCCCCTGAAGGCCTATAACCCACCCCTGAAGGCCTGCACCTCCCCCAAAGGCCTGTCCCCCCGAAAGACTGTACCTGCCCTCAAAGGACTGTCCCCACCACCCCAGAAGGCCTGTGTGTTCCCCTCTTGTACCCACACCTCCCTTTACCTGATTGCAGCCTGCAGAAAGGATCGCGGATATTTTAGCGATCCTTGCAGGTTGCCATAGGCCTCAGGAGTTGTCGTCCTTCTGCTGCAGTCCCGCCCCTCCTCTGACATCAGAGGCAGGATTGCGGCAGCCTGCAAGGATCGCTAAAGTACCCGCGATCCTTTCTGCAGGTTACTTTCTGCCATAGTCAGGTAAAGGGAGGCGCGGGAGGCCAGGGGGGAAGCTAACTTGACATTACAGCACTTCCCGACAGACCCTCCCCCCTCGCCCTCTAAAGCAGGAGCGGCAGCACCAGCCAGCAAGAGGCAGTGCTGCCGATCCTGCTTTAGGGGGTGAGGGGGGAAGGTCAGACAGTGAATCGGAAGACTGATTTTTTTTTTTTTTTTTTTAAATTGATTTAAATTGATTCACCCGAAATGAATTGGTGAATCGATTTGAATCGTGAATCGGGCAGCACGAGTATAGAGTCACAAAGGAGATGGTCCCTGTTCAAGTGAGCTTACAATCAAGACAGACAGGATGCCAGGGTAGGGGGTTACAGTTAGAGGGGGATGGTTAAACTGTTGGCTAGGGTGGTGAACAGAGGACAGAGGAGAGAGTAGGGTTATGAGTTGAAGGTGCCTCAAAAAGGTGGTTTTCAGCCTACTTTTGAACAAGGGAAGGGGCGTGGCAGACAGACCCAGGTAGTTTATTTCAGGCATACGGGGCAGCAAGATGAAAAGAACGAAGTCTGGAATTGAAAGTGGAGGAGAAGGGCACAGATAAAAGCAATTTGGCTGAAGAATGGAGTTCTTGGGGAGATGTGTAAGGAGACACATGAGAGGAGAGAGACTGAGGGGCTGCAGAACCAACACACTTGTAGGTTAGTAATGGGAGTTTGAACTGTATGCAAAGGTGGATAGGGACATAAGAATTGCTATACTAGGACAGACCAAAGGTCCATCAACCTCAGTATCCTGTTTCCAACAGTGGCCAACCAAGGTCCCAAGCACTATGGATGGGTAGACTAGATGGGCCATTTGGCCTTTATCTGCCAACATGTTTCTATCTCTTCTCCAAGTGGAAGAGCCCTAGACGCTTTAGCCTTTCCTCATACGGAAGTTGTCCCATCCCTTTTATCATTTTTATCACCCGTTTCTGTACCTTTTTTAATTCCATTATATCTTTTATGAGATATTACATTACATTACATTACATTAGTGATTTCTATTCCGCTTGTGCCTTGCGGTTCTAAGCGGATTACAAGTTAGAAGACTGGACATTTCCAGTAGCATTGCAGTACATATAAACAAGAGTGCGTTAAGTTACAATTGTTGTTCTGGACTTTTCCAGGATGAATTGGTAGTAGATAGTAGATAGTGATAGGTTGTTTAGACGAATAGAGATAATATTGTCCGGATTCTGTTGTTTAGACGAGTAGAGATAATACTGTCCGGGTGTTGCTGGTGGTGGTGTTTGGGTAGTCATGAGAGCATTTTCTAATACTTTTGTGAGGTTATGATGATGGGAAGTGTTTTTTGAAGAGATGAGTTTTGATTTCTTTTCGGAATGCTTTAATGTCTATTGATTTGGTCAGTAGATTGGTGATGGTAGTATCGATCTTTGCTGCCTAGACCTGGACACAGTATTGGAGATGCAGCCGTACCATAGATGTCTGGTGCAGTACTCGGAGAAACAACCCAGGAAAGAGACTTGGGAGTACTGGTCGACAAGTCGATGAAGCCATCCGCGCAATGCGCGGCAGCAGCGAAAAGGGCAAACAGAAAGCTTGGAATGATTAAGAAAGGGATCATGAACAGATCGGAGAAGGTTATCATGCCGCTGTACCAGACCGTGGTACGCCCTCACCTGGAATACTGCGTCCAGCACTGGTCACCGTACTTGAAGAAGGACACAGTACTACTCGAAAGGGTCCAGAGAAGAGAGACTAAAATGGTTAAGGGGCTGGAGGAGTTGTCATACAGTGAGAGAATAGAGAAACTGGGCCTCTTCTCCCTTGAAAAGAGGAGACTGAGAGGGGACATGATTGAAACCTTCAAGATAATGAAGGGAATAGACTTAGTAGATAAAGACAGATTGTTCACCCTCTCCAAGGTAGGGCGAATGAGAGGTCACTCTCTAAAGTTAAAAGGGTATAGATTCCGTACAAACATAAGGAAGTTCTTTTTCACCCAGAGAGTGGTGGAAAACTGGAACGCTCTTCCGGAGGCTGTCATAGGGGAAAACACCCTCCAGAGATTCAAGACAAAGTTAGACAAGTTCCTGCGGAACTAGAACATACGCAGGTAGGGCTGGTCTTGATTAGGGCACTGGTCTTTGACCTGGGGACCACCGCGGGAGTGGACTGCTGGGCACGATGGACCACTGGTCTGACCAAGCAGTGGCAATTCTTATGTTCTTATGATACAAGGGCATTATAATCTTTTCATCTTTGTTTTCCATTCCTTTCCTGATAATTCCTAACATTCTATTTGCTTTCTTAGCCGCCGCCACACATTGAGCTGAGGGTTTCAACGTATCTTCAACGATGACCCCTAGATCCTTCTCCTGGGCAGTGACTCCTAACACAGAACCCAGCATCACTTAGCTATAGTTCGGGTTCCTCTTTCCCACATGCATCACTTTGCACTTGCTCACATTAAACGTCATCTGCCATTTTGATGCCCAGTCTTCCATTCTCACAAGGTCCTTTGTGTCATCAGCAAATTTAATTATCTTACTATTTCTAGATCATTAATAAATGTGTTAAAAAGCAGTGGTCCCAGCGCACACCCTTGGGGAACCCCACTATATATCCTTATCGGTTGAGAATATTGACCATTTAAACCCACTCTGTTTTCTGTCTTTCAACCAGGCACTGCCAAAGAAGGTGGGGAACCTCTGGAATGATAAGGATTCATTTTCAAGTCATAGAATGGTGGTAGGGGACTCTGACCACTGAGAGGTTGACTTTCTAAATTGGTGTCAGTGCTTTGGGGTGGGGGGGGGGGGGGGTAAAGGATGGGATCCTGATACTTGATTATGCAAAAAGGCTCTAAGAACATAAGCAGTGCCTCTGCCGGGTCAGACCACAGGTCCATCCCACCCAGCAGTCCGCTCCCGCGGCGGCCCAACAGGTCATGACCTGCCTTAATCACCAGAAGGGGCCCCCTTGCCCCCTAGGTTTCTCATCGAAGTCCTATCTTCCCATCAATGTCCTAACCCTCCGGCCTTGCACCTGCACGACCTGGTGAGCTGTCTATACTTATGCAACACCCCAGCACCTCCCTCAGTACCCCACGATCCCCTTTTCCCTCAGGAATCTGTCCAATCCCTGTTTGAATCCCTGTACTGTATTCTGCCGGATCACTTCCTCCGGGAGCGCATTCCATTTGTCCACGACCCTTTGGGTGAAGAAAAACTTCCTTGCATTTGATTTGAACCTATCTCCCTTCAGTTTCTCTGAGTGCCCCCTCGTACCTGTCGTCCCTTTTAGTCTGAAGAACCTGTCCCTGTCCACCCTCTCTATGCCCCTAAGTATTTTGAAGGTCTCTATCATATCCCCCCTGAGCCTCCTCTTTTCCAGAGAGAAGAGCCCCTATTTCACAGGAGAATATTTGAATGCAGCCATGGGAGAAGGGGAGGTTTTAAGTTGGCTCATGGGATATTTGTCCAGAAGGAGATGTTTGGATGCAGCTACAGGGGTCATAAGAACATAAGAACAGCCTTACTGGGTCAGACCAATGGTCCATCAAGCCCAGTAACAAATCCAGGTCACTAGTACCTGGCCAAAACCCAAGGAGTAGCAACATTCCATTATCTCAGAGTAAGCAAGATTCCGGAACCCCAAACAGTAGCAACATTCTATGCTACCAATCCAGGGCAAGCAGAGGCTTCCCCCATGTCTGTCTCAATAACAGACTGTGGACTTATTCTCCAGGAAATTGTCCAAACCTTTCTTAAAACCAGCTGCGCTATCCGCTCTTACCACAACCTCTGGCAACGCATATCAGAGCTTAACTATTCTCTGAGTGAAAAAAATATTTCCTCCTATTGATTTTAAAAGTATCTCCCCCGTAACTTCATCGAGTGTCCCCTAGTCTTTGTCATTTTTGACGGAGTGAAAAATCGATCTACTTGTACCCGTTCTACTCCACTCAGGATTTTGTAGACTTCCGTCCTATCTCCCCTCAGCCGTCTCTTTTCCAAGCTGAAGTTCCCTAACCGTTTTAGTCTTTCCTCATACGAAAGGAGTTCCATTCCCTTTATCATCTTGGTCGCTCTTCTTTGGAGGCTGGTTATTGCAGGAGGACAGGGGTTGGATGGAGTGGGGGTAGATGCTGTTGGAGGATAATTGATTGAGTTCGTTTCTCTATCCCGTTGTCCCCAAAGAGCTCGGAATGGCTTACATATTATATAGTTGACAGATTATAATTTGACATAATTACAGAACAAGTTTACTATATAAGGTTGTATCCTAACTTGATACAAATAGGGATCTTGTTATCCTTGGCAATGAATGTGTTTTTTTTCAATACAAGTTGGGCAGGTAATGACAGTTTCTCCTTCGTGCGCACGGGAGCCTGCTAAAATGTGATAGCATAAGGGACATATACCTGGTGTATCTATCATTGTCTTTAAGCCAGGTTTTAGTAGTCAGAAATATGTCCCAGCTTTTATCTGCGAGGTCTTGTAGTATGATGGCTTTGTTATTTACTGGTCTGGCATTTATGAGGGTGATAGATAGGTTCTTTGTTGTGCAGTTGTATGCGGAAAAGGAGATTCCTCTCAGGTTGCGGGGGCTGTGTTGGGAGGGTTTTTTTTGGGGGGTAGGCATATGAGATCTTTCTGCTATATGACTCCTTCATTTTTTTGCCTATAAATAATAATAATAGTAATAATAACAGCTTATATACCGCAATAAAAGGGTTGCCAAATTTTCCAATTGGAAATCCGGACCTTCCTTCAAAGACATTTTGCCCTGAAGCAGTGGACACAGTCATAGAAGTCCGCGAGACGCTGGCCGCGTCGGCTTTTTGTGAGTGGCACGGAGCGCATGATTCCAGAGAGAGCTGAGAGAGAGCTGTGAAGCATTAAAGAATAGAAAGAATTGGAAAAATCATGATAGGATCAATTTCACTTTTTGGTGGGTAAATGTGTGTACCACATATAAGTGTGAAAGAATGATGGCGGAACATTTGGGGACTAGTAAGTCCTTTAAGGATGTCTGGAGTCCGTTGACTACTTTTCATGCATTACAGTAAGGGTCATGTTTCTTCCCTTTTCATTAGATTTCTTTACACATCCAGGGAGGGTGGGTAGGGGGAGGAAAATGTACGTTGAGGAGTTAAAATATTGAATTATAATATTGAAATCACATCATATGTATTATTGTATTAATAATTAAGATGAGGATGGGAGTAAATGATTTTTAATGCAATAATTGTATAGCGAATAGTGCGTTTTGTGCGGTTTTTCTGATTTACCATTTGTATTGCACTGTCGAAGTTTGAAAATCAATAAAGATGGAAAAAAAAAAGACTAGAAAGATAAGTGAAGCTACTCTCTCTCAATTTCTTATATCCCGTTGGTATCTCTTGGTTATGGGTGTTCCCATATTGTGCTATAACAGAGATAAAGATCCTGTATATCGCTGGAACAGAGATAAAGAAAATTTTGAAGAAAAATCAACAAAATCAACAAAATCAACAAAAAGTAAATGAAAGATTTTTTAAAAATTTTTTTAAGTTGTTTTTTTTTTTGCCTATGACCGCATTGAGGAGCATACTTGATCTAATATGCTAAAACAGTGCGCTGGTTGAGAGTTTACTGAGCGTACGACTCCAGTTTCTGAGGCTTTTTTTCCCTGGATTTAAGGAATTTAAATAACTCCTTTTAATAAGCCGCGTTAGCGGTTTAACACGCATAATAGCGCATGCTAATTTGCCGGTCACGCTAGCCGCTACCGCCTCCTCTTGAGCCGGCGGTAGTTTTTCGGCTAGTGCAGGGGTTAGCGCATGATAAAAAGTCGCGTGCGATAAAGCACTTCGTAAAACCTGAGCTCCCTCCATTTATTCCGCAAGCAACAAAAAACCTGGCTCTTCTCTAACATGTCATTTCTTTTCCCTTACTTTTCCATTTAAAAAACTTATGTAAACCTTTTCAAGTTTCAAGTTTATTTAAATTTGATGGTTCGCTTAACATTTCTAAGCGAATTACATAAGAAAATACAATTGGGGTAAAAACATTAAAAAAAGAAAATTAATATAATTGTTATTTTAAGTTAAAAACAGTGCTTTCTTATCTGACAATACGGACAAAACTGGATAGGATTGGGAAAGAACATTAGGGAAAAAAAGTTACAATATTTTGTTTCCTAGATAGAGGAGAAGAGAGTTGGAGGGGGAAGGGTAAAACAATAGGGTTGGGATATAAGTAAAATCAGAAATTTTTAAATTATTAGAGAGAAAATAAATTTTTTTTTTTTTTTTTAGAGGTTAAATACAGCTTTAAAGAGGAATGTTTTTAAATTAATTTTAAATAAGTTGAGATCTTTAATATTTCTAATGTATAAAGGGAGTGTATTCCAGATAAGCGGCGCCTTGACTGAGAAGATATCGTGGCGTCTAGTTCCTATTATTTTTAGTGAAGGGACCATTAATAGCTCTTGAGTATTGGACCGGAGAAGACGATTTGAGGTGTGTGGAATTAGAAAACGGTCAATAAACTGTGGTTCATTAGTAGTTGTTGTTTTGAATACTAATAAAGCTATTTTGTATGTTATTCTTTGGTTTATAGGTAACCAGTGTGAATCTATTAAATAGATGTTCATATTTTTTCCCATGATGGATTATTTTAATAGCGATATTTTGTATTATTTGTAGTCGTCTTTGTTCCTTATATGTAATATTTAATAACAATGAATTACAATAATCTAGTTTAGAAATTATGAGAGAATGGACTAAAATATTTCCTACCCTTTCTCATTTTTAAGTTCTTGTAAACCGTGCCGAGCTCTACTTCCGTGGAGATGATGCGGTATATAAGCTTAAGGTTTAGTTTAGTTTAAAAGGAGCCCTTAATGATATACTTTATTGGATATTATAAATAAAGGGACCCCTGAACCTGCAGAATGGGATTTAATATTATATAGTTTTCTATCATTTCGACCACTTGGTCAGACATTTTTTTTTTTTAGTATATATAGGATTGCCAGATTTTCCAATTGGAAAATCCGGATCCCTAGACCTGCCATCAGGCCTGCACAGTTCCACCCATCCCCGCCCTGTAACACCCTAATCCCGCCCCCCCCCCCCAGTCCCATCCTAGCCCCGATTCCCGCTGCCTGCTCTTGTCGGGCAGGGAGGAATTCCACGCATACACGGATGCCACTCGATGACGTCACATGGCTTCCTCCATGCGCGAATTCCTCCTGCCCGACGAGATTTGAGGAGGCTTTTCAAAACGCGGACAAAGTGCCGGGTTTTGAGAACCCACCTGGACCCCCGGACAAGGCCGGGGAAATCCGGATGTCTGGTAACCCTACCTATATATGAGAGGGAATTCTTGACAGCTACTGCACTTTTTGTGAGTTAATATGAATGCTACTACCAAGGACACGTGTCCTTAGTCAAATGTATTGTACAGAGCATTAAGTTCTCTTGCAATGTGCACATTAAAATGACATTCAATCACCTGCTAAAACTTTTAATACAAGTTTTATGACGTGGACCTCTTTTCAACTACAAAGTAATTAAATCATGGAAAGTGTTTTCTCAAGGTCATGATGACATGCTGTGCATCACAATACAAAGATCTAAGGTTTCTCACTTAAGCAGTTACAGTTGCATTGTTTTACGATGCCTCCGGGAGAGATCCATGCATTAGAAATAATTCTAACTACCCTGAAATACTTCCAAAGACAAACAGCAAAAGGTGGGCAGAGTTTAAATGAGCTTCGGCTCTGCCACTATTGTGGATAATTTAACCAGAGTAAATATTTCTGCTCATCAGCGATACATTTATTTAAAAAGTAACATTTTCAGTGATTTAGTGTCAGGCGTAATGTGCTTTTACTTTGTAGAGGGATTAATGGCTCTTCAGATGACTTCCCAATCCTTGCTCGGAGGCACGCTTCGAAAGAACTCATTATCATGTGCATGGTGAGTTCGCCGTGAAAAGCCACCCTGCTGATTATGGACAAACCCCAGGGGTCTCTAAGTGTTTTTACTCGCTCCCCAAAGCGGTAGACATCTCCGGGGCTGCAAGTTTGATCCGACTGTGCATTCTGTGAAATGGCGCAACCATCTGTGAGGAAAATATTCTGCTACGGTGCTATGAAAGACCCAGCAGTTCCTCTGCATTGTGGAATGGAAAGTAAATGATCAAATACTAATACAGTAGACTCTCAGTTAACCGGCACCCAGGAAGATTGATAGATGCTGGATAAATGTGGTTTCTGGTTGCTTGAGAGTTACTATTAAAAATAGGTCTAACTAATACTGTACCCCATACTATGCCATACCATAAACTGTTCCAGGCAAACTACCGGATAAGTGGTAGGCAAAGCGTGGGCGTACTCAGGTGTGGCGTGCCAAGTTTACACTTAAATTTCTGCCTGAAATTGATTTTATTTTTATTTAAAGTATTGCAGTATTTTAGAAAATTTCAGGAGATTTGGGAGCCATTAACAAAATATTGTAATGATTTAATATTATTTTTCCCCTTAAAAAATGCACATTCAGGATGGGGGGAGGGGGGATAAAATTCTGATTTGGATTTTAACAGAATATTAAGTGTTGTATTTGAGTTTAAAATGTTATAAATGCTGTTACACTTATTGTAAGTTTTTTTTTTAAATGAATAAAGAATTTGAAAAAAAAATAAAGTATTACAGTATTTCTTAGATTTTTTTTCTGGTTGCTTGAGAGTTTGAGTATCGGTTAACAGAGAGTCTACTCTATATGTAAAGATTTTTAAATAAGTTTAAAAAAAAAAAAAAATCAAAGCTGAGAAGCAGTATGCCTAGGGGCATGGTGAGATACTGATGTGCCACACAGGAAAACAGCGGAGATGTCCAAAGTCTGGCGCACTTTATGAACTCAATGACACGACACACATGTGTTTCGTCCAAATTGGCCTGCCACAGGAGTCTACAAATAGTTAACGCACATATATTATTAAAAATATACAGTGTTAGCATGGACATAAAATGTAAATAAATAAACACTAAGACAAATGAAATTGCCATATAAATACAAATCACAACACAGTATGCACCTTAGAAATGAATAATGAAAAAGCATACAATTGGTAATTATAGAAAAAAAAATCTACAAAACCCATAAAAACATATAACATCATACATTCATAAAATAAATAAGTTAAATAGCACCAGTCCCAATACAGACCCTGTGGCACTCCACAATTTACCCTCCTCCATTGAAAAAAAATGGTCATTTAACCCTACCCTCTGTTTCCTGTCCGATAACCAAATTTCTAATCCACAACTGAACATTGCCTCCTAACCCATGACTCTTTAATTTTCTCAGGAGCTTCTCATAAGGAACTTTGTCAACTGGCTCACCTTTTTTCAACATGTTTATTAACACCTTCAAAGAAGTCAAGCAAATTGGTCAGCCAAGATCTCCCTCGGCTGAACCCATGCTGACTCTGTCTCATTAAATCATGTTTGTCTACAGGTTCCACAATTTTATTTTTTTATATTTGTTCCCACTATTTTGCCCGGCATGGAGGACAGCTTTCCAGTCTGTAATTTTCTGGATCTACCCTGGAGCCCTTTTTAAAAATTGCTGTAACATTGGCCACCCTCCTAGGGTGGCCTACCTGGATAGTGGGGGAGGGGGATGCTAGGAAGCAGGGGACCTTCCGGGTAGAGATCTTCTTGCCACAAGCTGGTGGACGGGAAGCAAAATAGGGAGCATTTTCGTGGGGTGGGAGGGAACTCGGGGATGTTATTTATAAAAAACAACATTATGTGGGTCCCGGCCCAATATTCAGCTGGGCCATATAACTGTTATGGGATCCCCCGGCTGAATATCAGCTGAACCTGGCTCCCAATATTCTGTGTCAGTGCTTTTTTTATTTCGGTCTTAGTAGTTTGCCGGTCAACAAAATAATTATTTTATTTCTGCCGGTCCATGGGTGTAAAAAGGTTGAAGAACGCTGTTATAGCACACAGTTTTGCACTGAATCTTAACTGCCAAGCATTCGACTACCCCAAGCGTCCAGATCACTGCTCCTTCTGTATACATTTCTTGAAAGATCATGTAGAACACCTCTGGAGAATTGTTACATTGCTGAAAACAAAGTATGACAACCTGCAATGAATCCAAGTACATCATAACAGCATTTTTTTTTTTCTTTCTATGTGAGACTCAATGAAACATGAAGGCCTTAGGCAAAAGTTCAATTTCACTTTGAAAAAGTTGTCTTTGAATCTCAACTCTGCACACAAAGCAGTATCAAAATTGAAGAAAACATGGGCAAACACCAAAGATCTCCGACAGAAAGGACTGGAGAGGCTTTAATGGTATAGATGGGCAGTCGATAGGCAGTATGAACTTTTTCTGCCCTCATGTTATACAGCCTATATAATAATACCCTTAGCACGCATACGCATTTCAATCTTAATGGCTCTGTGCGTCCGTAGCTCCGTGGCCGGCAGAGAAATGTTGGAGCGTGCAGCGCATGCGCACATTGGGAACTATGAGGCGGTTTGCTTTCCTGTGTGCCAGTTGCCCTTTCCAACACAACGCGTGATTTAAAAAAAATAAAATAAAATAGGTGGGAAAATGGGCAGGGACATTGACAGACTGACAAAAATAGAGACACACACACTGAAAGACACACATAGAAGGACAGGGGACAGGGAGAGAGATTGAAAGAAAGAAAAAACAGACAGCGGACAAGAAGAGAGAGACACACAGAAAAAAAGACAGACAGACAGCGGTCAAGAATACAGACAGCAAAAAAAGACAGACAGACATACAGCGGCCAAGGAAAGAGACAGCAAAAAAAGAAAGACAGATAGCGGCCAAGGAGAGAGAGAGACAGAAAGAAAGACAGACAGACAGAAAGCGGCCAAGGAGAGAGAGAGAGAAAGAAAGAAAGACACACACAGAAGGACAGGGGGCCAGGGAGAGAGATTGAAAGAAAAAAAAAAAAACAACAGACAGCGGACAAGGAGAGAGAGACACACAGAAAAAAAGACAGACAGACAGCGGCCATGAATACAGACAGCAAAAAAAGACAGATAGACAGAAAGTGGCAAAGGAGAGAGAGAGAGAGACAGAAAGAAAGAAAGACAGACAGTGGCCAAGGAGAGAGAGAGACAGAAAGACAGACAGAAAGCGGCCAAGGAGAGAGAGAGAGAGAGAAAGAAAGAAAGACAGACACACACAGAAGGATAGGGGGCCAGGGAGAGAGATTGAAAAAAAGAAAGAAAGACAGACAGTGGACAAGGAGAGAGAGAGACAGAAAGAAAGAAAGACAGACAGACAGACAGAAAGCGGCCAAGGAGAGAGAGAGAAAGAAAGAAAGACACACACAGGGGGCCAGGGAGAGAGATTGAAAGAAAAAAAAAAAAGTCAGACAGCGGACAATGAGAGAGAGACACACAAAGAAAGACAGACAGACAGTGGCCAAGGAGAAAGACAGCAAAAACAAGACAGACAGACAGAAAGCGGCCAATGAGAGAGAGAGAGACAGAAAGAAAGAAAGACAGACAGACAGAAAGCGGCCAAGGAGAGCGAGAGACAGAAAAAAAGAAAGACAGACAGCGGCCAAGGAGAGAGAGAGAGAAAGAAAGAAAGACAGACAGATAGAAAGCGGCCAAGGAGAGAGAGAGAGAAAGAAAGAAAGAAAGACACACACAGAAGGACAGGGGACCAGGGAGAGAGATTGAAAGAAAAAAACAACAACAGACAGTGGACAAGGAGAGAGAGACACACAAAGAAAGACAGACAGACAGTGGCCAAGGAGAAAGACAGCAAAAACAAGACAGACAGACAGAAAGCGGCCAATGAGAGAGAGAGAGACAGAAAGAAAGAAAGACAGACAGACAGAAAGCGGCCAAGGAGAGCGAGAGACAGAAAAAAAGAAAGACAGACAGCGGCCAAGGAGAGAGAGAGAGAAAGAAAGAAAGACAGACAGATAGAAAGCGGCCAAGGAGAGAGAGAGAGAAAGAAAGAAAGAAAGACACACACAGAAGGACAGGGGACCAGGGAGAGAGATTGAAAGAAAAAAACAACAACAGACAGTGGACAAGGAGAGAGAGACACACAAAGAAAGACAGACAGACAGTGGCCAAGGAGAAAGACAGCAAAAAAAGCCAGACAGACAGAAAGCGGCCAAGGAGAGAGAGAGAGACAGAAATAAAGACAGACAGACAGAAAGCGGCCAAGGAGAGAGAGAGAGAAAGAAAGACACACACAGAAGGACAGGGGACCAGGGAGAGAGATTGAAAGAAAAAACAAAACAACAGACAGCAGACAAGGAGAGAGAGACACACAAAGAAAGACAGACAGACCAGTGGCCAAGGAGAAAGACAGCAAAAAAAGACAGACAGACAGAAAGCGGCCAATGAGAGAGAGAGACAGAAAGAAAGAAAGCCAGACAGACAGAAAGCGGCCAAGGAGAGAGAGAGAAAGAAAGACACACACACTTTAATGTAACGGGCTTAAAGACTAGTTTCTATATAATTTGGTCATTAAGTCAGGCAAACATATAGGTCCTTTTACTAAGGTGCGTTAACTGATTAGTGCACTCAAACTGATGTAGCGTGCACTAATCAATTTAGCGTGCGCTAAACACTAATGCATCCATAGAATATTATGGCCGCGTTAGTGTTTAGCACACGTGCTTATTGGTTAGTGCACCTTAGTAAAAGAGGGAAATAGTAATATAGTAAAATTTGGCAGATAAAGACCTGCAGTTGATCCAGTGATGTAGCAAGGGTGAGAGGTGCCCCTCCCTCGCCATCAATCTCTGCCCCCCCTGCTCCCCCCTGCACACATGCGCCCCTTCCCTTCCCCATAGCTCTATTTATTTACCGCCACGCGTAACGATTTGACTATGCCGCTCGCAACCTCGATGGCTTTCCCTCCCATGTCTCTTCCTATGTGCGTCACCCGGAAGTTAAGTCAGCAGAAGAGCCGACGCAGTCGCGAGGAACGTGTTGAAGTTCTTGCTCGCAGCAGTGAGTAACTCGAGGTGTGGGGACAGGGAAGGGGCTGCGCGTGTGGCAAGGGGAAGAGTAGCAAGAGGCGGAGGGGTAGGGAGGAGGAGGGGCATCAACGCCCCCATCAACATGGCGCCTGGGGAAGACCGCCCCCTCGTCCCCCCCCCCTTACTATGCCACTGAGTCGATCCAGTCCGCCCAGGTTCCACTTTTTCATGATTAAACACTAGTATATGTGGAGTGGCATTTTCAATAAGGTTTTGGGGAAAACATCCAGTAGAAAAAATGACCACTTTCAAATGAGAAAAATATCTTTTTTCCCCTCAAATTGCCATTTCCTAGATGTGTTTGTCCTCAGTGCATCTATCTTTGTGAACCATTTGTGAAAAAAAAAAAAAAAAAATGAAAAATGCACAAAATCCAAGCACCGGGATGTAGGAGGGGCCAGCATTAACCCACCAGGTACCATGAAAAATCACCTATATCGTCTAGGTTGCATTCAAGCTTATGGTTTAGCTGTTTCTGACAACATAATAGCAGCAGAAGGGCACTAGGAAGCTCTAGAGATGGAATGAAGGAACTTTTTAGGGTAAACTTTATATGGCAGTTGACAGAAATGCACATGCATGCTTCTTGGCATTCCACAAACCAGCTTGATATTGGAATTCAAAATATCTGCAAAGTCTGGTTATTTATTTATTCAGTTTTCTGTATTGTTCTCCCAGGGGAGCTCAGTGTACATTAATTTATTCAGGTACTCAAGCATTTTTCCTTATCTGTCCAGGTGGGCTCACAATCTAAAGCAGTGGTTCCCAACCCTGTCCTTGAGGACCACCAGGCCAATCGGGTTTTCAGGATAGCCCTAATGAATATGCATGGAACAGATTTGCATGGCTCTCACTTCCATTATATGCAAATCTCTCTCATGCATTTTCATTAGGGCTAGCCTGAAAGCCCGACTGGCCTGGTGGTCCTCCAGGACAGGGTTGGGAACCACTGATCTAAAGTATCTAATGTTCCTGAGGCAATGAGGGGACTAAGAGACTTGCCCAGGGTCACAAGGAACAAAGTAGGTTTGAATCCACAACCTCAGCGTGCTGAAGCTGTAGTTTTAACCACTGCACCACTCTAGAAATCAAAATGCAGTAAAAGTGAGCCAAGTAAAGGGCAATGAAGCCAATGTGACATCACTGATGAGGTTGGCTCTTATTGGTGGAATGAGGCATTATGATGTCATAATACCAGGCAGAGAATGACGCTAGCTGATTGGCTGCCGAGAGTTCACAGCAGGGCAGGGGAGGGAGGGAGTGAGGGGGCTGGATGCAGAGCCTGGCAAAGCATCGAGGAAGGGGGAACAGGGTGCAGGGCAAGGCACTGCACTTGAATATTAACCTCCCCAGTTTATATTTCAGTCAACCTTTTTTTTTGGGGGGGGGGGGGAAGGTTACCTCATTTTTTATTTGGGTTGGTTTATATTCAAGTATACTGTATATGGTAATAGTAGATATTCCAAAAGATTTAACTGCACAGGAGAGGCTCTTGTCTGGTTAAACCCTGCTGAGTTAGCCAGCTGTCAATATTTAGCATCATTTAACCAGGTATTGTAACTGAACCTTGCCACTAACTGGCCATCTTCTAACTGGCTACATTAGGGGCTGGCTAGGAATGGAGTTAGGTGGAGTACCACCTTATCCAATTAGCAGTGACATTCAGTCCGCTAACTAACTAAGGTGAGCATATAAAGTTTCTTGTTGCTGCTCTAAGGTTATGCGCCAAGTTAGCTGAGCACCGGTCTGAATACTGGACAGTGCCCGGTTAACCAGTGGCATATTAAGGGGGGTGCGAGTGAGGCGGTCCGCACCAGGCGCAATCTTCTATGAGGTACCAGCACCCCTCCTCCTCCTCTCTGCCTTCCTCCTCCTCCCCCCTGCCACGTGTGCACGCCCCTTTCCCGTACCATGTCAGTTTTGGCGCTTTCTCGGACATCACTTCCGGGAGGAAGTGATGTCCGAGAGAGCGCCGAAGTCAAAGCGGGCAGTCATTTTTATCTGCCATCATGTTTCTATGTTACTAAAGTTCTATGACATCACAATACAAGTGTGAAGAGCCTTAGCCAATAGGGAGAGGAGGAAATAGTGGATGCTGCAGATGGGCCATTTGGCCTTTATCTGCCATCATGTTTCTATGTTACTAAAGTTCTATGACATCACAATGCAGGTGTAAAGAGCCTTAGCCTATAGGAAGAGGAGGAGATAGTGGATGCTGCGGATGGGCCATTTGGCCTTTATCTGCCGTCATGTTTCTATGTTTTTTAATGCAGGCAGGAAGTTCTTCTTCACCCAGAGGGTGGTAGAAAACTGGAACGCTCTTCTGGAGTCTGTCATAGGGGAAAACACCCTCCAGGGATTCAAGACAAAGTTGAACAAGTTCCTGCTCAACTAGAAAGTACAAAGGTGAGGCTGGGCTCATTTAGAGCACTGGTCTTTGACCTGGGGGCCACCGCAGCAATGGACTGCTGGGCACGATGGACCACTGGTCTGACCCAGCAGAGGCAGTTCTTATGTTCTCACTAAGGCCCCAATTCTAATAACAAGTGTCCTGGAGTTAGCCAACGGTAGGCTTCCTACTGCCATCTAACTAACCAATAAGGATGCACTTTTTAAAATAAATCAATGCAGCAAATAGTGCCTACATTGAAGGTGCCATTCGCGCACCTAAAGAAGCGTCTAGTCACGCCTAAGGACGCCTGAGGCCGGCGTGGGCATGGTTTACACTGGAAGTGGCCTAGGTGTCCTTAGGTGACCCTAGGCACTTCCGTACAATGTTGGCCTACATTTAAGGCGCCTGTTTTAAAAACCAGCCGCGATTCAATAAAAGGCGCAGATGTGTGATAGATACGCGGTCGGCCATTTTTAGGCGGCCGCAGATACCAGCGCCATTTATATAATCCAGAGCTAACAGCTTTGGGATGAATATTACCCAGACAAATTTTTTTGGGTGGCTGATAATCTGCCTTGGAAATGTCAGTCACTCTACGCACAAACACCCCCTATTGTTTTGGTACACCGACAAATCCGCGGACAACATTTGCACCCCGACAAATGCGCCCTGACAATTGCACGCATGGACAAGTGCACGCACGGCCATTGCGGCCCGTCAAGGATATCTGGAAGGCCCTGATTTGCTCAGACTCCTTAGAGACGGGGCCTGAGGAGTCTGAGTAAATCAGGGCCCTCCAGATATACCTAACCCTAACACTAGATAGGAAGGGTTTGCAATTGTCGGGTGCTATCATTCAATGTGCACATTTGACGGGTTACCGGGGTTTTTTTTGTACCCTGAAGCTCTCTAATAAGCCTTTAAAATGTACCCTTTTGCGCACAATTTTCTTAAATTTGATCCTAAATGTATAGGTAATCTTTAGATTTAACATCTAATAAACTATTTAAAATAAACGTAACCTTCTGCTGCTGTCCTAATGGAGGCGCGGTATGAACATTTCACGCGTGGCTATGTCGTTCATTTGAAATAGCTAAGATTAACTAGCTTTCTTAAGCACTTAATTAGCATTTGATATGCTGGTTGTTGCAACTAAATTAAACAGCAGTAAATTGTTAATAGGGTAATAAATAATGTTGCAGACTGTTCCTGCTTAACTACTGCAGTGTACAATAATTAACATACTAAAGAACAAATTAATTGTGTCTTGACGGCAGTTCATGGGGAGTATTACTAATCGCATGGAACCTATATTAAAAAAAAACTACGGAATAATCACTTGAGGTTCTGACAGCTAATGTGTGCTGGTACCCATTGACCACTGTGGTACGGCAGGAATGTGGCTGAGCTGTGACCCATCAAATGCGCGCACGACAATTGGATACTATTTTGCCTCAAGCCCCTCCCAAGGGACGGGGCCGGAGGAGTCTGAGCAAATCAGGGCCTTCAATATATGTATACCTTTCAAACGTTCTCTCTTTGGGCTGCGCATTTCACGGGGTGGCATTGTACTGCGCGCAATTGTCGGTGTGCCGGCTGAGCTCCAAGCTGTAGCATAGTAAGAAGGGGCGAGGGAGCGGACCACCCCTGCTGCTATCTTGGTGGGGTCGCCAGCACCTCTCTGCCCCCCCATGCCATGCACACGCCCTCCCCCGCCCCCCCCCCCCCCCGCCGTACCTCTTTAAAACCTTGAAAAGTGCAAGCAACTACTCTAGCCGGCGGCTTGCGCCGGCCTGGCTTTCTCTGAAATCGCTGCCGGGTCACGGGTCCAGGAGGTGGCGCCAGAGGGAAGTCAACGCCAGTGCGAGCAGCAGGCCAGAAAAGCTGCTCACCCTGGTGAAGATTTAAAGAGGTAAGGGGTGTGTGAAAGGCACGAGGTGGGGGCGCGGAAGGAGCAGGAGGGGTTGGCGCAGAAGGAACGGGGGTGAAGAGGAAGGTTAGGGGGCACCACCACCCCGGTCACCACTGGATCCAAGGACCTGGTTCTATAAATGATGCCTAAAGTTGGGCACCTAGGTCAGTGCACCAAGCCAATCTAGGTGCCTAACGATTAATTGGCTTAATTGGCACTGATAATTAACAATTTGCATCTTGTAATTGACATAAATTGCACTTAATTGGATGGTAGGCGCCTATACACTGAAGCATCATGCTACTTAGGCGCCATTTATAGAATCAGGGCCCACTTGTGGGTTACCGACTTGTAATAGAGGTTCTTCATGGACAGAAGGATGAACCAGATGCAAAACAAGTGAAGTCATCCAATGGCACTGAAATCGCGCTCTTAGGCCCACTTAGGCCCATTCACTAAAGAGAGCGATTCAGTCGCTGTTGGCCGATTCTGAAACAGCGATGGATTCACTATCCTGTTTGCATGCAAATGATTTGCACGGAGGCGCAAACCGTTTGCATGCAAACTCATCGACTCAATCAGGGCCTTAGGCCCCTCCCTGTGCACCACATGATGCACCGGGGTGGGGCCTAAAGGCCCGCATTGCATCAGAGGAGGCCGGAGGAGCAGGAGGGACTGAACACCCCTCTGCTCCGAACTTAAAGGTACAGGGAGGGGGCGTCCACTTTCCGTTTTCTGGAGGGAGTGGGCATCCATCCTGCTATTTGTTTTGGGGGTGGGGGGGGGTGGAAGGAGAGGGGCCAATGGCAGGAGAGAGTGGGCATCCCTCCTGACTTTTTTTCAGCGTGGTGGGTGTTCGGCCTGCTGTGAACGGATGGGGGAAGAGGGGGCTGATGGCAGGAGGGACCGTGCATCCCTTCTGCCATATTTTTCAGTGCGGTAGGGGGGGGAGCGTCGGGTGGCAGGAGGGAGTGGGCATCCCTCCTGCCATTTGTGGGTCACCGGGGAGGGAGGGGCATTTTTTTGACAGGTCTGGCTGTTTTTTATTAATTTTTTTTATTATGGGGCAGATATTTTGCATGTGTAATACATGAACAATATCTGTGCCATGGAAAAAAAAATGAATTAATAAAAACAGGCAGACCTGTCAAAAAACCAGCAGACCTGTCAGTAGCACAGTTACCCACAGGTCTACAGCAGTCAGGTTTTAGGATAGTAAAACCCAATGCAGAATAGCTAAGCAAATGTTAGTGAATCTATCGCTTGGCTATTTTGCATGGGGTTTTACTCATTTGTATGGGTTGGGTCGGATCGGGAAACAGGCGGTGGGCCGTTTAGTGAATCGGGTGGGTAGCAGCGATCGTTGCTAGACCTGTGAAAACAGGTTTAGCGACGATCGCTGACGTTAGTGAATCAGGGCCTTTAGTGCTCAGAATATAAAAGAAGAAGTTGAAGTGAAGGAGAATGCTGCGCTGAGCGGTGTAGTAGGAGGAGGGGATCGCCAAGGATGCGGTCTTGGTGGGGGTGCCGGCATCTCTCCACCCCCCCCCAAGCCACACTTATGCAATCTCTCCCCCCCCCCCCCCCGTACTTTTAAAAATCTTCACCAGCGTAAGAAACTTCTCCGGCCTGCTGCTCGTGCCTGCCTGGCAGTCCTCTGAAATCACTTCCAGGTTGCAGGATCAGGAAGTGATGTCAGAGGGAATGGCAATGCCGGTGTGGGCAGCAAGATGAGAAGCTACTCTTGCTGGCATAGATTTGAATAGGTACAGGGGAAGAGAGATTGCAAGTGTGTCCGGGGGGGGGGAGGAAGCAAGGGGGGGGCGCAGAAGGAACGGGGGGGGCATCGCCCCGAGCATCTCCTACCCTTACTATGCCATTGGCTGTGCTTTAGGAAAACTGCGATTCAAGTCCCATTGACATTTCTTGTCGGTGTCCACTTAATCTCTCCAGTGGCCATCTGGTCCTTTTGGGCCCTTATTCATTTTTAAAACAGGTCTAGCTCCAAACATCTATTAAAAAAAAAAAAAAGCCCTGGAAGTTTTGTTAAAGGTTTGATGATCCCTGCAGAATTTCCAAGTCCTAAGCCCACCCAAAACACACCCTCCCCTTAAGATTTAGATGCAATAGAAGCAAAACAACCCAAAAAGGCATGTTTTGAAAATGCCCACTTGGCCATAATAATAATAATAATAACTTTATTCTTCTATACCACCACAATCTTGCGACTTCTAGGCGGTTTACAATCAAGAGAGCTGGACATTCAGCGAGTTACAATGTGCAGATAGTCAGAGGAAATACAGAGTGCAGAAACTTTAAGGAAGCAAAATTATAGATATACAATTTGCTGAGCGAGAGTATACGGTATACAGATTGGAAGAAATTTCCAAGTGGGCCTGTTAAGAGAAGGCCGTGCAGTTCAAAAAGTACAGCGAAAATTACGATATGATAACAGTAACAGTTTATATATATCTCAGAACCATGAAGTTCTAGGTGGACTTAAGAGGGGAGAGAGGAAAAGGGTAAGAGGTCAGGAGGACCGTTATTGAGGGGAGAGGGAAGAGCAGGTCAGTTGTTTAGGTATTTCAGGAACAGGTGTATTTTTAGGCGCTTCCTAAATTCCTCGTAGGTAGTGGGCGAAAGCAGTTGATCTAGGTCTTTACCCCATAAGGTGGCTTGGTGTGAGAGAAGGTGGTTGCAACCTCTAATTGGAGGGGAAACGAAGTTTGCATGTGTGCTTCTCTTACGTTTGTTGGTGGAAAAGGAGAAAAGGTCCGTGCTTCCGTTGGCAGCCAGTGCAACTGCCAGTAATAAGGTGTCACGTGATCAAATTATGACTAGTAAGATGTCCAAGTGCAGGTTCAGCTTTCTTTTAGACGTCTATCCTTTTTTTTTTTTTTGAAAATGAGCCCCAAGTCACTGAGCCTTGTTTTCACTCACTAAGAAAACACTGAGCTTCAAAATAAAACCCCAGGAGTTCTCCACTCAAATGCCAATCAGTCAAAAAATTTGAATGTGTTACATCCTAATCTTAATCTTTATTAAATCACAGCTTTTTCTTGGCTTACAAACTTGTATGTTAAAACCAAATAACACAGCAACATTGCATTGATTCAGCTTCCAATAACGCTGGAAAAGTTCATATGGCTAAAAAACCAACCACATTTTTCTTCATGCTCCTACCAACCAATGGCGGGCAAGTATACTGCCATCGCTCCTGGCTCATGCAACCAATTGATAAAGATAAAGAATCTCATACTGTTTGTGTATTACCTCTTACTAATAACAGCAATTCTATCAAGAATATAATCTTAAAACATTGGCCCATTGTTCAATATTACTCCTCATTAAGGGATAAAGCTAAGTTTGCATTCACTAGGGCCCGGAACTTGGGTGAAAAACTTAGATACAGGAGGGGTATTCCAAGCAGTCAGAGATTACTCGCTCATAAACCCTGCGGACATTGTAGCACCTGTGGTTATGTGTGGTGTCAATCTTTTATTATTACTCCAACACCACAGAGGAAAAGATTTGATCTTATTACGGGGTACCAACTGTGATTCCTAGGGGGTCGTATACTGTGTGATCTGCTCCTGCGGATTATTGTATATTGGTCAAACCAGTAGAAAGATCAAAACATGTATAATTGAACATCTAAGCAAAATCCGCAGGGGCAGAGTATCCGCCCCCCTGGTAGATCATTGGTTGAGGGGGAATGTGGAGCACTGGATTGGCCATGAAAACTTTGAACTCATTAACCATGATGTTGTCGAGCCACTGTACATTGAAGTTGACCAAATTTACCATCCGGCATCTCCTGCTTCGCCTCCAAATTATATGTGGCGGAGCAGGGTTTGTGGGTTCTCATCTAACTGATCGCTGGAATAGTCTTCCACTACAGGTGATTGAGGCCAGCAGCGTGCCTGATTTTAAGGCCAAATGGGATCGGCACATGGGATCTATTCACAGGGCAAAGGTAGGGGAGGGACATTAAGGTGGGCAGACTAGATGGGCCGTGGGCCCTTATCTGCCGTCTATGTTTCTATGAGGGAAGATCATTCTTTGTCTGATTTCAAATATACAGTTCTTTTACATATCAACCACTACGAAGGAGATATCTGTAAATTCTTATTACGGAAAGAAGAACGATTCATTTATAATTGGAATACATTAACTCCGAATGGTTTGAATTCAGAGATCGAGTGGTTGAATATTTAAATTGATGTGTGGTGCCCTTGGGTAAAAGGTTACTTCCGGTTTGTAAGTCAGCAAGTTCTGATCTGCTGGGAGTGTCTGTGTGAATATATTTAAATCCGGGGTTTTAGGTTGTTCCATCCAGTTCCTGTTCCGGTGCCGTTCCCCGGTCGAGTTCGCCTGCATAGGTATGTTTATTAATCCTTTAATGGTATATGAAGGGTAGAGTTGTGAATTGTAGAGATTCAGTTATGCAAGTAGCTATGTGTTAGTTTTATTCTTGTAATGTTTTTAATTGTAGTTTGCTTTAACCTAGACCCCTCCTGACGAAGAAAACGAAACCTGGGTCGGGGGCCAGGCATTGAAGTTAATATGCACAAGGCACTTTAACAACACTTTTGCACTTTTCACTATTGTTTACATTAACTGCATTAGTTGCACAAGTATTCCATTGACGCTGCTATTGAACTGTATCACTGACCTCTTCTCCTTCTCAGCCAACAAACACAAGAGAAGCTCCCACTCACACTTCGTTTCTCCCCCGGTTAGAGGATGCAAACTAAAAAAACACCATGAGCATCTTCTCTCACATCAGGCTGCTCTATGGGGTAAAGACCTAGAACAACTCCTATTGCCCACCACTTATGAGGTATTCAGGAAACGCCTCAAAACTCACCTATTCCTGAAATACCTAGACAGCTGACCCACTTCCCTCCTTCCCCTCTCTTGCCCTTTCTCCCCATTGTTCAAGTTTCAAGTTTCAAGTTTATTCATTATTTGATTGATCGCCTATCATAATTACTAAGCGATTTACATATACAAAGAATACAGGATAAAACAATAACAATAATATAACTAAAAATATAAAAATCATTTAAATACTAGACAAATTACTACAGGAAACAATAGGATAGAGGGGAAAGAAATACACTTTATAATAGGAAAGAAGAGAACATTGAGGGTAAATTACAAAAGGAAAGGGAAAAACAAAATAAATTCGGAAATAATATCTTTGGATGACTGGTATGAATGGTAGTAAAAAAGAGCAATTAGCATTTCAATTAAGTATTGAAAGCGTCTTTAAAAAGAAAGCTCTTAAGTTGGCTTTTGAATTTATCAAGATTTTTCTCTACCCTTAAATATAGAGGGAGAGAATTCCATGTTTGTGGTGCTGTAACGGTAAAGATATATTGTCTTCGGGTATTTATGAATTTAAGAGTAGGAATAACCAATAACAGCTGTTCCGTGGATCGTAAAGTTTTTTGAGAAGAGTATGGAATTAAGTCTTTATAAATAAATGATGGAGTTTTGTATAGCAACGATTTAAAGGTGAGTAAAGATAATTTATACAATATTCGGTGTGCAACTGGGAGCCAATGAGCCTTTTGCAGTAGAGGGGTGACATGATCAAACTTTTTGGCCCCCATAATTAAGTTCCCACATCCCTTAAGTTAACTCAACTTGTACTCCACTAATCTTCTGTAAACCGCATAGAACTTAACGGTATCGCGGTATATAAACTGTTATTATTATTTTTTGTTGGTAGGAGCATGAAGAAAAATGTGGTTGGTTTTTTAGCCATATGAACTTTTCCAGCGTTATTGGAAGCTGAATCAATGCAATGTTGCTGTGTTATTTGGTTTTAACATACAAGTTTGTAAGCCAAGAAAAAGCTGTGATTTAATAAAGATTATGGTTAATTCATCACAGAGGACTAGAAAATTTATCCCTACTAGTAGTCATATTACATCCTAATCTTGCCATGCAAAGCCATGGGAAATTCTACTTTATCGAGGCAGAGACTCAAAGAAAACAGAAAAAGTGACCAGGTGCTCCCCACCCCCTCTTTTACCAAGGCGCGCTAAACGATAACGCCTCCATTATATTCTATGGACACGTCAGCATTTAGCATGCGCTAAATCAGTATGCGTGCGCTAATCGGTTAGCGCACCTTCGTAAAAGGACCTATCAGTATCTTTATTCTATGAAGACTCGTCTGGATGTTATGTTCAATCATTCTTATTGAAGGAATAAAAATAAAAAATACATTCAAATAATATATAAAAATATTCCTTACAAATGATTTCACCTATTTTAAAATTCTAATCCATATAATCTATAAAATACAGTGGTACCTCGGTTTACGAGTGCACCGGTTTGTGAGTGTTTTGCAAGACGAGAAAAACATTCGCAAAATCGGCGCCTCGGAAACCGAGCGTGCCTCGATTTGCAAGCGGCGACCCCCCATGATCTGGCACCCTCCCCCCACGATCCGGCACCCCCCTCCCGACGCGATTCAGCACCCCCCCCCACCGCTTCTTACTGTCATATGGGCCTCGGCACCGGCATGTCCTATGTGTTGGTGCCAGTGCCCGAAGATCGGCCTCCTCTTCTTGCTGGGCCTTGAGCATCTGCGCATGCTCAAGGCCTGTGAATTTACACTCTCTCCAAGAAGTGGCGGGGGGTGCCCAATCATGGCAGGGGGGGTGCCCAATCACAGGGGGGGTGCCGGATCACAGGGGGTGCCGGATCGCAGGGGGGCCTTCGGGGGTAGCAATGCTGGTGCTTGGGGGGGGGGGGATAGAGCAGCGCCGCTGGCCTCGGGGGGTGGGAACGTATCAAAGCGAGTTTCCATTATTTCCTATGAGGAAACTCGCTTTGATATACGAGTATTTTGGTTTACGAGCATGCTTTTGGAATGAATTAAGCTCGTAAACCAAGGTACCACTGTACTATCATTCCTCCAAACATATATGACAAACCATAGGGCTCCTTTTATAAAGGTGTGTTAGGGCCTTAACGTGTGGATTAGTGTGTGTTAAAGTGCCCCGCGCACTAGCCGCTCCCGTCTCCTCTTGAGTGGGCGGTAGTTTTTCGGGTAGCGTGCGCTATAGTACATGCTAATCCAGTGCGTGCGCTAAAAACGCTAGCACAGCTTTGTAAAAGGAGCCCATAGTCCCCCCTTATCACCCCTCTTCCCTTCCCCCCTTCCTCCTTCCCATTCCCTCCTTCCCTCCCAGGATGAAAATTGACTCGTCTGGATTTTGTTTTTCATTTCTTTTCTTAGCTGTTTCAATTAATACGATCATTAGATCAAGCGCACATTTATTTAATATTGAGCACCAATCCTGAAGGAACTCCGCGTCATCCATAAAGAGATGCGGTTCCTTCATTATACGTAAGCCCCTCGGGCTCCTGCTTTTGATGGTTCACAGTCATTCGCACGTGGGACAAAGCCGTGCCGACATTTGAGCCCAGACAATTGGGCGCAAGACTCCAGCGCGCCACCGTAAAAGTTAATTTTAAAGAGATCCTAAGGGGGTGTGTGAGGGGGGATCCTTCCCAGTTTACTTAATAGTGTTCGCACTGCCATGGGGGGGGGTAGTACCTCCCCCCCCCATTATAAAGGAAACAACTTTTTCCTGATTTTTTAGGAAAAAGTAAAATTTTCTATATATTGTGAGGGGTTGCACCCCCCCCCCAATGGCAGCGCGAACAGTATTAAGTAAAGTGGGGAGGTTCCCCCCTCACACCCCCATAGGAGCTCTTTAAAATTAACTTTTGCGCTGGAGTTTCACGTGCAATTGTCTGTGCCGAAATGTCGGCGTGGCTTTGTCCGGCGCACTTTTGTCCCATCTCCGCTTTTGATAGCACAGAGACTTTCACACAGACATTATTTGCCAAATGGTCAGAGTATGTTAACCTAAAAAAAACCTGTTAATACAGAATGAAATGCATTTTGCTACCATATTACAATATTGCAGGATAAAGAAGATCCCGAGAGGCTTACGTATAATGAAGGAACCGCGTCTCATTACGGATGACACTGACTTCCTTCAGGATTGGTGCTCAATATTAAATAAATGTGCACTTGATCTAATGATCATAGTCATTGAAACAGCTAAGAAAAGAAATGAAAAAAATCCAGACGCGTCTTCATAGAATAAAGATATTGGGCTCCTTTTACTAAGCTGCGATCAGGGCAGGATTAACCAATAGGCCAGGTAGGCACGTGCCTAGGGTCCGAAATGGTCAGGGAGCCCGATGAAGGAGGGCATCAACATTGTTTTTTCCAAACGGCGATGGGCCCCTCCAGCATTGAACGCCAACGCGGGCACCCCCCCCCCCCCCGATCAGCAACTCTGGCTCCACCCCTATCGGCAACGGGCCCCCCCCCCATCGACGGAAAGTAAGACAAGCAAGCAACGTGGATAAGAAAGGTAACGGGAACTGTAATCGTGCAAGCGGTGCTGCTTGCCCAAATCTTCCCTCTGACGCAGCTTCCTGTTTCCGCCTGGGCGTATGGTGGGGTGGGGCGGCGCAGGGGGCCCAGTGGACTTGGGTACCTAGGGGCCCTCGATGAATTAATCCTGCCCTGGCTACGATAGCGTTTTTAGTGCACGCAGAATTTTACCGCCCGCTAAACCCGCGCTGCGTGGCTAGAATTAATGCCAGCTCAATGCTGGCGTTAGCGTCTAGCTCACGCGGCAATTCAGCGCACGCAAAAAACACTATCGCAGCTTAGTAAAAGGAGCCTTTGAGTAACACCTGGTCACCTTTTCTGTTTTCTTTGGACATCCTAATCTTGGCCATTCATGTGTTGATAGGTCTTCTCCACAAAATCAACCAAGGGGAGTCAATAAAATTCATGGGGTGGGGGAGGAAAAAGAAACTAAAGAATGACACGGTGACAAAATTCATCACCGTCCCCGCCCCCGCAGATAACCGCGGGAAATAATCCCATGTCATTTTCTAGTGTCTATTTCAACCTCAGTCCTTCTACACCAGCATTCTTCAAAGCAAAGCTTGCGGGTCAGTGGTTGTGGCCATTCATACTCTGATTCTTATGTGAGCCAAGGATAATGAAGCCATTGTGACATCACTGATGTGATTGGCTCTTAGGCACTGGTGGAATGAGGCATTATGACATCACAATATCTGCTATGGATACCAGAGACTGTCATTCTGTAGTGTCTGTTTCAACCTCAGTCCTTCTACACCAGCATTCTTCAAAGCAAAGCTTGCGGGTCAGTGGTGTGGCCATTCATACTCTGATTCTTATGTGAGCCAAGGATAATGAAGCCATTGTGACATCACTGATGTGATTGGCTCTTAGGCACTGGTGGAATGAGGCATTATGACATCACAATATCTACTCTGGATACCAGAGACTGTCATTCTTCAAAGCAAAGCTTGCAGGTCAGTGGTTGTGGCCATTCATACTCTGATTCTTCCCTCTCTCCTTAAAGAATGACATGAAGATGGTTTCCCGCGGTTATCCGCGGGGACGGGAACGGTGATGAATTTTGTCACCGTGTCATTCTCTAAAAAAAACAACCCTTCTTTAGTTAAGAACAAGTTTCACTCAAAGCTACATTTCGCCTGCAAAAGGAAAGGTTCTTAATTGGTTATTGTTTTATTAATTGGTACAGGGCAGATTTAAAACATGAGGATTATCAGAACGGAATTTTGTCATTTACGTAAGGAAATGTAGTCCTTCAGGAGAATGCGCTGAACGGCAGAAGACATCTGAGCAGGCACCAGGAAGACAGGACAGTTAGAGAGGCAGCAATTATAGCACAATGTTTAATAGAGGAAATGAAAAGCAAATTGCATTTACAGCAAAAGATAGCAATTCAATTAAATACGAAAACTATTTATGTGTCACTAGTAAGGTATAAGGAGTAGAAAAAAAGAGTGAGGAAATAAACAGGCTGGTAAAAAGAGCACGGCTGGATACTACCAGACAGAGCGACTTTGATTTTGTTTTGTGGTTCCCAGTTAACAAAGGACCTTCACGGCTGCAAAATTCATGATTGGTTTCAAGGTGTTATTGATGGTCTAATTTTTCCAGGTGGCATTTAGTTGACTAGTTTGGAGCTTGGAGGGGGCTGAGTTGAATCAAAGACCTGAACACAATTTTTTTTGTGTATTGTGTGAATGCTTCCTATCCTATCCAGCATTGTAGTTTCTGTCTTTGATTGTCAGTCTGGTTTGCATGTCAGTGAAGAGCAAAATATTAAATAAAATTAACCTAATCTAACCTAATTTTGCATTTTACATACTATGGTGCTTATTTTCCAAGCAGATGGACATTAGAGAATGACATGGGGACAAATTTTTCCCCGTTCCCGCAGGGACTCATTTTCCCGTCCCGTCCCTTTGAGTTCTTTTCCTGTCCCTGCCCCATTCCTGCAAGCTCCGTCCTCATCTGCGCAAGCCTCAAACACTTTCAAATCCTAAGTAGCAACATTCTAGAGCTCAGATTGTGATGTCATAATGCCTCATTCCACCAATGCCTAAGCTCTGTCCTCATCATAAGTAGCAACATTCTAGACCTCAGATTGTGATGTCATAATGCCTCATTCCACCAATGCCTAAGCTCTGTCCTCATCTGCACATGCCTCAAACATTTTAAAATCCTAAGTAGCAACATTCTAGAGCTCAGATTGTGATGTCATAATGCCTCATTCCACCAATGCCTAAGCTCCGTCCTCATCTGCACGAGCCTCAAACCCTTTAAAATCATAAGTGTTCGAGGCTTGTGCGGTTAAGGCAGAGCTTAAAAGAATGGGGCAGGGACAGTGACAAAACTTGTGGGGACAGGACAGGGAAATTGAGCTTCTGTGGGGACGGGGAAAAATGTGTCCCCAGATCATTCTCTAATGGGCATCTCAAAGTGGCTACAAAGTCCATCTGTTGAAAAATATCCAAATGGTGATTTTTAAAAGGCAGCATTCGGACATTTTACACTGCAGTTCATCCACATAGCACGAGGGCCTGTTGGACTAGGGCGGGCCCAAAATTAGGACATCTTTCAACTGATAATGGACCAAGAAGAAACATCCAAGAAAAACAAAAAAAGAATGCCCAAGGTACAAAAAGGTGCCCTGATCAAGCAGCTCACCACATGAAGGATGAAGGCATAACCGCTCCTTAATCTCCCAGTGGTTAATGACTAGGGTGGCCAGATTTCCCCTATTAGAAATGGACACCTGGTCCTGACCCATTCCACCCCCAGCCCTGCCCCCATATGAACCTCCCCGAGATTGGGACCGTGTCTGGAGGGCATCCGTGCACACATAGGTGTTGATGCGACAATGTCATACACTTGCAGGCATGTGTATGACATCAACACTTCGACGTCCACGCAGGTGCAGATTCCCTCCAGACGCAGCCCTGAGGTCGGGGATTTCGAAAAGCCAGATAAACTGCTGGGTTTCGGAAATCCCTCCGGGCATCCGGAAGTCCACTAAAAAGAAGACACGTCTGGATTTTCCCAGACAGCTGGTAACCCTATTAATGACTCCCCTCTCACCCCCTAAGAAGACTTTCCTCATCAACTAAAAATCCATCAGCACACAATCTCCTCTACACATACTCTTTCAATAAACGCTAGTTTTTGCGACTAGTCAGGTCCTTAATTTACTGTAAACATCTCCCTAGAATTTGTTCCTATAACCAGACATGTCCTTAAGTCATTGTAATTGTCCAATGTAATTTACTGTGAATGTCCGTTGTAACCCATTCTGAGCTCTTGGGAGGACGGCATGGAAATCGAAATAAATCTAATCTAATCTAATGCTTGACTTTATAGACCGAGTCATCATTCAAGGAAAGCTCGACTCGGTTTACAATAGTTAAGTTATCGAATAAAAAACCAGAAAAGAATAAGACTAAGTTTGGTAAAGTTAATTTTCAAAAGTGTTTAGCAAATAAAGTCGTTTTTAAGGATTTGCGAAAAGGCTGAAGTGAGCCGGAACTCCTTAAAAGAAGTGGAAGGTCATTCCACAGTCGAGCTAGCTTAAAAGTCAGAGAGTGACGGAAAAACTTAACTCCCCTAATCCCTTTTTTGGAAGGAAGAGATCATTTGAATTGTTGATCACCTCTTGCAAAAGAAAATCTATAAACATTCCAGGATCGAGGAAGGAGAGGAGTCAAAATACCATGTCAAATTTTAAAAACGACACAGGCCCACTTCATTTGAACTCTAAACCAAACTGGGAGCCAATGAAGACTCTGAAGCAACGGCGTCAAATGATAGTGGATACCAGACACTATGAGCTCCTTTTATGATGACGCACGAGCGTTTTTAGCGCACGCACAAGATTAGCGTGTGCTAACCGAAAAACTACCGCCTGCTTAAACCGCTAGCGCACCTTTGTAAAAGGAGCCCTATGACAATTTCAGGTATTATGATCATTCCTAACAGAGCAGAAAGCGAGTGTGAGGAGTAACCTAATAGTCAGTACAGGTGACTTTGAACGATGAAACACAGGTCTAACTCATTGATTTCTGAACAAATTTGTGAGCCCTCCTGGAACATAGAAATATCTACTGTACCTGAATTTGGAAGAGTCCTGCAAGTGTGATGGCCATCGTAAGTTGGTGTCTGTTCCTGGAGGGCTCACAATATATACACTAAAACCTTGGATTGCAAGTAATTTGGTTTTCAAGTGTTTTGCAAGACAAGCAAAACATTTTATTCAATTTTAACTCAATATACAAGCAATGTCTTGCAATACAAGTGCATACAGTATACACACATCGCAACGGAACCGATGGTTCTTCTCTCTCTGACAAGGCAAGAGTGTAGTGACTGTTCTAAACGAGCAATGTCTTGCAATACAAGTACGTATAGCATTTTGTATTAAAGTTTTTGGGTTGTGGAACGAATCGTCCGAGTTTCCATTATTTCCTGTGGGGAAATTTGCTTTTGATATACGATTGCTTTGGATTACAAGCATGCTTTCGGAACGAATTATGCTCGCAAACCAAGGTTTTACTGTATATAAAATTGGATGCGTGTTCCAGCATAACTCTGAAACACACGGATAAATTTCAACCAAACTTGGCTTACATATCACTTACTATGTGGGGGAAAATACTGTGGGATGGGAAGGGGGTGACATGTAAAAATCATCAAAAACAACCGATTTTAGAATCTATCCCATAGTTTTTGGGCTCGCTGAGATGAATACTCAGAATAACTCTGAAACGCATGGAGAGATTTCAACCAAACTTGGTACACATATGACTTACTATCTGGGGACAAATACTGGGGGGGGGAGAAGGGAGTGACATGTGGGTGGGGGGCAGGAGGTGGGAAGGGGGTAACATCGAAAATGACAGATATTAGTGTCTAATCCAGGGCTGCCCAAGTCCGGTCCTCGAGATCTACTGGCAGGCCAAGTTTTCAGGATATCCACAATGAATATGCATGAGAGAGAGATTTGCATACCAAGAAGGCAGTGCAGGCAAATCTCTCTCATGCATATTCATTGTGGATATCCTGAAAACCTGGCTTACCAGTAGATCTCGAGGACCGGACTTGAGCAGCCCTGGTCTAATCCATAAACACATGGAGAGATTTCAACCAAACTTGGTACATATATGACTTGCTATCTGGGAAAAAATACTGTGGGGGTGGGAAGGGGGTAACATGTAAAAATTATAAAATTAACAGATTTTAGTGTCTACCCCAGTGGTTCCCAAACCTGACCTGGGGGACCCCCAGCCAGACAGGTTTTCAAGATATCCCTAATGAATATGCATGAGAGAGATTTGCATATAATGGAAGTGACAGGTATGCAAATCTCTCTCATGCATATTCATTAGGGATATCTTGAAAACCTGACTGGCTGGGGGTCCCCCAGGACAGGTTTGGGAACCACTGGTCTACCCCATAGTGTTTTCGGGCTCACTGAGAAGAATACTCAGCATAACTCTGAAACGCATGGAGAGATTTCAACCATATATATGATTTACTATCTGGGGACAAATATTGTGGGGGGGGGGGGAGGGAAGTGACATGTTTGAGGATGGGAGTGGTAGATTCAAGAGCAATGTTCGTAAATTCTACTTTAGGAGGGGGTGATGGATGCCTGGAATGCGCTCCAGAGAGGTGGTGGAGAGGAAAACGGTGACTGAGTTCAAAGAAGCGTGGGATGAACACAGAGGATCTAGAATCAGAAAATAATATTAAATATTGAACTAAGGCCAGTACTGGGCAGACTTGCACGGTCTATGTCTGTATATGGCCTTTTGGTTGAGGATGGGCTGGGGAGGATTTCAATGGCTGGGAGGGTGTAGATCAGGGGTGCCCAATAGGTCGATTGCGATCGACCGGTAGCTCGCCAAGGCGAAGTGAGTCGATCACCCAGGACTCACTTTGCCTTGGCGATCTATCGGGCCGATCAGTCTTCCTCTCTCCGACATCAATTCTGCCATCAGAGAGGAAGTTCGGGCCAGCCAATCGCTGCCTGTCTGGGCGGAACTTCCTCTCCGACGGCAGAATTGACGTCGGGGAGAGGAATGCTGGTCGGCCCGAAGCAGGGAGAGCATAGGGCGGTGGCGGCTTTGGGGCCTGTTATCCATTGGTGGCGGTTTGGGTCCTGTTCCCCGATGGCAGCGGCAGTGGCAGTGGCTTGGGGAAGGGCAGGGAGAAAGAAAGAAAGGGGGCAGGCAGGGAGACAGAAGGAAAGAAGAGAAACAGAAAAAAAGAAAGGGGGCATGAAGAGAGAAAGAAAGAAAGGTCAGGGAGAGAGGAAGAAAAAGTTGGGGGAGGGAATGAGGTGTGGAGGAGAGGAAGCATTCAGGCTGAAAGAAAGATTGGATGCACAGTCAGAAGAAGAAAGTGCAACCAGAGACTCATGAAATCACCAGACAAGGTAGGAAAAATGATTTTATTTTAAATTTAGTGATCAAAATGTGTCTGAATTTATATCTGCTGTCTATATTTTACAATATGGTCCCCTTTTACTAAACCGCAATAGTGGTTTTTAGCGCAGGGAGCCTATGAGCGTTGAGAGCAGCGCTGGGCATTCAGCGCAGCTCCCTGTGCTAAAAACTGCTATTGTGGTTTAGTAAAAAGGGAGGGGGGTGGGTATTTGTCTATTTTTGTATGGTTGTTACTGAGGTGACAATGCATAGAGTCATCTGCTTTGACCTCTTTGAAAAAACCCCGGAATAGGAATGATAATTAACAATTCTATGCGTACAGTGTGCGTTGTGTTTTTTTAAAATTTTAATGTTGGTAGATCATTTTGACATGGTCATTTTAAAAGTAGCTCGCGAGTCAAAAATGTGTGGGCACCCCTGGTGTAGAGGGACTGGAGTGAGCTTTGATGGAGATTTCAGAAGTTGGAACCCAAGCACAGTACTGGGTAGAGCTTTGGATTCTTGCCCAGAAATAGATAAGAAGAATAAAAAAAACTTTAAAAAATTTAAATTGAATCAGATTGGGCAGACTGGATGGACCATTCGGGTCGTTATCTGCCGTCATCTACTATATGTTACTATGTGGGTGGGGGGAAGAGGGTGACATTGAAAACGACAGATATAAGTGTCTAACCCATAGTTTTCGGGCTCACTGAGATGAATACTGACACTCCCGATGCCTTTAAGTCCAAGTTCAGCCCCATAGAGGGACATTCCTGTGGGACATGTGGGGGTGGGGTGACAAGTGGGGGGAGGGATATGTATGAGGTGGGACATGTGGGGGGGAGAGACATTTTGGGATAAATAAATAGCTTTGCAACGCCGGGTAATCTGCTAGTAACTTATAAAGGAATTAATGTGGGATTTTTATCTGAGTCTCGTTTGTTTAATGTCCACTGCACTGACCACCAGGGACATCTGTGTGGCTATTTTTGTACAAATGATGCCAGACAGATGTTCTTGTGCCTGCGTTTCTTTGGCATTCGTATTTTGGATGTTTCGATTTGGACATTTCCAGCGGAAGAACATCTTGCTCTTATATTTTCAAATAAGAAGGGGATCACGAGTAGATCGGAGGACGTTATAATGCCGCTTTACAGAGCAATGGTCAGATCACACTTGGAATACTGTGTCCAACACTGGACTCCATACCTTAACTCTGCTGGAGAGGGTGCAGAGGCGAGCCACGAAACTGGTCCAAGGTATGGAGAATTTGAGCTACAAGGATCGCCTAAGAAAACTGAGACTGTTCACCCTCGAAAAGAGAAGACTGCGAGGGGATATGATAGAGACTTTTAAAATATTAAAAGGATTTGACAAAATAGACCAGGAAGCATCATTACTGACTTTTTCAGATGTGACACGGACAAGAGGTCATAGCCTGAAACTGAGTGGCAGCAGGTTCTGGACAAATGTTAGGAAGTTCTGTTTCGCACAGAGAGTGGTGGACGCTTGGAATGCTCTCCTGGAGGAGGTTGTGACGGAGACTACTGTTCTGGGTTTCAAGCACAAGTTGGATGCACACCTTCTTGCAAATCATATCGAGGGATACGGGAAATCCGGGTCTCCAATAAGGAGCACCTAATTGGGCCTCCGCGTGCGCGGATCGCCGGACTAGATGGACCTGGGTCTGATCCGGTGAAGGCGTTTCTTATGTTCTTATGTTCAATGTGAGACGGACATATTTTTTTATTTTTTTGTTGATATTTTGAGCAGGACATCTCAGTTCCGATGGATTTTTTTTTTTTTTTTTAAAAGCCCCTCCATGTAAATTAGGTGCACCATTACAGAATAGGACTTCGGCCTCCTTTTTAAAAGGTGCGCTAGCGTTTTCAGCGCACGCACTGGATTAGCGCACGGTATAGCGCGCGCTAGTTGAAAAAACTACCGCCTGCTCAAGAGGAGGTGGTGGCGGTTAGCACGCCTGGCATTTTAGCGTGCGCGATTCCGCGCATTAAGGCCCTAACGCACCTTCGTAAAAGGAGCCCTTAGGCACAGGTAAGTGTACCCTTATGTGTGTAAGTTCTCGTATTCTACACGTTTACGTACACGAGGGACATGTAATTCTGAATGTCTAGTTTATAGAATTGCCCTGAGCGAGTGGGTGGCAATAGGGGCAAATGCAGAATGGGGGAAAATTTGAAGCATAACAATAATTGGCCAACTCCTTTTATAAGTCAGACATCTTACGTTTGTTCTCATTGTACCAAATTGTGAAAGCCTGTTTCTCACTGGACATCAAGCTTTCCACACCTTTAGCATTTTTTCTCAGGCACCAAAGGCGGCAGTATTGAAAAATCACGTTTCCTTTTAAGTCTCATGCATCAGTCAAATTCAGCGCCAAAAGGTTTGGACAAGTTCCTGGAGGAAAAGTCCATAGTCTGAGGTTGAATTAGACATGGGAGAAGCCACTGCTTGCCCTGGAATGCTGCTACTATTTGGGTTTTCGCCAGGCACTTGTGACTTGGGTCGGCCTCCGTGTAGATGGGTTACTAGGCCGGATGGACCATTGAACTGACCCAGTAAGGCTGTTCTTATGTTCTTATATTTTGCTCAGCAACTGAATGTGATGCCGCTGCTGCCTATCTCCAAGCAACCGAGGACATGTTGGCACTTATTGGAATAAAACTGACAAGGAGCTCTAGTGTAATTACTAGATACGTGAATTTCACAGTGAGAAGCAAGAACATCAACAGAAATGTGACTTGTCTCATAAAGGCTGATTAGCTGTTTCTGTCTCCTGAGGTTTGAAAAGAGACTTGCAAAACAAGTGGTAGAAAGATTTGTTCATCTCGTTGCCCCTGACCAGAATTCCAGAGAAAACTGAAATCTAAGCTGGAAAGTGAATCATTAGCTTTGGTAAAATATGTAAAAAATATATAGATAGGTATAACTATAGATTATATTACTTTCTAACTTATAGTCTGCCAAAGCCCTTATGAGTTCATGGTGGGTAACAATATATAAACAAACCAAAACTGCAGATATGTACAACGATGTAGGCAAATTTTATTGTGACAAGCAAACTATATATTAAAACCTTTTTACCAAACAGGGGATCCAACACGGTCCGTGTTTCGGACAACCTTCATCAGGGGTCCTATTAGGTACAGATATAACATAAAACACAATATTAAAAATACAATAATATAAACAGTTGTAATAATAATAAAAAATGAAAAGATAACAAATAATAAGAATAAGACAACAAGATGATCAATTTGACCATAGACTATAATATTAAGAAATTAAAAGCATGAGGACAAATATATGTTTTAAAAGGTGATAAGTACGCATGCAATATCAATAGAAATGCGTGCAGAAAAGACAGAATTGATAATAAATGACTGCTAGTGTTAAATATGAACGAACTGTGACGGAACATAAGCCATTAAGGTAGTGCAAAGAAAAGAAAGAAAAAGAAAAAAAGAAGGAGAACCAATGTAACAATATATTTCTATTACGGGGAACAAGCCCAGTTAAACATAACGCAACGACAAATATTCAAACAGAGCATTAACAGAAGAAGATGATAAATTTCAGGATAAAAATGTTTTAAACAAGAATGTCTTTAAAAGTTTTCTAAAAACAGTATATTGATCGTTCCAAATTAAAGGAGCCAGATTTTTTTTTTTTTTTTTTTTAAAAAGGATGCTTTCTGTTGAACAAATGATCTAATTGCCTTTGTTGAAGGACATTGAAGATAGAATTGCTTCCGTACAATGTTTATTCTTGCTTGAGTCCTAGCGATTTGATGAATTGTGGATCTAAAATGAAATTGGTTTTGTGGAAGTCCGGAAAGGTCTTCCAGTGTCCAGTGGTTGTTTTCAACCTGTCCAAGTTTCAAGTTTATCAAAAAAAAATTATACCGCTTAATCAAATTTCTAGGCGGTGTACAATGTAAAAAAAATTCCATAAAACAAATTAAAATTAGAAGTACTAAACAAGACCAGGGTAGATTAATAAAACACATAAGAAAACATATGAACTAACCTCACACAGATGGGGAAGAAGGAATAGAACTATAATCTTTGAGGAAAAGAGCACAGTAAAAGGGGAAAAACAATAGGTAAGGGTAAAAAGCTATAAAGCTTGTTTTACATAGAATACATAAGAGTATGTCGGCAGAAAAAGGCCGACGGCCCAAGTCTGCCCACTCAAAGGACCCTCCCCTAAGCATTTCCCCGGAGTGAACCCATATGTTTATCCCATCGTTTCTTGAAGTCGAGCACGTTGCGAGTGGTGAGCGCTTGGAATGCTCTCCCAGAGGAGCTTGTGGCAGAGACTAGTGTTCAGGGTTTCAAGCGCAAGTTGGATGCACACCTTCTTGCAAATCATATCGGGGGATACGGGAAATCCGGGTCTCCAACAGGGAGCACCTAACTGGACTTCTGCGTGTGCAGATCGCCGGACTAGATGGACCTAGGTCTGATCCAGTGAAGGCGTTTCTTATGTTCTTATGTTCAACTCCATGACGTGGAAGATAGTTCCATCGATCAGCCACCCTTTCGGTGAAGAAGTACTTCCTGATGTCGCCATGAAGTCTCCCACCCTTGAGTTTGAGCGGATGCCCTCTTGTTGCCATGGGACCTGTAAGGAAAAAGATATCTTCCTCCACCTCCGCACGGCCTGTAAGATATTTGAACGTCCTTAAAAGGACAGTTATTGTCCAAAAGCATCCTGGAACAAGAATGTTTTTAATTTTGATTTAAATTGATTCAATACAGATTCGATGCGTAAATGATTAGGCAGCAAATCCCAAGGAGAAGGTGCAGTGACAGCGAAATTATTGGATCTCAACGTGTTGATTGATTTTAGTGATGGTACGACAAGGAGATTCTGTGACGTTGAACGAAGCGATTTAGAAGGACTGTAAGGAATTAAGAGTCTATCAATGAACTCTGGCTGATTGTTTGAACGTTTTGTAAAAGTTAAGTCATCTGTTTGCAGGTTGCTCTCTTCGCCTGTTTCCTTCGATTATCCCAAACATGATTTCCTTCTCCAGTGATCTCTCTCTCTTCTGACAGTGTGGCCAAAATAAGACCGTCGTAACGTCATCATTTGGGTGTTGAGTGACATAGCTGGTTTGATCTCTTCCAGAATCGATTTGTTAGTTCTTCTGGCGGTCCACGGCACACCTAAAATCCTTCTCCAGCACCAAAGCTCAAATGAGTCAATCTTCGTTCTGTCTTGTTTCCGTAGTGTCCAGCTCTCGCATTTGTAACTGACCACTGAGAAAATGAGTGCTCTCCTGGAGGACTGCCATTGATTGATTTGTTCAGTTATGGGTTCCTGAGGAAGGGACTTGTTCCCGAAACCAGGCTGGTTGAACCTGGTCTTCTGGCGTTCCATCTGCCCTGTCTCACTTCCCTTGGACATTGGATGAAAATCTTTTGAAGCTAAGTTTTGCTTTTTCATTTTTTGGGAGTTGGCTGGGGGGTTCCCTGATTGGTTGCTGTAATAGTGCCCTGTGTTTATTTTGCACTGCTTTTGTTGGTGATAGTGTCATTTTGATTTAAAAACACACACTCTGGTACCCTATGATGGTGTGTAGGTGTACGCCTTTCCGGCGCCACCTTGATGCGTGGAGCATTGAAGCTACGCTCCCGTCGCTGTCCCTTCGCACTGAGGGTACCTAAGTCTTGTAAAATTCTGATAGTTATTTACCTTATTCACATTATTGTGTTGGTTATTGATTTAACCTTTGCTGGGGTCACTGTTTCACTACCACTCTTGGGAACCTTTGACCTTTTTGCCTTTTTGTGGAACTTTCTAAACAGGCATGTTTTAAAAAACAAGGAAAAAGGACCTCAAATACCCAGACTCAGCTAACCAGTCCGTATCTTTATTGGAGCACGAACGGTATCAAAGGTCCAAAAAACCTTGTTGAATTATTCTTTGCAGTTTTTTTACTAAGATGATACAAAAAACACCAAGGGCTCCTTTTACTAAGCTGCGGTAGCGTTTTTAGCGCACAAATAAATTTAGCACGCACTAAACCCACGCTACGCGGCTAGAACTAACGCCAGCTCAATGCTGGCGTTAGCGTCTAGCGTGTATGGCAATTTAGCGCACGCTAAGCGCGCACTAAAACCGCTGGCACAGCTTTGTAAAAGGAGCCCCAAGTATGGGGCTCGTTAGCAGCTTTTGTTGTATCTATTTAAGATATGTAGTTATATATTTATGTCTTATATCTCTTTTCAATTAGGTTTCGTTCCCATACACATCCGGGGGAGGGGAGGGGAGGGGGGGAGATACCGCATATATATTTGATGTATGTTTACATGTCTGAGTTATACAGGGTTGGGGGGTAATGATGTCTTTTAATTTCTGTAGTTCAAAAGTGCTTTGTAATGGTCTGATATGTTTCGGATGTATATATTTATATCGCACTGTTCACATTGGAAAATAATAAAATTTATTTTAAAAAAAATAAAAATTCCACCAAATGTGAGTTAGTACATTTCTCTAATCCCAACACCATTGCATAGATGGTGTTGTGTTTCCATTTTGTAATTCAATTCTAAGCTAACCTTTTTACCACTAATTCATGTTTTTCCTTTCTGTGTCGTCAATCACATCTCCCATCCAAATTGATTGGAATCCTCTTGATTTCCTTAGTTTTCTCAAGAATAGATTATTTTAATGCCTTATTAGGGACAGACCAGATGGGCCATTTGGCCTGTATCTGCCATCATGTTTCTAGATTTCTATAATCAAAACTCTTGGACGTCTAAAAACTGGCATAATTCGGCACTTCGGCATTTTGTCCACATAAACATCCCAAGTGCCAATTTTCGATCCCGATTTCCTGGACATCTAGCGTGACTTTTAAGCCACTGTGTGTTCAGTTTTAGTGGGCATGTTATGGGTGAGCTTTGGACAGGCTTATCTTGGACATTTTTCAGGCCACAATCAAACCTTTCCTAAACCACCCTAGATGGAACTTAGACGTTTTCAGCTAGACCTGTTTTAGAAGTTTCATAGTGCCACAAAAGTCCCCAAACTGACCAGACGACCACTGGAGAGATTAAATACTTACCCACCCCCCACTCCCCCAATGGTCACAGACCCCTTCCACTCCACAAAAGTCTGAATGAAACAGTACATACCTGTCTGTAGAACAGCAGCACTTGGAATGGGAAAGCCTACTAGAAGATTACACAGGTGTCTCAAGCAGCTTGGTGGGCTAGAGAACCATAGAGAGGAAAGACGCAGGCCCATAAGCCACAGTAACCATTACATTTATGGTGGAAAGTTGGAACCCACCAAAACCTAACTATACTGCCATAAAGGCGCAACCATAAGGGTTTACTGGATGATAGACAGGTGGATAAATTAAGTTTTGGGGGAGTTACCATGAATTAGAAGGGGGTTATGGTGAGATGTACATCTGTCACCCATTATATGAAGTTCACAGCAGTGCCCAATAAGGTGCCCACTGCTCTGTTAGTATATCTGTGTGGCCAGTCCATTACAAGTTTGGCCCCTCCTATGTCCAAATGCAGACCATTTGGACATTTCCAAGTTGGTTGAGTTTTTTAATTTGTTGAAGAATCGGGTATAACTTTGGACTTTTGGTGGCCTGGATGTCCTAGGGAACGTCCAAGTTGACAATTTAAAAAAAAAAAAAAAAAAATTGGATATCTAGTGATCTCTCCTTATGAAAATGACCATTATGTTTTACTACTTGGGTTCTAGCTAGGTGCTTAGGACCTGGTTAGAATCAGTATACTGGACTTGATGACCTTCGGTATGTCCCAGTATGGCAACTATTATGTTCTTATGTGAGCCAAGTAAAGAATAATCAAGCCATTGTGACATCACTGATGAGGCTGGCTCTTAGGCAGTGGTGGAATGAGGCATTATGACATCACAGTCTGAGCTCTGGAATGTTGCTGCTCTTTGGGTTTCTGCCTGGTAACTTGGATTGGGTTGGCCCCTGTTAGAAACAAGATATTGGCCTTGATGGACCTTCGTCTGTTCCAGTATGGCAAATTCTTATGTTGCTATGTTCTTAACTTTGGATGTTTTGCTGGATAGATCCAAATCGAACTTAGACGTCCTTTTCGAAAATGGCCCTCCACGTGATGGTTTGCATCTGCATCTGAAAACTCTAAAGAAAATCCAGCTCATACAAACCACCACTGTAAAATTACTAAAATTACTTCACAATTCTCGATCCATAGAGCCTCAGCACCCTGGGGTTGTGGGTTCAAAACCCCGCGCTGCTCCTTGTGACCTTGGCAAGTCACTTAATCCTCCATAGCCCCAGGTACGTTAGATAGATTGTGAGCCCACCGGGACAGAGAGGGAAAATGCTTGAGTACCTGATTGTAAAAACCGCTTAGATAACCTTGATAGGCGGTATATAAAATCCTAATAAACTTGAAACTTGAAACTTGATTGTCATCCAGCATCTCAAGGCTGGACATTGGTTGCCTGTCGCTGCTCCTCCAAAGTTTAAAATTCAAACACCTATCTTCAAAATCACTTACTCCAACCACCAGCCCTACCATACCAACCTTCTTCCCAGCCTGTACTCTATACTTTTTGCAAGCCTGCCTGGCCACGTTACCACGGCCTTCTTACTTAGGGTATGACATCTCACTAAACTAACTAAGCCTTAAGTTATAGACCGCATCATCTCCACGGAGTGGAGCTCGACAACGGTTTACAAAGCATTAAAAATATAGGAAGAGAGAGGAGAAAGATTTACAAGAGCGTATGAGAAGAAGGGATGTAAACAAGAGAAGAGAAGTTAGATGTTAGAGAAAAACCAGGTTTTCAGTTGTTTTCGGAATGGTTGGAGGGAGCCCAGGTTCCGCAGCGGGACAGTGAGGTCGTTCCAAAGGCCCGTGATTTGGAGAGGAGGGATCTTCCCAGTTTGCCTGCTGTGGAGGATGCCGTGTAGAGAGGGGAAGGATAGTTTGTGTCTGTGGGCGGATCTGGTGGTAGCAGGCGTCAGGGCGAGGAAGGATAGAGGGATTAGGGGGCGGGAGGATGCCGGGAATGATCTTGGAATGCCAGGCAGGAAGCAATTTGAAATGAATTCTGGAAAGTACTGGGAGCCTGACATTGTGCTTTGGTTTTTTTATTTTTATTGAATTTATAAATAATGTACAAGATAAACTCTTGCAAAAGAAATACAGAAGGAAAAGTTCAAATGAGGTAATAAACATAAGTAGCAAAAAGAAAAAATCTTCCTTAGAGGCACGATACGTCCAACAAGAGAAAGGAATCAGAAAATGGTGAAGAGGACCCACTATAGCAAACATACAGGTACTGGCTTAACAGAAAGTTCCAACATTTTACATTGCTGTGTTATAAACTCTAAACTCCCCCTGTCGACAATTTCTTCATATCTATGAAAACACATAAATGTTCAGGTCTATGAAAACGCTTAAATGTTCAGGTGAAAAAAAAACCCACATAGTTTGTCCCCAAATACTTAGGGCCTATTCTACTAAACCACGCTAGTGGTTTTAGCGCAGGGAGCCGCGCTGAATGAACCACGCTGCTCCCGACACTCATAAAGAGCGTTGGGAGCAGGGCGGGCCATTCAGTGCGGCTCCCCACGCTAAAACCACTAGCGCGGTTTGGTAGAAGAGGGAGGTTAATAATGCACTTACAGGGGTAAGCCAGAAGAAAAATTCCCACCCAGACTTACCACTTCAACTCTCATAGCAAGAAATAATTTCCTGCGCTCTTGCGTACTGTCTGGTAACATCTGGTAAGTCCAAACTTTTCCCCAAGAATAATACTTGAGGGTTCCGAAAGTATTGTCTAAGTCAGTGTTCTTCACCTTTTTACACCTATGGACCGGCGGAAATAAAATAATTATTTTGTGGACCAGCAACTAATAAGACTGAAATTTTAAAAACCCCATTGCCGCCCTGTCCCCGCAAGCTCGGTCCCGTTAACTATCTGATCCCATCCGCACAAGCCTCAAATAGTTATGATTTTATATTGAACATATTTTATTAAAGTATAAAAAGAAACAATATTCTGTACAATTGTCATTTTATAAATATAAATAATACAGGGGCAAGGATCAACAAAAACCCCCTTTCCCCTCCCCTTCACATATATCCCCTCTACTATACAAGAAAAACTGAATAAGCCAAATTATTACAGAATGCTAACACAAATATCATGCTAACAGAATACCGCAATCACACATGGCAGGAATGATGTTAGGGAGAGTGCAACTAGGGCAACTGCCTCCTGGTCAGAGAGAGCCCTAAGCCAGCTGGAAGCTAAAGACGCACTGCCTGGGCTTTGCATTCCCCAGTTATGTCTAACATCAGCTCTAGCAGGATACATATTTTAAATCTGATATATTCTAATCACAAGATAGAAATAAAATTATTTTTTTCTACCTTTGTCGTCTCTGGTTTCTGCTTCATCATCGTCTTTTCACTCTCTTCCATCCAGCGTCTGCCCTCTGTCTCTTCAAATCCAGCATCTGCCTCTTCCATTCCACTGTCTGCCCTCCCCCCTCCCCCTCCCATATGGTAATCTGTGTTCTTTCTATGCTCCTCTCTCCTACACCAGGATCTAGCATCTTTGCCCTCTTCCTTATTTTTCATCTGACCCCCCTTCCCAGCATCAATCTCTCTCTAACCTTGTCATTCCTCTGTCCCTCATCTGATCTCTCCATTCCATCCTGTCTCCTTCCCCTCCTCTAATCTCCCTGCCAGCTATTTCCTTCCAATGTTCCTCCTCCCCTGTCCAGCAGTACCTTCTCCCTTTCTTCCTCCCCTTATCCAACAGTAATTCTTGTCCCTTCCCTTTCCCTTCTCCCCTGTCAGAATTAGCCCCTTCCCCTCCCTTGTCCAGGAGTACCCCTTCTCCCTTTCCTCCTCCTATTATCCAACAGTAACTCTCGTCCTTTCCTTTCCCTTCTCCCCTGTCAGCAGTAGCCCCTTCTCCTCCCTTGTCCAGGAGTACCCCTTCTCCCTTTCCTCCTCCCCATTATCCAACAGTAATTCTCATCCCTTCCCTTTCCCTTCTCCCCTGTCAGCAGTAGCCTCTTCCCCTACCTTGTCCAGGAGTACCCCTTCTACCTTCCCTCCTTCCCTCTCCAGCAAATGTTCCCTCTATGTAGGCTAGCAGCAGCTCTGTGTGCTTTTAACTTCGGCACACAGCTGCCCCTAAGCAGTAATTTAGCGCGGTTTCATGAGGCAGCCCTCGGGGCCTTTGGTAGGTCGGCCCTCTTCGATGATGCGATGTGGGCCGGCCTACCAAAGGCCCCGAGGCTGCCTCATGAAACCATGCTAAAATACTGCCTAGGGGCAGCTGTGTGTCGAAGTTAAAAGCACACAGAGCTGCCGCTGCTTTTCTGGGGTGCGGAGACATACGCGGCAGGAGTCCGTGGTGGCAGGCAGGAGTGCCAGCATAGCGACGGCAACAGGAAGTTGCACGTCAGCTGACGTCGGCATTTTGCTGCGGCGGGGTCCTGAATCCTTCGTGGACCGGCAAGATTTTTTTGCGGACCGACATCGGTCCACGGACCGGCAGTTGAAGAACTGTGGTCTAAGTAAAGCTAACATGTCCCTGCTCAAAGACAAAGGAAACAATTCAAGTTTCAAGTTTATTAAAAAATGTGTTATACCGCTATATTCAAATTTCTAGGCGGTGTACAGCAATAATAAAAGAAAGAGTCTTTAAAACAAAACATTTGGGATTAAAATATTAAAAAACAAGACTGTTAATCTAGTAGACGTTGACAAAGAACACATAAGTTGACTACACACAAGTGGGAAAGAGGGAAGAACTACAATATTTAAATAAAGCGAACATTAAGGGTAAAAACAAAAGGCGGGGAGAGAGACTGGCGTTAATTTAGTCCTAAAAAGGACAGTTTATCCGAAAGCTCTGAAGCCGCAGATATTGAGGTCGCAAAGAATTCTCTAGGATTCAAAACACTTTCTGATGGATTCTGGACACTTTATCCCGATGTGGCTCCCATGACCTTATGTACAGGAATGTAGCAGATACGATTGACTGGTGCTTTGTTACCAAGTACCACAGCTCTGGCATTCTCTCCCAAACTAAATTAGTAAATATAACCCAAGAAAGTAGAAATAAGATGAATAACTAAACACACTCTTCTACCCAAGTCAAGCATGCCATTAAATATAGGTAAGTTTATGCATCATACCACAAACTAATAGGAATCGGACCTTCAGCATTGAATCTGGCTCTGAGATGCTTTAAAAATAAGTGGGAGGAAAAAGCCTCAGAACCCCACCTACACTCAACGGAACACAAGTTATAGGTTACAACGGGGTACAGGAACCTCACCGGCATTAAAAATAAACCTTCCACACTCAAAAGCTGTCAAGCCTTGTTCAATGCAAACAAATTCCGATAGATACCCTGCTTCCCCGAAAATAAGACCTAGCCTGAAAATAAGCCCTAGTTAAGATCAACTCCCGAAGACCTCCCACCCTCACCAAATGTCCCCGACACTCCCCGATTCCATCCCCGATACTAGTGCTGCCCGATTCGCCGAAAAAATCAGACTTGTCAATTCAGCGATCCCCACCTGACATTCCTCCTCTCTGAGTGCTCCAAAAAAGAGCTGCCGTTGCTGCTGTTTTGGGAGGCCTTGGAGCGGAGGTATGCCAGTCTCATGTTGGGAGGGTCAATGGGGTTCTGCTGCACAAGGGTATGGGTGACATGGGAGGAAAGATGCTGCATATGGGGGGGGGGGGGAGAAAGGAAAGAGCAAGAATTGGGGTGGAGGAGAGGAAGGGAGAGATGATTGTTGTACATGAAAAAAATAAGGCATCCTCTGAAAATAAGCCCTTGTGCGTTTTTTTTGTACTTATATTTATATGGGAGATCAACAACCTAAAGATAAGTACTGTTTTTTCACGAAGATCTATCTATTCATTGGAACTTGTTTGCGCTGCTCAAGGCTTGACGGCTTTGGAGTGTGGAGGCTTTTTTTTGCCGATGAGATTCCTGTAACCCGTTGTAACCTATCCCCCTCGTCTACGAAACCACACTAGCGGTTTTTAGCACAGAGAGCTGCGCTGCTCCTGACGCTCGTATGAGCGTCAGAAGCAGCGCAGCTCTCTACGCTATAAAACATTAGCGCAGTTTCGTAGAAGAAGGGGTATAACTTGTGTTCCGTTGAGTATAGGTGATTCAGTACTTTTACTGAGCTGCTACGTACATGGCAGAATTTTCCCTAACCCCTACTCTATCCACTTGCCTTTAACTTCCCTTCTTATCCCTAAATACCTCCCTTTACCCTTTTATTTTCTTGTTCTCCGATAATATTTCTCTCTCGTTACTTGTCTGCTATCTTCTCTTCCTCCGCTCTCCCCCACCCCCACCTCTTTCTATCGAGATTGTATTTCCTTTTCCACTCAATACTGATTTCTTTTGTTTGTTTCTCGCCCAGCAGCGCCTTGTTTTAGTAGGCAGTGTATCAAGTAACTGCAAATATAACTACTGTCTTCAGTGAATCAACGTCTTTTCTCGTCAAAAGGGAAACTGAAAGCCAGCAATTTCACAGGGCCCTTGCTTTACCAACTCAGTTCGCAGTGAATCGGAAACACTTAAAGGCCAAGTTGTTGGATCACTGCTGTCTGCAGTATCCGTGGTACCAGTTTGCCACTCGTTATCAGTGTCAATCGAGTCTATATTTGGCTCCGACACCACTGAACATGTTTACTGTTTCATTGCCGAGTAATGCTGCGTTATGACATTGCCAGCAGCAATTGCCCTCTTCATCAACACTTCTAAACAATTTGTCATCATCGCCTGTGTTATAACCCCTCTGTCGTCCATGTGCACGATGGTCACAGATTGCTCACCACTGCTCCTGCCCCGCCATGGTTTGGGGCTGGACAAAAAAAACTTGTCAATTCCAGTAGTTTTTGATCCGGCTTAGATCTTTCATGCTCCTACAGAACCATGGTGAGACCTCATCTGGAATACTGTGTGCAATTCTGGAGGCCACATTACCGGAAAGATGTGCTTCGAGCGGAATCGGTCCAGCGGATGGCCACTAGGATGGTCGCCGGACTCAGGGGTCTCTCATACGAAGAAAGACTGGGCAAACTGCAGCTTTATACCCTGGAGGAGCGCAGAGAAAGGGGTGACATGATTGAGACATTTAAGTACGTCACTGGTCGTGTCGAGGTGGAAAATGATATATTCTTTCCCAAGGGACCCTCGGTCACAAGGGGGCACCCGCTCAAACTCAGAGGGGGGAAATTTAGTGGTGACACCAGGAAGTATTTCTTCACGGAAAGAGTGGTAGATCACTGGAACAAACTTCCGGTGCAGGTGATCAAGGCCACCAGCGTGCTCGACTTTAAGAATAAATGGGACATCCACGTGGGATCCCTACGAGGGTCAAGTTAAGGAACTAGGTCATTAGCACTGAGACTCAATGGGGTGGGTCAATAGAGTGGGCAGACTTGATGGGCTGTGGCCTTTTTCTGCCGTCATCATCTTTCTATGTTTCTATTGTTTCATCAGTTTTCTTTTCTAGGTACCAGACACGTACTTCTTCTCTAACACACTTCACTAGTTTAAAACTTAATAAAGTCTATTTTCAATTTTCAGACTCAGTCAGTTACAAATAGGGTTACCAGATGTTCGGATTTCCCAGATATGTTCTCCTTTTGAGGACATATCCGGGGGTCTGGATGGCTGTTCAAATCCCGGCACTTTCTCCGGGTTTTGAAAAGCCTCCCTCAAAATCGCCGTCGGGTAGAAGAGCAACACGATGATGTGAATCCCCAGCTCTACAGCCCTCCTTTAAAAAATTTTTTTGGTTTTGTTTACTTTTTGCTTGATGCAGTTTGGTTTGTTGAGTAGGCAGCCTGCTCAAACTGTCAAACTGCGCCAAACAAAAAGTAAACAAAACAAACAACCCTCCCCCCCCCCCAAAAAAAAAAAAAAAAGCAGGGCTCTTTGGCTGGAGATTCTCTGAACCCCCTGAAGGCCCCGACAGTACTGATCTGAATTTGATTGGCTGAGCAGCATCTGGCTCATGTCTGCTCAACCAATCAAATTCAGAGCGGTGCCCTCAAGGCCTTTAGGGGGTGGGGCGAATCCCCTGAAGGCCCTCACCGCATGCCACTGGCTCTGTCCCAGTGTTTGCCCATCCTGCAAATACGCACTATGTAAGATATGCACATAGTTATACAATAGTGCTTAGGGGCTTATGAGGACTTATATGTCAGTATTCTAATAAGGAGTGGAGGAGTGGCCTAGGAGTTACAGGTGCTGCCTCAGCATCCTGAAGTTGTGGGTTCAAGCCCAGTGTGCCCAAATATTCAGCTGGTGGTATCAGCCTTATTTTAAGGACTGACCTTTGCCAGCTAAATTAGGCCTGGAGATTCAGTAGCAGGCCATATCCAAGCACTGGCATTGAATATATAGGTCTGATTGAACATGCATTTCCCCTTATACAGGTCCTAGCTACATACCATCTGGAAATCGTATAAGGGGATATATCTTTCCCACCCCCACCCTCATGATTCGGATTCCTCCTCCTACCCGTGCAATCTCCACATCTGATCCCCTCCAACATGTCTGATCCCACCTTGCCAAAACCCTCCCAACCCTTCTACACCCATGTAGTCTCTCCCCCAGGTCTACCTTCACAACCCTTGTGGTCTAGGGAGTGGTCAGGCAGGAGCAAACCCCCAATTGCTCCTCCCCCTAGAAAATGGTAGCCATGAGTTCTAGCAGTAATCTCACAGTACTACCACTAGGGGCCAGTCTTTCATATAAGGCCAATTTGCCTTTATTAACGCATGACTTGATAATAGTGCGATTGTTGGGCAGACTGAATGGGCCGTTCAGTTCTTTATCTGTTGTCATCCACTATGCTACTATGTAAGACTATCACTAGAGGTCACAGCTGCCATTTTTCCACCAGAGCAGGAAAGAGCAGGAGTGGTTGGGGTTCGCTCCCGCTTGGCCAAGCCCCAGGCCACCACACTGATCAAACTCCAAGACATCCAAATACTTCTTGATTAAATCCTGACACCTCCGTCAGCAAATATTCCTGTTTGCTTTTTTGGCCTCCATCATACACCAAGCAGAAGATTTCAAAGTATTGTCCACAATAACACCTAGACCCTTTTCCTCGGAGGTAAATCCTAATGTGAACGCTGTCCACGTTCCATCATGTTGGCGCACATACTTACATCCATATGTACCGCTAGTTTGGCAATGCCCCCTGACATTTCCCAGTGACTTGCTACTGGCACTGCTTTTAGGACGGCTGTTCTGTCGTTGAGCTTGAACCTTGTGATATCCAGTTTCTTCACTGCTCACACAGTCTTGAGGGAATATCCTGGGAGTTTGTATGGTATATAACTTAAGCTCACAGAACATTTTTTCATAATACAGGGCCAGCAGAAAGCTTTTAGACAAGGTATGGGGAAGCACAGTATGAATTATTGATACTAGAAAAACAAAGAGCCATGGTGAGGGTCAATGGGGGCCGCCACTGGCCCCTCCAAGCCTTGCAATGAAGAAAACTATACAGGTACACCATCGATTTTCCGGCACCCCCCTGGTTCCAAAACCTTGTCGGATTAACCCGTTTGCTGAACCAGTGGTGGTCACCTTTATAACTGCAGTACAGGTCCTGACATCGCCCCTCTCGCATCCACCAAAGGCTTTATTTAAACAGCTTGGAAGCCCAATAAAATCCAAGTTTCCAAGTTGATTAAAAATCTGTTATGCCGCCAAATCAAAATTTCTTAGCGGTTTACAGAACAGTCAAAGGGTAGAACGTAATGCGAGTAACAGGGCTAAAAACATAAAGTAAAGCCTGCAAATTAATAACAAAATAAAACAGGAATAAAAAGAATTACGGTAGAACTACATAATTGATAGGAAAGAACAGGGAAAGGGAAACGCAATTGGGAGGGGAGACGTAAATTAGAGGAAATAACAAAAAGATACAGAAAAAGGCAATCGAGATGATCAAGGATATGAAGCGACTATCATATGAGGAAAGGCTAAAGAGGTTAGGGGTCTTCAGCACTGAGAGGAGACAGCTGAAGGGATACACAGTAGTATTTTTTTTTAACTAACTGCAGAAAGTATAGCTAAGCTTTGGAACTCGTTGCCAGAGGATGCAGCGAAACCAGTTAGATGGCTGGGTTTAAAAAAAAAAAAAAAGTTTTGGATAAATTCCTGGAGGACGAGTCCATAAACCATTATGAAAGTAGACCTGGGAAAGCTACTCCTTATCCCGGGAGTGGGGGGGTAGATAACATTGAATCATGATGCTCTCTGGGATTCCGGAATCTTCTACCAAGAAAAGTCCATAACCCAATGCTTTCTCCTGGTATAAACAGCACAAAATCTGTTTTTCATCTTTTTTGGATCTTGCCAGGTACTTGTGACCTGGACTGGCCTTTGATGGACCTTCAGTCTGACCCAATATAGCTATGGATTTGTTCTTACGTTCTCTAGGTTTCTTCTCAATTGGTTTAGAACCTTGTTTTTCACAGAGCTTTAGATTCATAGCACCTCCTCCCCAAGATGTCTCCCTCATACACCTTCCCAACCTGCATTTTTAAAATATGGCCAGAATTATGTACATTATAAACTTACACACGCAAGTGATGGATTTTCTCTATATTTTTGGGAGAGGGAGGGGACTGGGGACTGAAGGGAAAGTATTTTTGCTGGAAAAGAGAGATTTAATTTATTATTCGAGAAAGTTTCAACCCATCTATGCTAACTGTTGAATGATGCCCATGTCAAACAGTATGCCCAGAGGACCTCATTGCCTTTTAAATAAAATATCCATAAATTGAATTAGATTAGCATAAGTAGGAATGCTAATGACCTAATTCAGATGATGGTTGCTCCGAGTTACATCTTCCATCTGTAGAATCTGTGAATGCAGCTTTCATGGGAAGAGGAATTTCCTTGAGGTAAAAGAGTAAATGGGAACATTATTGAAATTCAAACCGCAGAGAAAGTCACTTAGAGAACATCAAGAGATCAGTGGATTTTGGACCTCCAGGTAATAACTGAACATCGACATGTTTCCTGTGTTGTTTCCAAGAATTTGGCAAACTAACGGCCATTTTTCAAGAGTCAGTCATTGACAGAAGGGTCACATTTTTAATATGTCATTAATATATTGTTCCAGTATTCTGAAATCAGAGTGATATTTGGCAACAATGGACTATAGATCAGGAATTATTTCTTAATATGCTCATATTGCTACAATTTTCTTTCCAAAATAAAAAAGTCTCTTTCATTTGAAAGGAAGCTCTGGAATGAGAGGGCATAGGATGAAGTTAAGAGGTGATAGGCTCCAGAGTAATCTAAGGAAATACTTTTTTACAGAAAGGGTGGTAGATGTGTGGAACAGTCTCCCAGAAGAGGTGGTGGAGACAGACTGTTTCTGAATTCAAGAGGGCCTGAGATAGGTACGTGGGATCTCTTAGAGAGAGGATGAGATAATGGTTCATGCGGATGGGTTATTTGGCCTTTATCTGCCGTCATGATTCTATGTTTCTAAGTATAGGGAAACCAAGCCATTATTGACATCACCGATGAGGTTGGCTCTTAGACATTAGTGAAATGAGGCATTGTGACATCACAATACAAGTGGCAGCTAAAAAGTTCTCAGCCCAGCCAAGAAGAGAATGATGTGGAACTATGAAACTTACAAGTTATTCCACACTGTGCCTGAATTCAAGAAAGCCTGGGCTAGGCATGTGGGATCTCATAGAGAGAGGAAGAGATAATGGCTACTGCAGATGGGCAGACTGGATGGGCAATTTAGCCTTTATTTGCCATCATGTTTCTATGGTATTGTTAGAAAGACTTAGAGCCGCATTGGAACAGTTGAAACTTCCACCATGGCTTAGTAAAACCCAGCATTAGAGAAAGATAAAGGAGGAGAGAAAAATCCTGGAAAGAAACTTAAGATGGAGGAAAGCAAAAACCAGACAAGTGAATGGCCAGAACATAAAGGTAGAAAAATGAATTTTATTTTCAATTCAGGATATTTGGTACCCCTGTTTATGAAGATTAATAAATATAGACTACCTTTTATTAAGCTACAGTAGGGTTTGTTTGTTTTTATCAACCGCCGCTGTGGTAAAAGCTCCGAAGCTCATAGAATTCCTTTTACCGCAGCGGCCAGCGTAAAAAATCCCTAATGAGGCTTGATACATTTTTGACCAACTGTCAGAAACCAAAACCTCCTTTTTCAGGTCAGGCCAGCTTGCTATCTTGACCTGAAGAAGGAGGTGTTGGCTTCTGAGGGTTAAGTAAAAAATTTTTAAGTCCGTTCAATAAAAAAGAATCTTATTTTACAATTGTATTTATATATGTAATTCTTACTCCCCCCCCTCCCCTTTTTCCTAAGAGGGCCTTAATTTGTAATGTTCAGTGTGTTTTGATACCATCAGAGTAATGTAACATAAAATTTTTGCTCACATCAACTCAGACCTTTCCTCAAGAAAAAAATTAAAAAATTTCCTCACATGATCTTGGTCCTTAGAGGGAATATTGATTTTCCCCATTATTTTTCCATTCTGATCTTTATTTCAGTTGCATATTCTGTGTAAACAGTGAACAGGAAACCAGACTGTGTGTTTTAATTTAAATCTAACAGCGCACATCATTGCAGTCTTTGCTCTCTGAGACGTTTTCCACTGGGGCCCAGATTAATAACAGATACCTAAGCTTTGTTAAAGCTCTAAAACCCAGCTTCCTTCTCAGAAAGCAGTCAAATAAACTTATAGTATTCAAATTCCTGTAATTACCACCTGCTAATCCCTTTCTCTGAATGCCGTGCAAACCTTCAACTAAAAGTTCTTATCTATGCCTGAAAGCCATTAGCATTTCTTGAGAGACTTCCATCAACATGGAGACAAACTGGTTGAATCTATTATTTTGCAGGATGAGATACTAAAGTGTGTTCGCATATTACACCATATTATTTGAAACATCACTAAATGCCGATTGAGGCCAGAGTTTTGTTTAAGTTTGCTTGTATCGGATACAAATCTATTTTTGGCTTGTCACCTGGATACCTTGTCTCCCATTTTTCTGTGAACCAGCCAAATAAGGTCACACGCAGAGTTTATTTACATTTCCTTCTGTTAAATTATGTCGTTACAAAAGATTTTGAGAGAGAACTCTCTTTTTTCAAGCTGCTAAATTGAATGGTTGGTTCGTTAAAATTCTGTTAGGATCTTCTTCTTATCTTGATTTTAGAAAATTATTGAAGACCCAACTATTAGAAAAATTTGTATCCTAACTGGTTTTCTCTTTTAAAAATTCCATGCTTCTTTTATGTAATGTATCACCTTTTAAATTGCATTTTCACTGTACGATCGGTTCTTATTTGTCGTAAAATGTTTAGAACCATTCTTTTAAATTGTACTTTAATTTTAAATTATATTCTCCACTGTAGGATCAGTTCCTATTTATTGTACATTGCTTAGAATTGTATTTTCCTTTTAAATTGTACTCTTCACTGTATAACTAGTTATTATTTGTTGTAAACCTTCCAGAACCATTTTGGTTAGGCGGTATATAAATAAAATTATTATTATTATTTGCTAACTTTTTTTTATTTTGGCTATCACAGTGTCTCTCAAACTGTGTGCCACAGCACAGTGGTACAGTATGCCCCAAAGAGATACCAGGTATGCCAAGAGAGATTCTAGAATTTTACTTTATTTTTAAAAATTCCCTTCATAAGTATTTATTTACTTATTTTAAAACTTTCTACACCGCCTAAGACCTAGGCGGTTTACAAGGAAAACATACATAATCAAGACAGCATATTACATTGACTCATTGCAGTTATCTAACTTACTAAAACTAGCACAAACCTAGTAAAACTTCCGTAAGATAGGCTATCAAACTCTAATCTTCAGTAAAATACGAGATCTAACCTAGAAAAAGCTCTCACAAACAGATGTGTTTTTAATTGCTTCTTAAGACATCTTTCTCTTACATAACCTCAAACATCCTGGCAAAGCATTCCATTTCAGAGGACCTGCTGCTGAAATGGCTGTTGCTTGCGTCTTCTTGTAATGGGTTTCACCAAGCCCCACTATTGATAGCCTCATGGCAGATTCAGATCTTAATATTCTAGATAGCATATCACGTTTCAATACTTGCTTTAGATACCACAGCGCTAGAATAGATGACATGTACGTCGCATACGCAAGACTCTTTCAATGTTATTAGCGTCTGCGTAAGGAGTAGTAAAGAGAGAGTAGAAGATCCAGTGATGATAGGAAACATCAATCTTTTGGCAATGAGATCTTTTGAACCAAAAGTGGTATTGCTGAGAATCTGGATTATATAAATGTATGAAGAAGTATATGATGAGTGCACTATAGATTGTTCATTCATGGTTGATGCTTTAAAAATGGTACCTCATTAATATTATAAATAAAAGGTGCGGTTCTTTAAATTGAATTACTTACGTGACAATAGGCATCTCATATTTTTATTTTTTATATAACATTCCTTTGTGCGCTCATAGTCCTGTACATATATGTTTTTTACTGTAATTGCTCAACATTGGAATTTTACTAAATATCAGGACTGAATTGATTCCGGAACTTGGAGACAGCAGAAATGGCTGTATAGCTGTGAAGCTCCCATCCCCAGGCATACTTTTGGCAATTTTCAGCTTTAAAATTTATTTCCTTAGAGGCAGAAAGTTTGAAATTTTATCTAATAATGGCTTCTAATATGCAAACCAAGCCTGAAACAGCTTTTAAGACAGGTGGGAAGGCAAAAAGATTAAAGGAAGATATGCCCACTCCTTCCAAGACTCCCCTGCCTGTGGACACTCTGGACATGATAGAGCTAATTGAAGAGCTGAGAAATATTAGATTAGTGATGAAAGATAACAGATCAACTGGCAGCGGTGAAGGAAGAAGTTGCAAACTTGGCACAGAAAGTAGAATTGGTACATACCAGAATGGAATAGATAGAAACCCGAATGGAGAAAGTGGAAATGGAGCAGCTGCAATATAAAACAGATCACAGAGTTCTTCAGGACATGGAAAAACGGATGGTGGATTTTGAAAATCATTCAAGAAGAAACAATGTGAGGATACTGGGATTAAAAGAAAGGATGGAGGAAAAGAATGCTATAACTTTCTTGGAAGAAATCATACCAAAAATACTCCCCCTTAATTTAAAAGTGCCATTAGAAATTGAAAGGGCACATAGGATCCCAGGAAGGAGACCTAATGGTCAGTCAGGACCTAGACCATTAATATTTTGCCTGTTTCATTTCCAGCATGCTATAGAAATTTTAAGAGTGGCAAAGGAGACCAAAAATCTGACATATAAAGGTTCAAAGATTATATTTGTTCCAGATTTTGCGAGAGCAAAAGTTAATAAACGCAAACAATTTTTTACAATTGAGGCAACAATTAAAGGAGATCTGGGCAAAATATGGGCTTTATTATCCTGCATTCATGAGGGTTACTTATAAAGATAAATTTTATCAATTTGAAGACCCTGATAAGTTGAGGGAGTTTCTTTCTCAGCAAGAGACACTGATGAACTGAGTGGGTAATCTTGTCAGCTGTGGAGGGTACACTAGAGGAAGAGTGTATGGATGTTGGAGTGAATGGAGTCTTTATTGTTTTTCTTTTGAATTTTGGTGAAATAAGACTGAACTTTGGTGATTTGGAACATTTATTTATTTTATTAATATTAATTGATTTAACTGCTTTGGAATTCTAACTATCACAGCACCACGAGGACATTATTTTTTTCATTTGAATATGCCTCGAGATTAGAGTGAATTCGATCTTTCTTCCACTTTCAGCAAATGGTTGGTCAGCATGCGGACAGTTCCCACCCACTATCTTAATGGAGAGTCTCACAGAAGTACACTGATGGACGTCAGAAGAGTAGCAGCAGTCTTCCGGTCCGGTTCCTCCCCTCTGCGCCCTCACTCCCCTGCTCCTCTTTGGTGGGGTGGAGTTGTCCCTGGTGTGGATCTTGCTGTCCACAATGCTTGTGCGGCAGTTGAAGTCACTCATTTGATAGGTGTCATTTGAGTCTGGGTGGTCAACCAAGGGAAAGAAAAAAAAGAAGAAGAGGGGGCCAGAGATACAAGAGGAAAAGGATAAGTGACTAGGCGAGGATGGAAAATAAGCCCCCCACCCACCCACACGTCTAAGGGGCTGAAGACCTTGGGGTCTGCGGGCCCCTCTTTCCAGGAAGACGAGCCTGGTTTTGCATGCTGCAGGAGCTCCCTGCAAGCAGAGGTGAGGGCTCGCGGTGACTCTTCGTTGGCTTCACTCTGCTGGAGAGGCAGTCACTTTTGGCCTCAACTGAAAGCTGGAAGAAAAGAGCTGCCGCCCTTCCTTGGTGGGGTTCTGGGAGCAGGGTGGAGGTGGGGGCCACGGTGTGCTTGTTGGATAAGTTACAGCAGCACCAGACAGATTCTGACGAGACTGGCGGCGCAGGACAGTTTTCTCATTGCTTGCACTGCTGTCTCGCGGGTTCGGCCTCGGGCCTGGCTACTGTTCCACTGCTTGCTGGATGTGGTCTACTCAGGATGAGAGCCAGAAACTTGGAGACAGAAATGAAAGATGTTGGCGGCCTGTAGACCTTCCTGGGGTTTTCAGGTTTCAGGTCTCATTGAGGTATATTTCAGGTTTCAGGTCTCATTATATATATATTATATTATATATATATATATATATATATATATATATATATATATATATATATATATATAATAACTTAATAGAGGGTTTTTTTTAGATTGATTTGGGGCAATATAAAGGGCATTCAGTGGCTATATCAATTAAATATATTTGTTTAAGTAATCTCACTAATTTAATGAATTTCCACATATATAGGGAATGTACCTTATTTTATTATTATATTCTATTATTTATTTGTTTACTTTTTATGAGTATTTATTGTGACAGGGAAGCTCCTGTCACTGGTTTAAAACCTGCTTTAAACCCTGCCACTAAAACAAATGTGCCTATTCCTAAGCCCAGAAAGCTGCCCATTAACTCTACTCCCAGTGATAAGAGCAGACAGGCAGGGCAGAACAGGGATGGGATGGCAGAGGAGAACAGAATACCTGTTCTAAGTCAATATAATCCCTTTTATAAATCATCTGGTAATTCTCTAGCTAAACCTCTGGTCAGGAAATCTGATCCAGTAAGGGTTAAGGAAAAGGGTGGAGCTGACAGGCAGAACTGGCTAGAGCTGGAGTGAAGGTTACCTAGCAGAATAAATCACAGGCAGCAATCAGGAACTTGGAGGGAAGGGCCTGCCTCACAGAGTAGGGAACGGAAGGCTAGGAAACTCCCTGGCCCACAGCACTGGCAGACTAACAAAATGTTGCTTTCCAAGCAGATGCTAAGTGAAAGGGAAAAGCTCCAGGAGCAGGGCTTGCCAAAGGCTGCTTCAGAGGATAGCCTGTATCCAGCCTCAGAGAGTGAGGAATCTCTCATGGAGGTAGAGGGAGGTGTCTCTGAGAGAAATTACATAGACTGAAGCCCTGAAGCCTTAGACCAGGGGTGCCCACACTTTTTGGGCTTGCGAGCTACTTTTAAAATGACCAAGTCAAAATGATCTACCAACAATAAAATTTAAAAAAAACACAACGCACACTGTACGCATAGAAAATGTTAATTATCATTCCTATTCCAGGGTTTTTCAAAGAGGTCAAAGCAGATGACTCTATGCACTATCACCTCAGTAACAACCATACAAAAATAGACAAATATACCCCCCTCCCTTTTTACTAAACCACGATAGCAGTTTTTAGAGCGCAGGGAGCTGCGCTGAATGCCCAGCGCTGCTCTCGACGCTCATAGGCTCCCTGCGCTAAAAAACTCTATTGCGGTTTAGTAAAAAGGGACCTTAGTGTAAAATATAGACAGCAGATATAAATTGAGACACATTTCGATCACTAAATTTAAAATAAAATCATTTTTCCTACCTTGTCTGGTGATTTCATGAGTCTCTGGTTGCACTTTCTTCTTCTGACTGTGCATCCAATCTTTCTTCCCTTCTTTCAGCCTGTATGCTTCCTCTCCTCCACACCTCATTCCCTCCCCCAACTTTTCCTTCCTCTCCCCTGCCCTTTCTTTCTCTCTGCCTCCCTTTCCTTTTTTTCTGTTTCTCTTCTTTCCTTCTGTCTCCCTGCCTGCCCTTTTTCTTTCTTTCTTTCTCCCTGCCCTCCCCCAAGACACTGCCACTGCCATCGGGGACCCAAACTGCCATCGGGGACCAGGACCCAAACCGCCACCAATAACAGGCCCGAAAGCCGACGCTAATAACACGCCCAAAAGCCGACGCCGCCCCAACCTCTCCCTGCTTCGGCCGACCAGCATCGCGAGGAACTGTTGGGGGAAATGCTGCCGGGTCCTGCCTTCGCGGAAACAGAAAGTAGGCAGGACCCGGCAGCAAGAAGAGGAAATGCTTCACTAACATGTCTCCCGCCTTAGCCCGTAGCGAACGCTTGCTTCAGGGCTCTCAACATGTGCGTGCAGGCTTCCCTTCTCCCCCCTCCCCCTCCCCGGGCATAACTTCCGGTTTCGGAGGGAAGAGAAGAGAAGCCTGCACGCACACGTTAGAGCCCGGAGCATAAGTTCGCTAGGGGCTGAAATCTCCAAGCCGGTTTTTTTGGGTTTTTTTTTAATGTTCAGCAGCGGCAGATGACAGCTGGGTGGACCGCCCAGCTAAAAGGCCCTAGGGAGAACACTGAAGGCTGATCGGCCCATAGATCAGGATGGCAACACGAGTGCGATCGACTCGAGTTGCCTTCCTGAGCTACTGGTCGATCGCGATCGACGCGTTGGGCACCCCTGCCTTAGACTATATGTCTGAATGCAGCATGAGTCTGTAAGGTACTGTGTGGGGGAGGAGAATGAAAGTTTGTGCTTTAACAATGGTCTAACGTATTTAAAAGAAACAGTTCAGTTCTTAGGAAGGTCTGTATAATGAATGACTATTGGAGGTGTGAATGTGAGGTTTGGTTAGTAGCAGAAATTAAACCAGAATCCCTGTATGCAAGCTAAGCATAGTGAGTGGGAGAGGGGTACTGCTAACTAACCTTAAAAGGAGAAGTAAAGCCCGGAGTGGATTCAGTTACCTGACATTGCACATCCCTGATAGTGGGAACATTGGAAGGGAATTTTAGACCATTAAAACAGAGGGTGGATGGTTCCCAGCCCCTGCCCCAAAATAAAGAGGGTAGTGTGGGGTGTTTATACTTCAGGAAGTCAGGTGGGGAGAACTTCCTGAAGCAACTGAAGGCACAAGATAGTAATTGTTCCAGGCCTAAGGAGAGTGCAGATAAATGCGGATATTTGGGGTTCTTGAAACCTGAATGCTGCCCATAACTGTTAAAGCCTGGCAGAATAACTAGGAGAAGGAGAAAGCCTGCTTAAAAGGAAATAATTTTGGGGGGTTTTTTTCTTTCTTAAATGAAGCATCAACTTGCTATAAAAGAGAACTTTTGTTTAGAATCAATCTTTTCCAAGCCTCATCATCTGGTGTGGCTGCCTTAGACCCAGTGCCTTTGAACTGGGGAATAAAACTTGGAACTGGCAATTATTTGTGGAGTTTTTTTTGCTGTGTTTATCCCAGAGTGGCCCTCCAAAGAGCGCTAATACTTGTGCCTGGGGCGGGAGCCAGGTTGCCAGCGCTAGGCTTATCCCTGGCCCCGTCACATTATTTATTCATGTATTTATGAAATATTTTAGTCTATAGGGGTTGATTAATTTTAAGTTTATAAGGGGGAGTAATTAATTATGTTGCCTGGGGGTTCTGGCTGCTAGTCTAAATGTATGTCTTCAAGCAATTGTATGATATAGGGGGATAGGGAATGGGGGGAGAACAGGGGATTTTTATTAAGGGGTTTAGGACATGTATTGAGCAAATGGTATTTTTGGGGGAAAAAGATTTTGGTATACTATTATGGGTTTTCTTCTTTGAAATTTTGCAATGAATTTTAAAATATTTTCTTTAAATGTCAATGGCCTGTTAAGAGGAAAAAAACGCTCAATTTTTTTAAAGCAGCAAGATGCGTCTATAAATATATGATACAGGAAACTCATTTGTCTGCTGGGGAATCGATGAAGTTGGAAGGGAGGTGGGTCAAGCAGTGTTTCTTTGTGCTGGCTGTGGGAAAGAAAGTGAGGATAGCTATTTTTGTGCATAGGAAATGTTCAGCTGTATTTAATTTTATTTCTGCAGATCCTTCAGGAAGATGGGTTCAGGTGAATATGACCTCGGGGAAACATGCTCTGACGCTGTTTAATATCTATGCCCCTAATTCAAATCAAGCAGAATTTTTCAAAACTCTTCAACAGGTACTTCTGCTGCTAGCTGCCTCTAATCTGGTGGTAGCTGGGGACTTCGATGCTGTTATGGATCCATTGCTGGATAAACAATCCAGTAAGCTTTTGAAATCAATGGGATTGGATAATTTAGTTCAATCCTGTGAATTAAAAGATATCTGGCGGATCCTCCATTTTAATGTTCGGGAGTTTTCTTTTTGTTCCTATGTCCATAAATCATTTCCAAGAATAGATTATGTATTTATAACAGATCAGTTAGTTCAACAGATAACCAAAGCTGGCATAGACCCAATTGTTTTATCAGATTATGCTGGAGTTTGTATTGAATTAAAATTTGAGGAACAAGATAGTAACAGACCTGTTTCGAGATTCAATAATGCATTGCTTGCAGATTCAAAGTTTATTGAGGAATTCCAGTTAAAAATGAATGAATATTTTCAAATCAATGCCTCAGAGGAAATCTCTTTAGAAACCTTGTGGGATGCTTTCAAAGCTACCATTAGAGGGCAAGTAATCTCATATTCAGCATATGTTAGGAAACAACTTAAAATAAAATATTCTAATTTGGAACAAAATATTAAGGTTTTGGAATCCCAGTTGGCCTTGAAATCGGAACAAACTACTTTACAGACCCTCTTAAAAATTAAATATAAATATAATAAAATTTCCTCTCAAATGGCTAGGAAGAGCTGTTCTCTCAGAGGCTCTGTATTATGGAAACTCGAATAAAGCGGGAGGAGTATTAGCTAATTATCTTAAAGCTAAAAACAGAAAAGTAAAAATTGTGGTTATCACAAATGAGATGGGGGAAACATTCTCAAATTGGAAATATCTTAAAACAATTTTTAAAATATTATAAAGTTTTATATTCTTCTGAACTTTATTTAAATAAAGAACTTGAGAGTTTAGAGTTCTTGAAGTTAATTAAGGGGCCTAAAATTCCTGAGCATATAAAAGGAATTCTTGATGCGCCTTTATCAATGAAAGAACTACAAGCAGCATTGAAATCCCTTAGAGTTGGATCCGCTCCAGGTGATGATGGGTTCACTATAGAGTTTAAGTCATTCCAATTTACCCTCATCTTTAAATTTATATCAGGCTTATCTAACTAAAGGTTGTATTACAGGTACTATGGCAAAATCTTTAACTATAGTTTTGCCAAAGCCAAATAAAAATCCTATATTGGTTTCAAATTACAGGCCTATTTCTTTGATTAATGTATATGGAAAACTTCTGGCTAAGTTATTGGCTTTACGCTTGGCCAAGGCTCTCCTTTATATTATTGGTATGCACCAAACGGGGTTCGTTGCTCAAAGACATTCTTCAAACAACACCAAACTGGCTTTCCACATGTTAAATTTAACAAAAGCCATGGAAGATCTGGCCTTCTCTGTATCCTTGAGAAGGCCTTTGATCATATGGAGTGGACCTTCATGTATCAAGCAATGGACTGGTTTGGTATTGGTTCTGGATTTATACAAATGATTCAGACCTTGTATACTTCCCTTTCTGCTAGATTATATATTAATAATACTTTTTCGGAACGTTTTCGTCTGGAGAGGGGAGTTAGACAAGGGTGTCTGTTATCTCCTATGCTTTTAGACATTGTATTGGAGCCCTTGCTATTGGCTATTCAACAGGCAAAGGAGATACAGGGTAATCCTTATGCAGGTCGGAAATATAAAGTCTCTGCGTATGCAGATGATATTTTTCTTCATTTGAGGAATCCTGAAACTTCCATCCTGCATTTACTGGATTTGATTGACCGATTTGCAAATTTTCTGGCTATAAAATAAACTGGAGTAAATCGGAGGTTCTTCTACTAAGTGTATATTGTCCAAAAGGATTATTTGATACATTCCCTTTTCTTTGGAAGGAAGAGGGTATAAAATATTTAGGTATTTGGATTCAAAAAATGCTGGAAGAGACGATGAAAGTAAATGAAAAATCTTTATTGCTGAAGGTTACAGAAATGTGTGAGCAATGGAACCCTTTACATCTGTCTCCAGAGTCCACTTCAAATGTGCCTGCCTTACTTTCAAGATCCTACACGGCATCCTCCCCCCTTTATTCCTCTTTCTTGGAATTCCTCTAACCCCAGTTCCACCAGATCCACTGAAAAACTGAAACTCTCCTTTCCCTTGTAGGAAAACTAGGTTCCTCCCTCCCTTTTAGAATCACTGAGCTCTGGAACAACCTTACCTCCCCTCTTAGGAATCTGAGCTCCCTCCAACTCTTCCGTAAACATCTGAAAACCTGGTTATTCTCAAAAATGTAACTCTTCCTCCCTCTCTGATTATTTTAGTCCTCTAAATGTCTTCTTCATCCTTCTCTCCTCTGGAGTTCCTTTCTACCCTAACTCCTGTTAAGTATCAAGGGACAGTAGTACAGTAGCTGTCTGGAAGCATAGGATTGGCAAACTATACTGATTTTTTAAGATTGCGCCAATCAGAGAACCCGTTCTGAATGGCTTGCTTCAACTGCAACCACTTATAATTTTGAGACTTAGCAATACCAAATGTTTGTTACAATCGTGAAAAGTCAAGCAGCTTAAACTCTCCCCCCAAGACTAAACTAAACTAAACTAAACCTTAGGTTTGTATACCGCATCATCGAGCTTTGCGAATGCACGAGCTTTTCACGACTGCAACAAACATTTGGTATTGCTAAGTCTCAAAATTATAAGTGGTTGCAGTTGAAGCAAGCCATTCAGAACGGGTTCTCTGATTGGCGCAATCTTAAAAATTAGTATAGTTTGCCGATCCTATGCTTCCAGACAGATTTCCTAGGGCATTAGGCCGCCCAGTGGTACAAATTAATATCTGAATTTTTGAATAAGAAACCAAAGACTGGTCTTTGTGACATTTGGAGCATTGAAATAAAGCAGCAGATTTCTGCGTCTCAATGGCCACGAATTTGGACTTGGAGGAAGAGATGTACGGTGTCTGCATCTATGAGACAAACATGGTTTTTCTTGTTACATAGATTTTTTTGGACCCTGTTCGTTTACAGAAATTGGATAGTTCTAAGTCTAACAGACGCTGGCACTGTCATCTCGATGCAGGGACATTGGATCATCTACTGTACTACTGTCCCTTGATACTTAAGTTTTGGAGATCCATTTGGGGTCAAGTGAATAAAATATTGGAAAATCCAGTGGCATTGATGTACGATACCGTGTGTTTGGTACGTTAATGAGGGCTAAAAGCCCAATATCTTCCCATAATAATAAACTTCTCTTCTCTTTATTATGCCGTACAACTTATTTTGAAGAACTGGAAAAACTGGGACCGGTTAAATTATAATTTCTGGTGGGAATCTTTATGGCACATTTTTAAAATAGAACATATGATTGCTATACAACAGAATCATTATAGGAAATTTAAAGATGTTTGGGAGCCATTGCTAAAATTCTGTAAGAAGTGATTATGGATTTTGCCCTTTAAACATACACGTCCAGGGTGGGGAAATACTTTTAATTTAATTATGGTTGAGTGCAATTGTTGGGTGTATAGAAGGGGGGGGGAGGATACATGTATTTGTTATGAAATATAATTTGAGTGAATTTAAGTGCTGTTAAAGTATAAAATGTCTGTATAATATATTACACTTATTTTTAACTTTAAAATGAATAAAGATTTTTTTTTTAATAAAAGAGGACTGAATCCACATTTTCACACTTTTTTCCATACTTTTTTTTTTTTTCACTTTTTTAGCATACACATTAGATGATATCAACATCATAATTACCACCACCGTCTTTTTACTTATCTTTGCAATGCCACTCTTATAAAAAAAGACAGGTTTGTTTCAGTTCATTGGCATCATCAGTCACCGATACGTGTCTTTTCACTTTTCATTCACTGGGCACGCCTTTTGTCAATTAATACAGCACTTTTCACCCATCACATCTTTTTTATTTCAAATTTTATTCGATTCATACATCTGGACCCCTGAGGAAGGCAAAGACGCCGAAACACAGGTTGGATCCACTACATGTTACTATCTTCACATACATGGACTTTTGATGTCTTTATATTTGGATATAAAATTTGAATACAACTTGTTTACCTGTGCCTGATACATCCAGAGACTTTTGTTCCACTCTCTTTTGTCTTGGATTCACCATTGTTGTTAGAACAAAGTTAGGGTTACCAGATTTTCCCGAAGGAAAAACCGGACCCATGGTCATGCCCCCAGGCCGACCCCCATCCCCACCCCCTTAACCTGTTCGTGCGTCGGGACAGCATCCACGCATGTGTGGATGCAACGCGATGACATCGAGTGTGTGCGCTGGACATCACCGTGTCGCATTCGCGGATGCCGTCCCGATGTCGGAGGCTTTTCAAAACCTGGACAAAGTGCCGGGTTTTGAAAAGCCAAATCCAGACGTCTGATAACCCTAAACATAGGTCCTTTTCTTTTTGTGGTTGCTTGCACAGAAATTTAGGCCAGGTAGGCGCTTAGCACTACCTAAGTCATTCCACACCCAAATTCCACATCGAATCCACCCCAACCATGCCTATTTGTTGTGTAGGCACGAGTAGGTGCCTCAGTGTAGATGCCTACTGCAAGGTAGTAGGTACCTATCGATCTAGACGCCTACTGGAAAATTAACCCCCCCCCCACCCACTTTTACTAAGCCATAGGAGAGGTTTCTACTGTGGCCTAGAGCGCTATATGCTGCAATGCTGCTCTGATGTTCAAAGAATTCCTATAAGGGTCGGAGCATTTAACACCCCAGGCCGTGGAAGAAATCTCTACCGTGGCTTAGCAAAAGGCCTAATTTTTTTAAATGTATTTTTCATTGTTTTTTAATGGCACTTTCAATTAACACTGCCAATTAAGAAAATTAAGTTAGGTAGCTAGATTGGCTAATCACGCCAATCTAGGCGCATATCTCTAGGCGCCTTCTATAGAATCGGGGCCTTTGCAAATAATGCACACCCTCTTAAAAACAGCTGCATAATAAGGGGGAGGGGGCAGTCCACCCCTGGCACCCTCTTGGTGGGGGCGTGAGCTCACATCTTCCTCTCTGTCCCCTCCTTCCCCCCCCTTACTGCGCACACACGCTGCTTCCCCTCCCCGGGCCTTTTTAACATTTGCGGCAACCCCAACCTGCTACTTGCGCCAGTGTCGGCACTTCTTCTGACATCACTTCCTGGACCCACACCTAGGAAGTGATGTCAGAGGAAGAGCCAATGCTGGTGCAGGCAGCAGGCTAGGATTGCTGCTCGAGCCACAAACGTTAAAAATGTACAGGGGAAGGGGAGAGGGCGGGGGTGGGGAAGGAGTGGATGGAGTGGGAGGCAGAGAAGAGAGCGGTGGAGGGGAAATCACCACCCCTAGCGCTTCTCAGATTCGCGACACCACTGCTCCAAAGAATGTGTATCATTATTGCTAAATAATAAAATACAGATGTTTATGTTTCTCTGCTCGTCTTCTTTAACAACGACCGCCAACATCTTGGCTTATGCTGTTGACATTTCCGATATTGTTACAAATGAGACCCTAGCCCTAAAAGTAGGAATCCCCTTTACTTTACAGAATATTAATCTAACAGGTAGAAATGACAGTGGCGTTCTGACTGAGGAGCCTGACAAAATTAAGGTTAACTGTACGATTAGGGCTCTTCAGTTTGGAAAAGAGACGGCTGAGGGGAGATAAGACTGAAGTCTACAAAATCCTGAGTGGAGTAGAACGGGTACCAGTGGATCGATTTTTCACTCCGTCAAAAATGACAAAGACTAGGGGGACACTCGATGAAGTTACAGGGAAATACTTTTAAAACCAATAGGAGGAAATATTTTTTCACTCAGAGAATAGTTAAGCTCTGGAACGCGTGGTAAGAGCAGATAGCATAGCTGGTTTTAAGAAAGGTTTGGACAAGTTCCTGGAGGAAAAGTCCATAGTCTGTTATTGAGAAAGACATGGGGGAAACCACTGTTTGCCCTGGATCAGTAGCATAGAATGTTTCTAATCTTTGGTGTTCCAGAATCTTGCTACTTTTTGGGGTACTGCATGGAATGTTGCTACTCTTTGGGGTTCCAGAATCTTGCTTACTCTGGCATAATGGAATGTTGCTACTCTTTGGGTTTTGGCCAGGTACTAGGGACCTGGATTGGCCACCGTGAGAACGGGCTACTGGGCTTGATGGGCCAGTAAGGCTATTCTTATGTTCGTATTTACCATTGTGCTATTCACTTTTGGGTTTATTTATTTATTCAATTTTCTATACCGTTCTTCCAGGGGAGCTCAGAATGGTTTTCATGAATTTTTTTCGGGTATTTAACCAGCTTACTACCTTCTCAAAGGTCATGCAGGCCTCCTTGACTCAAGACCCTCCAGACTGATACCTTACCAACCCCCTACCCCCCCCCCCCAAAGGACCATAGTCTTAAAGGGGCTACCTTTTTAAAGTACTAGAGGTGCAGGTGGTCCTTGAGCAGGAGCAATGCCAAGTTGCTCCTGTCCAGTCCGGTGCCTTCCCTAAAATGGTGCCCCTAGAGGTGAGGGGATGGGGGGAGTTCAGCCTTGTGAGGGATGGAGAGGGACTCATGTGGAAGGGTCTTGGGCAAGGGAAGCCTGTGTACCCTTTGGGGAGTATGCTACTGTGCTTGCCCAAGATAACGGACCACGACTTTGCGTCCCAGTGCTCCCAATCTGTGAAATAACTCTGCTTGTCAGGGGGCTTGCATGTAACATTGTTCTTTTAAAATGGGATTCATCCACCTGTAGAAATTAGTGGTGGCTTAGTGAGAGTGGGAGGCATCAGCGGCAGTGGTGCCCCCCTGCCCTCTTCTCTGCACCTCTTCTGTTCCCTCACAGCTCTTTAACTTCCCCATTGCGAGCAGCATCTCCAACATGCTGTCCACACCAGTATCGGCTCTCCTCCGATGTCACTTCCTGTTCCCCCCTTAATCTCACATGCAGCATTCAGATTATTCTATATTTCACTTTAGAACCACTTCTGCAGCCTCTAACCTCTTTAAACGTCCTGTTTTTTTTCTGTATCTCTACAGATCACTTACACACACATCCAGTCTGTTTTACTGCTGTGATTAGCAACTGAAAGAGCAAAGCACAACAACAGAACAGGTGCAGAAATATCCAAGACTGTCCTGGGATGATCCCTACTGGGCCAATCTGAAAACAACACCTAAGATTACCAGAATTACAAGACACAGCAAAGAATGGTCTAATTACAGCCAGCACCTGAAAAGGAAGGATAGCAACTTCTGCAAGACAAGTGAATGCCAATCCTGAGGTTGATGGTTTAGACTTGGCAGCTTTAAGGGAAAGGGGACGGGACTTAGAACATAAGAACTGCCGGATCAGACCTTCGGTCCATCAAGTCCGGCGATCCGCACACGCGGAGGCCCTGCCAGGTGTACACCTGGCGTAATTTATAGTCCACCATATCTTTATATGCCTCTCTTAAGGAGATATGCATCTAGTTTGCTCTTGAAGCCTAGGACGGTCGATTCCGCAATAATCTCCTCTGGGAGGGCATTCCAGGTGTCAACCACTCTCTGAGTGAAGCAGAACTTCCTGACATTAGTCCCGAACCTGTCCCCCCTTAGCTTCATTACATGTCCTCTAGTCTGTGTCAATTTGGACAGTGTAAATAATCTTCTCTGCTCTATTTTGTCGATTCCTTTCAGTATTTTGAAGGTCTCGATCATATCCCCACGCAGTCTCCTTTTCTCAAGGGAGAACAATCCTAGTGTTATAAATCTATCCTCATATTCCAGTCTCTCCATACCCTTCACCAGTTTTGTTGCTCGTCTCTGCACCCTCTCCAGCAGTTTTATATCCTTCTTTAGGTAGGGAGACCAATGTTGGACGCAGTATTCCAAGTGTGGTCTGACCATTGCCCTATAAAGCGGCATTATAACTTTCTCCGATCTACTCGAGATTCCTTTCTTTATCATGCCCAACATTCTATTTGCCTTCTTTGCCGCTGCCGCGCATTGTGCCGACGGCTTCAGGGTCCTATCTATCAGTACACCCAGGTCCTTTTCTTGTTCACTCTTCCCCAGAGTTGCACCTGACATTGTATACTCATATTCCTTATTTTTATTGCCTAAATGCATTACCTTGCATTTCTCCACATTGAACTTCATCTGCCATTTCTCCGCCCATGTTTCTAACCGACACAAGTCGCTCTGGAGTTCCTCTCTATCCTCCTGCGTTCTGATTGCCCGGCATAGTTTTGTATCGTCTGCAAACTTGATGATCTCACTGGATGTTCCTTCCTCCAGGTCATTGATATAAATATTAAAAAGGATCGGCCCAAGTACCGAGCCCTGGGGTACACCACTAGTCACTTTCTCCCAATCGGAGAACTTCCCATTTATGCCCACTCTCTGCTTTCGGTTTTCCAGCCATTTGCCTATCCATCTTTGTATATCTCCCTCTATGTCATGGCTTTGTAGTTTCCTGAGAAGTCTTTCGTGTGGAACTTTGTCGAACGCTTTCTGGAAGTCCAAGTAAATTATGTCCACAGGCTTCCCACTATCAATTTGCTTGTTTACGGTCTCAAAAAATTGGAGTAAATTCGTCAAACATGATTTCCCTTTCCTGAATCCATGTTGACTGGGTTTCATCAAGTTGTGTGCGTCCAAGTGCCGGACTATGCTATCCTTGATCAGTGCTTCAACCATCTTGCCGGGGACCAACGTAAGACTCACAGGCCTATAGTTGCCCGGTTCCCCTCTCGATCCTTTTTTGAAAATTGGCATGACGTTCGCTATCCTCCAGTCGTCCGGTATCTGTCCAGTTCTGATTGTCAGGTTTGCAAGTTTGTGCAATAACTCTCCGATTTCAACCTTCAATTCCTTTAAAACTCTCGGGTGAATTCCATCCGGTCCAGGGGATTTGTCACTTTTAAGTTTGTCGATCTGATAGTATATCTGGTCTAAGTCCACTTCAACTGTGGTGAGGCTGTCTTCTATTTCTCCTGGAAACACTTTCTCCGCTTCAGGTATTGTTGAGGTGTCTTCCTTCGTAAAGACAGACGCAAAGAAGGAATTTAGTTTGTCTGCGATTTGTTTATCTTCCTTGATGTACCCTTTTCTTCCCTGGTCGTCCAGGGGTCCCACTGCCTCTTTTGCAGGTTTTTTCCCTTTCACGTATCTAAAGAAGGGCTTGAAGTTTTTGGCCTCCTGGGCTATTTTTTCCTCATAATCCTGTTTGGCATCCCTCACCGCCTTGTGACATTTCTTCTGATCATCTTTATGTTTGTTCCAGGCTTCGGTTGTCATTATGCATTTCCATTTTTTGAAAGAGTCCTTCTTTTCTTTTATGGCTTCCTTCACCTGTATGGTAAGCCATGCCGGTTCTCTTTTGCTCTTTGTTCTCCGATCTTTGGAAATCCTCGGAATGTAGAGATCTTGTGCTTCTGTGATAGTATTTTTCAGTAGGGACCATGCCTGATCTACCGTTTCAAGTTTGTCCACCAACTTCTCTAGTCGTTTTTCTACCATGGCCCTCATGCGATCGTATTTACCCTTTTTAAAGTTTAAGGTATACTCTCTTTCTGTGCTTACAGTAAAACCACTTTTTACATAATATATTCAGGTACTTACTGTATTTTGTACCTGGGGCAGTGGAAGGTTACGTGACTTGCCCAGAGTCACAAGGAGTTGTAATGGGAATCGAGACCAGTTCCTCGATTCTGCTCCTAGTTAAAAAAACAAAACATTAATGACCCTGGAAAGAAAACTGAAATTTCAGGTTTTCTTCTATTGTCCGCATCAATAGCTATTGAACCCTTGGCTCTTTCTGCAGACATTCCCAGATGCCGGGGACACTATGGGCCGGTCTCAGAAGCTGCCTAAGCAGCTTTTAAGAATTGCACATAGACGTCCTATGCAGAATCGCGTCTGTCCTCATGGACAGACGCCTAAGCCCGCCTAACACCACGATTCTCTAACCGGCGTCCATGTCACAGGCGCTGGTTAGATAATCGAATTGCCGCTGAGCTGATCGCAGCAAGGGAATCTCCCTGCTGTGATCGGTTTAGAGACTGTGGCAGAGAACCTGTCCCCCCTAGTGAAGACCACCAGCAGGAGGGATGCCCAGTCCCTCCTGCCAGAACCCCCGAAGCTGCCCCACACCCGAATGTCTGCGGCAGGAGGAGTGCCCAATTCCTCCTGCTGCCACCCCAAGACATCCACCGGCAGGATTCCCAGTCCCTCCTGCCGGAAACCCCCCCCCACTCCCCTGAGACCTCCCCCGGCAGGACGGATGCCCAGTCCCCCCTGCCGGAACCCCCACCCACCCACCTGAGACATCTCCAGGCAAAAGGGATGCCCAGTCTATCATAGAAACATAGAAACATAGAAATTGACGGCAGAAAAGGGCCGCGGCCCATCAAGTCTGCCCATACCAATGACCCACTCCCTGACTTTTACTCCCCTAGAGATCCCACGTGAATATCCCATTTTCTCTTAAAATCTGACACGTTGTTGGCCTCAATTACTTGCTGAGGTAGCTCGTTCCAATGATCGACCATCCTTTCGGTGAAGAAGTATTTCCTGGCATCACCATGAAATTTCCCTCCCTTGACTTTCAGCGAGTGCCCTCTGGTGACCGAGGGCCCTGTAAGACAGAAGATATCATCCTTCACCTCTATACGTCCCGTAATATACTTAAAGGTCTCAATCATGTCTCCCCTCTCTCTTCGTTCCTCCAGTGAGTACATCCGCAGTTTTTTTAGCCTTTCTTCATACGTGAGATCCCTGAGCCCCAAGACCATCTTGGTAGCCGTTCGCTGAACCGACTCAATTCTCAGCACATCTTTCCGGTAGTGTGGTCTCCAGAAATGAACACAATACTCCAGATGAGGTCTTACCATGGATCTGTACAGCGGCATTATGACTTCAGGTTTTCTGCTGACAAAACCCCTACGGATGCAGCCCAACATTTGTCTTGCCTTGGACGAAGCCTTCTCCACTTGATTGGCAGCCTTCATATCATCACTGATGATAACTCCTAGATCACGTTCCACCATGGTCCTGGTCAAGGTTTCACCATTTAGTGTATAAGTTCTGTGTGGATTTTTTTTCCCTAGTTGCATCACTTTACATTTTTTAGCATTGAAGCTTAACTGCCAAGTTGACGACCACTGTTCCAGCTGTCGTAGGTCTTGTGTCATATTGTCGGGCACACTGCTTTTACCTACTATGTTGCATAGTTTGGCGTCATCGGCAAACAGTGATACTTTTCCTCTGAGCCCTTGGGTCATATCTCCTATGAATAAATTGAATAGAATCGGCCCTAAGACGGAGCCCTGTGGTACTCCACTCGTCACGGCTGACGTTTTGGAGGAGGTACCGTTTACCATCACCCTTTGAAGTCTACCGCTTAGCCAATCCTTAACCCATGTAGTGAGTGTATCCCCTAATCCCATCGATTTTAGTTTGTTCAACAGCCTACGGTGTGGGACGCTATCAAAAGCTTTGCTGAAGTCCAAATATATCACATCCAGGGACTCCCCGGCATCCAGATGACTAGTCACCCAGTCAAAGAAGTCAATCAGATTTGATTGGCAGGACCTTCCCCTGGTAAATCCGTGTTGGTGTGGATCACGTAGATTTTCTTCGTCTAGAATTCTGTCGAGTTTCTGTTTGATCAGTGTTTCCATGAGTTTGCACACTATGGATGTGAGACTCACCGGTCTGTAATTTTCTGTTTCTGTTCTGCAGCCTTTTTTGTGTAGTGGAATTACGTTAGCCGTTTTCCAGTCCAGGGGTACTCTTCCCGTGCGCAAGGAAAGATTGAAGAGCACTGATAGTGGTTCAGCCAGAACATCACACAGCTCTCTGAGCACCCTGGGGTGTAGATTGTCTGGTCCCATGGCTTTGTCTACTTTGAGTCTTGAAAGTTCGTAGTAGACGCTACTGGGCATAAACTCGAAATCCTGAAACAGGTCATTTTGGCTGTCTTTTGTCTGTAGTTGTGGACCAGCTCCCGGCGCTTCACAGGTGAATACTGAGCAGAAGTATTCGTTTAGTAGTTCTGCCTTGGTAGAATCAGATTCTGCAAAGTTTCCGTCTGATTTCCTGAGGCGTTCTATCCCATCTTTGTTTCTCTTTCTGTCGCTAATGTACCTGAAAAAGGATTTATCCCCTTTTTTAATGTTCCATGCTAGATCTTCTTCTGTTTGGAGCTTAGCCTCTCTGACTGCTTTTTTGACAGCTTTAGATTTGAACAGATAGTCTTCTTTTGCCTCCCTCTTCCCAAGATGTTTGTAGGTGATAAATGCTTCTTTTTTCTTTTTAATGAGTTCCGAAATTTCCTTGTTGAACCATTGTGGTCTTTTGTTTCTCCGGCGTTTGCTTACTGTATTTATGTAGCGGTTAGTTGCCTCGTTCAGTATGGATTTCAGATTTGACCACATAGTTTCCGGATTGTCGGTTTCTGCATGGTTATGCAGCTCTCGATGGACAAAGTCTCCCATATTGTCGAAGTCTGCGCCCCTAAAGTTGAGGACCCTCGTCGCTGTGTTTGATTTAGAGAAGCCTTTCCTGAGGTTGAGCCATACCATGTTATGGTCACTGGTGGCCAGCGTGTCCCCTACTAATACCTCAGAGACACTGTCTCCGTTGGTGAGTACCAGGTCCAGTATTGCCTGTTCCCTTGTGGGTTCTAATACCATTTGTTTTAGTTGCGCACCCTTGATGGAGGTTAATATTCTTCTGCTACCACACGTAGTTGCTGAGAGTGTGTTCCAATCTGCATCTGGCATGTTGAAGTCCCCCAACAGTACTGTGTCGCCACGCAAAGTGATGTTCTCTATGTCTTCTATCAATTCCTTGTCTTTGTCTTCCTTTTGTCTTGGAGGCCTGTATACCACACCGAGGTAAAGGCATTTTTCATTCCCTCTGGCCAGGTTCACCCAGAGTGATTCCCCTGTGTATCTAACCTCTGTGATTCTGGTGGTTATGATATTATCCTTAGTGTATAGTGCTACCCCCCCTCCTAACTTGCCCTCTCTGTCCCGACGAAGTAGATTGTAGCCTGGTATAACCATATCCCATCCATGCGAGTCTGTGAACCAGGTCTCGGATATCGCTACTACGTCAAGGTCAGCATTCCTTATCTCTGTTTCTAGTTCCAGGATTTTGTTGCCCAAGCTGTGTGCGTTAACATACATAGCTCTCCAAACTCCTGTCCCTGTTAGTATGGCTCCTATTTTTTTGTGTATACTATGGGTACTTACCCTAGACTCAGAAGTGTGGGTGCTATTTTCTTCCTCAGGGTGGATCCTTGCTTTTCTGGAATGTGTGTATGTACCCTCCCCCAACTTACCTAGTTTAAAGTCCGAAGTAGTCGTGCCAGTCGATGTCCAAATACTTTCTTGCCTTTCTTGGTCAGGTGTAGTCCGTCAGATCCCTATAGTCCTTGTAGCGCCTCTCCGTGGTCTAGGAATCCAAAGTTCATCTCCAAACACCATTTGCGAAGCCACTCGTTGGTCCAATGGATACGCTCTTCCCTGTCTCTGCCTTTGCCTCTTACTGGGAGAATTGATGAGAAGACCACCTGTGCTCCTGTCTGCTTCAGCTTCTTTCCCAGGGCTTCGAAGTCTTTAGGGATGCTGTCTGATATGCCAGAAACTCCCCCATCCCACAGAGACATCCCCTAGCACTCTGACTCCCCCCCCCCCCAAGCCCACCCGGACCACACAAGTAGCATTTTAGTTGGCAGAGCGGAGGGATGCTTACTCTCTCCAGCTGGCAGGCCAGCCTCCACTGAATGGGGGGCCTTCTCCTTCCCGGTACATCAAGGGATGCACCGGGGAGGGGCCAAAGGTCCTGATTGGCCCAGGGGCTTAAGTCTCCTCCCATAGGAGAGGCCTTAGGCACCTGGGCTATCTGGAATATTAGGCCTTTCTCCCAGTGCATTTTGGGATGCACTGGGAGTGGCCTTGGATTCCAATTGGCCAGATCCCTTAGGCCCCACCAACTCTCTCTATGGCCCCTCAAGCCAAAGCCCATAATCCACCTGGGGATTGGTGACAAATAATTACAAACTTAACAGTATCAATTAATTATTTAAATCATTTGTTGAGGGCCTATGAATAAATCCACATGTCTCAATTTATCACTATTATTACTGACTTTTTATCATTGGTGACTGATGCTTGCTTCTAAAGTAGAAGCAGAAAGTTTTGCAGAGTTGGGGGGGTTGACTCTTAAAACTTTAAACATATCAGAACTTCTGCGCGACTGTGCTTAAAAACTCTCCGCTAAAAGGTCTCCATTACAAGGTAATATCATCCTTTCTCCTTCTGATGACCTCCATAGGTCTTGTTGCTCTTATTCCAGACCCAGCTTTCATCTTTTGATTTTAAAGATGAATGCACCATGAATAAGTGGCAACTGCACATGCCTAGGCTCTTTAGACAGAAATGCAGCCGGCAACAAATGTGATCAGTGAAATTGCTGTGCTCTAAAAAAAATCCAAATGATAGGATGCACTCTGAAGTCGAAGCTGCTAAACCAGAGCTATTGTCTATTGCTTCTTATAGAGCATATACAACACTAGGGAGAGAGTATTTTGATGGATATGTCTGAAGCAGTGGCGCAGTAAGGGGAAGCGGTGGGGCGCAAGCTCCAATCCTCCTCTCCGCACCCCACGTGCAGCTTCCCTTCCCCCGTACCTTTTTAATGTTCGCGGCGCAAGCAGCAACCCCAGCCCGCTGCTCGCACCAGCTGACGTCGCTTCTTGGACCCATGCCTAGGAAGTAACATCCGAGGAAGAGCCGATGCTGGCATGAGCAGCAAGTTGGGATTGCTGCTCACGCTGCAAACATTAAAGAGGTAGGGGGAAGGAAAGGAGCTCATGTGCATGGAAGAAAGGCGTGGGTGGGGGCAGAGAAGAGGGCATTCTGGAATGTTGCTATTATTTGAAGTCCCCAAAGAGTAGGAAGATTCCATAAACAACCTCCAAAGAGTAGCAACATTCCATAAAGAATCTCCAAAGAGTAGCAAGATTCCATAAAGAATCTCCAAAGAGTAGCAACATTCCATAAAGAATCTCCAGAGTAGCAGCATTCCATAAAGAACTTCCAAAGAATAGCAACATTCCATAAAGAATCTCCAGAGTAGCAACATTCCATAAAGAATCTCCAAAGAATAGCAACATTCCATAAAGAATCTCCAAAGAGTAGCAACACTCCATAAAGAACTTCCAAAGAATAGCAACATTCCATAAAGAATCTCCAGAGTAGCAACATTCCATAAAGAATCTCCAAAGAGTAGCAACATTCCATGCTGCTACTGCTACTACTAACCATTTGTATAGTGCTACTAAACAAAGTGCTCTACATCAAAACATAGAGGAGACAGTTCCTTCTCAAAGGAGCTTACAATCTAGTCAAGAAGGTGCATCAATACACAGTCCTCAGGTGGGGGAACCATATACAGCTGCACTATGATGTCATCATGAATTCTCGGTATGACTCAGACGCATTGTGATGTCACTGAACGATCAGACAGCTTTTATTACTAATCATTTTTATAGTGCTACTAGACATACACAGCACTGAACCTCAAAACATAGACGAGACAGTCCCTGCTCAAAAGAGCTTACAATCTAGTCAAGACAAACTGGACAAGAAGGTGCAGCAATACACAGTGCTCAGTTGGGGGAATTACAGAGGGAATGATAAGACAGATATTGATGCTTAGCAGGTGGGTTGGAGTTTGGGATTGGAAGCATCTTCAAAGAAGCGGGCTTTGAGTCTGGATTTGACGTAACCATCTAGCATCACTGCATAAATAGGACCAGATAAAACACAATCCTATGTTTATATGTTTTATAACAGCCAATTAAATGTTAATATTGTACTTACAGTAGTTGCCTACACACAGATATTAAGGGCTCCTTTTACTAAGGTGCACTAGCGTTTTTAGCGTGCACTAAACGAAAAATACTAATGCAAGCTCTATGGAGACGTTAGCGTTTAGCGCGCGGGGCATTGTAGCACTAAAACCGCTATCACACCTTAGTATAAGGAGCCCTACATGTCTTTGCCCAGGTATAACTGGCGTTGAACATCTGGGAATAAGCCGGCATTGGTCAGCAAAATACTGACCGCCGCCAGCCGAATATCTGAGATTAACTGCCTGATTAATCAAGATTAATTTCCTTGGCTTTGGGAAACAGTGCATAGCACAGAAAAAGATGCCACAGCCCTAGTTGTGTGATCCAAGAAAAAAGCCCAGCAGCTAATGTCGCAGAAGCAAAATTTATGGTTAACAGTTTAATTTTATTTAATATACCACCCTTCCTTAGGCAAGGACAGAGCGGTTTACTAAATTACAATTCAAATAGAAAGGAACTCCATATCCCCCCAAAAATCAAGGAACAGCACAGAATTGAAAACATAGAAACATGATGGCAGATAAAGGCCAAATGGCCCATCCGCAGCATCCACTATCTCCTCCTCTCCCTATAGGCTAAGGCTCTTTACACCTGCATTGTGATGTCATAGAACTTTAGTAACATAGAAACATGATGGCAGATAAAGACCAAATGGCCCATCTGCAGCATCCACTATATCCTCCTCTCCCTATTGACTAAGGCTCTTTACACCTGCATTGTGATGTCATAGAATTTTACTAACATAGAAACATGATGGCAGATAAAGGCCAAATGGCCCATCCGCAGCATCCACTATCTCCTCCTCTCCCTATTGGCTAAGGCTCTTTACACCTGCATTGTGATGTCATAGAATTTTACTAACATAGAAACATGAGGGCAGATAAAGGCCAAATGACCCATCCGCAGCATCCACTATCTCCTCCTCTCCCTATTGGCTAAGGTTCTTAATATTTGCATCTCCTCTCCCTATTGGCTAAGGCTCTTTACACCTGCATTGTGATGTCATAGAACTTTCGTAACATAGAAACATGATGGCAGATAAAGCCTCCAAAGCAGCTAAGTTGGACAAACAACTCACCACTCTGTTATCTTCATCCACAGATTACAAAACTTTCAAGAAAGAAATTAAAACCATACTCTTCAAAAAACACGTTAAACCTATCCAGCACAACAATCCTAACCCAACATCCAACACTCTATAAACCCTTAGTACTCTCTAATTTTTCTAGTTACCAAACATTATGTAAAACCCATAATTCTCCCTTAAAATTTTATCTCATCGTTTAATCTATTACTTCAAGTTGAAATGTAATTCTTGTTTTAGTTTGGATGTAATCCGCCTTGAACCGCAAGGTAATGGCGGAATAGAAATCACTAATGTAATGTAATGTAATAAAGGCCAAATGACCCATCTAGTCTGCCCATCTGCAGTAACCATTATCTCTTTCTCTTTCTAAGAGATCCCACGTGCCTATCCCATGCCTTCAGACACAGTATGTCTCCACCACCTCTTCCGGGAGACTGTTCCACGCATCTGCCACCCTTTCTGTAAAAAAGTATTTCCTTAGATTACTCCGGAGCCTATCACCTCTTAGCTTCATCCTATGCTCTCTCACTGCAGAGTTTCCTTTCAAATGAAAGAGACTCAACTCAGGCGCATTTTCGCCTTGTATTTAAACATCTCAATCATATCTCCCCTCTCCCGCCTTTCCTCTAAAGTATACAGATTGAGTTCTTTAAGTCTGTCCCCATAAGCCTTATAATGAAGACCACATACCATTTTAGTAGCTTCCTCTGGACCGACTCCATCCTTTTTATATCTTTTTGAAGGTGCGGCCTCCAGAATTGTACACAATATTCTAAATGAGGTCTCACTCCTTTTTCCTACTGGCAATACCTCTCCCTATGCAACCTAGCATAATTCTAGCTTTCTCCATCACCTTTTTAACTTGTTTGGCCACCTTAAGATCATCACATACAATCCCACCCGAGTCCTAAGCACACTCCATGGAAACTAACCTCTAATGTTCATGTGCTCCCACCAAAAATGTGTAACGCATTTTTTTTTTAATATACATTAAACATCGAGTTTGATGAGTCACAGTTGTCAGACACCAGAGGCAAAAATAGTCCGCTGTTACCATTAATCTCTTTTAATTTCTCTTTCAACCTTCTTATATAACTCATATTTCCTGGGAGCTACTTTCATATTTCTCTCAGCTTCTGGAGTGATTTTCGAGTGGATTGGTCTCCAAGGCACAGCTTTAGACCACATAATAACTCTGAAACAAGGCCTGAATTGCATACAAAGTTATTTGAGAGCTGAGTCATATCAGTAGCTGTTCTCTAATTTTTCAGATTTGCTCTTATTTTTCCCCCCCCATATGCTTCATGCCTTGCAGTACAACCAATGCTGTATAACTTCAAAGCAAATTACTTTGGAATGTAAAGCATAAGAGCGCCCCGGAACATTTGCACTGGCACTTTGGAATGATTTTAATACATTTGTCAAAACACAATGCATAGAATTTTCCAGAAATACAAGCATATAAATTGATATAGCTGCAGGCTAGGTCTGTTTTACAAACAAAACAAGATGCCTTGGTGTGCTTCAAGAAACGGATCATCATTGGAGGCTGCCGAAATATATGGTGCAGTCAATCAATACTAAACGTAGCTCCAGCTTAAGACACAGAATATATAAAGTTTTCTTAGAATATTAAAATCGGGGCTGGCTTGGTTTAGTAGCAGGACTCTGTGTTATTCATGTGAGAGAACTTGGCTTCAATTACCAGGACAAACATATGCCCTACAAGAAGTGTTGGGCAAGTTACTTTGTAAAAAAAGGTATATTAAAGTTACTAGTTATTGCAAAAAAGACGTGGAGGAAGCCACTGCTTGCCCTGGATTGGTAGCATGGAATGTTGCTACTCTTTGGAATTCTAGAATCTTGTTATTCTTTGGCGTTTCTGCATGGAATGTTGCTACTCTTTAGGGTTCCAGAATCTTGCTTACTCTGAGATAATGGAATGTTCCTACTCCTTGGGTTTTGGCCAGGTACTAGTGACCTAAATTGGCTACCATGAGAACAGGCTACTGGGCTTGATGGACCATTGGTCTGACCCAGTAAGGCTATTATTATTTTCTTATCTACTGAGAAAAGTCAAAGCCGAAAGTCATAACATGAGATTAGAAATGAACATAAACTAGACGAAGAACATGAACACGGAAAATGTAGAAGATTTTGAGCTTGAAGTTGATAGAATAGAAGTTGTAAAGGATTTCAATCTCCTGGGCTCTTTTGTAAACAAAGAAGCAATTAGCAAGGAGGAAATACTCCACAGACTAGCACTTGGTCACTCTTCAATGAAGGCCTTCGACAAAGTATTCAAAGGCAAGGAGGTAACGGGACTTGTTCGCACACTCATTTTCTCAGTGGTCAGTTACGGATGCGAAAGCTGTGCACTAGGGAAACAAGACAGAAAGAAGATTGACTCATTTGAGCTTTGGTGCTGGAGAAGGATTGAAGACGTGCCATGGATCACCAGAAGAACTAACAAATCGATTCTGGAAGAGATCAAACCAGTCTAAGCGGTTTACGTGTAGGTACTCAAACATTTTTCCCTGTCTGTCCCTGTGAGTTCACAATCTATCTAATGTACCTGGGGCAATGGGGGTATTGAAGGGCAAATTCTATAAGGAGCGCCCAAAAGTTAGGCGCCTATAAAGGCACTGTTCAGCGCGATTCAAGTAAAATTGGGCGCTGTTTAGTGAATCACGCTGAGCGGCACCTATTTTGGAGGCGCCCGTTAAATAGGCCAGCTTTAGGCACAACTAAAAGTTAGGCGCCCATGCGAGCGCTTAAGCCCGCTTAAGAGCAGTGATTCTGTAAGAAGGCGCCTAACATGTAGCCACGCCCATGCCTAACATGCGTAGCGCCTATTTTTTTTGAAGGCCGCCTAAATTTTTAGAGGCGCCTTGTTACAGAATCGTGCTCTCTCGGTAGGCGCCTAGGTTTCAATCAGTGCTGATTAAAAAGCTTAATTGAGCTTGTTATTCAATTTAGATAGGCGCCTATCTAGTTGGGCGCCTCCGAAATAGGTGCCTAACTTTAGGTGCTGGTTACAGAATTTGGGCCTGAGTGACTTGCCTCTATAAAATGGGAATGGGATTTCAATATTGCTTTTATGAAGTTACATATTCAAATTGGGTTACTTATAGTCAAGTACTTATGGCTCAATGGTAGATTAAGTAACTTGGCCAGGGTCACAGGGAGCAGCTGTGGGATTTGATCCCACAGCCTCTTGATGCAGAGGCAGCAGTGCTACCAGTAGGCCACCCCTTGAAGCCCAAACGATGAAGTTACGACTGTCTTATTTTGGTCACACCATCAGAAGAGAGAGATCACTGGAGAAGGACATCATGTTTGGGAAGATCAAAGGAACCAGGCGAAGAAGGTTTTGTTCCCTGTCCCTCCTCCCTGCCCTGTCCATCGTACCTCTGCCGCTGGAATCCCTGGTGGTCCAGAAGTGTAGTGGGAAGGAGCAAGCTTTCCACGCTCCTGCCCCACTGCTAACCCAATTGGTCGCTGCCGCGAGTTTCGGCTTCAGCCGCTGACCGGTACCGAGCAGGAGCGTGGCAGAAGCCAAAACTCGTGGCTGAGATGACCTGCCCACTACACCTCTGGACCACTAGGGATTCCAGCAGCAGAAGAGGTATGATGGACAGGGAAGGGAGGGGGGGACAGGGTGGAGAGCCTGGAAGAGGGAGAGGGAGGGAATAGGGCTATGTGCAGTGACTGGTAAGAAGGAAGCTGGGTGTAGAGCCTGACAGAGGAGGAAGGAAAGGGGGCTGGGTGCAGTGCCTGGCAGGGGAGGGAGGGGGCGTTGGGTGCAGATCCTGGCAGGGCAGGGCACTTGAATATTAAGCCACCCAACTTATATTCGAGTCAACCATTTTTCCTCCTTTGGGGGGGAAATAGGGGTCTCATCTTATATTCGGATCGACTTATATTCGAGTATATACAGTAAGTTATTTTATTCATTGCAGGCAGGTTTTTGGCTTACTATGTCTTTGCAAAATGTTTAGTGGAAACAATAATAGAATGCAAATTTTATATGAGTTTTACTTTATACCATAATTTGTCATAATTTGTGTATGTTTTAGTGGAGCCTGTGCAGAAATAGGGTTACCATATTTTACCAAGGAAAACCCCAGATAACCCCACCCAGTTCCATCTCCAGCCCCACCCAGTTCCTCAACCAGCCTCGCCCAGTTATGCCCCCCACCCCCAGCAAGCCTCCTCTCTTCTTCAATGAGCTCTGGTTGTGCCTGAAGGGCCTGGGGCATGCGCGGCTGTGTTTGACATCATCCACGCATGCTCAGAGGCCCTCCATGTGCGGCCAGAGTTCGTTGGGGTTTTCCAAAACTAGGATGAATGCCGGGTTTTGAAAAGCCCTTCCGGGAGCCCAGACAGTCCTCTAAAAAAAGAGGACATGTCTGGATTTTCCCTGGACGTCTGGTAACCCTACGCAGAACTTTGGATGCAGCGGGATGCACATTTTTAAAATAAAGTAAATAATTCTCTCGTTTGCAAGAGCAGCATGGAAAGAGGTCAACAAGAATTTGAAATATATCTTGTTAACATGAGTGCCAGAATGGGGAATGGGAGGAGTAAGAGTGACCACAGCAGAGGGGATAATATTATTATTATAGGAAGTGATGCCTCATTGACAGACCCAGATAACCATAGGAGATGAAAAGAAAGGTGAACCAGTGGTGGAGAGAATGCAAGGTTCAAAAGCCTATAAATGAGTTGGTGGTACCTGGACGAGACGTGAGAAGGAAGGAGGGTAAGAATGTAAGTTATCAGATGACTGTCAGTTTTGGTTAGTGGCCCCCACCAATGTTGACAATGACGATCAAAGAAGGGAAGATTTGTGATGGAGAAATTTGAGAGCGAGGAGCTGGAGATAAAGGATACAATCAAGTATTTATTGACTGATTAAAATACATGCATAATTGTCAAACAACACAACCAAAAAAACCAACAGTCTATGATTCACGACATCATTATTCATTAATTAAAAGCTTCTATAGTGGCCATGCTGGGACCTGTGCTTAAAATGTTAGGCGTGAGGATTAACACCAATTGAAACCTAGTGTAAATCCCCAGTCCAAAATTAGACACGGGTCAGGCATATTCTGTAATGGGGCATGCATATCATTGGAGCGCTCTTGATCTGCCCATGCTCCTTCGTTGGCCACACACCCTAGTCGTCTTCGTCCATAAAAGGATTTCTGAGCGGAACCTCTGTGCGTCTTCTTCAGCATCAATATTTTGGCACCACATATAGAATTTGGTACACTATGAAACAAGCCATCAGGAAGGCATCATCGGGCAGGTGGCCAGTAGGAGGACAGGCTAGGAGGAGCAAAATCTCAAATGGTTTAAGATAGACCTGGGAGGAATACGCAGATGTGCTGTAAAACCTCCCTATCACCTTGCAGAAAGATCACAGACTTGGAGGCCCAAGTGACTCAGGATGGACCTGGGAGCCACCACGGAGGACACTGGGAAGAACATGCAGATGGACTAGAAAACCTCTCCGATGCCTAATTCAACTCGTCACATGTTGATGCACCAAATGTATTCTGTTGATTCTTTACAAAATTGACGGACTTATGTGTTCTAAATTTAACATTTCCAAGTATGTTGGAGGTCCAACTGGTTTTGCTCCAAGAGCTCCAATCACAATTGGTATTATCCCCGACTTTGTCCCCCCCCCCCAAGTCTTTCCACTTCAATTTGTAAATAACCTTGTTATTTTTTTCAGCTGTTTTCCATCCTCTACCATCGCTACATCTGTAAGTCATACATTTTGCTTTTCTAGGAACATGAATGTTATGCTTCAAGTGTCTGTCGGTTCGTATTTTAAAATCCAGCAAGATCTTAACCTGCTTTTTGGCATGATCCCAAAATGCTTTCTATGCAACAGTAAAACCATACTTCATGCAGAGGTTCCAATGCGTTATTATTATCATTATTGTCATGGCAGACTCAGCCACATTCTTGTGATGTACTAATTCTTTATTAATGTCAATAAGCTCATTTTTGGAAAACAAAAGTATAATCATGAACTGGGGTTCACTTTAGGATCCAGTTTAAATGCACATGCATAATCTTCAAGCTTCACTATGGAATATTTGATCCTTTTGTCCCCTTATGTTGGAATACTCTTAGACTTTGCCATTTGAGAATCACACAAAGATATAAGTTAGCCTTCCCTTCCTTTAAGGGAATTAAATCTGCTGGGAAGCTCAGTCAATCTTTTGTTTTCAAGTTTGTAGAGATCTGGAATGAACTTCCCACTCCATTAGGCTTTTAGGCCAACTGCAATTATTTTGTAAATTCCTGAAAACTTTGCTGTTCTCACAATTTTTAAATGGTTTAACTACAGCCTCAATGAAATGATAATATTATACAGTGTTCCCCTGGTCGTTCGCAGTCGGCAGTTCGCGGTCCCGGTCATTTGCAGTATTTTCTGACCGTGAACCGCCGACAAGGAGAGGGCAGCGGGAGAGGCAGGAGAGAGCAGCCGGAGTGCTGGCGAGTGCAAAAAATCACTAGCGGTATGCTCCGACCACCTCTTCCTGCACTAAGTCGGGCCTTATCCAATCAAGAGCTGCTTTGACAAGCAGCTCCTGATTGGATAAGGCCCGACTTAGTGCAGGAAGAGGCAGTCGGAGCATACCGCGAGTGATTTCCTGCACTCGCGGCGCTCCGGCTGCTCTCCCGCTGCCCTCTTCAGTCTCCCCCATGAAAACCCGTATTCACGGTTTTTCAAGATTCGCGGGAACCCCCGCAAATATCGAGGGAGTACTGTAGTTATTTTTCTTATGCTTTTCTTATGTACTTTAGTTTTTAATTAGTTCTTCCTTCTATGTTTTCTGCTATGTACTCAAGTCTTAATTATATGTGAACCGAGTCAAGCTCCACTGGGAGATGACCATTAGGCCTTTCGAAGCCTCCTGTCTATACTGTAGGGTAAAGAAAGGAATTTAAAAAAGTTTAGTCTTTTTAGTTTTTATATACTTTTATGGTAGAGAATCAGGCAATAGAAAAGACATGAACTTAAGCTTTATATTTCTCTTCTTACCTACTTATGTATCATTTGAATTTCAAATGATATGACTTTAAACAAGGATCAACAGATTTCATCTTTTCTCCGAACTGTATGTATTACAAGCACACAGAATTTCAGCTCTGGTTCAAGATTGCTAAGGAACTTATTACATTGATCATTTCTTTAGCATATTTGTCCTCAGATGATTTAGAAATTAATTTTTTTAAACTTTGCAAGAAACCAGAGAAGCAGTTACAATAACTCCTTCTAAGCCAGAGGCCTCAAACTCAAACCCTTTGCAGGGCCATATTTTGGCGTTGTAGGTACTTGGAGGGCCGCAGAAAAAAAAAATAGTTAATGTCGTATTAAAGAAATGACAACTTTGCATAGTTTATAAATCTTTCCTTAATTGCTTCTGATCATGTCAGCTTGAGGTAAAACATGCAGAAAGTGAAGTTTAGATAAGTTTTTCACTTTCTGCATGTTGCACTGCTTTCAGCTGTGTATAGCTGAAATTATCAGAAGAAATTAAGGAAAAATTTATAAACTATAAAGAGTTTTACCTCAAGCAAAATTGTGACTTAGATTCTAAAGTATCAACTGCAAGAGACAAGATTTTGGTGTAGTCCTCTAGGCTTTCTTGTAGAGGGGAGAATCAATATCCGACTTGTGCCTGGAAAACTTGTGCCTTAAGTGTCAAGTAGTTGCGTCCACAAACCGCCTTCAGCTCTCACCTCATCGGACATCTTACAACAAGCAGTCACCGCCAGGAGAGGTGCCGAATTTTGGGAAAGTTCACGAGATTATGTACACACACACAAGCTGCATTGCCTCCAGTGACCTTACGTTCTGGAACATTGCCCGCTTCGCTGCTGTAACCTCACGCCAGTGGCGTACCTAGGGGGGGCGGGGGGGGGGGGCGGGCCGCCCCGGGTGCCAGCCCTAAGGGGGTGTTCCCGGCCTTGCCGTTCAGTCCCCCGCCACCCCCGAAGGACCGCTCGCCCCACTGACCTTCCTGCACCACCTGTGAAGCAGCCCGCAGCAGGATCGCGAAGTCAGCGTCAGCATCCCTGCGCTGCTTCCTGCGCCGCGATCCCGCCCCTCCTCTGACGTCAGAGGAGGGGCGGGACAGTGGCGCAGGAAGCAGCGCAGGGATCGCTGACGCTGACTTCGCGATCCTGCTGCGGCTGCTTCATAGGTGGTGCGGGGAGGCCAGGGGGGCGAGCGGTCCTTCGGGGTGGGTCGGGGCATCAGGCCTTCAGGGTGGGGCGGGCGGGCAGGCAAGCAGGCTTTCAAGGGGGAGGGGGTGACAGGCAGGCAGGCAGGCCTTCAAGGGGGGACAGGCCTTCGGGGGGGGGGTGCAGACCTTCAAGGGGTGCAGGCCTTCAAGGGGGGCAGGCAGGCCTTCAGGGGGGTGCAGGCCTTCGGGGGGGGTGTAGGCCTTTGGGGGGGTGCAGACCTTCAAGGGGGTGCAGGCCTTCAAGGGGGGGAACAGGCCTTCAAGGGGGGAAAGGCAGGCAGGCCTTCAAGGGGGGGACAGGCCTACAAGGGGGGGGGGACAGGCCTACAAGGGGGGGGGGGACAGGCCTTCAGGGGGGGTGCAGGCCTTCAAGGGGGTGCAGGCCTTCAAGGGGGGGAAAGGCAGGCAGGCAGGCCTTAAAGGGGGGGACAGGCCTACAAGGGGGGGACAGGCCTACAAGGGGGGGGGACAGGCCTTCAAGGGGGGGACAGGCCCTTCAAGGGGGGGACAGGCCTTCGGGGGGGTGCAGACCTTCAAGGGAGTGCAGGCCTTCGGGGGGGGGGGTGCAGTCCTTCAAGGGGGTGCAGGCCTTCAAGGGGGGGAAAGGCAGGCAGGCAGGCCTTCAAGGGGGGGGACAGGCCTACAAGGGGGGGAGAAGCTACAAGGGGGTGGTACAAGCCTTCAAGTGGGGGACAGGCCTTCGGGGGGGTGCAGACCTTCAAGGGAGTGCAGGCCTTCGAGGGGGGTGGTGCAGGCCTTCAAGGGGGTGCAGGCCTTCAAGGGGGGACAGGCCTTCAAGGGGGGAAAGGCAGGCAGGCAGGCCTTCAAGGGGGGACAGGCCTACAAGGGGGGGGGAGAAGCTACAAGGGGGGGGGACAGGCCTTCAAGTGGGGGACAGGCCTTCGGGGGGGTGCAGGCCTTCGGGGGGTGCAGACCTTCAAGGGGGGGACAGGCAGGCAGGCCTTCAAGGGGGGGACAGGCCTACAAGGGGAAGGGACAGGCCTTCAAGGGGGGTGCAGGCCTTCAAGGTGGGACAGGCAGACCTTTAAGGGGGGACAGGCCTTTGGGGGGGACCATGATTTAGAAGTACACGGAGGGAAGGGGGTGTTCAAAGAGACATGCATATGCCAAACTTTGGGGGGGGGGAAGAAATAATGGGTCTGAAAATAGAGGAGAGGGAGAGAGATGATGGGACCATGGGATTTAGGGAGGGAAGGAACAGAAAGGGAGAGAAATTGGACACAAGGGATGGTGTGGAGGAGGGATAGAGATACTGGATAGGAGGGTAATTAGGAAAAGAAAGGGAGAGATGGTGGACTCTGGGATGGTGGGGAAGGAGGGAGAGATGCCGGATGAAAGGGTATTTAAGAAAAGGTGGATCTGTGGAGGGAGATGAAAAAAAGGAAAGATACCAGACTTCCTGGGAAGGGAAGGGAAATGGAAAGGGAGGACAGAGTTGGCAGATGGATGGTTAGCATGCAGAAAGAAGGAGACCCTGGCAAGCAAGTTATCAGAAGAAAACCAGAGCCTTGGACCAACAAGATTTGAAATATAACCAGACAACAAAAGGTAGAAAAATTAATTTTATTTTCTGTTTTGTGATTATAACATGTCAGATTTGAAATGTGTATCCTGCCAGAGCTGGTGTTGGACTGCAAACGTGAGCTAGGATTTAACAGAAAGAGGAAAAGTCCTTTTTGTTTCTTTATTTTATTTACACCACAGCGCCAGTGTGGTTAGGAGAAGCCAAAGGGGGTGAAAAAGCTATAAAACCCACCAGGAGTTTTGAAAAAAATCACCCATCTGGGCAGGAAAATCGAATTGAAAAACCAATTCAATAGGGCTGAATCGAATCAAAATTTTTTTTTCCTGTATCTGGCAGCATTAGTTTGTGCTACTGTCTTAGACTTTAGGACCTGGGATTGGGGAGAGATGGCATCCTCAGTACTTTATAATGCAAGTGAAACGAGGATTTGGTCAGACTTTTGAAGGGTCTGCAGAAAAAAAATATTGTATAGGCCGGGGACATGAGACAGCAGGAAATGGGAACTTTTCTTCCTTCTATTTTTGTGAATGGAAAGGCTGAGGATGTCAGAGAGGTCAGTTAAAATATGTGCTTTATAAGAAAATATAATAATGTGTTTTTATAAAGTTTATAGCATAGCTGGCCTACCCAGTGAGGTGTTCCTAGTGGTGATGGTGGCAGCGTGTCAATGTGTTGAGAGGAAGAGGTGGTCTGGGAAATTCTGCTGAGCAAACTCCGGGCCCATTTCCACCCCCCAGTTAGTCCACTCCACTCAACTGATTCACACACTGAGTGGGTCTTTGGGTGTTGTTTTGGGATCTCTTCCAGTGGTTTATCTCCTTCTGGTCCAAGGAAGGAAACTTTGTTATCCTTAGCATTGACCTACAGAATATGTTTGTAACAGCGCTGCGTGTGTGGCATTAGGCTATGTAGTGATTGAAAGAAAAAAACAGACCTTTGCACATTTTTGCACTATATGGTGGGTGTATGAGGAGATTCACATTTCCTGCACAGCTAAGTCCATGTGAAGTTACCTTGTGCTGTATTTGACATCTAGCAAGGTCTCTGTTTGAAAGGAAAGATCTAAACTTAAAAATGAAGTGGCCAGAAGTTATGGTAAAAGCAGATAGTGTAGCTGGTTTTAAGAAAGATTTGGACAAATTCCTGGAGGAAAAGTCCATAATCTGTTATTAAGACATGGGGGAAGTGTCTGCTTGCCCTGGATCGGTAGCATGGAATGTTGCTACTCTTTGGGTTTTGACCAGGTATTAGTGTCTTGGATTGGCTACCATGAGAATGGGCTACTGGGCATGATGGACCATTGGTCTGACCCAGTTAGGCTATTCTTATGTTATGTTCTCATCTGTAGGGGCCTTTGTTTTCACTTCTTATTTTAATGTATTTTTTTTCTGGGAACTTATCAGTGTTTTTTATAATGGGAACAAAAATGGAAGAGAATTAATGTGTGTGGAATGTGGGGGTAACTAATTTCTTCAGCTAAATAATTCAATCCACTTCAAACAGACATAGGAGAACTTGTGCACCATTCACACACCCTCCAACCAAAAACGTCAAAAGAAAAAAACTGTTCGACAACCTCCTAGCCATTCGAGCTGCAACACTCGACCCCCAACTCTACAACCAATTGATATCAACCACAGACTGCAAAACCTTCAAAAAGAAATAAAAAACCTTCTATTCAAAAAACACATAAAACCGAACTAACACAATCAGAACTGTCCCAAGCATCACCTGCAACTACTCCATATGTACTTCTAATGTCATGACAATTTAGACATAATTTATGTTATGCTATGTTTGGAATAATGGTTACATATATGAGGTTCAATAAAAGAAAATTTTCACTGCCTGTTTCTATTCTGACCATTTATTCCATTTCATGGTTATTGCAAAAAAAAAAAAACATTTTTTACATGGGGGGGGGGGGGGGTGTCAAAAAATGATGGGCCCCGGGTGCCACATACCCTAGGTACGCCACTGCCTCACGCAAGCGCTTTCCTGAGTCTGTACGCAATTGTCCTCTCCACTCCACCTCACCTCACAATTAAGTGCAGACGCAGGAAAGCACTTGCGTGAGATTACAGCAGTGAGGCGGGCAACATTCCATAACAATGGTAACATACCGAGGGCCTCAAAATAGTAGCTGGCGAGCCACATGTGGTCCATGGGCCACGAGTTTGAGACCACTGTTCTAGATCTAGGTTTTAACAAAAACAAGCTGTCTTAATATAACTATACCCCATATTAAGTGGTATAGTGAGGGAAGTTTGTGCCCAGGGCGAAGGCAGCCAGCATCGCTGCCCCCTGTACCTCTCCCCAATGCATTCAACCATGCCCCCCCGTACCTTTTTACATCTTCATTGGCAGTGAGAAGGTTGGAATACCCCCTGCTCGCACCACCTGAGTCTTCCTTCTGATGTAATTTCCTGGCCCTATGAACAGGAAGTGAGGTCAGAGTGAGGGCTGAGGCTGGTGCGAACAGTGCATAGGACAGCCTGTTTGCTGTCAGTGAAGATTATGAGTTTTGGAAAACGGACATTATTGCTTCAGTTTGATATATTTGCAGTGTTTCATTCAATAGATCATAATGTTATGCGGTATAGACTGAGTGGTATGGGATTGGGTAGAAAGATGTTGAATTGACACAGGATATTTAAGGACAAAAAGGTATTGTGTTAAAGGAATGAATGTAAATTCAGAGTATTGGAGTACAAATTGTGGTGTTCCTCAAGGGCCTCCTGTGTCTCCTTTGCTTTTTAATTTGTATATGAACTCTTTGGGTAGATGGTTGACAAATTTAGGGATTTTAAAAAATCTTATACTGATGATATTTTTATCTTAAGCAAAAAACAAAAGGAATTGACCCCAAAATATCCACAAAGAAGAAAATCCAGAGAAAACCAAAAAACCTCTGTCGAGTGACGATGTTCCTAAATGGGCTTTATTTGAAAGTGTCAAAGTTCCAAAGGTACACTGAAATCATCCACATAAAATAATTCCATCCACATAAAAGTAAATCATCCACATAAGAGCCTTAAAGGACCTAGTCCGCTAGGGATATAGGACCCAACACGGTCCGCGTTTAAACAAAAAGTCTTCTTCAGGGGGTCCCTGGGGGTCTTATAAAGGTGAGTACGTGGGAAACAATTGTGTGGTGAGCCGGAAGTGAGACACTGCTTGTGTTTGCAACATTCTAGAGCTCAGACTGTGATGTCATAATGCCTCATTCCACCAATGCCTAAGCTCCATCCTCATCTGCGCAAGCCTCAAACACTTGAAAATCCTAAGTAGCAAAAATCAAAAGGAACTGACCCCAAAATATCCACAAAGAAGAAAATCCAGAGAAAACCAAAAAAACTCTGTGGAGTGACGATGTTCCCAAATGGACTTTATTTGAAAGTGTCAAAGTTCCAAAGGTACACTGAAATCATCCACATAAAATAATTCCATCCACATAAAAGTAAATCATCCACATAAGAGCCTTAAAGGACCTAGTCCGCTAGGGATACAGGACCCAACACGGTCCGCGTTTCGACAAAAAGTCTTCTTCAGGGGTCCCTGGGGGTCCTATAAAGGTGAGTACGTGGGAAACAATTGTGTGGTGAGCTGGAAGTGAGACACCGCTTGCATTTGCAATGGAAAGGGCCTTTAAGGCTCTTATGTGGATGATTTATTTTTATGTGAATGGAATTATTTTATGTGGATGATTTCAGTGGACCTTTGGAACTTTGACACTTTCAAATAAAGTCCATTTAGGAACATCGTCACTCCACAGAGTTTTTTGGGTTTTCTCTGGATTTTTAAAAGTCCAGCATTAGATAATCTGGAGGAGGTGTTAAGATTTGTTCAAAAGTTAATTATCCTCCCCCCCGCCCCTCCCCCTTTTATTAAGCAGTATTAGGCTTTTTTTTATAACTGGCCATGGCGGTATTACCTCTGACGCTCACAAAATTCCCATGAGCACTGGAGCTAAATACCCCCGAGGCAGGCGGTAAAAAAGCCTAAAGCGGCTTCATAAAAGAGGGGGGGGAAGGTGTTATATTAATGGATAATTGGGCAGCCAATAATTTCTTACAGCTGAATAAACAAAAATGAAATTAGTTTGTTTTGATAACACGAGTGGATTTCTTGGTCAGAAAATAGTACTAGAGAAATTCTTACGACAGAAGAAAAATCTAGGGTTTTGAGAATTATTTTGGATTGTGGTTTGACATTTGAGAATCAAATAAATGGATTGGTAAAAAGAGTCTTTTTCCATTTGCACCACTTATTGGCAATACTTTCTGTTTTATCTTTAGAGAGTTTTCATAAAGTGGTAAGAACTATCGTACTGCCTTAGTTAGATTACTATAATTCTTCATATTGTGGTGTTATACTGAGTTTTAAAAAAAGGCTACAATTGCTTCAAAATATGGCTGTGCAAAAAAGTATGATTGGGTTACTCCTCTTCTGAATCAATTACATCGGTTGAAGATTGAGAAGAAAGTAAATTTTAAATTGGTTATACTTATAAATCAATTGTTGCAGGGAATGGGACCAGAAGGTTTCATGAAATACCGTATTTTTCGCTCCATAAGACGCACTTGTTTCCCCCTCATGAACTGACGGCAGCCATTCAGGAAGTGGTGAAAAGCTCACTCCAGCCTTGTGCGCCACTGGCCGTAAGAGATGAGGAGGCAGCTCTCCAGCGAGGGAGAGGCGGCAGTGCAGAAAGCTCCTGCCAATACAGCGCTGGACCAACAGAATTAAAAAAAAGGTATGGGGGAGCTGCCTGCCTGCCTACCACTAAACCTGCCCTGTGCCCTATACCCTGTTCTGGCCTACCATTAGACTACCAGAGGGGGGACAGTGTACAGGGCAGGGCGGTGGGATAGGGTGCAGAGCCTGGCAGAGAGAGGAGCTGGCTGCATAGCCTGGTAAGGCAGGGAGGGAAGAAGGCTGGCTGCAGAGCCTGGTAGGGAAGAGGGGACAGTGTGCAGAGTCTGGCAAGGAGTGAGGGGGGGCTGGGTGCATAGCCTGGTATATTTTATTAAATAGTACACAATTTGGTTCAGAATGTTTTTTTTCCTTGTTTTCCTCCTCTAAGCCTAGGTATGTCTTATGGTCAGGTGCGTCTTATAGTGTGAAAAATATGGGTATATATCTATAGAGCCAGTGGTGTAGTAAAAGGAGGGAGACAAATACCATCTTGATGGGGCCCTCTTGATAGGGGTGACAGTCCCCATCCTCTCTGCCCCCCTCCTTCCCTGCCTCCCCCACTACCGCATGTGCATACCACTTCCCTTCCCCTGTACCTTTTTAACGTTGACGGCATGAGCGGAAACCCCAACCCGCTGCTCGTGCCAGCGTCGACTCTTCTTCTGACACACTTCCTGGACCTGCGCCTAGAAAGTGATGTCAGAGGATGAGCTGACGCTGGTGCGAGCAGCAAGTTAGGGTTGCCGCTCATGCCACGAACGTTAAAGTGTTACAGAGGAAGGGAAGGGGCACATGCGCGCGGCAGTTTAAAGGAATATTAGTATGAATTATGGAAGCTAAGGGCTGATTTTATAGTTTTGAGAGAAATAAACAATAAAGTGGACTGACGAAGATGTGAGATGGTTGGGCACACTTCATGGTCCAGCTATTTTCTGAAGGTCCATACAAAAGAAAAAGAAGAAACTGAGGAAAATGTATACATATATATATTTTAAAAATTTCTGTAATTACACTTACAGAAATATTCTCTTATCCTTATATATGATGCATCAAAATGTGAGCGGACATTGTATGGCTTTACAATAATAGTGATATGAGAAGACTAGGAGATAGTTAGTGATATATATATATATATATATATATATATGTGGACCATACATATATATATGTGTATGGACCTTCAGAAAATAGCTGGACCATGAAGTGTGCCCAACTATCTCACATCTTCGACAGTCCATTTTATTGTTTATTTATATATATATATATTCTATATATATATTGTTTATTTATATATATATATATATATATATGTATATATATATATATATATATATATTGTAGCCGGCACGCTCCAGGCAGAGAGCCTGGGAACACTGGCCACAATTAAACTCTTGTGAGTCGCTGCGTGCCTCACAAGGATAAGTTCTTTCAGTGCTTAGTAAAAGGGACAGCCTCCAAAACAATAAGTTCAGTGTCAAATAAAAAATTGTTTTAATTGTTCAAACCAAAAAAAATACAGTAACTTGTTTGTCAGGATTGAAATGGCAAAGCCAACGGGCTTCCCATACAAGGTAAACACAATATTCAATAGTCTCTGGTTGAGAAACCAAAAAGAGTCCAAACTCAAACAAAACTCTCTTCCTCAGAGGTAAGTTCTCATTTAAATCATAGTCCGGGTGGAGTTCATTACCAAAAGAAAGGAAAACTTTTCCACCAAAACAAAGCTACAAGTCAGTGCAATGATACTGGCTTCTTCAGCTACCCAAGGCTGAAAAGACAGTGTGCTCCGTGTGGTCTTGAATTGCCAGAAATTAGGCCCGCTATCCCACCACATAACATGGGGCTAACCCCACTGTCTTAGCATACCATAGTACATTTGATTCAAAAGGGAAAACACAGTTAAGCTTTCAAAAATGGAAAAACAAACTTCAAAATAAAAGTCCTTGCTTAATTCAGCATAGTGAAAATCCACTCTTTAACATGAGTTGTAATTATTCAGTCAAAGAAAAAACTGGTCAAAACAAACTTGCAATAACTTCAGCAATACTCAAATACTTACTTTTATAAGGCAAACCTCCATAGAAACATTCTCAGGCATCAGACCAACACTGGCTTCAGGACTTGTTTCCATCTCCATGGCCAATGGTTCCTCACTCAGACTGGAAGGTGATTCTCCTCCAGCCTCTGTAAACTCCATGTCCTCTGGAGCTTGACTGCTATCAGGAGCTCCCAGCTCTGAGTCTTGTGACCTTCCCTCCTGCTGTTCCTCTCTGTTCTGATTTTCTAGGAGCCTAGTCTTTAGGGAGAGCAGCTTGCAGCCCCGCCCCCAACCCTCAGGTGGAAAGGATTTCTGGTGATTCACCTTGTGACCCAAAGGGGGATGGGAACCTAGCACTGCCGCTCTCTTACTCCCTCTACAGGCCCTAGAAGGAAAATCGGTCTCAGAGGCAGAAAATGGGGAATAAGGCAGATTATGGACAGGGTCTGGATCTGCACTGGGACCTGTACTAGGGACACTCCTAGCAGGCATAGTCTACTTATCACAATATATATATATATATATATATATCACTAACTATATCCTAGTCTTCTCATATCACTATTATTGTAAAGATATTAGAGTGGCGTTTTGATTTTGTTATATATATATATATATATATATAACAAAATCAAAACGCCACTCTAATATCTTTTTTTAAAATATTGAAATGCTTCTAGTATCATAATTAACCATCTGCCTTTGACCTTGTGATCTGAGAACTCCTTTGCCAAATTTAAAACAAGTTTCAAAACACGTTATTTTCAGGGACATTCGAAGACAGATAGTGTTGAACAGACCTTCACAGTCTGTGTCCCATATATAGGATAGGCTGGGCTGGGCTGGGCATCAACGTGAACTCCGCTAATATGGAACATGAGAATGTTGCTGGCCAGACCTTACGGTAGATATCCTGCAAGCAACGGGATGGTTGGATAGGCTGGAGTGAGCATGGACGGCAACTTCAGCATTTGGAACCTAAGACAATGCCCGACTTTATAGTCTATGACAGTGTTTTTCAACCTTTTTACACCTATGGACCGGCAGAAATAAAAGAATTATTCTGTGGACCGGCATCGGTCCGTGAACCGGCAGTTGAAGAACACGGGGCTAAGTCGTGGGCCAGACCCTGCCCATCTCTACCCAATCTCCACCCTCAGACCCCGCCCCCATAATAGTACTAATTGCACCTTGCACGTCCCGTGCCTCATCTGGAAGCCTTCCCTCTGATGTCAGAGAGAAGGCTTCCGGTTCAGGCGCAGGATGCCTGTAGGAGCCACTGCCCGTGGCTTTGTGCACTGAATCAGTTAGGAAGAGGGAGCTGGCTCGAAGATAATGCCGCATCGATCACACCATGGACCAGCGGTTGAAGAACACTGTTTTGTGCCTGATGCACGTGCTGGCCCTGTGGACCGGCAGGAAATTTCTGTGGACCGGCACTGGTCCATGGACCGGTGGTTGAAGAACACTGGTCTATGACCTAGAAATATCAAAGAAGAGACAAATTAATCAAATCATGTATTTTTTTTAAAATGAGTATCACTTATGGGCAGACTGGATGGACCGTTCAGGTTTTTTTAATCTCTCGTCATTTACAATGTGACTATGTATAACCAGGAATTGCAACCTATTTGCATACCCGAAGATTTTAGGCTGCAAACTCAGGTCTTATTTAGATAGGATGCTTGCTTTTCAAGCAAGCAAACAACAGTCCTGGTCGGGTAATTATATCAGCGGAGCCATGCTGTCCTATGGCGTTTTTAAAAAAGAAATTAAGACAGTATTATTTGATAAATTTATCTCTTAATCTGTGCTTTCATCTTTAACATAATTAATTTTATTCCATTAATTTTAAATTTTTAATGTCTTTTTTAATATAATAGGTTATATTCATTTTTACTATTTTCTATTTCACTGATTGTCCAGATTTTTTCTCTTGTGGAAACCGCCTAGAATTCTTCTGATTAAGGCGGTATAGAAAAATAAAGTTATGTTATGTCTTTCCTATATGGTTACAGAATTCTTTTCTTACTGGTTTTCAGTTGATATTTTACCGTTGTAAATCACCGAGAATTAATCAAATTCCAGAATAAACATAAATGTAAGTATTTTCACTTATTTCACCTCTCAGAACTCTCGGTTATTTTCTTGCTGCTTTGCCCCTTCAAAATGTTCAGCCCCTCCCAAATAATTAAATAGGAATTCATGGCTTGTTGTCTGGCTTCCTTTCTCAACCCACGGTGGCTTTCAATAGACTTCCCTATAAGGATACGATTGAGTCCTACAACTCGTACATCCAGATCATTATTCACTTCTCGTTTTGCTGGCAGTGGTGATGTAGACTGTCTGAAAAGGGATGTATTATAGCAAGAAGATGGCAATCTAAGTACAACCAGTCTATCATAACATTGTGATGGATTAGAAAGTGTATGTTTTTATAAGTGTCTTCGGAATTTAGATCTTGTTGTCTGATAAAGCACTGGCAAGTTTAATAGAGAAACCTCAAGACTGGGCACTGATTGAAAATGATAGATTAACAGCGTGATCATCAAAATGAGTTTTTGGTCCCTGCATGTCACTATAAATCAAAATTTGTTATTATGTGCCCACTGTATAGTGCCAGCATGCCCTTTGGGAGCTGAAAATGCTCATAGGAAGATAACACTCATATATTATGCATACTAATATAGTGATAATTTCCTAGAATTCATGCATCGTCTGTAAAGAGATTGCAGACTTTCATTTCCTTGCAATTCTCTTGAGGTAAAGCATTCAGAATTTGATTTATTGTTAGGTACTAATATATCCTTCTTTGTACAACAGAAGTTTGACTTTACAGCATAGATCTTAAGGGGAGCGGGAAAGGATACCACACTCAAGCAAAGCTATTTATCAGCACTATTACTTGGTTATGCTCTTTTAATATTTATTAAGAAGTGATCTTACCCTATAAAAATTTTAGGGGTGATTTTTGATAATAAATTGAATTTTCATGATCACATCAGTAATATTATCAAAACTACCTTTTATAGATTACGTAAAATTCGATCTATTTCCAAATTTCTATGTTCAAAATCACTTAATATTCTTATGAATTCTTTGGTGATTTCTAAAATCGATTATTGCAACTCTCTCTTCAAGGGAATTGCGTTGAATGAAATAAAGCGTCTTCAAATTATTCAAAATGCTTCCATCAAGCGTATAACTAAATCCAGAAAGTTCGAGCACGTAACACCACTTCTTAAAAATGCACACTGGCTTCCAGTTATTCATCGAATTACATATAAGCTTGGTTTATTGACTTTCAAATCTCTTTGTAATAAAACTCCAGCATTTATATACAAATTATTAATTCCATACTCTCCAAATAGAGTTTTGAGATCCAATGAACAGAATTTACTGACTATTCCTTCGTTGAAGGTTATTAATACAAGGCGGCAATTTATCTTTTCAGTTACCGCACCACAGATTTGGAACGCCCTTCCAATATTTTTAAGAGAAGAACAGGAACTTGGAAAATTTAAAAGTAACTTAAAAACATTTCTCTTCAAGGATGCCTTTGAAAACTAATTTTAATATCCCTTAGTCCTAATAAATTTCATCTTATAATGTTATATTGTTATTTCGTTTACCTTTTGTGTCTTTCCCTCATTGTTTCTATTTTACTTTATTGAATTGTATTTCACTCCCCCTTTACCTAATGTTATAAGTATGTTAAGTTAAATTTTAATCCCTTGTCAATATTTAAATTTTGTTTTTTATTGTATTGTTTCCCTTTAATTGTAATTTTTAAACTATTCATCGCTTAGAAGTATGATTAAGCGATTAATCAAAAAAAACTATTAAACTTGAAACTATAAATATGGGTTGGCAGTAGTAAGACCAGAATTAGGCTACAGAGCAGAATATTGGTGCATGAGAAAGAGAGAAGAGTGAAGGATTGAGGACTGAGGCGATACGAGGCTCAGAAAAGCCTAAACTTGATTGACATGATGTTAACATGTTATGTTAATCAGGTTTTCTATTCCACCTTTACCTATTCATGATGTGGAAAGCAAGACCATAATAATAGTCCTACTGGGTCAGACCAATGGTCCATCAAGCCCAGTAGCCCGCTCTCACAGTGGCCAACCCAGGCCCCTAGTACCTGGCCAAAACCCAAGGAGTAGCAACATTCTAGAATCCCAAAGAGTAAACAAGATTCTAGAACCCCAATGAATATCAAGATTCCATGCAGAATCTCAAAGAATAGCAAGATTCCAGAACCCCAAAGAGTAGCAACATTCCAGAATCCCAAAGAGTAACAAAAGGTTCTAGAACCCCAAAGAGTAGCAATATTCCAGAATCCCAAGGTTACCTTCCAAACGTCATCATTAAAAGCATTGAGTTAGTCCAATAAAAAAGGTATCATCTTATTTTCTTTGTTTTTTTTTATTTTATTTCTTTATACTAGCTAAGTTTACTTTAGAAAGACAAGTAGGTGCCTACTTTTGACTAGAGCAATTTAGACTTGTTGACTAAGCCCAATTATTGTCACAACTAGACTATTGTAATATCACTTAATTAGGCTATCCTAAACATTTGTAAAAGAAATTAGAAACTAGACAAAATACTTCCATCTGCATAATATTCTCTTTGACTAAATATGAACGTGTGTGTTCTTGCTTACCTAAAAGTTGATGGCTCCTTATAGAATCTGAAGATCAAGTCTATAAACTAGGAGGTCAATATACAAAGTAATTTCACTAGCCAGAAATGGCTCCTGGCTGGTTAAATTCCCTGTTACAGTATCGTAGAGTTTCTTTTATAGTGGTGTAAGGGGAGGGGGAAAGAGGGGCAGACCACTTTGGGTGCCATCTCGGTGGTGGAACCAACACCTCTCTGCTCTCCCTTCCTCACCCCCACAATTTTCTTGCCCCCTCCCTTCCCCCCCCTGTACCTCTTTAAAATCTTCAGTACGAGCAGCTACTCTAGCCTGCTGCGTGCGCAGGTCTGGCTCCCTCTAAAATCACTTCTGGGTCATAGGGCCAGGAAATGATGCTGCTCACTACATCTCCTGGTCCAGGTAGGGACAAGAGAGGGAGTGGAGAAAATTGTACTAGAAAACACATCGGGAAAAGCTTTAATGAAAAGAGGCAGACAGCCTAAGGAATAGCCAATGAGAGCCTCAGCTGCACCTATAGGTGTAGTTAAACAGGTGAGAAATCTGATACCAGGCAGAGAGAGGATGCTTCACTCTAAGGCAGAGCTTCATTCCTAGCAGGGAACAGAAGCAGCAGGGCAGTTGTCAAATGCTTGCAGCATTTCTAGCCACTGAAGAGAGGAAGGCTGACAAGAGAGACAAAGCTAAGAAACTTTCTAGACCCAGTCTAGCCGATAAGTCTATCCAGGTTAAAAACTTATTGCTAGATAGTCAGGAAATAGACATGCTATCCATATGTGGTGAAAGTACAGCTGAACCATGGTTTGATGAATGTTTGAGTTGCGATGAAAGTGCTTCAACAAGCTCGGAAGGAAACAGTGAAATGCAGTGGGAGCCAGAAGCTAATATACGAAGTGTGGTTGTGTTCTGTATGAATGTTATGTAATAGTGTTAAGCTATGAGAAAGTAAGGCTAACACATTTCCAGAGGTGTTTCAATTACATGACTTTGTCTTGAATCCCTGGAGGGTGTTTCCCCCTATAACAGCCTCCGGAAGAGCGTTCCAGTTTTCTACCACTCTCTGGGTGAAGAAGAACTTCCTTACTTTTGTACGGAATCTATCCCCTTTTAACTTTAGAGAGTGCCCTCCGTTCTCCCTACCTTGAAGAGGGTGAATAACCTGTCTTTATCTGCTAAATCTATTCCCTTCATTATCTTGAATGTTTCAATCATGTCCCCTCTCAATCTCCTATTTTCAAGGGAGAAGAGGCCCAGTTTCTCTAATCTCTCGCTGTACAGCAACTCCTCCAGCTCCTTGACCATTTTAGTTGATTTTCTCTGGACCCTTTCGAATAGTACTATGTCCTTCTTCATGCACGGCAACCAGTGCTGGATGCAGTATTCCAGGTGAGGGCGTACCATGGCCCGGTACAGCGGCATGATAACCCTCTCCGATCTGTTCGTGATCCCCCTTTTTTACTCATTCCTAGCATTCGAGTTTGAAAGCCACAATGAACTGTCTTGCACAACATATTGAACAAAGATTGGCAAGAAGCTACAGTGTTTAAAGAGCCCAATATTGGGGGGGGGACTATATTCAATTACTGTTTTGTGAAGCCCAGAATAAAAGGTTTATTTTGGGACTGTGTTTGAAGTGCTATTTAGGGAAGTTGAAATTGAAGCTCATGGCTTGAAACTAAGTTGTTGCAATGTGAAGGCACCTAAGTGAATTTTGATTCTGTTGAATGACCCCGAGTGTGTGTGTGTGGGGGGGGGTGGAGAATAAAAGAAAGTTTGTACTTTTTGAGATTGCAAAATCACACCTGGCTGCTCGGCTGGTGTACTGTTGAGGACCAAAATCCAGCTCCTTGCTGTTCTAAATCCCCATCACACTACTTAATGCAATTTGTATACTCCGTACACTTTAGTTGGGTTATTTTTAGCAAACAGTTGTATTTCTACCCTGTTTCCCCGATGGTATGACACTGTCTTATTTTTTTTGGAAGGCCAAAATATGCTCTAGGGCTTATTTTCGGGGGGATGCCTTATTTACCCATGAAGAAGACTACAGTACACAGTTATTGTTGAAAAAAAACAGAATTTTATTACGTTCGCGATAGGTACGTTCGCAATGCGTTCGTTGGAGGAAGAAAACGGTCGGCTGAAGAATCGGTCGGCCGAAAAATCGTACCGTGTATGGCCAGCTTTATCCATCATACCATATATTGTACCATTTAATGTCCCCAATGTTCTCCATCAGGGAAACACAGTAAAGAGATTATTCTGTAGTGCAGCATCAGAGGGGACTTGACAATGTGAAACCATTGTTTATATACCGTATGCATTTTAAACAGGCTTTATATACAGTAAGTGGTATTGCTCACAGCAAAAGAAACCTGTCTGCGTGTCTCACTTTTGGATGTTCTGGCCGTGAACAAACTCCTGCAGTCTCCGTTAGGGAGGGATGAGGGAAGCTGCCTGTGTTTCCTTGCGCGGAGTCACGTGCGCGCGCTGCAGTCCTGTCACTTCCTCCTCTTCACTTCATGACGAGGCGCGGCACGCAGCCATGGAGGCAAATACGGTAGACGGAGGGACCACACGGAGTCACCCACCGTACCTCCCGATTCGGGTAAGCGCAGGTATCGGTGGGTGGCTTATTTTTGGGGGGGGGGTTGCCTTATTTTACATTTTTTTCTAAAAAGGGGGGCTGTCTTATTTGATGGCCCTGCCTTATCATCGGGGAAACACGGTATTCTGTACACATTGCCAATTCTAAAACTACTTATTAATACTTATTCATGTTAACAACCTTTAAGTGCAATAATAAAACAGCTTAATCTTAATTTAATATATCTTGTTACATTATTCTCTGAAAAACATTTTACAACATCACTTATAGAACATTACACTGAAATTATACCCAGGCGTGGGAACAGGTAGAAGGCACATGTTTTGTTTTGGTTTTTATCAAGCTATTGCCTGTAACTTGTTTCCCCCCTCTTTTTTTCCCTGTAAATTCCCCCATGGTAATCATGATCAGATTCCATTCTTTGCAGGACCTCATCCCGGAGGGTATTTTTTGAAAAAAAAAAAAAAAGTCTGTCAACCCATAACTCAAAGATTTACCTTAAAATATTGTTTTTAAGACGTGCAACATAGCTTGCTAATCTAATTTCTTCAGTAATCCCAAAATACCCAGTAAGAATAGTCCCACCTCCACATGAAATTTAGCTTTTTCATTTTCCCACTTCTCTGGAATGCTTTACCTGTAACACTCCGTAAGGAAGTATCCTTAAAGAAATGTAAAGCCTTATTGAAGACACATTTGTTTTCCATAACTGTTAGAGATTATGACTCAGGGTGCCTTGACCTCGCTGGGAGCATGAAACCTTGAATGCCTGGCTATAGATTTTAAGTTTTTACCTTGTATGTGTGCTCTTTTGATTGAAAGAACAAAAGAAGACAAGACTGTGGAATGCAATGATCTTGACAAGGCGTTTATTAGGACGAGTCAAATAAAAGTAAAAATCAAAAATCAAATCATCGCCACTTCATGAATAACTGATGTATGATGTGATACAGACCCTACACGGTCTATGTTTCGGCAAAAAGCCTTCTTCAGGGGCCCAAGTCAGTATTCACTCAATGGCATAAAAATAGATAATAAATATGGATAAAACCTTGTCCGTGAAGACGCTAAAATAAAATGACTTGAACCCCTAAAGAAGGCTTTTTTGCCGAAACACAGACTGTGTAGGGTCTGTATCACATCATACGTCAGGTCGATGTACAGGTCATTGGTGAGGCCCCACTTGAAGTATTGTGTTCAGTTTTGGAGACCGTATCTGGCGAAGGACGTAAGACGACTTGAAACAGTCCAGAGGAGGGCGATGAAAATGATAGTTGGCTTGCATCAGAAGACATATGAGGAGAGACTGGAAGCCCTGAATATGTATACCCTAGAGTCCCTCCTTGAGGGCCAAATCCAGTCGGGTTTCCAGGATTTCCCCAATGAATATGCATTGAAAGCAGTGCATGCACATAGATCTCATGCATATTCATTAGGGAAATCCTGAAAACCCGACTGGATTCGGCCCTCAAGGAGGGACTTTGGGGACCCCTGTCCTAGAGGAAAGGAGGGACAGGGGAGATATGATTCAGACGTTCAGATACTTGAAGGGTATTAACGTAGAACAAAATCTTTTCCAGAGAAAGGAAAATGGTAAAACCAGAGGACATAATTTGAGATTGAGGGGTGGTAGATTAAAGAGCAATGTTAGGAAATTCTACTTTACGGAGAGGGTAGTGGATGCCTGGAATGCGCTCCCGAGAGAGGTGGTGGAGAGTAAAACTGTGACTGAGTTCAAAGAAGCGTGGGATGAACACAGAGGATCTAGAATCAGAAAATAATATTAAATATTGAACTAAGGCCAGTACTGGGCAGACTTGCACGGTCTGTGTCTGTATATAGTCGTTTGGTGGAGGATGGGCTGGGGAGGGCTTCAGTGGCTGGGAGGGTGTAGATGGGTTGGAGTAGGTAGGTTTTGACGGAGATTTCGGCAGTTGGAACCCAAGCACAGTACCGGGTAGAGCTTTGGATTCTTGCCCAGAAATAGCTAAGAAGAAAAAATTTAAATTGAATCAGGTTGGGCAGACTGGATGGACAATTCGGGTCTTTATCTGCCGTCATCTACTATGTTACTAAGTTATTCATGAAGTGGACATGATTTGATTTTTACTTTTATTTGACTCGTCCTAATAAATGCCTTGTCAAGATTGTTGCATGACACAGTCTTTTGTTCTTTGGACTTACATTCTCTGACTGTGGAACACCTGGGCCTTTGCTTTATCTGCTCTTTTTATTGATAACTTTCCTATTTTAGGTGGAGTTCGTTTTCTGAGCTTTTCTTCTTATTCCAATTATGTACAGCACTCTGACCTGCCTTGTTCAGAAAGAGCGGTATGGCAAATACAAAAATAAACATAAACTATGAATGCGTACAGTACAGCCTGGATTCTCTAAATGGCACAGTGGCTGGCGGCCATCTTAAAAGCAGCAGCTGATCACGTGTCAATCATGCGACTGTGCCATTTAGAGACTCACGCCTCCGGCAAAAATAGGCATTGGAAATGTAGGCCAGGGTTTTCACAGCCTACATTTCCTGCGGTTACCTTTGACACGAATCATGCCTCTGGGACATAGAACTAAGGAGCATGCGATGAAGCTACCAACTAGTAGATTTAAAACAAACCGGAGAAAATCTTTCTTCACACAACGTGGAATTAAACTCTGGAATTCGTTGCCGGAGAATGTGGTGAAATCCGTTAGCTTAGCAGGGTTTAAAAAAGGCTTGGATAATTTCGTAAAAGAGAAGTCCATAGGCCATTGCTGAGATGACCTGGGGAAATCCACTGCTTTTTCCTAGGATAAGCAGCATAAAATCTATTTTACTACTAGGGATCTAGCTAGGCACTTGGGACCTGGTTTGGCTACTGTTGGAAACAGGATAGTGGGCTTGATAGACTTTTGGTTTGTCCCGGTATGACAATTCTTATGTTCTTCAGATTCTGGTCTGGGACATACTCCTCCCTGCCCGAGTCCCACCCCTCTGACTCAGCCGTGAGCTCTAAAGTGCAGGGCATTCTGGGACCTGTAGTTAATCCCTGTCTAGTTAGCACTCTCTACTACGGCCTGGTAGTGCTGAAAACCCCTTAATCTGTCACAAATTGCTAGAAATACATCAAATATCTTTTGTCTTCAGGGCCTGCTTTTCAAGCTCGACTGTGCCCTTGGACTTTGCTAAGTTTGCAGGGAAAGCAGTGTGCACACGCTACAGTATTGATTCCACAGTGTGTCAGGTTTCAAGTCACACTACCACTTAGAGAAAGCTCACACATTTTTACTAGCCTATGCTGTCCATAAATCAAGCCGCTCATTGTGTAACACCATCCATTAAAATCATAAACACTTCAAACCCTGGATATCACCGAGAACTTATCTAACTTTATTCCTAGTGCTAAACTGGGAAGTCTCTGCAGGTCAAACTGTGCTGGGGACCGGGGGGGGGGGGGGGGGGAGGGGGCGGGGTGAACAAGTCACTCAGACTTGTGCCATAAGAGTGCTGAATCAGCAATTAAACTGATCACAGCACAAAGCGATGCTATCCCTGGGATGATCCCTGACATCAAACCGTCCCAATGCTACCATTTTCAACAAATCCATCATTTACATGTATTTGCTACGCAGGGTGGGGGAAAAAAAAAGAAGCATCCTCATAAAATCTAATGGCATTGGAATATGTTCTCTTCGCCACCATAATCACCTTCTTCTCCTCCCACTTCTTATCGAGCTGTAATATTTCATAAAAGGAGAACAGACGAAGGATGGATTTGTTGCCACCGAGAGCTGTTCTCTGTCCTCCTGAACCTCCTTCCATAGACTTCACTGCCATCTACTGACAGTCAAACACTTACAAAAGGCTTTCTTGGAAAACTGCACAAGAGACGGGCAGTGTGCACCTGTCATTCATTCATCCATAATGAACAATGAAGGTAGAGAGAGGGGAAGGGGGAGAGTGTGGCGCAGTGGTTAAAGCTATAGCTTCAGCACCCTGCGCTTGTGAGTTCAAAGCCACCCTGCTCCTTGTGACCCTGGACATGTCACTTAATCCCCCCGTTGCCCCAGGTACATTAGATAGATTCATGTAAACCAGGGAGAATGGCATAGAAAATTGATTAAATAAATAGCTTTAAAAGTTTTAGCCTCTGCTAAGAGCTGATATTGTGATGTCATAATGCTTCATTCCAAAAAACAAAAGGAATTGACCCCAAAATATCCACAAAGAAGAAAATCCAGAGAAAACAAAAAAAAAGCTCTGTGGAGTGACGATGTTCCCAAATGGACTTTATTTGAAAGTGTCAAAGTTCCAAAGGTACACTGAAATCATCCACATAAAATAATTCCATCCACATAAAAATAAATCATCCACATAAAATAATTCCATCCACATAAGAGCCTTAAAGGACCTAGTCCGCTAGGGATACAGGACCCAACACGGTCTGCGTTTCGACAAAAAGTCTTCTTCAGGGGTCCCTGGGGGTCCTATAAAGGTGAGTACGTGGGAAACAATTGTGTGGTGAGCCGGAAGTGAGACACTGCTTGTGTTTGCAACATTCTAGAGCTCAGACTGTGATGTCATAATGCCTCATTCCACCAATGCCTAAGAGCCAACCTCATCAATGATGCCACAATGGCTTGATTGTCCTAAACAGCTCACTTTTGCTACATTTGCTAGAGTGGCACAGTGGTTAAAGCTACAGCCTCAACACCCCGAGATTGTGAGTTCAAACCTGCACTGCTCATTGTGACCCTGAACAAGTCACTTAATCCCCCCATTGCCCCAGGTACATTGTGAGCCCACCAGGACAGACAGGGGAAAATGCTTGAGTACATGAATAAATTCATGTAAATAGTTCTGAGCTCCCCTGGAAGAACAGTATAGAACAGGGGTAGGGAACTCCAGTCCTCGAGAGCCGTATTCCAGTCAGCTTTTCAGGATCTCCCCAATGAATATGCATGAGATCTATTTGCATGCACTGCTTTCAATGCATATTCATTGGGGAAATCCTGAAAACCCGACTGGAATAGGGCTCTCGAGGACCGGAGTTCCCTACCTCTGGTATAGAAAATTAAATAAATAAACAGTTGCAGAAGATTTTTTTGTTTGTTTGTTTTAAATCGAGGCTGGTGCATGTGAATTCCTGAATGAGGCATACATGTACAGCTGTACCTTTTACATTTGAGAGCTGTCATTCTCAAAATGATATATGTCTTTATAACAGGGGTAGGGAACTCCGGTCCTCGAGAGCCGTATTCCAGTCGGGGTTTCAGGATTTCCTCAATGAATATGCATTGAAAGCTGTGCATGCAAACAGATCTCATGCCTATTCATTGGGGGAAATCCTGAAAACCCAACTGGAATACGGCTCTCGAGGACCGGAGTTCCCTACCCCTGCTTTATAACATGGCACAACAAATTCACTTATAAACCGCAATAACCTCTCAGCTCAACATGGCTAACAACAAGCAAGAGACTGTACAATCTCGGTGTATTATAATTCAGAAGAGTTTGTCAAATAAGCAGGTCTTTAGCATTTTTCTAAAGGAAAGATAGGCGTTAGAGTTTGTTATCGGGACAGAGAAAGGTTTTTTTTGTTGTTGTTTTTTTAAAATCATTTTTATTAGAAAGGGTTCGACAAGATAACAGGAACAACACTGATACCAAAAGTGCAAATACAAACAGCAAGTTAGATACAAGAACTTTTTATCTGGAGAAGTCCACAGAGATGGTACAGGTACAATAGGGCCTCAAAGGGAAACTATCCTCTCCCGGCAGACTAAAACCAAAGAAATATCTGTTATAAAGGGACAAGATACAGACAATTCCTGCTACACAAGTAGTGTGGAGAGGTACAAGGCCCCTGAAATCCTCCCAGAGGGGGCAGGTAAACACAGAGTTGTCATCCCATGGTACCCTGTCGACCCCTAGCAATTTTAAATATTTATTATACGAAAAAACAGCCAACCGAAGCAACTCCCCATACACGACACTCGACGCCAACCAACCATACCAGGGGAAAGAGGGAGACTGAATGGGGTGTGTGGCTGTGGTGTGTTTGTTGGTATGGAGAAAGGTTTATCCCATGATCCTGCTTGAAAAGATAAAATTCTATGGAAGAATCTTTTACAGTTGGAAATGTAAATAATCTAAAATGCCGAGAAAAACACTTTCTGTCAGTAAGCCCGTCTTTTACTAAGGTGCGCTAACGCGTCCATAGACTAACATGCATGCATTAGCGATGAGCACACACTAATAATAATAATAATAACTTAATTCTTCTATACCGCCAATAATCTTGCAACTTCTAGGCGGTTCACATTGAAGAGAGCTGGACAAACAGCGAGTTACAGTATGCAGATAGTGGAATTACAGTGAATGCAGAGAATTACAATAAATGAGGGCCTAAATTCAAAGTGATCAATAATATAATCTGGCATAAGGCCAAACAATCGGTCTCTTTTACAAAGCCACACTAGTGGCTGCCGCATGGCAACGGTCCCGAAGCCCTTTAAATCTCTATGGGCTTCGGGACCATTAGCGCAGCTTTGTTAAAGAGGCCGAATGTCTTGTAACAAGTACAGCCTAACTCCCCCTCCCCCCCTTTTTACTAAACCGCAATAACGATTTTTAGTGCAGGGATCCGTGCTGAATGCCCCACGCTGCTCCCGACGCTCATATGAATGTCGGGAGCAGCGCGGGGCATTCAGCGCGGCTCCCACCTTCACGGGAAGAACATCTTTAAACTCACCAGAGATTTTTCCATTCTATGGGAAAAGAGACCAACTGACTTTCCCGCCAAAATTCAAATTGGTGGACTGCCCTGTTCCCAATCAGGTCAGTGAACCCACTATTTACAAAGACAAACTGCGGACCTCACAGCATAGCCTGAAGAAAGCCACAGTATGGTGGCTGAAACGTCGGTTTCTATCTGACAAGACGCGGCGAGACCCGGAAACCTTCAACGAGCACAATGCCAGCTGCAGAAACCCTGAGAGAACATCTAACCCAGCTCCACGGGGAGAACACCTTTAAACCTACCAGAAACCTGTTCTATGGACTTTCACACCAAAATTCAAATTACTGACCAACTGACTTTCCCGCCAAAATTCAAATTTCTGACCAACTGCCTTTCCCGCCAAAATTCAAATTGGTGGACTGCCCTGTTCCCAATCAGGTCAGTGAACCCACTATTTACAAAGACAAACGTCAGTCCGCACAGCGTACTCTGAAGAAAGCCACAGCACGATGGCTGAACTATCTGAAAAGACGCAGCGAGACCCTGAAACCTGAAAGAAGCACAATGCCAGCCGTGGAAACCCTGAGAGAAGATTTTGGGTGTGGTTTGACTTAGGCGCACTCATTTAGGCCGAGAAAAACCTAGTCTAAATGGGAGTATGCCTAAGGTTTTAATGCCTAACAGCCCCTAAGACCACTTAGGCACAATTTGATAAACAGCGTCTAGTGGACAATTCACAATTAAGCACTATTTATACAATCTGGTACCAGGGGTCTCAAAGTCCCTCCTTAAGGGCCGCAATCCAGTCGGGTTTTCAGGGTTTCTCCAATGAATATGCATGAGATCTATGTGCATGCACTGCTTTCAATGCATATTCATTGGGGGAAATCCTGAAAACCCGACTGGAATATGGCTCTCGAAGACCGGAGTTCCCTACCCCTGGCCTATCCCATAGCGTACTTCTCTCTATTACTACTGCAGCTAGGCCTAATCTGCATATTTACAGATTCAGGTATCTGAGCCCCCTTTCTGTGAGAAAAGGATTGTGGGAATACAGTTGACCTGACCAAACTTGTATTCTCTTGAAAACAAGGATGCTTAGAGTTAATATATTAGCTCTCCAAATGGACCACTAAGATTGCTGTTTGACCACACTGGCCCTTCCTCTGGAAAAGTTATTAAGGTTTAATTACAATGAAGGCAACTAATGAGAAAAGCAGGCAAAAACAACGGATGTAATTTTCCAGCATAATATATCCATTTAGAGCTGTTGCTTTGTAGTCAATTTGCAGTGGTAAATGGATGCTCCTAGCAGAAAGAATCCGGTGACACAAACAACTTAAAAAAGAGCTGTTCGTTTCTTTTTAAATTCTAGAATATGTGGCAAACTAGTGACCAGGAACCATCTGATGCTAACAGGCAGATTATCTCTGACAGGAGGTAGAAGAAACCTGTTGGTTTTTTCTTTTCGTGGCCCGCCATATCTAGAATCCAGGGAATGGTCTTGGGACGCTTAAAGTGAAGCATCCATTTCTAGAATTGTTCCACAAGGGAGGTATGCACATGGGTGGGGCACAAGTGGGCCATGACCAGGCTGCAAACTTATATATGAATGCTATAAGTTGCCTATCTAAGTGGCCAATGTTTATTTATTCATTCAATTTTCTATAATGCTCTCCCAGGGGGGGCTCAAAACTATTTGCATGAATTTATTGAGGTACTCAAGCATTTTTCTCTGTCTGTCCTGGTAGGCTCACAATGTATCTAATGTACTTGGGGAAATGGGGGGAATAAGTGACACTTGCCCAGGGTCACAAGGAGCACTGTGGGTTTGAACCCACAACCTCAGGGTGCTGAGGCTGTAGCTTTAAGCATTGCACCACTCTAGAAATCAAAATGTGGTAAAAGTGAGCCAAGTATAGGGCAATCAAGCCATTGTGACATCACTGATGAGGATGGCTCTTAGGCATTGGTGGAATGAGGCATTATGACATCACAATCTCAGCTCTGGAATGTTGCTACTCTTTGGGGTTCTGCCTGGTACTTGGGACCTGGGTTGGCCACTGTTGGAAACAGGATACCGGGCTTGATGGACCTTCTGTCTGTCCCAGTGACATCACTGATGAGGTTGGCTCTTAGGCATTGGTGGAATGAGGCATTATGACATCACAATCTCAGCTCTGGAATGTTGCTACTCTTTGGGGTTCTGCCTGGTACTTGGGACCTGGGTTGGCCACTGTTGGAAACAGGATACCGGGCTTGATGGACCTTCTGTCTGTCCCAGTGACTTCACTGATGAGGTTGGCTCTTAGGCATTGGTGGAATGAGGCATTATGATGTCACAATACCAGATCTGGTTATAGGCTGAAACTTGTCACACTATTTATTTATTCAGTTTTCTATAATAAACACAAAAAAAGACTGTGGATAAGATGGTGTGAAAATGATTTATTTCTCTTCACAATAAAATCATAAAAATGCAAATACAAATGTAATGGTCCAACCGGACCCCACACGGTCCGTGTTTCGGCGAACACGCCTTCCTCAGGGGTCCAGTTGATGTTAAAACACAAATAAAAATAAAAAAGAACTAAAGGCAAAATACTTGTCTTTGAGCAGATAGCCGAGAATAACTGAAGACAAGCAGAGTATCACGAAAAAACGCTATGGAGATACTCTGCTTGTCTTCAGTTATTCACAGTCTTTTTTGTTTTTATCGTTGGATTGATGGGTCTTCTTAGTTCTTTTGTTGTGCTTCTGTTTTTTATAACCATTCTCCCAGGGAAACTCAGAACAGTTTACATGAATTTATTCAGGTACTCAAACATTTTTCCATGTTTGTCCTGGTGGGCTCACAATCTATCCAATGAACCTGGAGCAATGGGGTTGGGGGTTAAGTGACTTGCCCAGGGTCACAAGAAGCAGCGTGGGTTTGAACCCAAAACCTCAGGGTGCTGAGGCTGTAGATTTAACCACTGCATCACTCTAGAAATCAAAATGCAGCAAACGTGAGCCAAGTATAGAACAATGAAGCCATTGTGACATCACTGATGAGGTTGGCTCTTATTGGTGGAAGGAGGCATTATGATGTCACAACACCAGCTCTGGTTATCAGAGGCTGAAATTTTTCACACTATTTATTTATTCCATTTTCTATGCCGTTCTTCCAGGTGAGCTCAGAAGAGTTTACATGAATTTATTCAGGTACTAAAGCATTTTCCCCTGTCTCTCTTTGTGGGCTAGTAACATAGTAGATGACGGCAGATAAAGACCCGAATGGTCCATCCAGTCTGCCCAATCTGATTCAATTTAAATTATTTTTTTTATTTTTATTTTTTTCTTCTTAGCTATTTCTGGGCGAGAATCCAAAGCTTTACCCGGTACTGTGCTTGGGTTCCAACTGCCGAAATCTCTGTTAAGACTTACTCCAGCCCATCTACACCCTCCCAGCCATTGAAGCCCTCCCCTGCCCATCCTCCTCCAAACGGCCATGCACAGACACAGACCGTACAAGTCTGCCCAGTAACTGGCCTAGTTCAATCTTTAATATTATTTTCTGATTCTAAATCTTCTGTGTTCATCCCACACTTCTTTGAACTCAGTCACAGTTTTACTCTCCACCACCTCTCTCGGGAGCGCATTCCAGGCATCCACCACCCTCTCCGTAAAGTAGAATTTCCTAACATTGCCCCTGAATCTACCACCCCTCAACCTCAAATTATGTCCTCTGGTTTTACCATTTTCCTTTCTCTGGAAAAGATTTTGTTCTACGTTAATACCCTTTAAGTATTTGAACGTCTGAATCATATCTCCCCTGTCTCTCCTTTCCTCTAGGATATACATATTCAGGGCTTCCAGTCTCTCCTCATACGTCTTCTGGCGCAAGCCTCCTATCATTTTTGTCGCCCTCCTCTGGACCGCCTCAAGTCTTCTTACGTCTTTCGCCAGATACGGTCTCCAAAACTGAACACAATACTCCAAGTGGGGCCTCACCAATGACCTGTACAGGGGCATCAACACCTTCTTCCTTCTACTGACTACGCCTCTCTTTATACAGCCCAGAATCCTTCTGGCAGCAGCTCACAATCTATCTAATGTACTTGGGGCAATGGGGGACCAAGTGGCCCACTCAGGGTCACAGGAGACAATGTGGGCCTGCACCCCAAAATTTAGGGGCTAACATTTAAACCTGCCTTTTACCTGGCATAAGTATTAGCACCTAAGGGCCTGTTTTATGAAGCCGCACTAGCGACTGTGCTGCGGTAACAGCCCCAAAGCCATAGAGATTTAAAGGGCTTTGGAGTCATTGCCTGAGCGGCAGCCCCTAGCGTGGCTTTGTAAAACAGGGGGCAAATGCTAGCACACAATGCCACCTTACACTGTATTCTAGAAAACACTCTAGCGCCTAACCTTACTTTATCACATTTTCCCCATTATTACTATGAATGATAATAATTACCGTGACTGAAGGAAATTTATATAAAGCTATGATATAAATAACCTATATCACAAATACTTTGACACCAGCGTTCAAGAACATGTCCAGGTAGCTTTGAGCGCTACACAAGTAAGTCTTTGCATATGAAAATCATTGGTCAGTCAAAATGTTATCTTCCAACGCACAGGTAGATTTTGAGGCACGCTGGGGTGTGGATGGAGGATAATTCTATAACAAAAAAAAAAAAAAAACAAGTGGGAAACTGGAGATGTTTCCAAACACAAAATGGTTTCCCGCTTGTATTTTCTTCCATCTACGTCTTTGTGGGAACATCATGTTGCTTTATGGATAATTCTATAAACCATACGCTAACCTCTGTAGCAAAAAATGTTTAGAATGCTAGCATATATGTGTGTAGGTGGGAGATATATGCCAGTATGCCACCTAAGAGGGAGAGGGTGGCACAGTGGTTAAAGCTACTGCTTCCTGTTTTATGCAGTTATTGATTTTTATTTTGTTATTAATTAATTTTGTATTAATTAATTTTTATTATGGGTATTTCATTGTTATAGAATTTTAAGTATTTTTTAAAAAAAATTTTTTGTTCTTTTTTTTTTGTTCTTTCTTTCCTTTTCTATTTTTGAATGGAGTTCTTTTCTAAATTGTTTTAAAATATAAATTGTAAACCACTTGGACCCTTTTTTGGTTTTTATGTGGTATATAAAGTTTTTAATAAATAAACAAGTCACTTAATCCCCCCCCCCCATTACCCCAGATACATTAGATAGATTGTGAGCCCATAGGGACAAACAGGGAAAAAGTATCTTGAGGACCTGAATAAATTCATATAAACCATTTTGTGCTCCTCTGGGAGGATGGTATAGAAAACTGAATAAATAAGTGTTAAGGCGGAAGCCTGGTTCTTCTCCCAAGCCTTTAATACATAGGGTGACTGACGATGTACTCAATCCACACCTGGACTAGTTTCCTATACTTAAAAAGTACCTGATTAGCTTGTGAACCGCTCAGAAATAAAGTTAGATGACCTGGTTGGCAGGTCATGGGAGGCGGAGGGACCCTGTGGCTTTGCCATCCTTTATTGCCATTGCATGAAGCAGACTTGGGAGGAGGAGGCAGAAGAGAAAATAGAGGTGCGATATTGGATTGGGGGGGGGGGGGGGACAAGGAAGGAAAGTAGAGCCACTGGAGCAGGGAAGGGGAATAGGGACATGCCACCTAAGGGAGTATATTCGACGGCAGCAGAATGTACAGATCTTTAAGAAATTACTGAAATGGCATCTTTTTTGGCAGACCAATTATAGGGCATGAGATTAGATTGCTAATGAAGAAGAGATTATGATAACAAGGTGCTGGTCGCCTATGGATTTTATGTTTGGTATTTTGTTCTGTTTTGTGGGGGTGGTATTTATTTGTTGATTATGTGTGTATGTTTTGACGAAATTTTATATTTTGTATGTCTGGAACCCACCCTGGGTAAGGGGGGGGAGGGAATATAAATATACAAACAAACAGAGGGTCGTGAGTTTTGGGGGCTGCTAAAACTCAAGCAGTGGTACAGTTTACTTCTGTGCATTGAAGAAGAGTGGCACTTGGAGGTGCCCAGAATCTTACTACTCTAGCCCTGTATTTTGCCAGCTACTTGTGACCTGAATTGGCCACTGTTGGAAGCAGGATACTTGGCTAGATGGACCATTGGTCCGAACCAGTATGTCAATTCTTATGTTCTTATGTAGATCACTTCCTTATAAGAACATAAGAATAGCCTTACTGGGTCGGACCAATGGTCCATCAAACCCAGTAGCCCGTTCTAACGGTGGCCAATCCAAGTCCCTAGTACCTGGCCAAAACCCAAGGAGTAGCAACATTCCAGAATCCCAAAGAGTAACAAAAGATTCTAGAACCTCAAAGAGTATCAAGATTCCATGCAGCATCTCAAAGAATAGCAAGATTACGGAACCCCAATGAGAGCAACATTCCAGAGCTGAGATTGTGATGTCATAATGCCTCATTCCACAGTGCCTCAGAGCCAATCTCATCAGTGATGTTACAATGGCTTGATTGTCCTATACTTGGCTTACGTAAGAGCATAAGAATAGCCATTCTGGGTCAGACCAAAGGTCCATCAAGCCCAGTAGCCCATTCTCACAGTGGCCAATCCAGGTCCCTAGTACCTAGCCAAAACCCAAGGAGTAGCAACATTCCATGCTACCGACCCAGGGCAAGCTATGTCTTGTTTATCTATGCAAATAACTTTTTCATGAGTTTAGCCACCCATGTATTTATCCCAACTGACTTTGTACCACCCATCTTGTCCCCTCGGCTACATAGTAAGCTGTATTGTAGAAAAGCATTAGTATCGTATCGCTGTTCTTCAAATGTTCTAATGCATACTTATTAGGTGTTTCATATTATAAGGTCCTATTATTAAGGTGTGCTAACCGATTTAGAGTGCGCAAAATGCTAAGGCATCTATTACATTCCTATGGACATGTTTTTTCAGTGTCCATATGCTGAGAAAAGTGAGATCCTGTTTCCAACAACATTTTGCTGTTCTTGTACAATCAATTATTCTTTCAAGTCTGTATTACTGTAATTCGGTCTATTTGAGCTTGAGCAAGAAAAGCGTACAAAGACTTCAATTGATCCAGAATACTGCGGCTAGGCTGATCTTTGCAAAAAAGTAAATTTGATCATGTCTCTCCGCTTTTGCATGAACTTCATTGGCTTCCAATAATTGCCAGGGTTTATTTTAAATGCGCCTGCTTAACATTTAAGATCTCGCATGGCATCTTCCCGCCTTTAATTCCCGTCTTGGAATTCTGCAAGATCTGATATTACCAGATCTGCTCAGAAATTCAAATTGTCCGTTCCTACGCCAAAAGGTGTTATCTACGTTGGCATATTAGGGAAGTCTCTACTTTTCAAAATGACTGTTCAACTGCGCAATCTGGGCTCTTTCCAACTATTTTGAAAACATCTGAAAACTTGGCTATTTTCAAAGTTGTAAATTACGCTTCTCCCCTTTCTAGTCCAAAATCATATTGTATTCATTCTCTTTGCTAATTTTTGTAAACCGTGCCAAGCTCTATTGTTTATAGAGAAGATGTGGTATATAAGCCTAAGGTTTAGTTTAGTACAAGCTAATCTTTACACACGCTAAATCAGTTACCACACCTTAGTAAAAGGACCACTATATCTATGTTATTTGAATGTTCTTCCAGGCTGTCTATTATGATATTGTTTACATAAGAACATAAGAATATCCTTACTGGGTCAGACCAAAGGTCCATCAAGCCCAGTAGCCCGTTCTCACGGTGGCCAATCCAGGTCCCTAATACCTGGCCAAAACCCAAAGAGTAGAAACATTCCATGCTATTGATCCAGGTTTCCCCCATGTCTTTCTCAATAACAGACTATGGACTTTTCCTCCAGGAACTTGTCCAAACCTTTCTTTTATTATTTTATTTATATCCTTTTACATTTATCGTCAAGCATTACAATCTTGAAAAAAGTTTGGAATATACAAAAAGGAAAAAGTTAACATATAAATACACCAAAGAGTATATTGAAAATACAATCAGCTATTTAGTCCACAAAATTTGGAATCAAGAAAGGAAATAAATTTCAATAAACTGAACAAAATATTCAAAAATAGAGTAACGGCAATGGCTATGCACCCTACAGGTCATTCATCAATGGACTAAGAAAGCAATCCTTCTTTTGGTCCTAAAAAAATCTAATAATTGTTTAGGCTCAAAGAAAAGGAAATTTTTATTTTGATAAGAAATAAAACATTTTGCTGGAAATTTTACCAGAAAAGTAGCCCCCAAGGGCCAGGGTTCTAGGCCGCAAGGCCAAGAACTCCTTTCTACGCCTCTGGGTTTTCTGAGCTAAGTCTGGAAAAAATTCTAACATTTGAGCCCAAAAATTTGTCATTCATATGACGGAAATATAGATGTAAAACATATTCCCTATCACTTTCCAAGGCTAGAGTCAACAAGAGAGTGGCTCTATCTGTAACCACCTCAAGAGAACTTTCTAGAAATAAAGATAAATCAACATTGTCTTTAGATTTTTCCTTAGGAGTCGACTCCCCTTGAGGTCTGTTAATATCCAAGTAATAGGTCCTAAAAATTGGAGGTAAGTTTTCCAATGGGATGGCTAGGACTTCTCGCCATCTCCACTGGAGAGAAGACTGGATATTTAGGAAAGTTCCATAATCAGTTTTAATAGTTGAAAGACTCAATTTAAGGTTGGCGTCCATTCCAGATATGGCCTGCCACAGCGCTTCCATGTCAATGTTTCCTGGTCTTCTCAACTCCCCAAAGCTAATATTGTTCCCTCCAGAAGCTTCTCACTAGAGAATGACACGGGGAGCGATCCCCGCAGCGAACCGCTGCGTGGCTGCGGTTTGGCTGCGGGTTATGGTGACCTCATTAGCAAATCGCCGCAGACGCGGGGACAAATCCTTTCACCGCCCGCAAAAACGGTGAATAGATTTGTCCCCGCAGGCCAATGTCCCCCCTTCTAGGAACACTATTTACCTGTGTTTCACCTGCACGTTGCCGCATTGCCTCCGCCCCCCAATATACTGGCTCTCATTGTCAGATCAACCCTTCCGGCCAATAGAACCCGCCCCCCCGACGATCGCCGGCAGGAAGGTGCTCAGCCCTTCATGCCGACAGAACCAGCCCTCCCCAACGATCGCGGCAGGAGGGTACCCATCCCCTCCTGCCTACCCCAACCCCCCCCAACGGCCCTCCCGACGATCGCAGCAGGAGGATATCCAAACCCCTCCTGCCAGCTCCCCAACAGCCCCCCTATGATCACTGGTAGGAGGGTGCCCAACCCCTCCTGCCGGCCCCCCCAATGGCCCCCTATATCGCCAATAGGAGGGTGCCCAACCCCTCCTGCCGGACCCTCCCCCAACAAACCCCGCCATCCCGAAACACCACCCTTAGTCTTACTTTCCAAGTTGGACCGGACAGCTCCTCGCTCGTCTGGCCAGCAGGCCTGCCTCCGTCCAAATGAGGCGTGCCCGCCCCTCTCCTCCCCTGCCTAACCCACAGGATTCTAGGGCCTGATTGGCCCAAGCACCTAAGGCCCCTCCTATAGCGGGAGTGGCTTTAGGTGCCTAGACCAATCAGGCCTAGGATCCTGTGGGTTGGGCAGGGTAGGGGCGGGCCCGCCTCATTTGGACGGAGGCAAGCCTGCTGGCCATACGTGTGAGGAGCCGTCCAGTCCAACTTGGAAAGTAAGACTAAGGGGGTTCCGGGGTGGGAGGGTTCGTTGGGGGGGGTCCAGCAGGAGGGGTTGGGTACCCTCCTGCCGGCGATCTTAGGGGAGGCCATTGGGAGGACCGGCAGGAGGGGTTGGGTACCCTTCTGCTGCGATTGTCGGGAGGGCCGTTGGGGGGGGTCTACAGGAGGGGTTGGGTGCCCTCCTGCCGTGATCGCTGGGGGGAGGGGAGACTTGCAGCCGTAGCCGCGGTCACTATGCTAATCACGATTAGCATAGTGACCGCGATTAGGTACACGATTTGGTACACGATTAGGTACACGATTTGCCGCGATTAGGTACAGCGGCCGCGTCTACTTACCATGTAGGCTAACATTGTAAGCATTAAAAGTACATGTCGTGTTTGTTTTTGTATAGTTATTAACTAATATTTAACTAAGTTTTAAAGTTTTAAAGAATGTTTCCTTTATACGTAAATAAAGAAAAGTATTTAAAATCGTACCCGTTTGAGGCTTTTATATATGCAGCGGTGACGGTGACGGGGCGGTGAATGGGGTTGCAGTGGCGGTGACGGGGCGGTGAATGGGGTGGCAGTGGCGGTGACGGGGCGGTGAAGGGAATGGCGGTGACGGGGCGGTGCAGAGGATGGTGAGACGGGGACGGGGCGGTGACGGGGACCAATTTTTTCACCGTGTCATTCTCTACTTCTCACCTCTGCTTCACTGGTAGTGGGAGTTAGTTGAACTACCGCTCCAATACCTTCCTGGTGGGTTTCCAGTGTTGGCATCCCTCCTCTGCTGGAGTCCAGATTTCCCTCATCAGGCTGTTGCGCTCCTGCAGCTCCCTGCAATACCACACTTCCGGGTTGGGAAGCAGTTGACCTCTGCTCCGGACTCAGAAACATCCGGGCAGCTCCAGCGCCGAGGTATCCCGAGATCTCCGGGCTCACCTCCAAAGTAGAGTGGGTCTCCACGGCTGAGTGGGCAAAGGCAGCCGAAATCGTCAGCTGAGTTGTATGCCGCGGGGTACCCATTTCAAGTCAGAGTTACACTGCGGTAAGTGAAGGAAAAAAAACTCAGCGACTCACTGCCTCCCGTTCAGGCGTCCATCATCGATGCCATCTTGACCCCAGTATCGTCCAAACCTTTCTTAAAACCAGCTACACTATCCGCTCTTACCACATCCTCGGGCAACGCATTCCAGAGCTTAACTATTCTCTGAGTGAAAAAATATTTCTTCCTATTGGTTTTAAACATAGAAACATAGAAACATAGAAATAGACGGCAGATAAGGGCCAAGGCCCATCCAGTCTGCCCACCCTAATGTCCCTCCCCTACCATTGCCCTGTGAATAGATCCCTCCTCTTCCTTTGCCCTGTGAATAGATCCCACGTGACGATCCCATCTGGCCTTAAAATCAGGCACGCTGCTGGCCTCGATCACATGTAGTGGAAGACTATTCCAGCGATCAACCACCCTTTCTGTGAAAAAGAATTTCCTGGTGTCAGCTCGTAGTTTCCCTCCCCTAATTTTCCACGGATGCCCTCTTGTTGTCGTGGGACCCTTGAAGTATTTCCCTGTAACTTCATCGAGTGTCCCCCTAGTCTTTGTCATTTTTGACAGAGTGAAAAATCGATCCACTTGTACCCGTTCTCCACTAAGGAATTTGTAGACTTCAATCCTATCTCCCCTCGGCCGTCTCTTTTCCAAGCTGAAGTTCCCTAACCGTTTTAGTCTTTCCTCCTACGAGAGGAGTTCCATCCCCTTTACCATCTTGGTCGCTCTTCTTTGAACCTTTTCTAGCGCCACTATGGGCTCCTTTTACGAAGCTGCATTAGCGGGTTTAGGCGCGCGCAGCTTTTTAGCGCGTGCGAAACCCCGCGCTACGTAGCTAGAACTAACACCAGCTCAATGCTGGCGTTAGCGTCTAGCGCGGCCGGTAGTTTAGCGCACGCTATTACGTGCGTTAAACCGCTAACGCGGCTTCATAAAAGGAGCCCCATATCTTTCTTTCATATTATATTTCTGCAATATAATTATTCTACATTTCTGTTAAATGAGAATATTTTTGATACTTTTCATGTTCATTCTATTATTAGGTTTCAATCTTCTGGATTTCAAGTTTACCTCAATAATTGTATTTACCCATGTTAATATTGTTATGCTGTTAACCAACTTGTAGGTTTTGTGTTAAACTGTACCTGTTGTATACCGCCTTGAGTGAATATCTTCAAAAAAGTGGTTAAAAAACCCCAATCAATAAATAGATACAGCAAAAAAACTGCAGGGAAAAAAACAGACCCCGAAGCGTCAGCAGTCCTGAGCCACTAACCCCTTCCCTCTCTCAAGTCTCGAAGCAGTAGAAGCAGCGGTAGTCCCGAGCCGCAAATCCCCCTCTCCCACCCCGAAGCACCAGCACGGCAGTGGTCCAGAGCCGCAAATCCCCCTCTCCCACCCCGAAGCACCAGCACGGCAGTGGTCCAGAGCCGCAAATCCCCCTCTCCCACCCCGAAGCACCAGCACGGCAGTGGTCCAGAGCCGCAAAGCCCCCTCTCCCACCCCGAAGCACCAGCACGGCAGTGGTCCAGAGCCGCAAATCCCCCTCTCCCACCCCGAAGCACCAGCACGGCAGTGGTCCAGAGCCGCAAATCCCCTCTCCCACCCCGAAGCACCAGCACGGCAGTGGTCCAGAGCCGCAAATCCCCCTCTCCCACCCTGAAGCACCAGCACGGCAGTGGTCCAGAGCCGCAAATCCCCCTCTCCCACCCCGAAGCACCAGCACGGCAGTGGTCCAGAGCCACAAATCCCCCTCTCCCACCCCGAAGCACCAGCACGGCAGCAGTCCAGAGCCACAAATCCCCCCTCCCTTCAGCCCCCGAAGCAGCAGAAGCAGGTGGCGGTCCAGAGCCACAAATCCCCCCTCCCTTCCTCCCTTACCCAAAACAGCAGCTGGTCAGCAGGAGGCAGCGCTCAAAACAGACTGCTCGTGGCCAGCCCCTACAGGGCCTTTCCTCTGTTGGAGGAAAGGCCCTGCCGGGGCTGGCCACATGTAGCCTGGCTATGGTACTGGATTATGCTAGTAATTATGGCAAATTCACAAAGCCAATTGTTCTAGAAGCGTTTTGCTCACTCTTTCTACCTAAGAAGGATGTGCTATTCCAGAATCAATACCTTTGGTTACATTTTTATTAATTTTTCTTAGCACCCACATACATTATTTTGTTCGTGAGGAGCTAGCTAAACTAAAAGTGACTGCCTGTCTTCAAGATCCTTAAATTAGGGTTGTCAGACGTCCGGATTTCCCCAGGCATGTGCTCCTTTTGAGGACATGTCTGGGGATCCGGACAACTTCTCAAAACTTCTGCATTTTGTCCGGGTTTTGAAAAGACGTGGGCATCCGCGCATAGTCAGACGTAACGCGCTGTCGCGTACATGAGCGCACGTGCGTGATGTCATCGCGCCACATCTGCGCATGCGCGGATGCCTTCCTGCCCGATGAACAGGCAGTGGGGGTGGGGCTGAGGGCAGAGCTGGGGCATAACAGGGCGGGGATGGGTGGGCCTGGGGGCGGGTCTAGGGGGGGTCTGGATTTTACTGAGGTAAAATCTGGTAATCCTACCTTAAATGGAGGTGCCTAATAATCTGTGTGGCTAAACTTATTTGGTTAAGTTCGGGCACCCAAAATTCAGTTCTAATGTTATCTGTATATCTTTGGTTAACTCAGATACTCAGATTGGATACTCAGAGACGCTGTTGGAGACTAATAAGTCAACTGATCAGCAATCGTTCTTAAGTTTTTTAAATTTAGCCCTCTTTTTTTTTCATCGTCCCAATGTTATTACATATATGTCTTCTGTCCTATTATGAATTGTGGTTCCTACCTCTCTCCTTTTGGTTCAGTTAGTTATTTTTGCTCCGTTTTGAACATGCGATATTATTTATATTACTGTATCCTGTATTTTACTTGTAAATCTCTTAGAAATACTGATAAGCGTTCAATCAAATTTTAATAAAACTTGAAACTTTGACATTGGAGCTGATTCTGTTCAATATATTTGCGAGCGACTTCGCTGAAGGAATAGAAGGTAAAGTTTGCCTTTTTGCAGATGATACTACAAGGACTAGGGGACACTCGATGAAGTTACAGGGAAATACTTTTAAAACCAATAGGAGGAAAAAAATTTTCACTCGGAGAATAGTTAAGTTCTGGTTTGCGTTGCCAGAGGATGTGGTAAGAGAGGATAGTGTAGCTGGTTTTAAGAAAGGTTTGAACAAGTTCCTGGAGGAAAAGTCTATAGTCTGTTATTGAGAAAGACATGGGGAAGTCACTGCTTGCCCTGGATCAGTAGCATGGAATGTTGCTACTCTTTGGGGTTCCAGAATCTTGCTTTTATTTGAGATTCTGCCTGGAATCTTGATACTCTTTGGGATTCTAGAATCTTTTGTTATTCTTTGGGACTCTGGAATGTTGCTACTCTTTGGGGTTCCGGAATCTTGCTTTTATTTGAGATTCTGCCTGGAATCTTGATACTCTTTGGGGTTCTAGAATCTTTTGTTATTCTTTGGGACTCTGGAATGTTGCTACTCTTTGGGGTTCCGGAATCTTGCTTTTATTTAAGATTCTGCCTGGAATCTTGATACTCTTTGGGGTTCTAGAATCTTTTGTTATTCTTTGGGACTCTGGAATGTTGCTACTCTTTGGGGTTCCAGAATCTTGATACTCTTTGGGGTTCTAGAATATTTTGTTACTCTTTGGGATTCTGGAATGTTGCTACTCCTTGGGTTTTGGCCAGGTACTAGTGACCTGGATTGGCCACCGTGAGGACGGGCTACTGGGCTTGATGGACCATTGGTGGGAGTGGAAAACATGAAAAAGGATCTGCAAAAGTTAGAAGAATGGCTTAATGTTTGGCAACTAAAATTCAATGTAAAGACGTGCAGAGAGATGCATTTGGGGAGTAGGGAACAGTATGTGCTGAGATGTGAGAGGCTCATATGCATGGATGGGGAAAATGGGCCTTGGGGTGATAGTGTCTGAGGATCTGAAGACAATGAAACAGTGCAACAAAGAGAGAGGCATAGCCAGCAGAAGAAAGGAGGTATTAATGCCTCTGTACAGGCCATTGGTGAGGCCCCACCTGGCGTACTATGTTCAGTTTTGAAGGCTGTATCCAGCTAGGGATGTAAAAAGACTTGAAGCGGTCCAGAGAAATGCGATGAAAATGGTATAAGGTTTGCGTCAAAAGACACACAAGAAGAGATTAGAAGATCTGAATATGTACACTCTAGAGCAGTGTTCTTCAACCACCGGTCCATGAACCAGTGCCGGTCCACAGAAATTTCCTGCCGGTCCACAGGGCCAGCACATGCATCAGGCCCAAAATATTGTTCTTCAACCGCCGGTCCAAGGCGCGATTGATACGGTGTTATCTTCGAGCCAGCTTACTTTTCCTAACTGATTCAGCGCACAAAGCCACGGGCAGTGGCATCCTGCGCCTGAACCGGAAGCCTTCTCTCTGACGTTGCAACGTCAGAAGGAAGGCTTCCAGATGAGGCAAGGGACGTGCAAGGTGCAATTAGTATTATTATGGGGGCGGGGTCTGGGGTGGAGATTGGGTAGAGATGGGCGGGGTCTGGCCCATGACTTAGCCCAGTGTTCTTCAACCGCCGGTCTACGGACCGATGCCGGTCCACAGAATAATTTTTATATTTCTGCCGGTCCATAGGTGTAAAAAGGTTGAAAAACACTGCTCTAGAGGAGAGGAGGGACAGGGGGAGATATGATACACACGTTTAAATTCTTGAAATGTAATAACATGGAAACAAATCTTTTCCAGAGAAAGGAAAAGGGTAACATTAGAGGTCATGAACTGAGGTTGCGGAGTGGCAGACCTAGTAGTAACGTTAGGAAATTCTTTTTCACGGAGAGGGTGGTGGTTGCCTGGAATGCCCTCCCGAGGGAGGTGGCGGAGATGACAACGGTGACGGAATTCAAAAAAGCGTGGGATGCACACAGAGGATCTTTAATTAGAAAATGAATGGTATCAAACAAACTAAGGCCGGTACTGGGCAATCCTGCGCAGTCTGTGTCCTATATAGGGCGATTTGGTTTAGGATGAGCTGGGGAGGGCTTTGATAGAAGCTCCAGTAACAGGATGGTTTAGGATAGGCTGAAGTGAGCTTCAATGGCAGTGGGAACCTAAAGACAGTCCAGGGCAGACTTCTATGGTCTATTGCCCAGAAATATTAAAGAAAATTTAATTTAATTTAATTCTTATATACCGCTAATAACCGTGAGGTTTCTAAGCGGTTTACAAAAATGATGCATTAAAAGATACAATAAATAAAAATAAATAAGTTAGGTACTTGGAAATTTCCCCTAACTGTCCCAAAGGCTCACAATCTAACTAAAGTACCTGAAGAAACAATTTATGAAAAGTAAAGATAAAAATATAAAGACAGAGGTAGAGATACAGATAGAAATGAATATTCCAACAAGATGGCTGCCAGTTAGGTCATCTTCTGTGCTGTCTCCCTTGCCCTGCTTTTGTTTTATTTTGCCTTTGTTGATTTTTCTTTTAAATTTCTTTTTTGTTGGTTTTCTCTTCTGTCTCTGCTGTTTTCATATGGGACTTCCATTGCTTCTTTTGAGCTCACCTACCGATTTCCAGTTATCATTAGTCAAGACAAAATTTATATTGAATAGAGTTTTCTGGCCCTTCACAGGCCCTTCATTTTATAGCAGATGTAGGCAAATGTTTTAGGACAATGACACACTGGAAGCCCAACCCATGTGGGAACAATAATGGGAATTGGAAAGGAAAGCACAGTTACTTACCGTAACAGTTGTTATCCAGGGACAGCAGGCAGTTATTCTCACATATGGGTGACGTCACAAGAAAAGACAATTTAACCATGAATATACCAAATTTTCCGGTATATAGTCCGCCTAGTTATACGGGGTGGCCTATATAAAATTTTTAAATCATCCCCCCCACCCCCAGTACCTTTTTCGAAGCTCCCTGGACGGTGGACGACGAATCTCCAGCGGTGCAGGGCAGCCACGATCTCTTCTGCATCCGGCCTGCCCCGGCACCGTTTGCTGAGTGACTGACGTCACTTCTCGCAAGTCCCGCAAGAGCCGACGTCGGGCATTCAGCAAGCAGCGCGGGGGCAGGCCGGATGCCAAAGAGATCACGGCTGCCCTGCACCGCAGGGAGCTCCAAAAAAGGTACTGGGGTCAGGGGAAGATTTTAAAAGGCAGGGGAGGTACCGGAAGATAAGCCACGGCTAATACCACGGGGTGGCTTACATTCCAGTTTTTAAACCTAGGCCACCCGTTTCTGCGGCTTTTACATGGGTGCGGCCTATATGTGGGGAAATACGGTACTGTGTAATGCGTGTGACTATTGGGCAGACTAGATGGACTATTCAAGTCTTTATCTTCTGTCATTTGCTATGTCAGGAACAAGAACAGGGACTTTATTTTCAGCACACCAGTGATCACCAAGACAACCTGTGAATGAGGCACACTGAGCACACACACAGTGACTGTTAGTTCTCTCCTGGTTTTATTTTTATTTAAGGTTTTAGGCAGTAGGTATCAAGGGTCTGCTGTGAATCTTAAATCAAGATTTGTCAGCGTGTTCCAGATCCAGAGGAAAACAGATGCCCGCCAATGCATGCAAGAATTGATTTTTTTTTTTTTCTTGGACTGAGATCAGTAACTGCATGTAAAAAGAAATAAAGAAACATAAAATTAGAATACATTTTTTTAATTAATACAATTTAAGAGAAAATTGTCTCTTGCCGCAGTAATCCACATACTTACCTCAAAGTTCCACAAGTGACCGTAAAAAAAAAAATATTTAAAAATAAGTAAGGGCTATGATTTAGCAGTGACGGTGAGTGGGTTTTTAACCATTGCTAGTTTTATGCCACAGTATTTAATGCCTGACCCATAGGCAGCGAAACGCTTTTTTGTTGGTGGAGGCGCAAGCTCCGCCCCAGCCTCCGCCCCATAATAGTACTAATTGAAATACCATGTTTTCCATTCATTTTTCACACAATATAATCTTAACAACACATAATGGTTAACCACAAAATTAAACTATGCAAAGCACATTGTATGTTTCTCAACATTCATTCCTATCAGAACACCTGGCCTTGGTCACACATGCAGAACACAGATAAATGTTATGCAAAATACAGGGCCACAAACTAAAAGTCCTAATATGCACAAACGAACCCCTAAGATTCAAGACTCTGCATGCAGTACAACCCCCAGAGAAATAGAAACAAATGCATTTCTTCCTGAACAGTGCAAGATATAGACAGCAGATGTCATTTCTCAAAACTGACACAATTCAATCACTAAATTGAAAATAAAATCATTTCCCTACCTTTGTTGCCTGGTGATTTTGGTTTTCAAACCATCTTTCCCAGTCTGTGGCTGCACTTCCTTCTGTCTGTGCTCTTAACTGTGCATCCAGGGCCACCTTATCCATTTGCTGTTTTTCTCTCCTTCACTTTCTGCCATACATACATCTTTTGTATAAATATAAACTGACTCCTATAGAGGTGGAGGGGCATAATCGAAAGAGACGTCTAAGTCCTTTTATGTCTATATCGCAAGTCGTCCAAAGTTAAAAAGAGCCTAAGACACATTTTTGAAAGATACGTCCAACTTTTTTTTACTTTCGAAAATCGTCTAATTATACATCCTGCCGATCTGATCGTCCAAGCCACTAAATCGTCTATCTTTATACCACATTTCCGTCCAACATTCCGTCCAAGTCTAAAACGCCTAGAACAAGTCCTGCTGGACATGGGAGGGGTCTGCAAACTGATGGACTGAACACCCATATATGGCACCTAAATAGTGGGGTACCTTACAGGGCACTGCTGTGAACTTCATAAAACGGGTGCCATGGCTTCTCCTCACTACAGCTCCCTTATTGGTGACGGTGAGCCCCCCAAACCACCTCCAGAATCCCATAGACCCACTTATCTACCACCCCAATAGCCCGTATGGCTGCAGGAGCCACTTATATGCCAGTAAAAAAGGGTTTTGGGAGTATTTAGGGCAGTGCACATGTTTTAGTATCAATGCAGTGATTACAGGGGCTTATGGGCATGGGTCCTCCTCTCTATGGGTCCCTAACCCACCCTCAAGACGACTTAAGCTGCCTCTGGGCTGGTCAGGTGATGATAGTCTGGAGGCTGAAATTTAAAGTTGTGAATAAAATTTTTATGGGGTGGGGGGTTGGTGATCACTGGGGTAATGTGTGGGAGTCTGTGTTATGTGTTTGCAGTGCTTATCTGGTGAGTTTAGGTGGGTGTTTGTGACTTAGACCATGTTTTACATGGCGGAACTGGGCCGGCCTGAGGGCGGAGCCATTGATCCAGATTTTATAAACCTGAAATCTGGTAACTCTACTCCAGTGTCATCCCCATGGCTGTTTTCAACGGGTCCAGCCATCTGATTGCAGGTCACCCTCTTCGCCTGGTTCCTTCGATCTTCCCAAACACAATGTACTTCTCCAATGATCAGAAGGTGCTGGTGTTAAAAATGTACCCGATTTCGCTGACAATACTGCACGATTGTTTTGTTTGTTTCTTTTTGCGATAAACCATATTGTAATCCCATTCTTGAAAATGCTAGAAATAACCAGAGGCACTTGTTTATCTGAGCAATAACATCTAAGCACTAAATCATATTATGCCATGCAAAGTGCTTACATTTCTGCAAACTGAACTCGCCTGTTTTTATGATAACATCTATCTCTGTGTTCTTTCCTCCTATCTCCACGAGTAACACTGCACTACGGTGTCAAGTCAAAGGCGCGCTGGGACAAAGGCGCGAGCAGACAACTGAGCGCAGTGCGGAGGCGCGCGCCGAAGAAAAAGACTGTTTTTAGGGGCTACGACGGGGGGTGTGGGGGGGAACCCCCCCCCACTTTACTTTATATAGATTGCGCCGCGTTGTGGGGGCGTTGTGGGGGTTTGGGGGGTTGTAACCCCCCACATTTTACTGAAAACTTAACTTTTTCCCTGTTTTTAGGGAAAAAGTTACATTTTCACTAAAATGTGGGGGGTTACAAACCCCCAAACCCCCCACAACGCCGCCGCGATCTGTATTAAGTAAAGTGGGGGGGGGCTCCCCAACAAAAACCCCGTCACAGCCCCTAAAAACAGTCTTTTCTTCGGCGCCCGCCTCCGTCTTGCGCTCAGTTGTCGGCGCGCGCCTTTGTCTTCCGCGTTACTGTCTATGAACCCTGCACTACACTATTTTGTATTTTATGTGAACTCATTGGTTAATCTGTCTATCAATTGGGGGTGCCCCAACCATTAGGCTTTCCGCTTTCACCCTTCTCTCCCCCCCCTCCGGATTTACCCGGAAATGTCCTCTTTTTTTTTTTTTTTAATTCTTTATTCATTTTTAAAACTTCAATTGTGCACAAAAAATGATGCATTTACTTAAAATATTATAATTACAGCACAATATACTTAATAGAATAAAAACAAGACTTATTTTCTCCCATCCACTTCCCCTTAACCAACATCTCATAAAAATACTTGTAATCAACCCTTCAATACTTCTTAACAAATGCCAAAACATACCCCCCCCCCCTCCTCGGATGTGCATGTTTTCCTCAGTTATACAAGTAAATCAATCTTTACAATATTTAATTAACGGTTCCCAAACTTCCATAAAATTTTTTAGAATAACCCTTCTGAATGGCCATAAACTATTCCATTTTAAAGACATAACATAGGGATTCCCGCCAGAATGAATAATTTAATCTATCCCAATTTTTCCAATTCTTTAAAATAAGCTGCATGGCAACTCCCGTCATTATAAACAAAAGTTTGTTATTTTTTGCCGAAATTTGACTTGAATTTTGAAATGAGACATGTCTTCTTTTTAAAACCTGACCGAGACGAGCAGGCCGAGGGGGTGTGGCTAGAGGCGAGGCTGGGGCATAGCATGGGCGTAACAGGGTGGGGATGGTTGGAACTGGGCGGGCCTGGGGCGGGTCTCTAGGTCCCGATTTTGCATACTTAAAATCTGGTAACCCTATCCCAATCAAAATTTTTCCCATTCCACCTCCTCCCCTCCCCCCCCCCATCTATCTTCAATTTGTCGTATAAGTTGCCGGGCGGCAGTAGCGATTCACAGAGCTACCCTGCTGCCTGTCCCGTCTTCTCTCCATTGCGGCCCACCCCAGCAGAAACAGGAAGTGACCCTGGGCAAGTCACTTAATCCCCCCCATTGCCTCAGGTACATTAGATAGATTGTGAGCCCACCGGGACAGACAGGGGAAAATGCTTGAGTACCTGAATAAATTAATGTAAACCATTCTGAGCTCTCCTGGGAGAACAGTATAGAAAATGGAATAAATAAATAGTGTGAAGAGTTTCAGCCTCTGATAACCAGAGCTGGTATTGTGACATCATAATGCCTCCTCCCACCAATAAGAGCCAACCTCCTCAGTGATGTCACAATGGCTTGATTGTCCTAGACTTTGTTCACTTCTGCTACATTTTGATTTCTAGAGTGGCGCAGTGGTTAAAGCTACAGCCTCAACACTCTGAGGTTGTGGGTTCAAATCCCCTGCTGCTCCTTGCGACAGGGAAAAATGCTTGAGTACCAGAATAAATCAATCTAAACCATTCTGAGCTCCCCTGAGAGAACAGCATAGAAAATGGAATAAATAAATAGTGTGAAAAGTTTCAGCCTCTGATAACCAGAGCTGGTATTGTGACATCATAATGCCTCCTCCCACCAATAAGAGCCAACCTCCTCAGTGATGTCACAATGGCTTGATTGTCCTAGACTTTGTTCACTTCTGCTACATTTTGATTTCTAGAGTGGCGCAGTGGTTAAAAGCTATAGCCTCAGCACCCTGAGGTTGTGGGTTGAAACCCACACTGTGCCTTGTGACCCTGGATAAGTCACTTAATCCCCCCCCCCCCCAATTGCCCCAGGTACATTAGATAGATTGTGAGCCCGCCGGGACAGACAGGGAAAAAAGCTCGAGTATCGAAATAAATTCATGCAGACCGTTCTGAGCTCGCTTGAGAACGGTATAGAAAAGTGAATAAAACAATTTGAGATACTTGGCTATTGTGACATAATAATAAAAAAAAGAGGTTTTGTAGAATTCATTATTTGAGTAACAAGAGGCTGTTTACTATATTCCCATAAGGTTGGCTGCAGTAATGAATTTGGTGGTTTACAGCAGGGTTACTCTCAATCCCATATCAAGAGGTAACCATGACAACACAATTTGGCAAGTTTTTGAAGCACAGAACTAGAAAAGAAATCATGTAACTTGATCGCCAAGGGTGGCCATGTCTTGTTGACTTGTATTGCACATGTACTCTAGCAGAAACAAAGCAGATGTGCATTTCAATTTCATTTTTTTCACCTTGGCCTAGCAGTTTCCTCCTGAGTCTCAGGTATTGGTTCGATTGCGAACACTGGGGAGAAAGGTGCAGAGATCCTCCTTTCTGTTTCCCCGTTCAAAGGAAATTTATTTTACCTTTTTTTTCTCTTATTTTAGTGGGACACTCGAAGTTACAGGGAAATACTTTTAAAACCAAATGGAGAAATTTTTTTTTCACTCAGAGAATAAGCTCTAGAACGCAATGCCAGAGGTTGTGGTAAGAGCGGATAGCGTAGCTGGTTTTAAGAAAGGTTTGGACAAGTTCCTGGAGGAAAAGTTCATAGTCTGTTATTGAGAAAGACATGGGGGAAGCCACTGCTTACCCTGGATCGGTAGCATGGAATGTTGCTACTCCATGGGTTTTGGTCAGGTACTAGTGAGAACGGGCTACTGGGCTTGATGGACCATTGGTCTGACCCAGTAAGGCTATTCTTATGTTCTTATGACAAAAAGGGTCCAGACCTGGAGATCTTCTCCTGCCCGTCGGATGAGTAAGAGGTCAATTGAATGTAAAATATATATATATATATAATGAACGTGTGAGCTCCATAAATGTTAGTGTTAGTTGCACTCTGAGAGGTGTCTTGTTTCGTTCCATCTGGGTTTCTATGATGTTTTGTATTAACTTTGTTCACTATATTTGTTTCAGAGCAGAACAGAACTGTCTAGTCAGGGAGGTTCCCCATACCCCTCCTTCTTGTTATGTCTCATATTACAGCAAATATCACATGCTTTGGTACAGACTGAGGAGATAGGGCACAGCCTATTGAGGATGGAGGCAGAGCTGAAAGATGCGAGTTACATCCTTCTGCATGAAACTCGCGGTTTCGGGGATAGAATCCACTTGTCGGGACTCATGTTCCTTTCTACAGAAAGGAAGATTATCAAGGTAAGAACCTAATCTTCCCATATAGCCTATGTAAACCCCCCCCCAAAAAAAAAAAAACAGACCTTTCCAATATGGTTCGTCACCAGTTGTTCTGCTGTCCTCATTCTAAGCCCTTAGCATTTGAGAAGAATGGTGCCCTTAGCATTTGAGAAGGATGGTGGCTACTGAACAACACAGCAGGCAACTGGGTCAGTTACTTGAATCACAATGCAGCTGGTTAACAATGAGAATAAAATGTCGCCTTTGTGCCGGGAATGAAAGAAATGCCAGAGAGATAAACTGTCATGTTCTGACATCCAAGCAAAACTGGTACTGTTGTTGAAAAGGAACTAAAACTGTTGTTTTTTTTTGGTGAGGAAAAAAATATATATATATTTCCCTCTCCAGCTGTCTGATATGAGCTGAGAGACTGTGACAGCGCAGGGGTACCATCAGTGTCCTGGCCTGCTGTCACTGCCAGCCCCCATCCAAAGCGACCCAAGGGAGAAGAAACAGAGGGTAGATTTAGCTGCTGTCACCAGCGTGCATTCATCAGTCAGCCCCTGTTCTCGTGGTTACCGCTTGCTGCAGAGTTTCGGGCAGATGTTTCAGAGAGCGGTCTGCCGTCTCGTCTTCGCTGCTCAAGCTTGAACGGTTGTATCTGTCAGGCTGAAAGAATAACATGTGTCCTGGGCAATGGGGATTGGGAACTTGTACACTGCCTTTTGGTGGCTTTGGCATTCAAAGCTGATGGCAGTGGAGGATTAAGTGACTTGCTCAGAGCCACAAGGAGCAGCACCGGGATTTGATCTCGCAACCCGTGGGTGTAAGAGGCAGCAGCTGTACCAGTGAGCCACATGGCCACCACAGCCTGCTAATATTTTGCTTTGATATGGTGTCTGCCTCTCAAAGGGACACTTTAGGGAGCCCACGGAGGCTCTAGCTTTTCAACAGCAGCAAATAGAAGTTAGCATCTCGAGAAGACTCATAAGTATATACAGTGTTCCCACAAGAATTTGCGGTTCGCGGTATTCTCCAACTGCCTCTTCCTGTACTAAAGTCGGGCTACACCAATCAGAAGCTGCGTGTCAAAGCTCACGGTCCCACCCGGAAGGCCTTTGCACGCAGGCGAAGTCATTGCGTCTATGTCTGTGTACGTCCAGATGCCCTTGAGCCGTGGCCACTACGTTTAGTGTGCCGTGGCTTCGCAAAGTTTGCGAGACCACTGAAATAAGGTTATATACAACTCGAGCGAGTGCTTTCTCGTGCGTCGATCCCACAGAATGGAACAAGTTCCCGGCCTATGAAAGGTAGCAAGGAGATGTGAATATATTTAAAAGATTATTAAAATGGTATTTATTCTGTAATATAAAGTATGGATGTTGAAAAACTGTTATATTCTGGAGTAGAATGATGAACAGACCAATGGTCCATCAAGCCCAGTAGCCCGTTCTCACGGTGGCCAATCCAGGTCACTAGTACCTGGCCAAAACCCAAGGAGTAGCAATATTCCAGAATCTCAAAGAGTAACAAAAGATTCCGGAACCCCAAAGAGTAGGCAACATTCCATTCAGAATCTCACAGAAGAGCAAGATTCCGGAACCCCAAAGAGTAGGCAACATTCCATTCAGAATCTCACAGAAGAGCAAGATTCTGGAACTCCAAAGAGTAGCAACATTCCATTCAGAATCTCACAGAAGAGCAAGATTCTGAAACCCCAAAGAGTAGCAACATTCCATTCAGAATCTCAAAGAAGAGCAAGATTCTGGGATCCCAGAGAGTAACAAAAGATTCCGGAACCCCAAAGAGTAGCAACATTCCATACTACCGATCCAGGGCAAACAGTGGCTTGCTCCGTGTCTTTCTCAATAACAGACTATGGACTTTTCCTCCAGGAACTTGTCCAAACCTTTCCTAAAACCAGCTATCCGCTCTTACCACATCCTCTAGCAACACGTTCCAGAGCTTAGCTACTCTCCGAGTGGATGAGAGAAGATAGATTTCTTGTTGATTGATTTTATATGGGCGCTCGTATATTATGTATGTGATTTTGTGTTCCGTTTATTGAGCGGACTCTCAATAAACAAACTATAAACTCCAGTGCTTAAACAACTAGGCCATTCTGCATTTCAATTAACCCTTAGAAAGAAAGAGTGTCTGGTGTGACAGAGAAATCTATAACTGGGCTTCTACATATATGTACCACTTGCACACATAAATGTACAGAATGCTAGAACTTTCACTTATTTCATTTATTTATTTCACTGATGGCCCGCATATCACCTAAACTGGTACCACTAAAAACATTCATAATAAAAAACAAGAAACAAAACAGACAAGACAAACATTTTGCTCTGAGCAAGTTCTGCCCCCACACCCCACTCCTAGCTCCATCTCTAATCTAACTTTCTGCTCCTCCAGCTTCACCTTTCCCTGCATATGTTCTTGCATTTCCCACCCCTGGCCAATAACAAAGTGGTGGCAGTGGAAAGAAAAGTTTCCAGAGACACCAAAGGTGGCCTGTCCAAAAGAGTGGGGTTTGCCATTACAGTGTATGAGATTGGAGGCCAATGAATGAGGTCTTTCTCACTGGCCCCGGCAGATCTACAGTATGTTCCAAAAACTATCATATAATTAAACAAATGGAAAATAAAAATTGTCAACCCAAACTAACCTCAACATATCCCCGGACCCTAATTCTACTTCTAATTATCTATTTTTTAATTATCTCACTGGGTATGCCCAGACCAATTCTTTTCTAATCCAACGAAAGATACCGGTGGAACAGAAGAATGTAATGTCTTTGTTGCGTGTTCCAGTCTCTGCTTTCCTCTTAACTCTCTTTCCAGATTTGCCGTGCCTATTTGGATTTTCTTTTCCATTTCCAGTATCCATCTCTCCTCTGTCTTGTCCAGCATCGCCTCTGTATCCTTGCCACATCCTGGTATTTTGAGCATCTCCCCTCCCTGTGTCCCTGTTCTTGCCTTGTACTGCATCACTCTTCTGTGTCCCTATCACCACTCATGTCCATCATCATCAATCTGTGTCCCTATTCCTCTGCATCTGTATTTATACCAGATATTCAGCATCACCTCTCTGTGTCTCTATTTCCAAATGTGTCCAGCATCACCTCTCTATTTCCCTATCTTTCCAAATATCCCTAAACATCCTCTGTGTTGCCATTGCTCCCCAGGTCCAGATTCTCCCCTTACTCTTCCTTTCTCCTACACCTCCTCCTCCCTGGACCAGCCTCTCCCCATTCCTCCTCCTTCCCTTCTGTTTTTTTGACCAGCTTCTCTCTCTCTCTCTCTCTTCCCTTATGACCCCTCAAGCTAGTATCTCTTTATTTATCTTCCTTCCCTCTTGTTCACCCTTGGAGCAGCCCAGGGCCAGTGTCTTTGCCTTTTTGTTTCCTTCTTCCTGCTTCCCCCCCCCCCCAACACCTCTCTCTCGCTCTTGTCCCCCCCTCAAACCAGCATTTTCCTTCTTCATCCTTCTCTTATGTCTGCATCCCTTCTTCCACCCCACCCCTACCCCCGGGTTATCTTTAAGCTCACCTTTGTAGCCAGCAACAGCAACACCAAATTTATTTAGTTTTCTATATCATTTTCCCAAGGGTGCTCAGGTCAGTTTACATGGATTTATTCAGGTACTCAAGTATTTTTCCCTGTCTGTTCTGGTAGCCACCGAGGTTCCAAGGAATAGGTCAATAGCACCCCTGGAGGCAACAGCAAAAACTGATCTAGGCGTGCTTCTCGGTAAGGAGATAGCCCTGCAGAGTTTAAGGAAAAATAAAAGCAAAAACCACCAGAATGCTCACTTCCAGCAAGTTGCAAAATAATTTTAATTTTCAGAATGTGCCAGAGCACCTTCATACACTCCAGTGCCGCAAAACAAACATCAGGTAAAATCCTGGGTAGCTTTCAGGATTGCCCCAGCAGACAGAAAACCTGTGCTTTTTTAACAGTTTCTTTTTTTTCCTGCAGGTTCCAGGTAAGTGCTTTATAAACTTTAGCAGTCCAAGTACTTCAAAACCAACTTAAACACCGAGGCCTCCAGCTAAAGAAAAAAACAGTGCTGGGGCCGGGAGAATTGCCTTAGGTTTGCTTTACCTTGCAGCTCAATAAACAGCTCCAAAATGCCCACCAAGATAGTGGCAAACCTCTCCCTCCTTAAGACAAGACTCAGCTTCTTAAACCATCTTTACTGCAAGATAACACAGCAACACTTGCAGCCAGCAAACAGCAGTGCACAAATCTTAAGAAAAAAAAAAAAAAAAGCACAGTCCTTTTCTTCAGGACACAGACTGGTGCCCCACCTCATACAAAGTCCAAACAATTGGGGTTTTGAAACACAGGGAAATGGATTCTGTCCTCACCAACACTCCAGCACAGTGAAAAAAAAAATGTCCCCCAAAGAAAACCAAGTACAGCAAAAACACAATTACTTTAACAAGTGTCCCAATACTCAGCATTGTCTAGTAATCACACTCACGTCCATTACTTCTGGTTCTTGGAACAAACTTGTAGGAATCAGCTCTTCCTCTAATTCCATCTGCTCCTCTGAAGAAGTTGCTGCAAAGTCCATAGGGGAGCCAGCCTCCTCTATTTCCATAGAGTCAGAACCATTACCCTGATTGGAGCTGGAAACCTCTTCAGGGAAAAGAGGCTTGTTCCTCTTCCCTAACTTCTCTAAAAGCCTAGAGCAGTCTGTAGGCTTTTCAAGGGGGGGAGCCATGCCCTAACCTTCCTGAGCTTGTTCTGGCTTGTGGCACTCTTGGGCTCCCCCGGTGGACACCAGGATCAGGTTTAAAACTGGTGTTTCTAGCACTGCTATGAGAAGTGTAGTGACTGGGTAGGTTTTTACTGTCCTCCCATTCATAGTCAGTAATCTCATCAAGCTGGTCTATCTGATCTTGTGGTTTGGGGGTTTTGTGAATCCCCTTTTGGGTCTTTCTACCACCCTTCCTGCCAGATTTAACAGGGACCACGGCAGGCTGGGGCAATGGGGGACCAAGTGACTTGCCCAGGATCACAAGGAACAGTGTGGGTTTGAACCCCCAACCTCAGGGTGTTGAGGCTATACCTCTAAATCCAGCTGGCCCAGTTCCTTCTCTTTCTCTGCTGCATCCCACCCCACTGGAACGAGAAGTTGATCCGAGAAGGCAGCATATAGCAGAGGGATAGTAGCTTGTCTTTAGCACTGCCACTTCCAGTGACCTATGGCATGTTTGGAAGACTGTGGAGGAGAGGAGGGAGAGAAGAAGGGAGAACGAGACATGCAGGGCTGTAAGAGGAGGGAAGGGAGGAAGAAAAAGATGCTGGGAGGAGGGGGAGGGGTATAGAGAAAGGAGCCAAACGCAAGTGATGGCATGAAAATTTTGGTTTGGCCGGGCGGCTGAAGAGATAACAGGAGAGGAGAAACAAAAAGAACTTTCCAAGAGGTAAAGAAATACCGTCATGGCAAATCAAATTAAAAAGTGACAAATTAGTAGTGCAGAAAGACTTTTACCACTTGTCATGCTGCTAAAAATGTGAACTTGATTAAATACCAGGCTCAACTATCATCTCAGAAACATGCTAATTGCAGCCAATTAGGGTCATAAAAGGCATCATCGTTAGCACCAATATTAATACCGTACTTGCATGGAAACTGAAGGAAAAAAAAAGGTACCTCCAAGGCCTAGGATCAATGTCTGAAGAAAAATTTCACACTCCAATCATGATCTGGTTAAAGGGAAAAAGTCTAGATTTATCTGTCTGTCTAGATTTACAATAGTTGTTACAACCTTCTATCTGCTTTCCGAGGAGCCCCAAAGGTCCACACTTACAGCTGAAATATCCATGGAAGAAAGGTGTGGCTCACTGGTAGAGCTGCCGTGAGATCAAATCCCGGTGCTGCTCCTTGTGACCCTGGGCAAGTCACTTAATCCTCCAGGGCCCACCACTTTGAATGTCAGCTTTGAAAAGCCAAAGCCACAAAATGGCAGTATACAAGTCCAGTATCTTGTGGCCAACCCAGGTCACAAGTACCTGACAGAAACCCAAAGAGTAGCAACATTCCAGAGCTGAGATTGTGATGTCATAATGCCTCAGTCCACCAATGCCTAAGAGCCAGCCTCATCAGTGATGTCACAATGGCTTGGTTGTCCTCTACTCAGCTCACATAAGAATTACCATACTAGACAGACTGAAGGTGTGGCTCACTGGTAGAGCTGTTGCCTCTGTACCCAGAGGTTGTTAAATCCTAGTGCTGCTCCTTGTGACCCTGGGCAAGTCGCTCAATCCTCCGGTGCCTGCCGCTTTGAATGTCAGCTTTGACATGCCAAAGCCACAAAATAGCAGTATAAAAGTCTCCATTCCCTTCTGGTTTCTACACAAACTTTCATTGCTCAAGTCCAAGCAGATACTCATGTAAGGCTTGTACTCCCCAAGGATGGACTGAGCCCGTCAAGTACCAATTAGCCACGCAGCCTTTCCTAACTTAACTTAATCCACGCAGCCTTTCCTAACTGTCCTAACTTAATCCACTTGCTTAACCAGTTAGCAAGCTCAATCTTGGTGCTAACTGGTTAAGTCCTGACTCCAGTCCACCCAACCTCTACCCTCAGACCACCCCTGTACTAACTGGGCAGAGCCTGGGAGGTCACTACCCACTGAAGTGCCACTAAATATTGCCAGATAGCTAACTCAGTTGCAAGTAACCAGGCAGAACCACTAAAAGCAGACATGTCTAAGTACATAAGAACATAAGAATTGCCAACTCCAGATCAGACCTTCGGTCCATCAAGCTGTTATTGAGGTGACATCAGAGGTTTGGTTTTGTGTGTACACCTGGCGTAATTTTAGTCACCCATATCCCTCTATGCCTCTCGTAAGGAGATGTGCGTCTAGTTTGCTTTTAAATCCTAGAACGGTGGATTCTGCAATAACTTCCTCTGGGAGAGCATTCCAGGTGTCCACCACTCGTTGCGTGAAGCAGAACTTCCTGATATTTGTCCTGGACTTGTTCCCCCTTAGCTTCAGTCCATGTCCTCTTGTCCGTGTCACAATCTCAGCTCTGGAATGTTGCTACTCTTTGGGTTCTGGAATCTTGCTATTCTTTGAGATTCTGCCTGGAATCTTGATACTGTTTGGGGTTCTAGAATCTTTTGATTCTGGAATGTTGCTACTCCATTGTAACATCACTGATGAGGTTGGCTCTGAGGCACTGTGGAATGAGGCATTATATGAACATAAGAACTGCCATCTCCGGATCAGACCATAGGTCCATCAAGTCCGGCGCTCCGCACACGCGGAGGCCCAGCCAGGTGTACACCTGGCGTAATTCTAGTCATCCATATCCCTCTATGCCTCTCGTAAGGAGATGTGCATCTAGTTTGCATTTAAATCCTAGAACGGTGGATTCTGCAATAACCTCCTCTGGGAGAGCATTCCAGGTGTCCAAAACTCGTTGCATGAAGCAGAACTTCCTGATATTTGTCCTGGACTTGTCCCCCCTTAGCTTCAGTCCATGTCCTCTTGTCCGTGTCACATTGGACATTGTAAATAATTTTTTTTCCTGCTCTATTTTGTCGATTCCTTTCAGTATTTTGAAGGTCTCGATCATATCCCCTCGCAGTCTCCTTTTCTCAAGGGAGAACAATCCCAGTCTCTTAAGTCGTTCCTCGTACTCCAAGTTCTCCATACCTTTTATTAGCTTCGTTGCTCATCTCTGCACCCTCTCCAGAAGTTTTATATCCTTCTTTAGGTTGGGAGACCAATGTTGGACACAGTATTCCAAGTGTGGTCTGACCATTGCTCTATAAAGCGGCATTATAACTTTCTCCGATCTACTCGTGATTCCTTTCTTTATCATGCCTAAAATTCTATTTGCTTTCTTTGACCCTGCCACAAAAAAAAAAAAGGAAGAAAATCAAACACTCCCACAGAAACTAATGGAAAGCCAAGCCGTAGGGAATGATCCCGCCAGGATGAGAGAAAGCCCAGTCTTTTTTTTCCAATACAGAAAATCGGCATTGTGCTATGAACACACTTGATTGAAGACTGACCCAACGCGGGCCGTGTTTCGGCTTGTGAGCCTTCCTCGGAGGTCCTATTATAGACGTTTACCTAAAAGGACATTTCCTGGGCCTACCTAGGATATGAATCGTGCCTCTGTGGGCACTTTAGGCCACCTAAAACCCCTTACGGCATTAAACCGTGCCCAAAGTGGCATTAGGCAGCCTAAAACACCTAAGGAGGCGCCTTTGGCACGGGCTACTATGATATTATGTTACTATGATTTAATCTGTAAGTCCTTAGGGCTATTTAATCTAAAAAGCGCTGCTACTAGCATGGAAAAGATAATAATAAATAGTACCTTCTCCTTACATGTCAGATACATTATGGTAGGTAAGGGAAAATCATCTCCTTTGAGCCTCTGAAGCTCCGAATATTCTGCTGGCCTTTAAGATTCTGAATCTGAGGAGCTGGGATATAAGAAAATAAGAACAGCCTTACTGGGTCAGACCAATGGTCCATCAAGCCCAGTAGCCGGTTCTCACGGTGGCCAATCCAGGTCACCAGTACCTGGCCCAATCCCAAATGTTTCCTTCTGTGTGGAAGGAGCTTTTCAAAGATACCTAAATCTTGGGGAATACATGTGCTTGCATAATTTAGCCTCAAAATGTTGGATCGAGAGCATTCTGCCATATGTTCCGTCTCGTCAACTTTGATCTGCAGGGCTTATAGAATTGCAAATTCCTTCTCTTAAAGATCTTAGATTGCAAGTGTCTAGGGATAGTATATTCTGCTGTATTGGCCCAAGAGAATGGAATGGGCTCCCTTTATATACAACGTTGACAACAGAATTTGCAGAATTTTAAGCGATTACTTAAACGTCGCCTTTTCTGTCAAATGAGATCTGGAGTTTGATGTTTGAACCTAGATGTTTGTGATTTATGATGTATTGTTCTTTTGGAGTTGATGCATATGCATGTTATTTTGTAACCTGCCTTGGGTAAGGGTGGGATATGCCGTAAATAAATCATAAACCATAACCAATCAATAATAATAATAACTTTATTTTTGTATATCGCCATATCCCGAAGAGTTCTAGGCAGTTCACATTAGTTAAACAGAGATTACAAGTGGTTACATATCCAATTGATCATAGAGTTGCAAACAGCAAGGAGAGAGTAGTTACAAAAGGTTACATATCAAATTGAACGTAGAGTTGCGAACCACAAGGAGAGAAGTAGGGGGGAGAGGAGGGGGACGGGGGAGGGGAGTAGATCAGAAGGGGGGGAGGAGGAGGATAGAAAAGGGGCATTAAGGGTCTTGGTCTCGAAAAAGGTGAGTTTTGAGTAGTTTTCTAAAGTCGAGGTAGTTGTAGGCCTTGAGGACCATTTGGGCTAGCCAGGGTTTAAAACAACGGTTGGTACCAACAGCCAAACTGCACCGAGCAATGTGCCAAACAAAAGCTATGGCGTGAACGTCATTAAGAATGAAAATGAAATAAAGGCAAAAACCATATTCTTTTTTTTTTCCTTTTATAAAATTAAAGCAAATGGGTGAGTTGCCCTTCCATTATTTTTTAAAATAACATTCTGTAGCGCCTTCCAAAGACTTTTGAATGCATCAGAAGCTGGGAAAAAAACCCAGCACTTCTTAAGAGGGAATGCGGTGAAGAACACAAGAGTGAGTGGATATGAGTAATGTTATGGTTAACAGAGTTTCAAGGTTTTGTATTCTCAAAGCATAAGGACTCTCCTTAAAGATGTTCCTGGTATATTTTTGCCCTTAACTTTCATTATTTAAACTATAGCAATTATCCGCCCATGATAGAAGACAAGTACAGAATCCACAATACTGCTTAAATCTTTCCACATAAAACAGAGAATCACTGCAGGAAAGTGGCTAGATACTAGAAGCCTAATTACAAATCTGGTATCGTTAAGTGGATACATAAGATTCAATTTTACTTTCATTCTTCAGAGGCGGCTGCCGTAGGCACTGCTTCACTGTCACTCTGCTGATTTTCTAAAGCCAGCAGTGCTAATGAGATGTGTTAATGTGTTTTCAGCACCGTCTCCTGTACTGTGTTCTGTGTGATCATTCAAGATTTTCCCAGCGCCAGTCAGGGACAAAGATGAAAATGCAGGCAGTGCATCGAACCACCTGTTTAAATGATCTGCTTTGTTCGGGCATCAGTGGTTCCCGCTAGAGAATGACATAGAGACAAATTTTTCCCCGTCCCTGTGGGAACTCATTTTCCTGTCCCGTCCCCGTGAGTTCTTTTCCTATCCCTGCCCCATTCCTGCAAGCTCTGTCCTCATCTGCACAAGCCTCAAACACTTTAAAATCCTAAGTAGCAACATTCTAGAGCTCAGATTGTGATGTCATGATGCCTCATTCCACCAATGCCTAAGCTCCGTCCTCATCTGCACAAGCTTCAAACATTTTAAAATCCTAAGTAGCAACATTCTAGAGCTCAGATTGTGATGTCATAATGCCTCATTCCACCAATGCCTAAGCTCCGTCCTCATCTGCACAAGCCTCAAACACTTTCAAATCCTAAGTAGCAACATTCTAGAGCTGAGATTGTGATGTCATAATGCCTCATTCCACCAATGCCTAAGCTCCGTCCTCATCTGCACAAGCCTCAGACACTTTATAATCATGTGTTTGAAGCTTCTGTGGTTAAGGCAAAGCTTACAGGAATGGGGCAGGGACAGAGACAAAACTCATGGGGACGGGACAGGTAAATTGAGTTCCTGCGGAGATGGGGACAAATTTGTCCCCATGTCATTTTCTAGTTTCCGCATCTCTTAAAGTGAAAATCACATCAGGTTTCACTGCAGGGTCCATTTCTGTTCGAACAACCAGAGGACACTCCTGTGTAGACTATCGTAATGACAAATTGATATGCGGTAAAATGCAGGGGATATCTCCATAGGAATATGAGCTTCATTTGCATCCAAAGGAAGGGAGAAATATGGAGCACATTTTCAGAAGTGATCCACAGGAAGAAATAATCAGAAATATTTCTAATTTTAGAGATGAGCTTGTACTGTACACTAGACTGTTGAACTCACTGATGCAGAGATCCTTAGAAAGCATGGATACGCATGTGGGTTTTTAAATTGCATTAATCTCGCCAGTATTCAGACATAAGTTGCCCATGTTGTACATTGAATTTTGGCTTGCTCTTTGGCTAAAAGTACTCGTGCATTTACTTTCATCATTCAAAATGGGAATGGTTTCTGGCTAGCCCAGTTTCTGGCTAGCCCAGTTAGCATCAATATTCATTGACTGACTGACTAAGTCTAGCGGCCAGATAGACCCACCTACATAGCAGATCTATCTTTGGCCGCTATAACTTAGCCAGTCAGGCCCGCATTGTGTAACTGGTGCCGTTGTCAGTGGCCACCTTAAAAGCGGTTGCCGATTGTGTGTCAATCACGCACCAGCGCCAGATACAGAATTGCACCTCCAGCAAAGGTAGGCGCCGGAAATGTAGGCCAGGTTTTTCCTGGCCTACATTTCCTGGACCTACCTATGATGTGAATTGTGCCTCTGTGGGCGCTTTAGGCCACCTAAAGCCCCTTCTGGCATTAAGCCATGCCCAAAGGGGCATTAGGTGGCCTAAAATGCCTAAGGAGGTGCAATTCCGACGCTGATTTTTTTAGATACCTTAAAACTCAGTTAAGAGCGTCATTTCAATGGCGTTTTATACTGAGTTTGGGCATCTACTGGTACCTAAAGAAACAGCGCCATTTAGAGAATCCAGGCCTCAGCCAATAAATATGGACGTGGCTGGTTATGTCTACCGCAGCTGAACTTAGACTGGAAGTTCAATGCCAGTTGCCAGATATGGCCCCAGCATTAAATTTCTGGGTTCTTTGCAGACCACAAGAGGTAATTGGGCTACTAGTTGGGTTTCTGTGACCTGGATAGGCCATTGTTGGAAACAGGAAACTGGGCTAGATGGACCATGGTCTGTATGGTTATTGTTATGTTCTTATCTAATCTAATCTGGTATTTGTGTGTCGCACATACCTGTACAGGCTCAAGGTGACTTACAATATAATGAGAAAAAGAAAAGAAGGTTACATATGATAAGGGGGAAAAGGGGAAGAAGGAGAGAAAGATAGGAAGTACTGAGAGAGAAGCTTGGTCAGTATCAAGAGAATATTGAGTGTTCACTTATAGTTAATTTGTTGACGAGAGTTCAGTTATCAAATAGAAGGGTCTTCAATTTCTTCCGAAATGAGGTGTGGTTGAGTTCCATTCTGATTTATCTCTTGAAGACCTGTTATTATAGCCTTCACCAATGACCTCATTACAACTCAATGTGCTGGTATAAGTAATATATATTTTATTAATAATCAATAACAGCTTACAGAACAAGTTTCCAGCAAATGGAGCCACAGAGTATATATACGTCAAGCCGGCTTGAGTATACCTGGGTGTCTTTTTATACATTCTAGACAACTTGAGACCACGTTAGTACATATTAAGTTCCTAATTTCTACTGGCTATTCATAATTGTCATTTCTCTTATCAGTTCATTGATTGGTTAACATTTAAACTTTTCTGAGTCGTATTGAGCAAGATGTCCTGTTTACCAAAAGGCTTGCCTAATTTCCCGACATATGTTATTTTAATATCAAGAATCATCAATTTCTGAGCAAGGGCTTATATTATTTCTCTTTATTTCCTTGCATAGTTTGTCAATTTCATATCCTTGTGGTTGATCTTTTTTCTGGTAAATCAACTTAACCTAGATTACAGAGATATGTTAATTTCCTTCTGATGTCAGTAATTTTCCCTTTCTTCATAAACAAACTTCCCATTTTCCCTGGTCAGCATGCCTGTTGTGAAAGATGAGTTTCGCCTTGCTTATGTTAACAGAGAGAGAGAGAGAAATTATGTAAGAGAAGACAGTTTGTTCAGGGTGTTTTCAGGCCTGTGAAATGTATTGTCAATCTGGGGATTTCAGGGGTCTATCTTCACCTCCAGTTTCATGGCGGTCTTACCTCTTCACCTGTATGCACCTGTACAGGCCTTTTCCTTCCCCTTCCTCATTCTGCAAGGCTATTCCAGGTTTTGACTCCTAGGAAGGTGAGCATGAAGTGGAATATACGCCGATATTTGAAATTTTTTGTTGAGGGTAGGTTTAATTGTATGTTATTGAGAGTTCTGCGAGAGGCTGACCATGCCTTAGAGAAGAGTTGGATAAGAGGAGTGGCTAAGGTTCCGTAGAGTATGTGGTGTTTAATACAAGATATTTTGAATTGTATCTTATGCCTCCCCAGTCTGAATATCAACCCCATAGAAACCTAATTAGCTGAATTTTTAAATATTGTCTTTGTGCACTGTTGAATTCCTCTTCCACTTTGTGGCTAAAAAGCATGTGTATTATGAGAATATACTCATATTTTCATTGATAAGAATTAGGGAAAGGACATATTCGTTATTCAGATTTGCTGAACAAATTGACTCAGAACTAAATGGTGTACAAGCTAAAAGGCATAGTCAGAAAGGAAATACAATGTGATGGATAGAAAAAGCAAAAACAGGCATACCAAGAATTAATGAAGGGGGAGGGGAGGGGGGAGGGAGGGAAGGAAAGGCAAGGGACTGCAATCAAGGGTCCAGCCGCATGAAACAGCAAAGCCCTGAGTAAACAGCCAAGTTTTAATGGCCAATGGGCTAACAAATTTCTAGGGGAAGGCTAGTTAGGGGGACCGCTAATTTTGGGTGGGCCTAAGCCCAAAGTAGGTGGGCTCACCTTGTTGGAGTGCAACTGGGTAAGCACACTATCAAGCCCTGCCTGCCCTCCACCTCCAGAGCTGGTACTGTGGAAGGCAGTGATTTGTCCTTCCTCAGAGATAGCGTGCTGGGCTGCATGAGTAGCACCATTGTGAGCGGGACCAGAGCTGCAGCCTGGCCCTGGTACCACCACATGCTCACGCCTTGAGAGAGACTGGGCAGGCCTGAGTTAAGATTGGACAAGACAGACCCGCCCAGGCCTGCCCATAGCTACGTCCCTGACAGATATACCTTCACCAAGTATGGAATAAATAATCACTAAAAATAGAAATATGTAAACAAAAGTTAAACTGAATCATCAAGAAACCAGACTCTGCATACAATGCACCATAGAAAGAGAAACATTGATGCACGTCCCCTAATACTGTATAAAATATAAATATAAAGGTAGCAGATGTAAATTTGAAAAAACTAGCAAGCAACAATCACCACTTTACAAATTAACAAACAGAATATAACAAAAAATGGAAAAATAAGATACTACTACTTTATTGGACTAATACATTTTTCAATTAGCTTCCAGTGGCCAAAACCTCCTCAGTGGCCAAAACCTCCTTCCTCAGGTCAGTACGGTATACTGCTGTTATAGTATCCTGTCCTGACCTGAGGAAGGGGGTTTTTGACTAATTTTAAAAGATCATCATATTTCTATTTTTAAACATTTATCGACACAGCTACCATATTATTTCATTCTTTTAAAAAAAAAAAACCAATAAGAAAGAAAAATTTATTTTTGTTGCCTTTGTTGTCTCTGGTTTCTGCTTTCCTCTTCTTCTCTTCATTCCCTCCCTTCCATCCAGCATCTGCCCTCTTTCTCTGCCCCTTCCATCCATTGTTTTCCCTCTCTTTCCTTTCCTTCCAGCATCTGCCCTCTCCCCTTCCATCCACTATCTGCCTTCTCTCTCCTTTCCACCCTGTGTATGCCCTCTCCCTCCTCCTTCCATATGGCATTTGCCCTCCTTCTATGCCCCTTCCATAAACTGTCTGCTCCCTCCCCATTCTATCCAGCATCTGCCCCTTTCTATCCAGCCTGTGCCTCCTCTTTTCTTTTTACATGATTACATGCATACATACATTTTAAAAAATGAAAATTCACCATCTTTTCCTCTCCCATCCCCCACCCCTAGGGTCTGGCATCTCTTTCTTCCCCTTTCACTTCCCTTCCCTTTCCTCTTCTTCCTTCTGTCTTGTTCCCTTCCACAATTTGGCAGCTCCCTCCCCCCTCACAGAATCGGTACCTCTCTCTCTCTCTGTCTTACTTTTCGGGCTGACAGCAGCGTCTGCCAACTAAGCATGCTGCCTTCAGCAGTCCTGTAAGCTTTCCTTTCACTTCAGCTTCCTGTCCCCCACAAAGGCAGGATGTCAGAGCAGAGGGAAAGCTTCTGGGCTGCCAAAGACATTGTGTTTAGCCCAAATACTGCAGGCTGCAGCACAAGAAAGGAGAGAGGTTTGCTGCTGGGAGATGGATGCTAGACAGGCAGCTTGTTTGGGGGAGGGAGCAAAGAAGCAGCACTTTATGCTTTGCACCAGGGTCAGACTGCCCCCACCGCCCTGCCCTTGACATGCCACAGGACTCTTCATAAAATAAAGCTAGTGGGCAGTGAAAAGGTCAAAAGGAAAAACTTTATTTCTGCGCAAACAGGCCGGTTTCGTTACTCACAAAATCTCTCAACACCATCCTTGTACTTTGTTTTCAACAGGTTTCACACTTCATTGTACATTGTTTCCCTCATGAATCGGAGCCCCTGTACAGTGGTGTAGCAAGGGTAGGAAGAACCTGGGGTGGTGACGCCCCCTCGTGCCCTCCTCTCTGCCCCTCCCTCCACTCCTTCCAAGCCCCCACGCCACACTCGCGCCTTCTCTTCCCACCCTCGTACCTTTTTTAATCTTTGCCAGCGCAAGCAGTTTCTCTGGCCTGCTGCTTATGCTGGTGTTCCCATCTGACTTGGGTTACCAGATTTTACTTTAGTAAAATCCAGACTCCCTAGGCCCCTCCCCCCTCCGACTCCCTAGACCCCCCAGAGACACTTCTTTCTTGCGGCACCATATGCCTGGCTGCCTGAATCGATACGTCGTGCTTCATCCCTGGCATAGAAGTTTCAAGTTTCAAGTTTCTTTTTAACTTGTTGAATCGCTTAATTTAAATTGCTAAGCGATTTACAGATAAAAAATAGGTACAACAGAGTAATTATAAACGTATACATAAATTTAATACATTATCATAAAGTCAAACAGACTAACTAACAGACACATGGGGAAAGAAAGGGAAGAACTACAATCGTATATATTAAAGAGAACATAAATGGAAAATACACCAGGTAGGGGAAATCACAGGGGAATAAAAAGATAAAAAAAGTAACATAGAAACATAGAAAGATGACGGCAGAAAAGGGCTATAGCCCATCAAGTCTGCCCACTCTACTGACCCACCCCGTTAAGTGTAAGTGCTAATGACCTAGATCCTTGACTCGACTTCCGTAGGGATCCCACATGGATGTCCCATTTATTCTTAAAGTCAGGGCAGTGTTCAAATCCAAGCTAAAGGCCCATTTTTAAAACAACTACTTTCAACTCTTAACTCCCCCCTCACTGCTGTCAGACCTAGACCCACTATAATCTCCCCAACCCTGAAATGTCCTGTCTAAATTAGATTGTAAGCTCTTCTGAGCAGGGACTGTCTATTGTAAAGGCTCCTTTGCATTACACTCTATAGAAATTCAACTCTTAACTCCCCCTCACTGCTGTCAGATACCCAGACCCACTATAACCTCCCCAACCCTGAAATGCCCGTCTAAATTAGATTGTAAGCTCTTCTGAGCAGGGACTGTCTATTGTAAAGGCTCCTTTGCATTACACTCTATAGAAATTCAACTCTTAACTCCCCCTCACTGCTGTCAGATACCCAGACCCACTAATAACCTCCCCAACCCTGAAAATGCCCGTCTAAATTAGATTGTAAGCTCTTCTGAGCAGGGACTGTCTATTGTTAAAGGCTCCTTTGCATTACACTCTATAGAAATTCAACTCTTAACCTCCCCCTCACTGCTGTCAGATACCCAGACCCCACTATAACTTCCCCAACCCTGAAATGCCCGTCTAAATTAGATTGTAAGCTCTTCTGAGCAGGGGACTGTCTATTGTAAGGCTCCTTTGCATTACACTCTATAGAAATTCAACTCTTAACTCCCCCTCACTGCTGTCAGATACCCAGACCCACTATAACCTCCCCAACCCTGAAATGCTCGTCTAAATTAGATTGTAAGCTCTTCTGAGCAGGGACTGTCTATTGTAAAGGCTCCTTTGCATTACACTCTATAGAAATTCAACTCTTAACTCCCCCTCACTGCTGTCAGATACCCAGACCCACTATAACTTCCCCAACCCTGAAATGCCCGTCTAAATTAGATTGTAAGCTCTTCTGAGCAGGGACTGTCTATTGTAAAGGCTCCTTTGCATTACACTCTATAGAAATTCAACTCTTAACTCCCCCTCACTGCTGTCAGATACCCAGACCACACTATAACCTCCCCAACCCTGAAATGCCCCGTCTAAATTAGATTGTAAGCTCTTCTGAGCAGGGACTGTCTATTGTAAAGGCTCCTTTGCATTACACTCTATAGAAATTCAACTCTTAACTCCCCCTCACTGCTGTCAGATACCCAGACCCACTATAACCTTCCCAACCCTGAAATGCCCGTCTAAATTAGATTGTAAGCTCTTCTGAGCAGGGACTGTCTATTGTAAAGGCTCCTTTGCATTACACTCTATAGAAATTCAACTCTTAACTCCCCCTCACTGCTGTCAGATACCCAGACCCACTATAACCTTCCCAACCCTGAAATGTCCTGTCTAAATTAGATTGTAAGCTCTTCTGAGCAGGGGACTGTCTATTGTATGTATAAAATGTACAGCGCTGCGTACAGTAGTGGTTGGTTAACACTTTCACATCCATTCTCCGCTCATGACACTCTCCCTGAAAATAATATTTTAGAGCAATACTTAACACAGGAGTTAGTGCATAGGCAACAGGCAAAAACGCTGCAAACACTGCAAAATTCTTTCATGCATTTTGCGGTAGCTCATTCCTCCCGCCCTAATCGCTGCTATGGACCTAATGCGCCGTAGTAGACGATCACCTTAGTAAGTTGTCCATTTGAGCCCAAAGTTGGTTCAGAATCATTTGAGTGCAAACTTTTTCGAGGTCCAGAGCCACAGTTATTGCGGCCCAATAAGCTCCTTTCTTCTAATCATCTGGTGCTCTTTGGACCTTTCCCCTGCCACGTTAGACAATCACGGCAGCCATTCTGGGAGTTGATTCGACCCTTTCTGCAAGATCTTGTCTGATGCCTGATGATATGTCTTCCTTAATGTATCATCAATCAGCTGGTTTCATGCTGTTTCAGGCCTTGGACCTTCTAGTACTCTCTTAAAATGTTTATATCTAGGTCGGGCTTTTCTTTTCATTCGCAATGACCTTTGCCGCCTTTGGTCTGTAAACGGTAGTAAATTTTCTTTCTTGTGTTCCTGTTAATCTGATTGATTATGGGAGACAGGGTTTGCAAGTCTCCTTCCTGTGCTTCTGCTATTTGAGCAGCCTTTGCACCTTTTTAATGCCTTTATCTTGCATTCAATATAAAAATTCATTTCCTATACAAAAATATCTATTTTTCCCTTTCCTATGTTTATTATCCTTAATTGTTCTGTCTTTCTTTTCAAATTGTATTTCTTCCCACTATCCTATTGTTTCATGTAAGTAATGTATGTCATTAATAGTTTGTTAACTGGGACCCCTTTTTAAATTTTTTATTGTAAAATGCTCAGAATTTATGATTAGCGTTTTGTCAATTTTTTTTTTCCAATTCTTTATTCATTTTTTCATCTTACATCAAGTGTACAATTTTACATCAATTGAATCATACACATCACTTGAAAATCTTTCTTTTATCATATTAAATAGATAAATTAACCCTCCCCCACCCACCCTTTCCACAAATATTGTAATCAAAAATATCATACATGTGTTATATTCATAAATATTGATTAAACCTATAATATAACTATATATCACCCCCCCCTCCCATTATTATAATTATACTTTCAGTGTAAAAAGGTGTCTAATCATTACAATATGCTATCAATGGCCCCCAAATCTTTTTAAAATTATTATAATTCCCTTTTTGCATGGCAATTGTTCTTTCCATTTTGTATATATGGCAATTTTTAATAAACTTGAAACTTTATATATAGCATAGGCAGCGGAATGCTTTTTGTTTGGGGTGGGGGGGCAAAAAGCTCTGCCCTAGACCTCTCTCTCCGGCTCCAGACTCCCCCACCTACCTCCTCCCCGGCCGCTGTCATTTTAAATCTTCAGGACGCCATCAGCAACAACGAGTGAGCTTACTGCCGTTGGCCTGCCCCGGACGCTGCAGAATGAAGACTTCCAGGACAGGCCAATGGCCAGCAGGCTCACTTACTGCCGCTGACGGTTCCCCGAAGATTTAAAATGACAGTAGCCAAGGAGGAGGAGGCAGAGCCATAACTTCAGAGTTTGGGGGGGACCATGGCCCCTGTGGACACCCCGCTCCGATGCCCATGATATAAAGTTTCTCACGACGCATTCAACGACTGAATTTCTTTTTGCTTCCTTTGATACTTTTCCAAATTTCTTCCACTCACCTGCTCATTTCTTTCTTGCATGGTCGGCCGACCCGGTGTATTCAGGTAGCTTTCATGCAGTTCCTCTTTGAACATTTTCCAAACATCTGGTTTGGTCTGAATACACCGCGCAACAGAGGTTTGGGGGCATGAATTGTAGTGATTTGGGGGTCGCTGAATTCAAAACTGGCCTTAATTTTGTGGTATAACCCCCTGATTTATGGTAAAAGAGTATTGTAATGCAAAAATTAATATTTTTGCTATATTTTCTAATGCTTGGAGTAAATGTTATAACAATCTCTGAAATATTAAAACAGTTTGCCTCACAATAGATTTTTAAGCTAAAGTGAAAAAAAAGTGCATGGATAGCATTGAAGAAACTAATCGAGAATTTTCTGGGGAACAGGAAGGCACCAGACTATGTCCAAATGGTGGAGATGATGCTTAAAGCATTCTGTGATCTCAAATGCAACATGGCAGTAAAAATTAATTTTCTCTACTTGCATCTGGATTTTTTTCCCCCTGATAATGTAATGTAATGTAATTTATTTTCTTATATACCGCTACATCCGTTAGGTTCTAAGCGGTTTACAGAAAATATACATTAAGATTAGAAATAAGAAAGGTACTTGAAAAATTCCCTTACTGTCCCGAAGGCTCACAATCTTGATAGTGTTAGCGATGAGGACGGGGAAAGGTTTCACCAGGACATTGCTACAATGGAGAAACGATGTCAGGGCAGATGGAATTCATCAATGCTGGTTGACTATTGTTGGACATTAGAGATGCTCCTAATCTCGTTTATAAATGCACTTCAACAGCAAAATGATTCTAGAAAATAATATTTATAGGAACTCTTAAATCGGTGCAATGCTTCTCATGCTATAAATATTTGTGATTTGCTCAAAAAACAATCCCCTCTTTTACAAAGGTGCGCCGTACTTGAAGAAGGACATGGTACTACTCGAAAGGGTCCAGAGAAGAGCGACTAAGATGGTTAAGGGGCTGGAGGAGTTGCCGTACAGTGAAAGATTAGAGAAACTGGGCCTCTTCTCCCTCGAACAGAGATTGAGAGGGGACATGATTGAAACATTCAAGATACTGAAGGGGATAGACTTAGTAGATAGAGACAGGTTGTTCACCCTCTCCAAGGTAGAGAGAATAAGAAGGCATTCTCTAAAGTTAAAAGGGGATAGATTCTGTACGAACGTAAGGAAGTTCTTCTTCACCCAGAAAGTGGTAGAAAACTGGAACGCTCTTCCGGAGGCTGTTATAGGGGAAAACACCCTCCAGGGATTCAAGACAAAGTTAGACAAGTTTCTGCTGAACCAGAACGTGCATAAGTAAGGCTAGTCTCAGTTAGGGCGCTGGTCTTTGACCTAGGGGCCGCCATGGGAGCGGACTGCTGGGCACGATGGATCACTGGTCTGACCCAGCCTCTTCTCCCTTGAAAAGAGGATACTGCGAGGGGACATGATCGAAACATTCAAAATACTGAAGGGAATAGACTTAGTAGAGAAAGACAGACTGTTCACCCTCTCCAAGGTAAGGAGAACAAGAAGACACTCTCTAAAGTTGAAAGGGGATAGATTCTGTATGAATGTAAGGAAGTTCTTCTTCACCCAGAGAGTGGTAGAAAGCTGAAACGCTCTTCCGGAGGCTGTTATAGGGGAAACACCCTCCAGGGACTCAAGCCAAAGTTAGACAAGTTCCTGCTGAACCGGAATGTGCTCAGGTAGGGCTAGTCTCAGTTATGGCACTGGTCTTTAACCTAAGGGCCGCCGCATGAGCGGACTGCTGGGCACGATGGACCACTGGTCTGATTTCTTTTCTATGTTTTTTGTTTTCTTGCTCTATATTAAATTGAAAAGTGGACTTTACATAGGAAATTGGTTCCTCCCTCACTAAACTCTCACTTCCTGGAATGAGACCGTCGACACATTGAGGGTCCCTTTTCTCAAGCAGAGGGACAGTGTTTTAACGCAGGCCGGCAAGGCAATTGCTCCGACGCTCAATAGACTTGGACAAGCATCGGAGCCTTGACCTCTCCGGCCTGCAGTACAACGCTCTGGCGCTGCGTGATAAAAAGGAGCCCTTAAATAGTTAAAACACTGAATCTGAAATGCTACAAGGTATCATCAACAAAAATGCATTAAGTGCAAAGACATTAGAACCCAGTAATTGTGTCTTTTATGATGATAAAGCAGTGTGAAAAGAGGCGTTATTTCTTGTTTCCATGCAGATCATTCAGTTGACGTTGTTCACAATGATGCACTGGTGTTTCTTCTATCATTAATTCCAAAAACGCAGGGAAATAGTGTCCATGAATCAAGTGAAGGATTAATGGCAATGTAGCTCTAAGCCAGTGGGTCTCAAACTCAAACCCTTTGCTTGGCCACATTTTGGAAAAAAAATAGTGTCTCTTGGGGTGGGTGGCAGGGAAAACGCAGAGACGCTCCCTTGGCAAAGATCGAACTGGAGCCTCCGCCTCAGTTCTGGTCACCTTGCCCCCCCTTTCCCCACCCCGGCGCCTATAACCCTGCCCCTGATTGGGTCCCTGCCTGTTCCCCTCCCCCTCTACTCCCTCGACCGCTCCCGAGTGCCAGTCACAGAAGTGTTCGATGGTCTGGTCTGTTTTATCTGGCACAATGAGGTCTGCCATCGAGGCGTCTTGTAGGCCTTATGCAATTTGATATCTTGACGTATGTTAGGGTTTCGCCAGTTTTTCTCTTAAATGATATTCGTTGTTGATGCGACATGTATGTCTTATGCAATTTGATTTTATATGTATGAAATTTGTTATAGCGTGTTTTTTGTATTGATTTGTACGACAAATGTTAATGTCTTATTTTGTGTGTTCATATGTAACTCGCCTTGGATAAGGGTGGGAGAGAAATAAACAAACAAACCAACCATTTAGATACCTGTATGATAAACGGTTTATCAAAAATAAAGAAACTTGGAAGGGCAGGGTTGGAAACCACTAGCTTAGAGAAATCAGTGCTCCTGAAATGAAAATGAATTGAATAACAAGCTCAGAACCATGAATTTGCATATAACTCAAAAGGGAACGTGGGCGTGTCAGGTGCATTCCAAAAAGCTACATGGGTCAGTGTGACCAATTTGGACACTGGCATTTACCTCAGGTTGCAGCAGGTATACTGTATTTTTCGCTGCATAAGACCCACTCTTTACACCCCCAAAAAGGGGGGTGGAAAAGGGGGTGCGTCTTATAGAGCAAATACACCTCCGCCCCCCCCCCCCGACATTCTGCTGCTACTCGTGGCCCCCCCTGGCATTCTGCTGCTGCTTCTGCTCGTCGTCCCCCCCCACTGCTGGTACTGCTCGCCACCTCTTACCTGCTTGCCGCTGCAGGAAAGGAAGGGAAGGGCCAGTGGCGAATCCCGCAAGAACTGATGGCAAAGCGATAAAGGACACAGCGCGCGGACGGCCTGCAGCCACAAACGTGGCTCCTGCTCTTCAACGCGGCCACCGCCAGCGAGAGCGGTAAGGGGAGGGAGGGCAGGGGGATGATTTTTAAATGTAGTATAGGCCGCCCAGTTACTAGTAGGTAAGACGCGGCTACAAAAATGGGGCAGCTTATCAACCGGTTTTTTAACTCGCATAGGCCTTTTTTGCAGCCTATACAGGGGGGCGGCCTTTATGTGGGGGAAATACAGTAGGAGTCTATGCCGCTGGAAATACTGCTCAGTGACATCAAATGAAGCCGCAACCGCGTTCTTAAGTATGAGTCGTACTTAAGTCGGGCGTCTGTAACTCGAGGACTGCCTGTACCACAGAAATGCAGTATATCAGGACCCATTACCCTTACTCTTAAGCATTATTGTGCACCATATGGTCCTTGTACATGAAGCTGGCAGGACACAGACTCAGCACAGCATTAGCTGCTCTTATGCGATCCCTGTTTTCCCAGGAATTACCCAAGAGAGACTTCTAATCCCGTCAGACTTCTCCAAGAAGCGATATTATTTATTTATGCATATGTATGAACTGCAAATCTGAAATTACTTCCTCCTGGCAGGTAGCAAGGAGCAAAACCGAAACAACATTTACACAATTCATGAGGCTTGCATTAACATTTTTTTTTTCCCCCCCTTTCGTATTCTGTTTCATTTCTGGAAAGACATTGCTTCTCTGAATTATTTTGGAAGACTTGGTCTGCTCAGGAATCCGCGAGGAAACTAGGTAAAGGAGCTCAGCCTCTGCCTTCATCACATACGCCCGATAGTGCAGGGCAGCCATTTCAAATGACCATAATTCATCGATAAGAGTGTGCGGTATCCCTCTAATTCTATAAAAAGTGCTAGAAATTGTGCATGTGATGAATTTGAATAACAAGCTAATTAGCACCGATAATTGGCATTTTAACAAGGAATTATTGATGCTAATTAGAATCAATTACATGGAGAGGAGGCCCCATGCCCATAAGCCCCTGTAATCACTGCATTGATATTGAAACATGTGCACTCCCCTATACACCCCCAAATCCCTTTTGTACTGCCATATAAGTGGCTCCTGCAGCCTTAAGGGCTATTGGGGTGGTAGATAAGTGGGTATAGGGGATTTTGGAGGTGGTTTGGGAGGCTCACCATGACGTATAAGGGAGCTGTAGTGAGATGATAACATGGCACCCTTTTTGTGAAGTTCACAGTAGTGCCCTGTAAAGTACCCCACTATTTAGGTGCCATATCTGGGTGTTTAGTCTAAATTCCCATACCCAACTCTTCCTCGCCATGACCCTTCCACCTCGCCCCCTAATTCCAAGGCCTGAAACTAATTATACTTTCCACCTTGAATCTCATGTACTGACTAAATGTATCTTTATGGTAACCCACCTGTATCCCTTACACTGACAAAATGCACCTTGATAGTAAACCACTTGCATCCCATGTACTGATTAAACGTATCTTTATTGTAAACCGTTTCTATCCCATGTACTGTCAAATGTATCTTTATTGTAAACTGCTTCGAACTTCACGGTATAGCGGTATATAAGAAATAAATTATTATTATCACTTTGCAGACCCCTCCCACGTCCAACAGGGCTTGTTCTAGGCGTTTTTGACTTGGACGAAAAGTTGAATGAAAATTTTGGACGTATTTTTCGAAAATGTGTCCTAGGCTGTTTTTTTTACTTTGGACGACTTGCGACTTAGGCGAAAACGGACTTAGACGTCCCTTTCGATTATGCCCCTCTGTATGTCTAAGCTGCATAATTCCTTTTTTTTAAGTTTCTTAAGTGAGATGTCTGATTAAATTTGTTCCAAAGTCAATCACAAGGGAGGCCATTTGTACACAGTTCTTGAAGAGGCCTGTATTTCATACAGTTGTCTGATTTTATATCGAAAGATTCTCTTATTTTTTTAACCTTGGATTGGAAGAATTCAGCTAACTCTGCTGCTCATGGATGTAAATCTTCACAAATTGTAGTTAATTGGCCTACCTTATTTACCCTCTTTTTACAAAAGCGTAACATGGTTTTTAGCACTGGCTGCAGCGGTAACAGCTCTGATGTCATAGCCGGCGCTGAAAACCACACTACACTTTTGTAAAAGGGGGGGGGTTAATTTGTTGTTTTAAGAAAGGTTTGGACATGTTCCTGGAGGAAAAGTCCATAGTCTGTTATTAAGACATGGGGGGAAGCATGGAATGTTGCTACTCCTTGGGTTTTGGCCAGGCACTAGGGACCTGGATTGGCCACCTTGAGAACGGGCTACTGGGCTTGATGGACCATTGGTCTGGCCCAGTAAGTAACATAGTAACATAGTAGAAGATGGCAGATAATGACCCGAATGGTCCATCCAGTCTGCCCAACCTGATTCAATTTAATTTTTTTTTTTTTTTCTTCTTAGCTATTTCTGGGCAAGAATCCAAAGCTTTACCCGGTACTATGCTTGGGTTCCAACTGCCGAAATCTCTGTTAAGACTTACTCCAGCCCATCTACACCCTCCCAGCCATTGAAGCCCTCCCCTGCCCATCCTCCACCAAACGGCCATACACAGTCACAGACCGTGCAAGTCTGCCCAGTAACTGGCCTAGTTCAATCTTTAATATTATTTTCTGATTCTAAATCTTCTGTGTTCATCCCACGCTTCTTTGAACTCAGTCACCGTTTTACTCTCCAACACCTCTCTCGGGAGCGCATTCCAGGCTATTCTTATGTTCCTATGTTTACTGAAACAAAATTGGATATTGATAAGATTGGCTGCCGATTTGTCCTCAATACGCAGACTCAGTGAATCTACAGGACTAAGTATGGAAAACATCTACCGTCATGTCCATCAATTCGTGCATGGCACAAGACATTTATGGAGACAGGGGCAGTATGAAAACAAAAACAAAAAATTGTGGATATAGATGTTCTGGAGATAATTTATTATATACTGACATATAAAACCATGAAAATTCAATTAAAAAAGTACAAAGCTAAAAAATATAGTGATAAAAATCTAACCGGACCCTATACGGTCCGTGTTTCGGCGAACACGCCTTTCTCAGGGGTCCAATGGTTTGCAAACTCACATATAAAGAATTGGACTGAAAACAGTCTATTGTCTTTAAACCTGTGAGCAAAGAACACCGCAGACAAGCTGAAGCAGCAAAAAAAATGCCCATCTGCAGTAACCATTATCTCTCTCCTTATTGGCTAAGGCTCTTAACATTTGCATCTCCTCTTCCTATAGGCTAAGGCTCTTTACACCTGCATTGTGAGGTCATAGGGCTTTATGGTTATAGAAACATTGTGGTTTGCAAACTCACATATAAAGAATTGGACTGAAAACAGTCTATTGTCTTTAAACATATGAGCAAAGAACACCGCAGACAAGCTGAATTAGCAAAAAAAACGCTCACATGTTTAAAGACAATAGACTGTTTTCAGTCCAATTCTTTATATGTGAGTTTTCAAACCATTGGACCCCTGAGGAAGGCGTGTTCGCTGAAACACGGACCGGTTGGATTTTTATCACAGTACTTTTTATCATTGTACTTTTTAAATTGAGTTTTCATGGTTTTATATGTCAGTGTTTAATAAATTATCTCCAGAACATCTGTATCCACAGTTTTTTGGTTTTGTTTTCATCGGAGGATTGTTTTCACTGTGGATCATTGGGTCTCCCCATTTTTCTTTGTTGTGTGACAGGGACAGTATTGCATAAAAAAAAGAAGCGGACGACAAAGAATATGGGAGGAAAATGTCGATCGCGTAAGACAATCCGAACAGACCAAATCTATACAAGGGCTAAACATAAACTAAGGCTCCTTTTACTAAGCTGCGATAGCGGTTTTAGCACACGCTTAGCGCATGCAGAATTTCTGTGCGCCTAAGATGCTAACGCCAGCATTGAGCTGGCATTACTTCCAGCCGTTTAGCGCACGCTAAAATTCCGTGCACGCTAAAAACACTATCGCAGCTCAGTAAAAGGAGCCCTAAACTAAACTAAAACTAGGGGTCCTTTTATCAAGCTGCGGTAGGGGTTTAACACGCGTAATACCGCCTGCCGTGCTAGCCGCTAACGCCTGCATTGAGCAGGCGTTAGTTTTTTAGCCGGCCGCGGGGGTTAGCGTGTGATGACGTTAACCTTAGTTTTATACACCGAGTCCTCAACCAAGAGGAGCTCGACTCGGTTTACAATATTGTAAAACATAATACAGTCAAACCTCGGTTTACGAGCGCACCAGTTTGCGAGTGTTTTGCAAGACGAGCAAAACATTCGCAAAATCGGCACTCGGAAACTGAGCTTGACTTGATTTATGAGCGCACCCCCCCCCCCCCGCAATCTGGCATCCCCCCGCTCGTGTCACACCCCCCTCCCACCGCGATTTGGCATCCCCTAAGCACCCACCCACCCACCCAAACACATTGGCTTACCCAATATGGCACCCGCACCAGCACCAACGCATAGGACATGCCGATCTTTGGGCACCGGCACCGGCATGTCCTGTACAAGTCCCGGGGATGTTTTTCTTATGCGGGCTGCCAACAAGCAATTCTCGGGGGGGGGGGGGGGAGCTGGGGAATAAAATCACGAATAATCAAAACCGCAAACATCGAAACTGCGAAGAGGGAGGGGAAAGTGTAATCACTCCCAGCATAAACATTGGGGTGTGAATGAGTGTATCATATGTTTCGGGTTAGAGGCTATTCTTTTTTTTTGGATTGTTTTATGTACATCGAAAAACGCAACAAGGACGCTATTACTCCAGTGTGGGGGGTTCCTTCTTTTGTATGGGCTGGATCTTTTTATGGGTCAGCCGCCCTTTACTAGAGGCTGTTGGATTTATTTATTCAATTTTCTATACCGTTCTCCCAGGGGAGCTCAGAACGGTTTACATGAATTTATTCAGGTACTCAAGATGTGAAACTGTATCATCTCTTCACATTGTGCCCTTTGATTTTTTTTTTTTAATGTTTGGCAATACTTGTTTGTATATCCTTTTGTCCATTGTGGCGATGCTATTGAAGATTCATATTGTTTTATGAGACGTACCATTGTTTTTGTTGTACCAATAAAGATACACTTCTCCCTCCGTATTCGCGGTTTCAGCATTCGCGGTTTCGATTAATCACGGTTTTTAGCTTGCTGGCTCCTACCCCCAAAATTCCGTCAGCTTGCGTAGCAAAATCGCTGATTCAAAGCGTTTACAGAGAAAAATCGCTGATTCCCAGCACTTTGTTCACCGTGTTTTGCCTCTCCTTCAGCAACAGGCCAGGTCTCCCGCCATGTTATTCGTGGTTTCACCCTATTCACGATGGTTTTTAATAGAAAATAGCGAATAACATAAGAAAAAGTTATTCACGGTTTTTCTGTATTTGCTGTTCTGTTAATCCCCTATCACAGCGAATACGGAGGGAGAAGGGTATTTTTTTTAAAAATGACAACAAACAAACCAATTACATCTTTTAAGGACCCTGTTTACCTGTTTGTGGCACTGCTGTTCTTTGTCTCACGTATGGGGTTTCAGCAAATGGCAGAGATTCTCGTCAGGCCTGGGCTACATTGGACATAAGAACATAAGAACCACCATCTCCGGGTCAGACCTTCGGTCCATCAAGTCCGGCGATCTGCACACGCGGAGGCCCAGCCAGGTATACTCATATCCCTCTATGCCTCTCGTAAGGAGATGTGCATCTAGTTTGCTTTTAAATCCTAGAATGGTGGATTCTGCAATAACTTCCTCTGGGAGAGCATTCCAGGTGTCCACCACTCGTTGCGTGAAGCAGAACTTCCTGATATTTGTCCTGGACTTGTCCCCCCTTAGCTTCAGTCCATGTCCTCTTGTCCGTGTCACAATCTCAGCTCTGGAATGTTGCTACTCTTTGGGTTCTGGAATCTTGCTATTCTTTGAGATTCTGCCTGGAATCTTGATACTGTTTGGGGTTCTAGAATCTTTTGATTCTGGAATGTTGCTACTCCATTGTAACATCACTGATGAGGTTGGCTCTGAGGCACTGTGGAATGAGGCATTATATGAACATAAGAACTGCCATCTCCGGATCAGACCATAGGTCCATCAAGTCCGGCGCTCCGCACACGCGGAGGCCCAGCCAGGTGTACACCTGGCGTAATTCTAGTCATCCATATCCCTCTATGCCTCTCGTAAGGAGATGTGCATCTAGTTTGCATCCTAGAACGGTGGATTCTGCAATAACCTCCTCTGGGAGAGCATTCCAGGTGTCCAAAACTCGTTGCATGAAGCAGAACTTCCTGATATTCGTCCTGGACTTGTCCCCCCTCAGCTTCAGTCCATGTCCTCTTGTCCGTGTCACATTGGACATTGTAAATCATTTTTTTTTTCCTGCTCTATTTTGTCGATGCCTTTCAGTATTTTGAAAGTCTCGATCAGATCCCCTCGCAGGGCTCTTTTTACAAAGGTGCGCTAGCGTTTGTCGCGCACGCACAAGATTGGCGCGTGCTAGCCGAAAAATTACCGCCTGCTTAAAAGGAGGCGGGTAGCGGCTAGCGTGCGTGGCATTTTAGTGCGCGCCAAGCGCACGCTAAAACCGCCATTGCACCTTTGTAATAGGAGCCCCAATTTACAAGAGAAAGAAAAAACTGATTTGGCATTTCTTCACCCTGAAAAGCAGAGAATTGTAGAGCTATGTGTAGCTCCACACTCTTGCATCTCACTGTACCAGAACTCTAATTGAACTTAATTTTTTTTTTTTTTCTCACGGTAACAAGTTAAGCAGCATTATCTCCCTTGCTGTCAGACAGCACGTTTCGCTTCCTCCTCCAGCTGTTTTCAAAGCTGCGATTGCTTCGGTAATCGCCAGCCTGTCTGCTCCTTAACCCTTTCAGGACCATAAGGATCGTAGGCCAATTTTTGTTGTTTTGACGACATTTTTATGGTAAAAAGGGCTTGCAGATGCCAAAAAATTGATTTTTTTTTTGTGAAATATCATTATTTTTATTTAAAAAAAATCACACTTCTGGCTTATGGACAGTGTGGCAAGTGAATCTTCTCGTCAATCTGGCAACGACGCTAATGAATGAATGTCGGAACCAGTTTGTTTACATAAAGGCAGTATCATATGGAATCCGTACATATCAAATTTAGAACTGTCGACTATCCCAATCAAAATTTATAGGATTTTAAAGTTATGGGACAAATATGTCCCTTGGTCCTGAAAGGGTTAACCTTTTCAACGCTAAGTCCTTAGAAAGGAGAAAACGCGTGTCAAATTCTGATCAAATGTGTTTGCAACACCGTTCGTGTGGGCTGCTGGCCTTCAGTACCGTGCGAAACGAAAACAGGAACCGCTCCCTGCAGTCTGAGGGCTAGATTCACAAAACGTGTACACGATCGTGTACTGATGGCTTTTGCGATCGTTTTCCGACCCGATTCACTAAACAGCCGTGCGATCGATATCCGATCCGCACATGCAGACGAGGGGAAATGCCGTGTATAAGTAGGAAGGCAGCGATTCGCTAAACAGAAGAAGGAACACCGACGGGGGCTTGCCGATCCAAACTGAAGTGACGGCTGAGGACCAGTCGCTCACGTCCTTGCCGACTGCCCTGCTCTCTGCAGCCCTGAGATCCCAGTATCAACATAAAACCATCAAAATAAAACTGAAATCCCTGAAATCTCCCTGCTCTCTGCCGCCCTGCTTCTCTGCGAGCCTGTGGTTTTAACCCGCCGGGATGCACTACGGCGTGTTCTGTTCCGTGTTGTTCCGGTCTGGCTGCAAAGCGTGTTCTGCTCCATTGAAATGATTCCTGACGTCCACCCGTGGGGCTAGCGCGTGCAGCCACCCCTCCCCCCCCTTTCATTTTGACCTCACGCTCGTGCGGAGAGCAGGCGCATGCGTGGATCACATCTACAGACAACGAGGATGGTCTTTGCATGTATCTGGATCGCTCTGCAGTGATCCATGGGGGTCGCTGGGGTGTGTGCCAACCAGTGTGCCCAACACGCAGCCGCTCTTCCAGTTAGTGGGGTTAAGGGTATTATGTGTAGTAGTCCCTTACCAACACCGCCCAGCCACGAGCCCCACGCACTCCCTTCCTATAAGGCCTGGAGCTAAGGCCTACACGCACACCCATGCAGACGGCAACAGCAACAGCTGCAACCCTTGCCCTACGGCCCAGCCCGCGAACCCCCCGACAAAGGGGACAAGCCCATACCTCGATCCCAGGACCGCACCCGCCGGACCCAGACAAGCGCGAAGCTAGGCACTGACACCTGCCCCGCGGCTCTGACAAACCACCTGCCACAGTGGCAGATCCTCTCCTCCCACCCCCCCAACCCCCCCGGCTCACGTACCACGGTGAACCTGGAAATACCGGAGCAAGGGGGAGAAGGCAACCCAAACAGTTTTACTGAAGTGATTTTAGTTAATGATTGATTCATTTAAGCATTTTTTATTTTTTTAGGAGAAGGATTATCAGAGTGTTAAACTGAAACAGGAAACCCAGCAACTGTACCTGCAAAGTTGCCTCCGAGGGACAGGGATGCGCGCTGTTCCTCGGAGGGATGCAACCTATAAACCCCTTTCCATCATTCTCTGCTTCCCTTTGCACAACCAATCCTTTCTCGGCCTCCCGGCGGGAAACCAAGCCCCTCCTTTCTACCTCCAACCCACTCTTACCCAACTACCTCCCCCAAACCCTTGCAAACTGTCTCAACATGGCCGACTACTTGGGCCATCCAGCCCATTGTTATAGTCGCCCATCGAGACTAGCTCTTGGGCTCTATTTTCATTATTTCATTTTTTTAAATTATTTTCCTGGCAGTATAAGACCTATAAAGTGCTATGATGGTCCCATTGCTACCTTTGCTCAAACCTATTGAGCACATGGGTATGGTCTGAGCACTTTATGCGCTCATATTTAAGATTGTTAACCTAAGAACATAAGCATTGCTCTGCCGGGTCAGACCAGGGGTCCATCGTGCCCAGCAGTCCACTCCCGCAGCGGCCCCCCAGGTCCATGACCTGCAAGTGATCCTTCACCTAAATCGTTTATTCCCTATTCATTTATTATCCTGTATAGTTACCCTCTATCTGAACCCTTCAATCCCCTTCTCCTTCAGGAAGTCATCCAATCCCTTTTTGAAACCCAATATCGTACTCTGTCCTATCACCTCCTCTGGAAGCGCATTCCAGGTATCCACCACCCTCTGAGTGAAGAAGAACTTCCTAGCATTCATTCTGAATCTGTCTCCTTTCAATTTCTCTGAATGCTCTTTTGTTTTTGTTGTCCCTGCTAGTCTGAAGAATCTGTCCGTCTCCACCTTCTCTATGCCTTTCATGATTTTATAAGTCTCTATCATGTCGCCTCTAAGTCTCCGCTTTTCCAGGGAAAAGAGCCCCAGCTTCTCCAGCCTTTCAGCATATGAAAGGTTTTCCATGCCCTTTATCATCCTTGTCACTCTTCTCTGGACCCTCTCGAGTGTCGCCATATCCTTCTTAAGGTACGGCGACTAGTATTGGATGCAGTACTCCAGATGTGGGCGCACCATCGCTTGGTACAGTGGTGGAATAACTTCCTTCGTTCAGGTAGTGATCTCCTTTTTCATAGAAACATAGAAAATGATGGCAGAAAAAAGCCTTGGCCCATCAAGTCTGCCCACTCTAATGACCCCCCCCCCCCCCCCAACTTCACCCTCCAAGAGATCCCACATGCCTATCCCATCTTCTCTTAAAATCTGGTACGCTGCTGGCCTCGATCACCTGCAGTGGAAGTTCATTCCAATGATCAACCACCCTTTCGGTGAAGAAATACTTCCTGATGTCAACATGAAATTTCCTGCCCCTGATTTTCAGCAGATGCCCTCTTGTGGCCGTGGGACCTTTAATAAAGAAGATATCATCTTCCACCTCGATATGGCCCGTGATATATTTAAATGTCTCAATCATGTCTCCTCTCTCTCTACGTTCCTCGAGTGAGTATAGCTGCAATTTACTCAGCCTTTCCTCATATGGGAGATCCTTGAGTCCCGAGACCATCCTGGTGGCCATTCGTTGAATCGACTCAACTCTCAGCACATCTTTTTAGTAATGTGGCCTCCAGAATTGTACACAATATTCCAGATGAGGACTCACCATGGATCTGTACAATGCCCAACATTCAGTTCGCTTGTTGCTTACTGTTTCTGTGATCTAGAGTGAAATTTCAATATTTTTGAACACAGAGGAATTAAATCATTTGTACTCCCCAAATTGAGAAAGAATAAATTTAAGTTATCAATCTACAAATTAGGCCCTCTTTTACTAAGGTGCGCTAACCAGTTAGCGCACGCTAAACGCTAGCGCGTGCACATTAGTCTATAGACGCGTCAGCGTTTAGCGCCCGCGCTAATTGGTTAGCACACCTTAGTAAAAGAGAGGGGTTAATCTGTGACATTTTCTATGGCACCTGCCGAAAATTGTAATATCTATTATGTCAAATAACTGTGGGACACGGCAGACAACATTGGAAAAGCAGGACTCAATCACGCCTGCCTTACTGCTTCATAATTTCCATATTTCGCTTCGGGCTCTTTGTTGATTGCGTCTCACAAAACCTGCCTTTTGCCAGGTAATTAAGGCCAATGCTTCAGTCACTCCCTAGATGGCAAAGCAATATTGCTGATATCTCTCAGCAAATTAACTCGCCATTCCAAGAGCTCCCACCCTGTGTTGGTGCTAAGCTTGGGGCTAATTTCCTCCCCCATTTGTTCTTCCTTCTTATGCTTACCCCTTTCCCCTTTTTCCCCCCCCTTACCGTTCTTTGCTTGCAAGGTCAAAAAAGACCATTAAAAAAAAAAAACAATAATAATAAATTAAAATATAAAATATAAATGGGAGTTACAGATGTAGACAAATCAAAAGGATCTAAAATAAACCAGTCAGAAAGATGCTAAATTAAATAGACATGCTAAACTATGTCTATCAGGCAGCTTTCCTATGGGAGGGGCCTTAGGTGCCTGGGCCAATCAGACTCAAAGGCCACTCACAGTACATCCCATGATGCATTGGGAAGGGGAAGGTCCACCATTTTGAAGAGGCAGCAGGAGGGAGTGAGAATGTTGAACTGTCATCTAAAAAGTACGGGGTTGTGGGGGAGGTGGTCAGGGGTTCAGAGTGGGGTGTCAGGGGTTCGGGGGTATCTGAAGTTCAGGGATTCACAGGGTGCCCTAGCAGCAGGAGAGATTGGGAATCCCTCCTGCCACTCTTTAATTTACAGACCGGGGGGATGGGGTGTGGGAGGTCCATCCTGTATTGAGGGGTGGGGATCTTGGTACGAATTTAAAAAAAAAAATTTCTATGCCCATTAAAAAAAAAAAAGCTGTTCAGTGCTTTTATTTTTTTTTTTAACGCTACCAGCACCTTCAGACCTGTTGAAGATTTTGGAACCTTTAAAAAAATGGCACTTAATTTTGTGCATCATATGGGCATTGATCGGAGTGCTCATTTTAATATCGATGAGCTTGTTGTAATGCATTTACATATGATTATGGGAGGCTGCTCCAAACCATGGAAAAGACCATGATTTGCTGTTTTGTGCATCAAGAGATGCACGACTTCACAGATAAACCTGTTAAAAAACCAGTTTAGCATGACCATTAAACATGCAACGAGTTCTGTGCAAATGGGCCTGAATCTCGTAGCGCCAAGAGATAATCTCGTAGTAATGGGAGTGAGAATCAGTAAAGGTATTTTAAAGGTTTAGCTGTGCAACAGAAAGTATCGGAGTCTTCTTCCGTTAATGTACATTTTCCAAACGGTGAAAATGTTATTAATGACGTTCTGATATTTTTTTTCTCCTAATTTTTAAACTTTTTATTTCTAATGAAGAAACATTCTCCATCAATCCACTGAAAAACACTATAGCAGGGATGGGTCTTCTCTGAAAAGACTTGTAGGGAAGGGACAATGTCTACATCCAACTGTGAACCCACCCTGTAGCCCAAAAAGGGTTCATAGACAACGGCGCGAAAGACAAAGGCGCGCCCAGACAATTGAGCGCAGCGCGGAGGCGCGCACCACTCAAAATTACTGTTTTTAGGGGCTCCGACAGGGGGTTTTGTTGGGGAACCCCCCACTTTACTTATTAGACATCGCGCCAGCGTTATGGGGGGTTTGGGGGGTTGTAACCCTCCACATTTTACTGTAAACTTAACTTTTTCCCTAAAAACAGGGAAAAAGTGAAGTTTTCAGTAAAATGTGGGGGGTTACAACCCCCCACAACACCCCCACAATGCGGCGCGGTCTATTAAGTAAAGTGGGGGGTTCCCCCCATGCCCCCCCGTCAGAGCCCTAAAAACATTAATTTTGATCGGTGCATCCCTCCGCGCTGCGCTCAATTGTCTGGATGCGCCTTTGTCCCGGCGCACTTTTGACCTGACACCCCAAAAAGAGATTGATATAGAATATGCCATTAACCAACCCACAAATGCATAGAAACATAGAAACATGATGGCAGATAAAGACCAAATGGCCCATCCAGTCTGCCCATCCACAGCATCCACTATCTCCTCTGCTCTCTATTGGTGAAGGATCTTTACACCTGTATTGTGATATCATAGAGCATTATGGTTATAGAAACAGTAAAATGATGGCAGATAAAGGCCAAATGATCCATCTGCAGCATCCACTATCGCCTCCTCTCCCTATTGGCTAAGGCTCTTAAAATTTGCATCTCCTCTTCCTATAGGCTAAGGCTCTTTACAGATGCATTGTGATGTCATAGAACTTTAGTAACATAGTAACATGGCAGATAAAGGCCAAATGACCCATCCGCCGTAACCATTATCTCTTTCTCTCTCCGAGAGATCCCACGTGCCTATTCCAGACCCTTTTGAATTCAGACAGAGTTTCTGTCTCCACCATCTCTTCCGGGAGACTGTTCCACGCATCTACCACCCTTTCTGTAAAAAAGTATTTCCTCAGATTACTCCGGAGCCTATCACCTCTTAACTTCATCCTATGCCTTCTCATTGCAGAGTTTCCTTTCAAATGAAAGAAACTCGATTCGACCAAAATACGATCCAAGATGGCGTTTTGAACTGTCGCTACGCAGTGAGCTCCGCGCTAGCGCTGTTCTGCAATCCCCTATTTTTTTTTACTATTCAGCCGAATTTCTTCATTTCGCCGGAGAGTTTTACTGCCGGCGTTGACGCTTTCCTAAGGTTCCAGTCCGTGCTATAGGACCTAGCCCAGTAGGAATCCTGAATGGGGAAGAGGAAGGGAGCAACCCGGTCAGTTCCTCCGGCTGCCGGGGAGCTCCACGACCTTGCTGCAGACGACGTTGGACGCTGGATTCTTCCGCCAGCCCAAGGAGACGCCCCCCACCCATGGCAGGCTCGCCAGTTTCGGCGAACCTTCGTGATGATCGGGTCTCCCAGAGCTCGATCCAGGGGCCTAATCCTGTCCAATTGGGAAGCAGCCCTGCTGAGAGAATGGCTGCACAGCAAACCCTGGAGGGTGAAATGCCGTATAACCCCGGAGGAGCAGTGGGAGGAGAAGAATTGGAAGCGGAGGTCCCCACCGCAGCCCAGATATCGGCACTCCAATCAGGAGCAATGCAAATTTCCGTGAGTAATAACATACAATTTAGACAACTGACTAATCCAGCAATAGTGAACTCCTTTTATGAAGCTGCGTTAGCGGTTTTATTGCATGCAACTTTATAGAGTGCGCTAACCCCGTGCTAGCTGAAAAACTACCACCTGCTCAAGAGGAGGCGGTAGCGGCTATCGCGAGAGCACGCTATTATGCGGCTTCGTAAAAGGAACCCTAAGACTTTTAAATTTTCCCAAATCTCCAGTAATATCTCCACTTGAGATGGTGCGTAGATATTTGAAAGAAATTTTAAATATCCCGCAAGATAATTTGCCGCCAGTTACTGCGGCTCAACATATATCTACCGGGAAATAACAGGAGAGTTCTATTCCTGCTGATAGGGGAGATATGGAGAAGGGTGAAATAAACAACTGACTTTTTGGAGAACTCCCTGGAAGTGGTAACAGAAAGGATAACTTTGTTAGTAATGTTTGCCTTGGAGCATGACAGAGATTTTGTCTTTAAACTTTACTTCAGACATATGAATGATAAGTTTTTTGGTTCAACAATTAGGATTTTTTTCCCTGATATTGCTCAAGTGACACAGAAGAGACAGAAATAATTTCTTCTTTATAAACCCAGAGCTTTGGCTCTGGGCGCATCCTTTATTTTTAAATTTCCAGCTAAATGTTGTGTATCACTACAAGGGAAACATTTTTTATTTTTTGAACCAAAGCAATTGTTGGAATTTATATCTGCTAAGGAATAGGGGGGAGAAGTCGTCATTGGTCCAATAGTTCTACCAGTGGTTTAAGTCATAAGAACATAAAAATTGCTGCTGCTGGGTCAGACCAGTGGTCCATCGTACCCAGCAGTCCACTCACGTGGTGGCCTTCTGGTCAAAGACCAATGCCCTAACTGAGACTAGCCTTACCTGCGTACGTTCTGGTTCAGCAGGAACTTGTCTAACTTTGTCTTGAATCCCTGGAGAGTATTTTCCCCTATGACAGACTCCGGAAGAGCGTTCCAGTTTACCACCACTCTCTGGGTAAAGAAGAACTTCCTTATGTTTGTACAGAATCTATCCCTTTTCAACTTTAGAGAGTTCCCTCTCGTTCTCCCTACCTTGGAGAGGGTGAACAACTTGTCCTTATCTACTAAGTCTATTCCCTTCAGTATCTTGAATGTTTCGATCATATCCCCTCTCAATCTCCTCTGTTCGAGGGAGAAGAGGCTCAGTTTCTCTAATCTTTCGCTGTACGGCAGCTCTTCTAACCCCTTAACCATCTTAGTCGCTCTTCTCTGGAACCTTTCGAGTAGTACCATGTCCTTCTTCATGTACGGCGACCAGTGCTGGACGCAGTATTCCAGGTGAGGGCGCACCATGGTGCAGTACAGCGGCATGATAACCTTCTCCGAACTGTTCGTGATCCCCTTCTTTATCATTCTTAGCATTCTGTTCGCCCTTTTAGCCGCTGCCGCACATTGCGTGGACGGCTTCATCGACTTGTCAATCAGAACTCCCAAGTCCCTTTCCTGGGAGGTCTCTCCAAGTACCGCCCCAGACATCCTGTACTCATGCATGAGGCTATTGGGGGGATCTATCAATGTCTCTTAATCTGTTTGTGGTTTTTTTTAACATTAAGTATATTTCCTTTGATTTTATATACATATATATATACAGTGGTGCCTCACACAACGAACTTAATTCGTTCCAGGAGCAAGTTTGTTATGCGAAAAGTTCGTTATGTGAAACGCGTTTTCCCATAACAATACATGTAAAAAAAAATAATTTGTTCTGCAGCATAAAATATGCTAAGATGACATAAAAAAAGATAAATTTTTTGTTATTATGTTTATTTAGATACATCTAAAAACATAATTGTTTTTTAAAACAACACACATTTTTTAAATTTAAAGACAGACTAAGTAGAGTCTAATTTTACAGTGAGAGAGGGCAGAGTCTCAGCGGCAAAAACTGGGACTTAACTGTTCATTTACATCCTTTAATTTACATTTGGTGCACTGACTTGCTGCCCTTTCTATTGTCTCCCATTGGAAAAAAACAGTCATTCCTTTGCATTTCTTTTGTGTAGCATCTCAAAGGCTACCCTGACACCCCAGTGTATGTTTGAGAAAACATCATGTTTAGCTGCTGTTTGGCTCCTGGAGCCCAAAACAGAGAGACAGACTTGACTCCCTTGTAACCATATAGTATCTCAAGTACAGGGCAGCTTTAATGCAGAAGTGTAAGCATGCATCGGATACAAAAGAACGCAAGAGCAAAGCTTAACAAATTGCCAGATGCATGAAAGAAAAGTCAATTTAATAAGGTCAGTTGGTTTCTGTACAACAATGTTTTTTTTTTTTTCTAGCATCGGGGAAGCGGCGAGAGTAGCTCCGCCCCCCCCCCAACGCATCAGCAGTAGGCGCCGGGCCCCTGCGAGCCGACGGTCCGCCACTGCACAGGGAGCCAGGCGGAGAGAGGGCAGTTAAGCGCAGTGTCTGCGCGGAAGGATGCAGCTCGGGCGACTTCGTTGTGTGAAACGAAGTTCGTTGTGGGAAGCAAGACCTGAAGTTCGTTGTGCGCAGCGTTCGCTGTGCGAGGCGTCCGTTATGCGAGGCACCACTGTATATATATTCCTCACTTTGTGGGCTAAATAATATATTCAATTTCTTTCTTACATTACGTTAAGTGATGTTACATATATTAATTATCTTTGATATGTAATGTAAAATCTGTACTCAAGTACTGCTATGCTTGCTTGTTATGATAATTTGAAATTCAATAAAGAAGAAATATAAAGAGACTCGACTCACGCACATTTACGTTACGTAGGTATTTAAACGTCTCTGTCATATCTCCCCTCTCCCGCCTTTCCTCCTAAGTATACAGATTGAGATCTTTAAGTCTGTCCCCATACGCCTTATGACGAAGACCACGCATCATTTTAGTAGCCTTCCTCTAGACCAGGGATCTCAAAGTCCCTCCTTGAGGGCCGCAATCCAGTCGGGTTTTCAGGATTTCCCCAATGAATATGCATTGAAAGCAGTGCGTGCAAATAGATCTCATGCATATTCATTGGGGAAATCCTGAAAACCCGACTGGATTGTGGCCCTCAAGGAGGGACTTTGAGACCCCTGCTCTAGACCGACTCCATACACTCTATGAGGTTCATTTTCAAAGCACTTAGATATACATAGAAACGTGTGGTACTTTCTCTGTCTAAGTGCTTTGAAAATGAGCCCCTATATACAAAAGAGCGTAGGAAGGATTGCAACAAGGACATCTCCTTTTTTACCCATTTTTACCTCTCCTGTGTAATTGCACCCACTTACCTCAACAACCGTCTAAAGTTCAACTGCACATCCAGACTAAGAAGAACCCAGAACCTATTCTCCTATCCACCGCTCAAGGGAACTCAGCGAAAGAAGATGTACGATGGCCTCCTAGGCAGCGAAACTGGACCCCTATATCTCCAACCTGTTGTCAACCACAAGTGACTTTAAATCATTCCGAAAAGAAATCAAAACCCTGCTATTCAAAAAAAACTATTCAATCTCCCCACCGACCCTAACAACTAACCAACACTAAACTCTTCTTCCCCACTAGTATTCCTCAATTCTCCTCCCTTCCCCATACTCTCCCCTCTGCTTCTTCTATTAAACCTTCTACTGTGTAAGCGTCCCCTAAATTGTAACTTCCTGGAAATGTCCAGTTATCTGATACTGTAATCCGCTTAGAACTGCAAGGTACAGGCAGAATATAAGTCACTAATGTAATGTAAGACAGGGAAATTTGATTTATTTATTTTTGTACCTATATCAAATCGTGTTTATCACTGTACAACAGTGTATAACAGACTCTGTACCATCCCATCTTGTCCCCATCTAATATCTTTACTTTGCCTGTCGACTATATGATAAGCTATAGAGAAGCATCAGTGCTATATCTATGTTATTTGAATGTTCTAATGTGTTCTAGGTGTGTTCTAATGTGTTCTAGGTGTTTCATTGAGCATTCTATCTCTGCTACCTGAATTTCAGTGCTGTTATATATGTAGATTTTGAGACCGTTTCATGGTAGTCCTATGATTACGGTTCAATTTGCTGATCCCCCCCCCCCCTCACCCCCTGCCCGCACTAGTGACTGCCGCGTGGCAAAAGCCTAAGGCCTTTTAAATCTCTATGGGCTTCGAGGCAGCTGCTAGTGTGGCTTTGTAAAAAGGGGTGGGGGCTGAGTTTACCTCATTCATTGAATTTATGTTTATATTTGGTCATTTTACTATTGTTATGTTGTTATCGAAATAAAAACTTAATAGCTGCCATATTGGGGCAGATCGAAGGTCCATCAAGCCCAGTATCCTGTTTCCAAGAGTCCCAAGTACCTGGCAGAAACCCAAAGAGTAGCAACATTCCAAAATTGAGATTGTGATGTCATAATGCCTCATTCCACCAATGCCTAAGAGCCTACCTCATCAGTGATGTCACAATGGCTTTTTCCTAAACTTGGCTCACATAAGAGCCATATAAGAGTATTAGCACCTACTTTCTGGTATTTGAAATTTTGAATATCATTTTGTGTGGCTTATCTTTTGAAGATATTCAGCTTGTACTGAGATAGTAGTTTTCACATAAGAGTGCCATACTGGGAGAGACCGAAGGTCCATCAAGCCCTGTATCCTGTTTCCAACAGTGGCCAACCCAAGTCCAAGTACCTAGCTAGATCCCAAGTAGCAAAACAGATTTTATGCTGCTGATCCTAGGAATAAGCAATGGATATCCCCAAGACATCTCAATAATGACCTATGGACTTCTCTTTTAGGTAAATGATCCAAATCTTTTTTAAACCCTGCTAAGCTAAGCTAAATTGTAAGTTTTATGTTGAACTGTACTTCCTTTATAGTTCTTTGGGTGAATCTCTTCATAGAGGCAGTTAAATCTCAATAAATAAATAAATGGTCTTCATTGTTGCTTAATAGTTTGCCTCGTTACTTAATAGCATCCTGACACTACACACCGATCTACTTTTTTATTCAGAAACATGATGGAGAGAGAGTTGCAACAAAAAACTTTCCCTCCAAAGTAGAACCATGAAAGGTTTCACAGACCGCACAGTGTTAAATACAACCGTTAGCGGCCTGTCAAGCTGTTTTAATTATCCGTGTAAATAATGGAAGACGCTGCTAGGAGAAACTTGTTATGCGACCAATTGGGCTAGTGTAAAAAGATTTCGAAAAGGACAGCTTGTTCTCCCCAATCATGAGTGATAGAAGCTGACAGAGCGGAAGGTGCACCCTGCAGGCAAACTCTGGCCCTATTCCACAGAAACTTTTCTACTGAAGAAAATGCTAACTTCTACGACGTGGCAAATATCCGTCGAAGATTTACGACCTATTCAGTTTTAGCAAACCATGATGGACTATACTAATGGCTTTCTGTGGAAGAGGTTAAACGGCCAATACATCGAGATTAATAGGAGAAATATCTGGCCGTGTGTGCATGTCTCTTCAATTATTCCACCCGTTCTACAATCATTTGAAGTTGTGTTTAATATAGAGGAATGCAGAATGTGCAAAATATTTCAAGGGAAACATCAGCCGGAATAGTCATCTCATTTTATGAGCTTGTTAAATATGCAGGAAAAAAAAAAAGAAATGAAAGGTCAATTTGTCTCTAGAATTCGTTGAAATCAAGGATCTTGTTAGCAATAGGCTAGATTTAAAAAAAAAAACAAAAAAAAACCCACATTCCCTGAAGCACTTGTTTTAAGAAAATCTTGAACAAATATTAAAAACTGCCTGCCATGTCTGTACGTTTGGGCTTTAACGTCAAAACCTCCAAGAGAAAGGGGTGTCAAAGTCCCTCCTCGAGGGCCGCAATCCAGTCGGGTTTTCAGGATTTCCCCAATGAATATGCCCGAGATCTATTAGCATACAATGAAAGCAGTTGCCTTTGAGCGTGAGAAATATCGCCCATCTGACACAGCTACATAGCGAAACGCCAGCTAGCTTCCGTCGCCAGGGAACGGCAAAGACGGCGGGAGAATGAATACGCTGCCTGCAATTCTACTTGAACCCTGCCTAAGCTAAGTTCCCTGTATTACCTTCATGTCATTGACTGTATAAATTTTGAAGTAGCGTGATATACTAACATATCAACATACTAAAGAGTTGGCACAGACCGACAACATTAGGCAGGAGAGGGGTGGAGCCAGTAAGAAGTTTTCCCTTTCTAGTGCGGTTGTTCAGTTAACATACTACACAACGCACGGGGATCTGATGCTCCTTCCCCTTTTTGATTGATTATATATTTTAAAAATATATCACAGACGAAGTGGGGAAGAAGACTTTACACCACTATTTCTCCAATATAAAATTTATTTAAAGATTCCAGAAGAGAGGTATTTTTGGGAAGGATTAGGTGACTTGCCCAGGGTCAGAAGGAGCAGCGTGCTGAGGTTGTAGCTTTAATCACTGTGCCACTGTAGAAATCAAAATGTAGTAAAAGTGAGCCAAGTATAGGACAATCAAGCCATTGTGACATCACTGATGACTGGCTCTTAGGCATTGGTGGAATGAGGCATTATGATGTCACAATACCAGCTCTGGTTATCAGAGGCTGAAACTTTTCACATTATTTATTTATTCCATTTTCTATGCTGTTCTCCCAGGGGAGCTCAGAAGTGTTTACATGAATTTATTGAGATACTCAAGCGTTTTTCCCGGTGTCAGGTCAAAAGCGCGCCGGGACAAAGGCGCGAGCAGACAACTGAGCGCAGCGTGGAGGCTCGCGCCGAAGAAAAAGACTGTTTTTAGGGGTTACGACGGGGGGTGTGGGGGGGGAATCCCCCCACTTTACTTAATACAGATCGCGCCGCGTTGTGGGGGCGTTGTGGGGGGTTTGGGGGGTTGTAACCCCCCACATTTTACTGAAAACTTAACTTTTTCCCTGTTTTTAGGGAAAAAGTTACGTTTTCACTAAAATGTGGGGGGTTACAACCCCCCAAACCCCCCACAATGCCGCCGCGATATGTATTAAGTAAAATGGGGGGGCTCCCCAACAAAACCCCCCGTCGCAGCCCCTAAAAACAGTCTTTTTCTTCGGCACGCACCTCCGTCTTACGCTCAGTTGTCGGCGCGCACCTTTGTCTTCCGCGTTACTGTCTATGAACCATTTTTCCCTGTCTGTCCTGGTAGGTTCACAGTCTATCTAATGTACCTGGGGCAAGTCTGACAAAGATGGCAAAACAAAGTTTACAAAGCAAGGTAAAAATATAATATGACAGAATATGGTGTGGTAAGACATAGCATGGCGAGCACAGTGCAGCAAAACGCAACCCGGTAAACATAGTCCCCGTCCTTTACAAAGCCACACTAGTGTTTTTAGTGCCTGCTGCCACAGTAACAGTTCCGATTCTCATAGAACTCCTTTGGGCATCTGAGCCACAACCAGCGCTAAAAATGTTCGCACGGCTTTGGAACGGAGGGGGGAGTATTACAAAGGAACGATAAAAGCAAAACTTCTCACCGTTTTTGCTGCAAAATTTGTGAGTTAAAATTACCCATGGGTCTTGCGTTGAATGAGGATATCTTGAAAACTCAAAAAATCAAAAAGAGAAACGATTAACTGAAACTCATATAAGATCCGCAAAGAAGTTAATCAAAGAGAGCAATGTGTAAAGTGAAATTTAGTCAAAACAATAGCCAAAATTCTTAATTAGGTGAAGGAACGTTCCGAATTGCCTACATTGAATGTATCTACCAAAACCCTGATGAAGCCGCATATTTGCGGCGAAACAGGTCCCGTCGGATATTGATGATACACAGTGTTACAACGGCACAGTAATATGTTGCCGCATTTTCACCCTCGAAAAAGCTAAGTGCCTGTTCTTGGCTTAGACTATCAGGCTGACTATTATATCAGCTTTCTGATTGTATATATTTTTTTCTCTACAGTTTTCGGTCAGCTTTTTTAGCGTCCATAAAATACAGTTTCTTTTGTTGGTTGTATAGCTGACTTTAGTTCTGCCCAATTCAGTTCTGGCAGTCAATCAACGATTTAAAATCTTTGAAATATTTAGCCCGTTTCAGCATGAGCTATTTTTTAAACTGTAGAGTTTGCTAATAGGTGTATTTTTAGCTAATCTTTTGCACATGTTTTAATACACAGCATAAGCCACTTTATTCAGGTTACTTACAGCACTTGACACTTTATTTCAGTCAGTTGCAGCTCTATATAATATTTTTATGCACTAGTCACCTTGATTTAATCATTTGTAGAGAGTTTCAACATGTAGAGAGTTTTCACATTTTACATGTTAGTATTTTTTAGTCAATCCATTACACAATATTGGTGAAGGTTTTTATGATCTATGAAAGAAACCCACGCCACCTTTCCACTTTGGATGATATTATTATGATCCTAGGAGTGGCAACTCTGAGATCTTTTCCTTCACCTAATTAAGAATTTTGGCTATTGTTTTGACTAAATTTCACTTTACACATTGATATCTTGAAAACCTCAATTAGCTGGCTGTGCCCCGAGGACTGGGCTGAAAACCCCTGCCACAATGGGACTCGCCGGGCATCGGTTCCATAACATCGCTTAGGGCCAGACTCTATAAAAGATGACTACGGTTAACGATACTTAGATCAGCACGTCGAGTCAATCTAGGTGCCTAACCTCTCATGAAGCTGCGTGGTTTTTTTTATCGCCGGCTGCGGTGGTGAAAGTTCCAACACTCATAGGAACTCTATGAGCATTTGAGCTTTTCCCACCACAGCCAGCGTTAAAAACACCTAACGCGGCTTCATAAAAAGAAGGGGTTATTTAAAAATCTTAATTGGAGCTGATAACAAGCAATTAGCATGTCATAATTGGCTTAAATTAAAATTAATTGGACGGTCGGAGCCTAACTCAGTGGGTGGCTATCATTTTTAGGTAGGGGGGGGCGGATCGTGGGCATGTTTGGCATGTAGATGCCCGATTTGGACTTAGGCGTTGGTATTTAGGCCAGAGGTTAAAACGTCTTTATGTTCAAATATATTTTATTGAGCTCAGCAAAAACACCAAACAGGGTAACAAAACGAAGTACAGACAAGCTCAACATTTTAGATTGCAGAACTCAGCCCCCACACATCTCTTCCTCCGGAGCAACCCCACCCCACCCCCAAACAAACCCTCCCAACCCCCCCCCCCCAACCCCCCGGGTCCTCCTTCCAAATACAACATTAGCAATGAAAAAAACACAAAAGGAAACAGGCATACCAAGTTCAACATAATGGGACAGAAAACAGCTAAGCAAATGGCTGCAAGCCAAAGGAGTCATGGTAGTCCAAAATGGTTCCCAAGTGCGTTGAAAGATGCGGCCTGAGAGAGAGGAAAGGTCCGTCACATCCCTCCTTTCCTACATCAAGAGAGTAATCATCTGACAGCGCCAAAGGGAGCATCATCCTCAAGCTATTTCAACAAAATACATTTCAGGGCAACGAGGACAGTCCATTTAAGGGTGTCAGGTCAAAAGCGCGCAGGGACAAAGGCGCACGCCAACAATTGAGCGCAGCGCGGAGGTGCGCGCTGCACAAAATTACTGTTTTTAGGGCTCTGACGGGGGATACGTGGGGGGGAACCCCCCCCCCCACTTTACTTAATAGACATCGTGCCGCGTTGTGGGGGGTTTGGGGGGTTGTAACCCCCCACATTTTACTGAAAACTTCACTTTTTCCCTGTTTTTAGGGAAAAAGTTAAGTTTACAGTAAAATGTGGAGGGTTACAACCCCCCATGCCACCCATAATGCCGCGCGATCTCTATTAAGTAAACTGGGGGGGCTCCCCAACAAAACCCCCTGTTGGAGCCCCTAAAAACTGTAATTTTCTTCGGCGCGCGCCTCCGTCTTGCGCTCAGTTGTCGGCGTGCGCCTTTGTCTTTCGCACTGTTGTCTAGGAACCCATTTAAGGAAAGCAGCAGCCCCCCTTGTACGAGGGAAATAGTGGGGAACAGCTCCAAATAAGAACAAAGGGGAGCGGTGAATGGTAATTTTCCAAATGCGCTCCACAAAATCAAAAATAGCATTCCAAAAATCTTGAACAGTAGGGCAAGTCCAAAAACGTGTGTCCCAAGCCCGCTTCTGGAGCCTGACAACGAAGACCGGCAGCATTCTCACGCCATCGTGATAAAGAAGCCCTCTTAGGAGAAATGTACAAACGGAAGACCAACTTATAGTGTTGCTCCCAAAAGGTGGTATATTTCCGAAAGGCAGGCAACCTACGGACAGCCTGCAAAAGCACATCATCGGGCAATTCTACTGCAAGGTCACGAGCCCAAGCATCTCGTAATTTAGAATGATCAAACAAGAGGGACTCATCCTTCAAATGGAGATGATGGAATTTAAGGGAAACAGGGAGTTGGGAACCAATGGTAAAAGCCGTAGACAGCATCTCTTGGCAAGAGGCTTGCAAAGAACGAGAGGGTAAAGATGAAACGTCTTTAACAATCAGTACAGACCTAGAAACATGACGGCATATAAAGGCCAAATGGCCCATCTAGTCTGCCCACCCGCAATTACCATTGTCTCTTTTGCTCTCCGAGAGATCCCACGTGCCTATCCCAGACACAGTCTCCGCTTCCACCACCTGATTTTGTTATGATTTGATCTGACAGTGGCTTTTGATCATGCTGTATTACTTTCAAAGTTGGGGGGGGGGGGGTTGTTTGTTGCCATTTGTGGTTCAGTCCTGAAATGGTTCTAGGAGTGTTTTCGGAGAACCGTACTTAGAAAGTTAAAATGAATGTTTTTTCTAATAGCTAGTCTCCCTAATGTGGTGCCTCGGGGATCCCCATTATCTCCAATTATGTTTAATGTTTACATTACATTACATCGATGTCTTCTATCCCGCCAATACCTTACCAAAAGCTTTGGATTCTTGCCCAGAAATAGCTAAGAAGAAAAAATTAAAAAATTTAAATTGAATCAGGTTGGGCAGACTGGATGGACCTTTCGGGTCTTTATCTGCCGTCATCTACTATGTTACTATGTTCGGTTCTAGGCGGTTTACAACAAAGTTAGCCTGGGCATTCCCAGGGAGATTACAAGGTTGATAGCTATAGTATGCGTCGGGATCTGGGAAGGGTCGATACGGTTTGGTTAGATCATTTGACAAATTTCTTGAATAGGGTTTTCAGTTCTTTCCTGAATGTTTTTTTTCCTCTTTTGAAGCATTTGTTTTTCCTGCACAAACAATAATTTATTTAAGCGCCAGTCAAAACATAGCAACATGACGGCAGATAAAGGCCATATGGCCCATCCAATCTGCCCATCCGCAGCATCCACTATCTTCTCCCCCTCCCTAAGAGCTCTCGCAAGCATTTCCCACGCTTTATTGAACTCAGACGCAGTTTCTGTCTCCACCACCTCTACTGGGAGACTATTTCACAATCTACCCCGCTTACCACCGTCCAAGATGACCCTGGGCATGTGAGAACAATGCTGAGCCCGTCTCAACATCCGATTGGCTGAAGATTCAAAGGTGCATATTATTTTGCCAGGGTTGTTTTATTATCAGCACGGAAGCATGTATAGCTGATTCTGGAAGAACTAATTTGTTGCTTTGCATACAAATTGAAAATAAATTGAGGTACAGTATAGTCAAGGGAATTATAATAAAGTTTCATTCCCTATTCAGCTGCCTTCTGTGTCCTCTGCCCATGCTATCTGTATAATTAGATTCTGAAAAGAAGAAAAATGAGTAATTAATTCTTCGGGATTTGAGCACTTCAGAATAACATCACTGCAGAATGCATCCTGGGTAGAGATAAGACAGGTAATTTTGCAGCAAACCTGCTAATTCATTACAGAAGGAGATAGGATATTACAGTGGATAAAGCCTACTATCTTTACTACAGATTCCTTCTTTTCCAAAGTTTCCTTCTGAACTATTTTGCAAAGGTTCCAGACCCAGAGACCAATGAAGCCACAGTAAGTCCACAGTCATTCTCTGCAAGAAAAATATTTTCTTAGGGTTACCAGATTTTCCGTTCAGAAAATCCGGACATCTTAGACACGCCCACCCCAGGCCCGCCCAGTTTCACCCTTCCCCTGCCCATCACGCCCCCCAGTCCTGCCCCATCTTACACTAGCCCCACCCCCTGCTGCCTGCTCTGGTCGGGCTGGAGGGCATGCGCGTGACATTATCGCGTTGCCCTCCTGCCCGATGGCAATTTTGAGGAAGGCTTTTCAAAATCCAGACAAAGTGCTGGGTTTTGAAAAGCTGTCCGGACCCCCGGGCATGTTCTCAAAAGGAGGACATTTCCAGGGAAATATGGACGTCTGGTAGAGTAGATGTCTGTCTGGGTTTTTTTCTTTGTCTCTCTCTCCTTGGACGCTGTCTGTCTGTCTGTTATTCTTTCTGTCTGTGTCTCTCCCTGGCCCCCTGTCTGTCTGTCTTTCTTTCTGTCTCCCTGGCCCCCTGCCTGCCTGTATTTCTCTGTTGCACCATGCCTGCCTGTCTCTCCGTGGCCCCCTTCTGTTTTCCCCCCCCCAGAGCAAAGCACGATTGCTGTCTGCCCCCCCAGCATACCCCTCTCCCCAAAGCAGCCCTCCTTCCCTCCCCCCTCCACTTCTTACCAGCATGGGACACATGATTGCTGTCTGCCCCCCAGCACACCCCTCCCCCCCAAAGCAGCCCCCTTTCCCTCTCCCCCTGCCCCCTGTTGTGCATGCCTGTTCTTACCCTCCTTCCATCCAGGCTTCCTGGTGTCTTCTGGCCCACCGGCATGAACCGCTGCTGCCGCCGCGTCAGAGGGAACGTGCCACTGAGGTGGAGAGCGGCCTGCGAGGTTCACTACAGCCGGCCAGCGAACCTCAGCAGGCTGCTTTGAAGAGGAGCAGCGGGAGCGGTTGGTGAGTGAGGGCGGGAGAGGGGGGGAGAGTCGCCGGCGTGTTCCCTGCCTCCGTGTTCAAAAATGGAATTCGGCACGGAAGGACACATCATGCTGCCAGGGAACATTCCGTCCTAAGTACGCATGCGCGCTTAGGGTTTTATTATACAGGATATGAAATATGTTGCGAGAATCTTGTACACATTAGTCATAGGTGAAATGAATTTATTGTTTTCATTACAACAATTTCATTTGTTCTTCTACAGGGTGAAACGGGGAGAAAAAGAGCCATGAATTTTGTTATCCCAAGAACTTGGCAGGAACCCACTGATCACTCAAACAACTTCTACTTCTGCAAACGTCAAACTGGAAAGCATGCGTCTGCAATCACATATCTGTGCTCTAAGCTGATATTATCTTATGCTCGAAAAGGCAACCTAAAATACGAGTGTAGACTCTAAAACAGTTAACAGCGGGATCTGGATAGTCTCTGTTGCAAACCCATCAACACCCCTTTTGTTCCATAAGCTACCCCTAAATAAAAACCAACACACTTTATTATGGTATATAGCCGCAGCTCTTTATTTAATCCACCATAACAATAAATTAACATGAATAAGTTAACCTCATAAACATATTGACCCTCAATTGACAAACAACATCAGCAAGCTCCTCCCGAGCTACCCCGTGTAACCATTAACCTTTGCCCCCCGACCCCGCCACAAACAGCAAGCGTCTGAGGGGTGGCATGACCTCATGCCCCTTTAACCCGGGTCACCTGACCCCAAGGCATGGCTCCCAGCCGCCCCCCCCCCCCCGCTCATCGCCGGATGAGCCCCAGCACCCAGTAGCTCGGGAGACCCGCCTCCCCGAGCCACCAAGGCCACCACCGAGGGATGCTGGGAGGGAGAAAAACCGCCCTGGAGGTCCTGAGACAACTGAGTCCTCCAGGGTCCTGATTTATCCCTTCCCTCTGCCTGCCCCTCTACCTTTTTTTCCCCCAATCCTAGCCCTGTCTTTAGGCGGTAACCCCTCCCCTATTCCTTCCAATAAGTTTCCCTAACTAACGGTCCTCTCCTTCCCCCCTCCCCCCAACTTGCCTCGCAGGCAACACAAGGCCTCCCAGCTCCGTGTTACCATACGCCGGTCGAGACAAGCTCTCGGGCTCCTTCTTTTATAAAAACCCTAACAGAGACTTTAAAGGCTACACTATTGTCCAAACTGACTTTGCTAGATAAACAGAGTAATTCATTAAAAAAAAAAAAAAAATTAAAAGACAATGAAATCACCTTCTGAAGCCCAAGTTTACCTTTCCCTACGTTTAAATGCCAGCAGGTAAGATACCCCAATGAAGTTTTTTCCCCCTTAGGAGGTACTCACTCAGCACCTCACCTTTAGGCATCTTGGAGGGTAGGGCTGAGGTAGGGTTTCCAGACATCCGGATTTCCCCTTTTGAGGACATGTCTGGGGATCCGGACGGCTGTTCAAAATCCAGCACTTTGTCCGGGTTTTGAAAATCTTCCCCCGACATAATCGCGTCACCACGTCATGTCCGCGTGTGTGCCGATGCCGGCTGGGGGCAGGGCTGAGGGGACGGAACAGGGCAGGACAGAGGCGGAACTGGGTGGTCCTGGGGGCAGGGCCATGGGTCTGGATTTTCCCAAAGGGAAAATAACCCTAGGCTGGGGCATCGGGGGTGGGGACAGGGGAACTGAAGGATTCACTAGAATATCAGGAGTTTTGGGCGGTGGGGGGGGGGTGACTTGGTAAAAAGTAACAGGCTTTTCTCTTTTTTGAAAAATATTTTCGTACTTGATAGAGCGTGAGTCAGTCTGCTACGACTTTTTATAATTTCCATAGCACTAACAGAGGCATGCAATGCTGTGCTTAACACACAAGAGACAGTCCCTGCTCTTGTACTCACAGGAAGGAAGACATTTTACTCTCCAAACAGCAAATTTTTTTTTTATACCGTTCTCCCAAGAAAGATCAGAATGGTTTACATGGATTTATTTAGGTGCTTAAGCATTTTTCCTGATCTGTCCTTGTGGGCTCACAATCTATCTAATGCACCTGGGGCAATGAGGGGATTAAGTGACTTGCCCAGGGTCACAAGGAGCAGTGTGGGTTTGAACTCACAACCTCAGGGTGCTGAGGCTGTAGCTTTAACCACTGCACCACTCTAGAAATCAAAATGTAGTAATAGTCAGCCACGTATAGAACAATGAAGCCATTGTGACATCACTGATGAGGTCGGCTCTTAGTCATTGGTGGAATGAGGCATTATGATGTCACAATACCAGCTCTGGTTATCAGAGGCTGAAACTTTTCACACTATTTATATATTCAATTTTCTATACCATTCTCCCAGGGGAGCTCAGAACAGTTTATATGAATTTATTCAGGTACTCAAGCAGTTTTCCCTGTCTGTCCCTTGGGCTCACAATCTATCTAATGTACCTGGGGTAATGGGGGGATTAAGTGACTTGCCCAGGGTCACAAGGAGCAGCGTGGGTTTGAACCCACAACCCCAGGGTTCTGAAGCTGTAGCTTTAATCACTTCGCCACACTCTTCCCTCAAATGTTTGTGTATCACCATGAGCCAACTTTTACAATGATTAGGGGTGCTAAACCCAGCGGAAACCATCCCGTTTCTGGACACAGTCTTGAGTTTGCTCAATATCGGGGTGTATAATCATAAGAACATAAGAATAGCCTTACTGGAACAGACCAATGGTCCATGTAGGCCAGTATCCCGTCTTCAAGGAGGCCAATCCAAGTCATAAGTACCTGGCAAAACCCCAAATAGTAGCAGCATTCCAAGCCACCAATCCAGGGCAAGCAGTGGCTTCCCCCTGGCAAGGTTCACTATCTTTTGTCTAAGCTAATTTGCATAATTAATTTTCACAGGCACCTCACCCCCTTCTGAGTTGTTTGCAAATCAGAATCAAGGATCAGTCTTAGCCTCACCCACGCTTCCCTGCCCTTTTTGATGACATCACCAAAACCCTGTTTCATGTTTTGATGTCACAGGAAGTGACTTCTGAACTCTGCCCAGGCCTCACCTCTTTTTCAGAATGATAGCGATTATGCGGATTCCCAAATCCAAGATGGTGGTCACTTTCTGTTTTATACTACTGACCTTGTCCTAATATCTACTTCCTTCTCATGTTTATGCCACTATTCAAAATACCATCATAGCAATTTATTTTCCAGTCCTCATCTTTGACCCCTCTGTACATTTTCTTATCCTCCTGCAAATATTATTGGGAGATAACATTTTGCAAAAGTTGCCAGAGAACATCTATTTTACAGCACGGATGAAGCAAAACTGAAACAGCCTACCAAAATGTTCTGATATGTTTAGTTGATGATAGATGAATCATAAGAGTAGTACATAATGTTCTTTGTCATTAGCCTGACAATTCGAGCTCAGACTTATTGTAGTGTCAATAACACTGGTAATATGTATTCTGGTCTCAAAAAGTACATGTCCATTATCCCTGACAAAGACGGTGCTATGATTTCTAGAGTTTCCATTTTATTCAGGTATAATCCTAAAGTCATAAAAACATAAGAATTGCCACAGCTAGGTCAAACCAGTGGTCCATTGTGGCCAGCAGTCCGCTCACACAGCGACCCTCTAGTCAAAGACCAGCGCCCTGAGACCAGCCCTACCTGTGTATGTTCTGGTTCAGCAGGAACTTGTCTAACTTTGTCTTGAATCCCTGGAGGGTGTTTTCCCCTATGACAGACTCCAGAAGAGCGTTCCAGTTTTCTACCACTCTCTGTGTGAAGAAGAACTTCCTTACGTTCGTACGGAATCTATCCCCTTTCAACTTTAGAGAGTGCCCTCTCGTTCTCCCTACATTGGAGAGGGTGAACAACCTGTCCTTTTCCACCAAGTCTATTCCCTTCAGTACCTTGAATGTTTCAATCATGTCCCCTCTCAAACTCCTCTGTTCGAGGGAGAAGAGGCCCAGTTTCTCTAATCTTTCGCTGTACGGAAGCTCCTCCAAACCCTTAACCATCTTAGTCGCTCTTCTCTGGACACTTTCGAGTAGTACCGTGTCCTTCTTCATGTACGACGACCAGTGCTGGCCGTAGTACTCCAGGTGAGGGCATGATAACCTTCTCTGACCTGTTCGTGATCCCCTTCTTTATCACTCCTAGCATTCTGTTTGCCCTTTTCGCCACCGCCACACGTTGCACGGACGGCTTCATCGACCTGTTGATCAGAAACTCCCAAGTCTCTTTCCTGGGAGGTCTCTCCAAGTACCGCCCCGGACATCCTGTATTCATGCATGAGATTTTTGTTACCGACATGCATCACTTTACACTTATCCACGTTGAACCTCAACTGCCATGTCGATGCCCATTCATCGAGCCTGATTATGTCACGTTGCAGATCGTCGCAATCTCCCTGTGTCTTCATGTGAGGTTGTTCACGTCAAATACAATGGAACCCCTTCTAAGAAATAAATATGTCAACTCGATAAAAAAAATATGTCAACTCGATAAAAAAAATATGTCAACTGCCTCAGAGGGTGATTGAGGCCAGCAGCGTGTTAGATTTCAAGAGAAAATGGGATATTCATGTGGGATCTCTAGGAGAGTAAGAATCAGGGAGTGGGTCATTGGTATGGGCAGACTCGATGGGCTATAGCCCTTTTCTGCCGTCAATTTCTATGTTTCTATGTTTCTATAAAGCCCCGATAAGCAGTTCTTGCCAGTTACAAGCTGGAATTCTGTGGGCTTCTAGGCTTTATGACCCACATTTTCTGGTGGCTCTATTAATTCCTGAATGATGAGAAAGAGGGATGGAATTGAGAGACAGAAAAATAAATGGAAGATAGCTGTGAAAGATTAATATTGGAAATGGTTGTAGGAGAAGAGGTAAGAAGACAGGAGGAGATAAAAGAAATGGCAAAGAACATGGGGCCCTGGAAGCCAAGAAGACAGAGGAAAAAAGAACTGGAGAGTGGGACCATATTCAATTATAAAAATAAAATCAATAGACAATAAAAATTTAAAAATAATTTTATTTTCCCTTTAGGGATTGGAATATGTCCATTTGGGGAATTGTGATTTGCAATATTTATATTTTGTCCAGTAAGTAGGAAATGAATCTCTTATCTTTGGGGCAACTGCCTGCTCAGCCTTCCCAGCCTGAAAAGCCCCAGCCCCATCATAAGGTCAAAGTGAAGTGAGGTGTCTGCCCAGAGTAAAAAGTGCAAAATTCCTTTGATCTGTGTGCCAAGAACAACAAATAGATTACATTAAGATATTTGTTAGTTACAGCCAAGCAGAGCTCAGTTTTGAACTTCTGTGTCCACTTGAAACTGTAGCAACAGCCAAACCAGGAAATTGAATGGAAAATAAAGATGAAAATGTTACAGACTTTCCAAAAATACTACGACTGCGGAGCATTCAATGAAATTACTAGGTAGTAGATTTAAAACAAACCGGAGAAAATATTTCTTCACTCAACAAGGTAATTCAACTCTGAAATATTTTGTTGCCAGAGAATGTAGTGAAGGCAGTTAGCTTAGCAGGGTTTAAAAAGGGTTAGAATAATTTCCTAAAAGAGAAGTTTATGAACCATTATTAAGATGGTTTGGGGAAATCCACTGCTTATTCCTAGGATAAGCAGCATAGAATCTGTTTCTTCCTTGGGATCTTGCCAGGTACTTGGGACCTGGGTTGGCCACTGTTGGAAACAGGATACTGGGCTTGATGGACCTTCGATCTCTCTCAGTATGGCAAGTCTTATGGTCTTATTCCATTTAGTTCCATTTCTGCTGTGGTAATTCCAGGGAAAGATTTATGAACAGTAAAAAATGGACTAATTTCCCTGGTGATTAAATATTTTCTCTGGGAATAATTGGATTTGTCTCTTACCAAATTGCTACAACTAGTAACGATCTGTGTAACAAATCTGTTAAAAAGAAGGATGGGAAAACTCCAAAAGATGTCTATGCTAGAGAATGACACGGTGACAAAATTCATCACCGTTCCCGTCCCCGCGGATAACCGTGGGAAATAATCCCATGTCATTTTCTAGTGTCTGTTTCAACCTCAGTCCTTCTACACCAGCATTCTTCAAAGCAAAGCTTGCGGGTCAGTGGTTGTGGCCATTCATACTCTGATTCTTATGTGAGCCAAGGATAATGAAGCCATTGTGACATCACTGATGTGATTGGCTCTTAGGCACTGGTGGAATGAGGCATTATGACATCACAATATCTGCTCTGGATAACAGAGACTGTCATTCTTTGGTGTCTGTTTCAACCTCGGTCCTTCTACACCAGCATTCTTCAAAGCAAAGCTTGCGGGTCAGTGGTTGTGGCCATTCATACTCTGATTCTTATGTGAGCCAAGGATAATGAAGCCATTGTGACATCACTGATGTGATTGGCTCTTAGGCACTGGTGGAATGAGGCATTATGACATCACAATATCTGCTCTGGATACCAGAGACTGTCATTCTGTAGTGTCTGTTTCAGCCTCAGTCCTTCTACACCAGCATTCTTCAAAGCAAAGCTTGTGGGTCAGTGGTTGTGGCCATTCATACTCTGATTCTTCCCTCTCTCTTTAAAGAATGACACGAAGATGGTTTCCCGCGATTATCCGCGGGGACGGGAACGGTGATTAATTTTGTCACCGTGTCATTCTCTAGTCTATGCTCAAAGATGGCCTATAATGATCTTTTCAAAAGTATTTCCTAATACTAAATAATTGGGACTTAAAATATATTCCAACTAGATTTAAAAATATATACAGTATTATGGAGGAAGTGTAGCATTTTGTATAGAGCCCTTTCACAGTATTATCAGATGCATCAACAAGCAGTGAGTGCCCTACTTTGACAGCATTTGAACCCTTCTCTTACAAGTTTAAGAAAACCTATTGCATGTATTCTATATAGGTCACCCAAATTTGGGTGCGTATCGTAGATCCCAGACATGTGTGCAAACTAATGAACCATTAACAATCAATAACTGGAATGGAACGTTGCTACTCTTTGGGGTTTTGCCAAGTACTGGTGACCTGGATTGGCCACCGTGAGAACGGGCTACTGGGCTTGATGGACCATTGGTCTGACCCAGTATGGCTGTTCTTTGTCTTGAATCCCTGGAGGGAAGAGCATTCCAGTTTTCCACCACTCTCTGGGTGAAGAAGAACTTCCTTATGTTTGTACAGAATCGATCCCCTTTCAACTTTAGAGAGTGCCCTCTCATTCTCTCTACCTTGGAGAGGGTGAACAATCTCTCTTTCTCTACTAAGTCAATTCCCTTCAAAATCTTGAATGTTTTGATCATGTCCCCTCTCAATCTCCTCTGTTCGAGGGAGAAAAGGCCCAGTTTCTCTAATCTTTCACTGTACGGCAGCTCCTCCAGCCCCTTAACCATCTTAGAATCTCGGAGAGAGGCGGGAGCCTTACTGGGTTAGACCAATGGTCCATCAAGCCCAGTAGCCCGTTCTCAAGGTGTCCAATCCAGTTTACTAGTACCTGGCCAAAACCCAAGGCATAGCAACATTCCATGCTACCGATCCAGGGCAAGCAGTGGCTTCCCCCATGTCTTTCTCAATAACAGACTATGGACTTTTCCTCACGGAGGCCTACCACGACTCTCACTGGCTCCCAATTCAGGCCAGAATTCAATTCAAATTCCTTTGCCTACTTTTCAAAGCCATAAACGGAAACAGCCCTTCCTACTGGAACAATCGACTAACTTATTCCACCTCAATCAGACACAGGAGAACACACACAATATTCGCACACCCACCAACCAAAAAGGTCAAACGAAAAAAAATATATGACAACCTACTAGCCACCAGAGCAGCGAACCTGGACCAACAACTTGCCAACCTGCTGACTTCATCCGCAGACTATAAAACTTTCAAACAAGAAACTAAAACCTTACTCTTCAAAAAACACATAAAACCAATTATCACTCTACCAACAAATTTCCAAACTCCACCAACACCTACTTCACTCGCCTCAGCAAATTAGAAAACCTTACCATATAAGCTTATGTATTAAGATCACAATTCTTATGTAATCCGCCTTGAACCGCAAGGTAAAGGCGGAAAAGAAGTCACTAATGTAATGTAACTTGTCCAAATCTTTCTTAAAACCAGCTACGTTATCCGCTCTTACCACATCCTCTGGCAACACGGTCTAGAGCTTAACTATTCTCTGAGTGAAAAAAAAAATTCCTCCTATTAGTTTTAAAAGTATTTCCCGAAGATCTTGTATCAATATACATTTCTTTGTAATCTATCAGTCGTGAGTGGGGGAGTTAGGTGAAGAGGTCTGTTTTTATTGCTTTCCTAAAGTTGAAGAGTCCTTCAAGGGTTCTGAGGGTTAGTCGATTCCAGAGGGTCGGTATGAAGTGGGAGTAGGAACATCGTTTGGCAGTTTGAAGTTGATGCGCTTGACTAGGGGGCGGTTTTGAGGCTTACTTCATCCTGGGAGCGGAGGGACCTGTTCGGCACGTACAGAGGAAGCTTGGCCATCACAGGAGCCCGGTGCCACGTTATGTTAGAACTTGAATGCTAACATCAGGCCCTTGAAGACACAACGTTTGGCTCTGGCCAGCCAGTGGGCCGACGATAGGGCCCGAGAGACCGGGTCGCAGGGATGGAGGTTCTTCAGAAGTCTGATGGCTGTGTTTTGTACACTCTGGAGACGTCGTATTTGTCACCGTTGTTGCTGAAGAACTGTGAACCTGAAGCTGATGTTAGAGGAGGTCTGGTAAAAAGGGACTAAGTGCTCCTTTGACTATGCCGCGTTAGGGATTTAACGCGTGGAATAGCGTGTGCTAATTTGCTGCCCGCGCTAGAAATGCTAACACAGCTTAGTAAAAGGAGCCCTAATTTTCTCAGCAGGAAAGTGGGACCGCCTACCAACCAAAGGGAAAAGCACAGGGCCTATCCAGCTGGCAAAGGTTTGAGGAAAGGCCAAAAAGGGGCAATTAGGCCTCATCCCACCTAAGTTTTAGAAAACTAACAAAAACGAGCTTGTTTAACCGATTTGTAACCTAAGAACTCTTAAAAGCCTTTATCTCCTTACTCAATCTACATGTAACATAGAAACATAGAAAAAGACGGTAGAAAAAGGCCAGGGCCCATCTAGTCTGCCCACACTAATGGCCCACCCCCTAACTACCTCCATGAAGAGATCCCACATGCCAATCCCATCTTTTCTTAAAATCTGGCATGCTGCTGGCCTCAATTACCTGTTGTGGAAGACTATTCCAGCGGTCAACCACCCTTTCGGTGAAGAAATATTTTCTGGTGTCGCCATGAAATTTCCCACCCCTGATTTTCAACGGATGCCCTCTTGTCACCGTGGGTCCTTTAAGGAAAAAGAGATCCTCTTCCACCTCGATACGGCCCATGACATATTTGAACGTCTCGATCGTGTCTCCCCTCTCTCTGCGTTCCTCGAGTGAGTACAGCTGCAACTTATCCAGTCGTTCCTCATACGGGAGATCCTTGAGACCTGAGACCATCCTGGTGGCCATTCGCTGAACCGACTCAACTCTCAGCACATCTTTTTGATAATGCGGCCTCCAGAATTGTACACAGTATTTCAGATGAAGTCTCACCATGGATCTGTACAATGGCATTATGACCTCGGGCTTACGGCTGACGAAACTTCTACGGATACAGCCCATGATTTGTCTAGCCCTGGATGAAGCTTTCTCCACTTGATTGGCAGTCTTCATGTCTTCGCTAATGATCACCCCAAGTCACGTTCTGCTGATTCATTGTCCAGCACCTCTTACTGTGAACCGCCTCGAACTTTCATGGATTTGGCTGTATATAAGAATAAAATTATTATTATTAATAAGGGGCGTTATTCTGACGTTGGGTAAAATAAGGGTTTTTTTTTTTTAACCAATATTTCAATTAGAGATTTTTCACAATATTGGTAATACCTTTTCGGTTTTTTGAAGGTAATAAGGCGCAAGCCATGTGACAGGGGACTAAGACAAACTTAGGGGTCCTTCTATCAAGCCGCGCTAGCGGGGTTAGCGCTTCGGACATTTCATCACGCGCTAACCCTCGCGGCCGGCTAAAAAACTAACGCTTGCTCAAAGCAGGCGTTAGTGGCTAGTGCGGCAGGCGGTTTAATGCGCGTTAAACCCCTACCGCGGCTTGATAAAAGGACCCCTTAGATAAAAAGGTTTGGAAATTGTCCTCCCAAATACCTGCACTATTTCTGTTTGGTATCTGGTATAGAGAGTTGCGCAGGAACAGAAATCCCACACATCCCCACCAGGATCCTCTCCGTCCCTGCTAGGATCCTCTCCGTCCCCACCCGTCCCCGTCAGGATCCTCTCCGTCCCCACCCGTCCCCGCCAGGATCCTCTCCCTCCCCACCCACCCCCGCCAGGATCCTCTCCATCCCCACCCATCCCCGCCAGGATCCTCTCCCTCCCCACCCACCCCCACCAGGATCCTCTCCGTCCCCACCCGTCCCCGCCAGGATCCTCTCCGTCCCCACCCGTCCCCGCCAGGATCCTCTCCCTCCCCACCCACCCCCGCCAGGATCCTCTCCATCCCCACCCATCCCCGCCAGGATCCTCTCCCTCCCCACCCACCCCCACCAGGATCCTCTTCGTCCCCACCCGTCCCCGCCAGGATCCTCTCCCTCCCCACCCACCCCCACCAGGATCCTCTCCATCCCCACCAGGATCCTCTCCGTCCCACCCATCCCCGTAAAGAATTACCTCCATCCCAGCCTGTTCCCATAAAAAGCAGCAATTACTTCTGACAGGATCATCAATTCCACAGTTTCTTTTGCTGTTTTCCTGGTGGAATCTCTTTGGTGGAACCCTTTTTTTGTTTTCTGTTCAGGTAATTAACTTATAAACCCCCTCTTTTACCAAGGCTGACGTGTCCATTATATTGTATGGACGAACCCTGCTTCCAAAGCTTTCCATCCCCGTGGGAGTCCCGTGGGCCAGAGGGAGGTCCCCGTGGGAGTCCCTTGGGTTAGGGGAGATTCCTGTGGGACCCCGGCGGGACCCGCGGGATTCTCACGATCCCCGTTCCCGTGCAGACCTCTAATCTGGTATCCAGAGCTTTGACTAGTCATGAATGGTTGAATGTGTTTTTCTTGAGTAACCTCCAAAGATCAAGATTCCAATAAGCTGCCAAAAAATCAATTGAATTCAGCCCAGTCGTAAATTGCTTAGTAGCATCTTAGCAATCTGGGCAACTCTATTAAAAGTTCAAAAAGCAAGCTACTATCTGCCTGATCTCTTGTGGTATGCATATCATTCATGTCATCAAGTTCCTTCCCGTTGCAGATGAGACGAGACACATATGTTTGATGCATAAATCCACAGTTTTATTAATGTATCCAGGGGCTGCTTCTACTGCATTAAGTACTGTCAGTGTTCCAGTTATTGAATGACTTATTGAACGTTCCTCACTGTTTTTCGCTGATAAAAATGACACGTGATGTGGTGTTAAAATCTTTATGGCTGACAAAAGAATGACTAATATTTGCTCTGTTAAATCTAGGGATAGATAGGAGATCTTTGAATAGTGGATAAATATGTTTCATTTTTAGAATATATAGAACTACGAAATACGGCACTTAGGGCTGGATTCTGTATAGGACGCTCTGTCTCAGAAGCCGCCTAAGCGGCTTTTGAAAATGGCACATAGGCGTCCTGTATAGAATTGCATCTGTCTTCACGGACAGATGCCTAAGCCCGCCTAACACCAGACCTACTCCCCTCCCCCGTCTCCCTCCCTCCCCCCTTCTTCTCTCCTTGTTGTTCGCAACCCTACGATCAATTTGATATGTAAACACTTGTAATCTTTGTCTAACCAATGTGAACCGCCTAGAACTCTTCGGGGTATGGCGGTATACAAAAATAAAGTTATTATTATTATTAACCAGTGTCCATGTCGCAGGCGCCGGGATCTCCCTGCTGTGATAAGTTTAGCGGCAACCCGTCCCCTCTTGCAGTGTCAGAGAGAGAAGAACCATCGGCTCAGTTGTGACGATGTGATGCGTGTATACTGTATGTACTCGTATTGCAAGACCTCGCTCGTTTAGAACAGTCACTACACTCCCGCAGCGTCAGAGAGAGAGGAACCATCGGCTCAGTTGTTATGATGTGACGCGTGTATACTGTATGTACTCGTATTGCAAGACCTCGCTCGTTTAGAACAGTCACTACACTCCCGCAGCGTCAGAGAGAGAAGAACCATCGGCTCAGTTGTGACGATGTGACGCGTGTATACTGTATGTACTCGTATTGCAAGACCTCGCTCGTTTAGAACAGTCACTACACTCCCGCAGCGTCAGAGAGAGAGGAACCATCGGCTCAGTTGTGATGATGTGATGCGTGTATACTGTATGTACTCGTATTGCAAGACCTCGCTCGTTTAGAACAGTCACTACACTCCCGCAGCGTCAGAGAGAGAGGAACCATCGGCTCAGTTGTGATGATGTGACGCGTGTATACTGTATGTACTCGTATTGCAAGACCTCGCTCGTTTAGAACAGTCACTACACTCCCGCAGCGTCAGAGAGAGAAGAACCATTGGCTCAGTTGTGACGTGTGTATACTGTATGTACTCGTAATGCAAGACATTGCTTGTATATCAAGTTAAAATTTAATAAAATGTTTTGCTTCTCTTGCAAAACTCTTGCAAATCAAATTACTTGCAATCCAAGGTTTTCCTGTGCATTCCTTTGTATTCTATCGGCAAGTCTGATAAAGATGGCAAAACAAAGTTTATAAAGCATGGTACAATATGTGTAATATGACAAAACATGGTATGGTGAGACATAGTATGGCGGGCATAGTTCGGCAAAACATGGCACGGTAAATAGTATTACAAAGCACGGCTAATATAGTATGACATGACTAGGAAAAATGGTTAGGCAAGCATGCATGAGGAAACAAAGCATGGAAGACATTTGGGTTAGTTCTTTAAAGTCTGGTCACCCAGTCTTTTCATTATTGTTGTTAAGAAGCCTTAAGGATTTGATAAAAGCTTTGAAGGTAGTGCATAATGCTGTAGGAAAGATAGCGGGGGGTTATTCTAGGTGGGATCATATCTCCCCTGTTTTGAAGCAGCTGTGCTGGTTACTGATTGAACCAAGAATTGTTTCTAAGATCTTGCTAATGGTGTTCAAAGTTTAAAATAATCCGAAATCTATGGTTATGGCAGCAACTTTACATCTTTACCAACCACCACAAACACTGAGGTAGAGAACGACCCGGGGACAAATTTTTCCCTTCCCCGCAGGAACTCATTTTCCTGTCCTGGTAAGTTCTTTCCCTGTTCCTGCCCATTGCTATAAGCTCCGTCCTCATCTGCACAAGCCTTAAATCCTTTAAATCCTAAGTAGCAACATTCTAGAGCTCAGACTGTGATGTCATAATGCCTCATTCCACCAATGCCTAAGCTCCGTCCTCATCTGCACAAGCCTCAAACACTTTAAAATCCTAAGTAGCAACATTCTAGAGCTCAGACTGTGATGTCATAATGCCTCATTCCACCAATGCCTAAGCTCCGTCCTCATCTGCACAAGCCTCAAACACTTTAAAATCCTAAGTAGCAACATTCTAGAGCTCAGATGGTGATGTCATAATGCCTCATTCCACCAATGCCTAAGCTCCGTCCTCTTCTGCACAAGCCTCAAACACTTTAAAATCCTAAGTAGCAACATTCTAGAGCTCAGATTGTGATGTCATAATGCCGCATTCCACCAATGCCTAAGCTCCATCCTCCATCAAAAGTGTTCAAGGTTTGTGCATTTAAGGCAGAACTTGCAGGAATGGGGCAGGGACAGCGACAAAACTCGTGGGAATGGGATAGGGAAATTGAGTTCCTGTGGGGATAGGGAAAAATTCTCCAATGCACAGAGCAGGAGAGGGACCTTAGGATACGGATCTCAAGTCAACAAATTAATGTTAACAAGGCAGTGGCCTAAGCCAGAAAGATTTTAGGCAGCTTAGAGAGGGTAATAGCCAGCAGAAGAAAAGACCTGTTCTTTGTAACATTTTTGTAAGCGATATTGTCGAAGGGCGTCTGATAAGACTTGCCTCTTTTGCGGATGATAAAAAGAAAATCTGAATTAGGAAGGACTCCCCCCATGAGGAAGGACCTAGTGAAGCTTGATGAATGGCCCAGAATTTGGCAGCTATGATTTATTGCTAAGAAATGCAAAGTCATGCATTTTGGGCTGCAAAAACACGAGAGAATGGTACTGTTTAGGGCAGCGGTCTCAAACACGCGGCCCGTGGGCCGCATGTGGCTCTCCAGGTTTTATTTGCGGCCCGCGGTCTGAAGGCCATCGTTCTCTTCCTTTTGGAGCAGCAGCCGGCTCGTTCGCTCAAAGCCGCGGGTTGGCAGCTCCTTGCGCTATCCACTCCTGCATCGGAAGCCTCTCTGATGTCACAATATCAGAGAGGCTTCAGACGCAGGCGCGGATCTCGCAAGGAACCGCCACCCGCGGCTTTGAACGAACGAGCCGGCCAGACACGCTGCTGCTCCAGTGGCGTACCAAGGGGGGGGGGTGGTCCACTGTTCTCTTCCCTGCAGGGCCGACCAACTCTGGCGGCTTGACGTCAATTCTGACGTCGAGAGGACGTTCTGGCTAGCCAATCGCTGCCTGGCTGCCTGGAACGTCCTTTCCGACGTTAGAATTGACATCGAGCAACGAGAGTTGGTCGGCCCCCGTGCAGAAGAGAAGCAGGGAGATGGCCTGTTCCCGATAGCGGCAGCAGCAGCAGCCTATTCCGCGGCGGCAGTGGCATGGGGGAGGGCAGGAAGGAAGGAAGAAAGAAAGAAAGAAGGTGGGGTGGGGACAGGGAGCCAGCAAAAAATGGGGCACGGAGGAAGGAAGAAAGAAGGAGGGGGGACAGGGAACCAGAAACAAAGCAAAAAATGGGGCACGGAATCAGAGAAATTCAGACAGAGAAAGAAAGTAAAAGTTGGGGGAGGGAATGAGGTCTGGAGGAGAGGAAGCATACAGGAGGCTGAAAGAAGGGAAGAAGTATTGGATGCACAGTCAGAAGAATAAAGTGCAACCAGAGACTGATGAAATTACCAAACAAAGGTAGGAAAATGATTTTATTTTCAATTTAGTGATTGAAATGTGCCAGTTTTGAGAAAGAAAAGATATTGAACTTTAAATGTGTGCTGCAGAAAAAAATAGAGTACTTGGAGGGCCGCAGAAAAAATAGTTAATGTCTTATTAAAGAAATGACAATTTTGCATGAGGTAAAAGTCTTTATAGTTTATATATCTTTCCTTTTAACTGTTAAAGGAAAGTTTTACAAACTACTAGCTGATGCCCCGGCGTTGCACGGGTATTTAATTATAGCAATAACACAGTAAATGGATTGAAATAAAGATACTTTATAGTGGTGAATGAAATTATTTTTTTACAGCTTTATAAAAAGTACAATAATCAAATTATAATGTGAAATATTTGACAAAATGAATACAATACAACTAACACAAAACTTGATTATAAACAACAATTTTAGTTTCACCTCCAGGAGCAAGAACATATAAATTCTTGGGTGAACCCACCCTTGATCAAGCAACATAGAGTTGTCCATGGGAAAAACAGGGGGATCTTAAATCCACTCCACAGTATGTAATAGTCTGTCCCTGTGATTTGTTGATTGTGATAGAGAATGCAAGTCTCACTGGAATTTGCAATCTCTTAAACTGAAAAGGAAGATCTGTTGGAATAAGTGGCATCCAAAAGTTTCAGTATTGATTTAAACAACTCAATATGTGGAAACTCAGGTTGAAAAGAAACTCCATGTAGTTTGTTCCCGGTTCAGAATGGAACCTGTGTTCCTAGTTCAGGATATGTGAGTACTCATGTAATGTAATAACATTATGAACTGGGGTGCATGAAGGAAACAGTTACAAACACAGTTAGAACATACAAACTCTATATTTATGGTGTCCGTGGTAGAATAGAAACGATGTCCCTAGTGGTTATAGTGTCATAGAAAGTGTTTTATAGTTGGAATTACTGTGAGAATGGCAGCTGTTTACATTTATTCCATTGACATGAATGGGTGAAATCTGATTTTCTGTTTGTAGCTCCGCCCACGTGTGCAGGTGGGCCGCGACACCCCCAGAACATATCACCCCAGGTAGTGAGGGATCTGCATACCAAGTTTTGTTCAAATCGGTCAAGCCGGTTTTGAATTACAGTGAGAATGGCAGGTTTTTACATTTTTTCCATTGACATGAATGGGTGAAATTTGAATTTATGTTTGTAGCTCCGCCCACGTGTGCAGGTGGGCCGCAAGACCCCCAGAACATATCATCCCAGGTAGTGAGGGATCTGCATACCAAGTTTCGTTCAAATCGATCAAGCCGTTTTTGCGTGATCGCGGCACATACACACATACATACCTCCGATTTTATATATATAGAAGATAAAGAGTTTTACCTCATGCAAAATTGTCATTTCTTTAATAAGGCATTAACTATTTTTTCTGCGGCCCTCCAAGTACCTACAAATCCAAAATGTGGCCCCGCAAAGGGTTTGAGTTTGAGACCACTGGTTTAGGGGGTGAAAACCTCTTGTGCTTGAAAGAGGAGCGGGATTTGTATGTGATAGTTTGTGGTGATTTTAAGGTGGCCAAGAAATCTGCAAGTTAGCTGGTTTCGGTGCAAATGCTAACCAGTTAATTGGCTCTAAGGGGTCCTTTTATCAAGCTGCAGTAGGGGGTTTAACGCACGTAATACCGCGTGTTAAACCGCCTGCTGCGCTAGCCGCTAACGCCTGCATTGAGCAGGCGTTAGTTTTTTAGCCGGCCGCGGGGGTTAGCTCGCGATGAAATGTCCGACGCGCTAACCCCGCTAGCACGGCTTGATAAAATGAACCCTAAATCTCAGTGGTTAGCCACAGAGACGTGGACAGGAGTCTCTCCTGCCCGCTTAAACGGTTCTGAACGTCAGCTGGAATATAAATAAGCCCTAAACGCTTCCACATTCAATCTGGACTTAATGCATGGGAAACTCCTGTATACTGTATGTACTCGTATTGCAAGACCTCGCTCGTTTAGAACAGTCACTACACTCCCGCAGCGTCAGAGAGAGAGGAACCATCGGCTCAGTTGTGATGATGTGACGCGTGTATACTGTATGTACTCGTATTGCAAGACCTCGCTCGTTTAGAACAGTCACTACACTCCCGCAGCGTCAGAGAGAGAAGAACCATCGGCTCAGTTGTGACGATGTGACGCGTGTATACTGTATGTGGTGCCGTAAGGGAGTGGAGCTCAGTCTGCCACAGCGCTGTCTTCGCGAGGTGCACTGACAATGGCACCAACACCCCTCCTCCTCTCCTCTCTACCCCCACGTACCTCTTTAAAGGTTCACCGGTGCAAGCAGCATCTTCCATTTCCTGTTGACACCGGCCTCAGCTCCCTTCTGACATCACTTCCTGGTTGCAGGATCAGGATGTGATGTCAGAAGGAAGCTGAGGAAGGGAACAGTGGCGGAGGTGTATGATATAGCTAGGGTTACCGGCCTGCCCAGTTCCACCCATCCCCTCCCCATTTCACCCCAGTCCCGCCCCCAATCCCGCCCTATCCCCACCCCAGCCCTGACCCCCGCTACCTGCTCTTCTCAGGCAGGAGGGCATCCGCGCATGTGCGAATGTGACGCGATGATGTCACATGCACGTGTGTGTGATGTCATCGTGTGGCATCGGTGTACGGGTGGATGTCCTCCTGCCTGTCGCGATTTCGAGGAAGCTTTTCAAAACCCGAACAAAGTGCCGGGTTTTGAAAAGCCGTCCGGGGAAATCCAGATGTCTGGTAACCCTAGGCATAGCAAAGCTAGGCACCAACCTTCCTCGCTACGCCTCTGATCCCGTGTCAACATGTGCTAAACCAGAGGTGGGCAACTCCGGTCCTCGAGGGTCAGAATCCAGTCGGGTTTTCAGGATTTCCCCAATGAATATGTATTGTCGGGTTTTCAGGATTTCCCCAATACGCATATTCATTGGGGTAATTCTGAAAACCCGACTGGATTCTGGCCCTTGAGGACCAGAGTTACCCACCCCTGTGCTAAACCCAGATTTTAATGCCTTTTGGTAAAAAGGCTCAGGTTCTAAGTCCCTAGGGACAGGGAAATACTTTGTGCATATCTGAATGTCACTTGTCTTCGATTACTGAGAAAGCTGTGAGCCAGTTTCAATGCAAACCTCTCAGAGATTTCCAAAGGTATTACTTTAAAAAACACACTTCTTTTGCCGTATGGAAAGCATCAGCAGGACAAATAATTCATTTGAGATGATAAGCGCACAAAGCCTCTTGCAAACCACTTTGAAGGGTACCAGCATCTTTCCAACCACACCTCTGTGCATGTAATCCGTGAAGAGCTCCGATGATGGCAGAACGGGATGAATACTGATCGTCTCTGGGTTTGCTCACAGGGCACACTAGGATGGAAACTGAGATAATGAAACTCAGAGAAAAATGAAGGCGTCTGCCATTACCCGTCATTTCCCATCGGAAAATTGTATTCAATTTCTTAAGAACAAAATTATTTTAAAATGTGAACAGCCTGTTCTATTATGCCTCGGTGCTTTTGCTATGAATTTTCATAATGTGGAGCGAGTGCCTCTTGTCACACGGTTGTTTATTTCCATCAAACTTTTGCATTTCCAAGTTTTTGATGTACACGTCTGCCCCCTGCTATTGGCAGAGTGCTCTATATGCTTGCTGGTCTGGCTTGCAATTTTTCTTGGGTTTGGTTTTTTTTGTTTTCGTTTTTTTGGAAAAGGTCAACAGAACAAATTTACATTCTTTCCATTTTTTAAATTCATACAAGGTAGCAAATTTCATTATTCACAGACCTGCAAAACAATCATCCTTTCAAAGGATCCCTGCTTTTTTTTTTTTTTTTTTAATAAGGCTAATGGCATTTTGGGTTCATAGACAACAATGCGGAAGACAAAGGTGCGCTCCGACAACTGAGCGCAAGACGGAGGCGCGCGCCCAAGAAAATTACTGTTTTTAGGGGCTCCGACGGGGGGTTTTGTTGGGGAGCACCCCCAGTTTACTTAATACAAATCGCGCCGGCGTTGTGGGGGGTTTGGAGGGTTGTAACCCCCCACATTTTACTGTAAACAGCTTTTTCCCTAAAAACAGGGAAAAAGTGAAGTTTGCAGTAAAATGTGGGGGGTTACAACCCCCCCAAACCCCCCAACGCGGCGCGATCTGTATTAAGTAAAGTGGGGGGGTTCCCCGTTCCCCCCCACGCCCCCCCTGTCGGAGCCCTAAAAACAGTAATTTTCTTCGGCGCGCACCTCCGCGCTGCGCTCAATTGTCTGCTCGCGCCTTTGTCCCAGCGCACTTTTGACCTGACACCAGCATTTTGTTTGCAAACTTTGGTTTGGTATATGCGTAGTCGGACAAATCAGTCATTGGCGTTGTTTTAACCCACATCACGAAGTCAGTTTGCTGTTAATTGCTGTATGCTAACGCACTTAGGGCTCCTTTTACGCAATAGCGCGCTTTAAATTACCAAGCGCGCTAGCCGCTACCGCCTCCTTTTCAGCGGGCGGTAGATTTTCGGTTACCATGCGCTACGGCGCGCGGTAATTTTGTGCGTGCGCTACAAACTCTAGCGCACCTTCGTAAAAGGAGCCCTCGGGTGCGCAGACTTAAGGACTTGACAAACATAAAAATGATAAAATCCTTGAAAAAAAATTGCAGAAGAGCATTTTCGAAATGACGTGAAAATCCGAACTTAGATGTTTTGCGGAACATGCACAAAAATCCGGTAGCAAACTGGACCATTTTCAAAACAGGAAAAAAGTCCTTCTTTTGGTTTCTACAATGGCCATTTCTCAAATGTATTTGCGGACAGTGGCCCAGATTCTATTAAAAAAACACTTAAGTTAAGTGCCTAGATCGGCACTGATAACAAGAAATTAGCACCCCCATAATTGGCTTTAATTAAAATTACTTGGATGGTGGGCACGCCTAACTTGGTAGGTGCCTACCACTTTCATGTAGGTGCCTAGTCCAAGGCACCTATCAAAACATGTGTGTGGTTAGAGGGAGGATTGTGGGCATGCTTGGCATGTAGGCAAGGGTTGCCAGATGTCCGGGAAAACCCAGACATGTCCTCTTTTCAGAGGTGCCCGGATGGACTTTCCAAAACCCAGTAGTTTGACTGGGTTTCAGAAAGCCCCTACTCCTGGCTGCATCTGGAGGGCCTTTGAGCATGTGCGGATGAAGTCACACGCATCCGCACGTGCTCGGAGACCCTCTAGATCAGGGATCTCAAAGTCCCTCCTCGAGGGCCGCAATCCAGTCGGGTTTTCAGGATTTCCCCAATGAATATGCACAAGATCTATTCGCATGCACTGTTTTCATTGTATGCTAATAGATCTCATGCATATTCATTGGGGAAATCCTGAAAACCCGACTGGATTGCGGCCCTCGAGGAGGGATTTTTACACCCCTGCTCTAGATGCTGTCCACAGGTTGGAAAACAAAGACAAGGTTTTGCGGGGGCAGGGCTAGAGGCAGAATGGTGTCACCTATATGTAAGTACACAGGGATCTGGATGGATTTTGGAAGGCTCACAGCCAGGGTTTTCTTGGCCTAAAATACCAGAGTCTAAGGTAGGTGCCTAAATCAGTCCACGCCAAAACTCCACCTCAAATTCACCTACTTGTCAGCAGGTGCCTCAGTGTATACATTTACATCAAAGTGGTAGGTGCCTACCATCTAATTAATTTTGGAAAAAATCAGATTCTAATTGCCTTTTAATGGTGCTTTCAATTATTAGCGCCAACTTAAAAAAATTAAGTTGGGCTCCTAGATTGGCTAGGTGTGCCGATCTAGGCACCTAACTGTAGACTCTTTTATAGGTATCCCTCCTGTCATGATCATTCCGGGGTGAGGGGGGTGAGGGGGTGTCTGGCAGGAGGGACTGGGCATCTCTCCCGCCAGCGATGCTTGTGGGGAGGGGGAGATGTCACAGCAGGTTCAGGTAGAAAGGATTGGGCATCCCTTCTGCCATAATCATTGGGGAGGGGGGTGTTGCAGGGGGTTCTAGCAGGAGGGACTGGGCATCCCTCCCGCCAGTGATGCTGGCGGGGAGGGTGAGATGTCGCAGCAGATTCAGGCAGGAGGGATTGGGCATCCCTCCAGCCGCGATCGTTGGGAGGGTCACGGCGGGTTCAGGTAGGAGGGATTGGGCATCCATCTTCCCACGATCATTGCTGGAGGGGGTCATGGCAGGTTTGGGCAGGAGAGATTGGGCATCCCACCTGCATAATCATTGTGGGGGGGGGGGGGGTCGCAGCAGGTTCTAGCAAGAGGGATTAGGCATCCCCCCTGCAGCGATTGTTGGGGGGAGGGTCACGGCGGGTTCAGGTAGGAGGGATTAGGCATCCCTCCTACCACAATCATTGCTGGGGGGGGTCATGGCAGGTTCGGGCATTCGGAATTGGGCATCCCTCCTGCCATAATCATTGTGGGGGGGGGGGGTCGCAGCAGGTTCTAGCAGGAGGGATTAGGCATCCCTCCTGCCACAATCATTGCTGGGGAGGGGGTCATGGCAGATTCAGGCAGGAGGGATTGGGCATCCCTTCTGCCATGATCGTTGCGGGGGGGAGATGGTTGCACGATTCTCTAACCAGCACTTATGACAGACGCCAGTTATAGAATCATGGTTGTAGGCAAAGGACTGGTCCCTCTCAGGTCTAAAAGGTCTTGTTTTGGGCGTTTGGGACAGGCAAATTTTTTTTTTCAGGAATAGGGCTTAAAGGTAGACATAGTGGCGGTCTGGGCGATTAAACACCTGAATGTACAGGTAGGCCATTTTTTTTTTTTTTTTTTAAACATTGTGGACATTTTTTTTTTTTTTTTCGAGAATGAACATTTCCCTGCTGCCTACTTAGGGCGTTTAAAGCCTTAGACCAAAAAGAGACTTAGGCCCTCTTTTACAAAGGTGCGCTAAGCGTTTTAGCGCATGCTAAATCAACGGGTGCGCTAACCGCTAACACGTCCGTAGGACAACATGCACGAGTTAGCGTCTAACGCGTGATTGGCACGCGCTAATATTTATTGCACGCTCAAAAGCATAGCGCACCTTATAAAAGAGGGGGTTAGATGGTTTTTTTAAAAAAAATAATAATAATTATGGCCCTGCACGTGTATAAATTACCCCTGCATGTTCATTTTTTGATTTTATAGATTTGGGAAGAAAGTTGCAAAATACTGTGTTGATGCATTTACACACACAAAGGTTGTGCCCTAGTTATTTTCATGAATAATCAACCTGTTGCCGTTAGTGCTTTCTGTACAGAATTAGGGAAAGAGGATAGGATTTTGATATATAATTTTTCGGTTGCTTACAATCAGTACAGTTTACTTATTATATATAGGTACTTATGTTGTGCCTGGAGTAATGAAGGGTTAAGTGACTTCACAATTTACTGCTCCTCAGTCCTGTGCACTAACCATTCCAATTACATAGAAACATAGAAGATGACGGCAGAAAAGGGCTACAGCCCATCAAGTCTGCCCACTCTGCTTACCCACCCCCTGTCTATGCCCTAATGACCCAATTTCCTTATCTTGACCCTCGTAGGGATCCCACATGGGTATCCCATTTATTCTTAAAGTCTGGCACGCTGTCTGCCTCGATCACCTGCACTGGAAGCTTGTTCCAATGATCAACCACTCTCTCTGTGAAGAAATACTTTCTGGTGTCTGCAGCAGCCACTCTCTCCTCCTCTCCCTATTGGCTAAGGCTCTTAACATTTGCATCTCCTCTTCCCATAGGCTAAGGCTCTTTACACCTGCATTGTGATGTCATAGAACTTTCTGATTATAGAAACATAGAAACATGATGGCAGATAAAGGCCAAATGACCCATCATAGAAACATAGAAGATGACGGCAGAAAAGGGCTACAGCCCATCAAGTCTGCCCACTCTGCTTACCCACCCCCTGTCTATGCCCTAATGACCCAATTTCCTTATCTTGACCCTCGTAGGGATCCCACATGGGTATCCCATTTATTCTTAAAGTCTGACACGCTGTCTGCCTCGATCACCTGCACTGGAAGCTTGTTCCAATGATCAACCACTCTCTCTGTGAAGAAATACTTTCTGGTGTCTGCAGCAGCCACTCTCTCCTCCTCTCCCTATTGGCTAAGGCTCTTAACATTTGCATCTCCTCTTCCTATAGACTAAGGCTCTTTACACCTGCATTGTGATGTCATAGAACTTTCTGATTATAGAAACATGATGGCAGATAAAGGCCAAATGACCCATCATAGAAACATAGAAGATGACGGCAGAAAAGGGCTACAGCCCATCAAGTCTGCCCACTCTGCTTACCCACCCCCTGTCTATGCCCTAATGACCCAATTTCCTTATCTTGACCCTCGTAGGGATCCCACATGGGTATCCCATTTATTCTTAAAGTCTGGCACGCTGTCTGCCTCGATCACCTGCACTGGAAGCTTGTTCCAATGATCAACCACTCTCTCTGTGAAGAAATACTTTCTGGTGTCGCCATGAAATTTTCCGCCCCTGAGTTTGAGCGGGTGCCCTCTTGTGGCCGAGGGTCCCTTGAGAAAGAAAATATCATCTTCCACTTCGACACGTCCCGTGAGGTACTTAAATGTTTCGATCATGTCTCCCCTCTCCCTACGTTCCTCGAGAGTGTAGAGCTGCAATTTGTTCAGTCTCTCTTCGTACGAGAGACCCTTGAGCCCCGAGATCATCCTGGTGGCCGTCCGCTGAACCGATTCAATTCTGCGCACATCTTTACTGTAATGTGGCCTCCAGAATTGCACACAGTACTCCAGATGAGGTCTCACCATGGCCCTGTACAACGGCATCATGACTTCAGGCTTTCGGCTTCTGTAGATGCTTCTGGAAAGATTTGTTTTAAGCATGGGAACGCATGGGGATAATTTGGTTTCCTTGCCGAGTTTTTTTTTTTTTTCCATTTTGTTTCATTCGTCTTCCGTTTTAGTGTAAGCCAAATTATTTCAGCACATGCAACGGGCGCTAACAGGAACCAGAAAAGGAGACTGCAGAAATGATGCACTCGATGCGGGCACTTTATTAAGACAATCGATACGTTGAATAAAGAAATATATCCACCTTTGTTCAAAAAAAAAAAAAAAGATGCTAAAACATAACTGAAGCAACGGGGGAAATTATTCATCAACGGGCGTTAACCGTGATAGCGTGTGGCGAATGCTAAAGACGCCCATAGGAATATAAGGGTCCTTTTTACTAAGGCGCGCTGATTTACTGTGGCTGATCGATTTTAGCGCTAAATGCTAACGTGCCCATTATATTCTAGGAACATGTTAGCATTTATTTATTTATTTAAAAAATTTCTTTACCGTTTATCACTAAACGGTTCACAAAGTTGCACGCATAATTTAAAAACAGAATCATCATCCTAAAAAATCATTTTAAAACCTTATTACAAGCTGAAACCATGATAAAAATGATCGTGAACAGTTCGTCAGCTTTGCCACCAAAGGCAATTATTAACTGCACTTCCCCCTCCGTATTCGCGAATTCCGTATCTACGGATTCGCTTATTCGCAGTTTTAAATCAAAAAATACTTTTTCAGGCTATTTTAAGCCCTGTAAGCCCTGGTGGCCTAGCGGGTTTTCGGGGCAGGAGCGATCTTCCTACACTCCTGCCCCGTGAAGATCGCTCACAGAAAAATCGCTCGAGAGACTACGGGAGCTCAAGGCAGCCATTTCCTGTGAGCGATCTGCTCAGGGCAGGGGCGTAGGAAGATCGCTCCTTCCCCCGAAAACCCGCTAGACCACCAGGTAAGACTTAAGGAGGGGGGGGCAGAACCAGCCCAAATATTATTCACGGTTTTTAAATATTCGCAGGCCGGCTCTGCCCCTAACCCCCGCGAATACAGAGGGGGAAGTGTAGAAGAGAAAGCATCTGCAAATAGCTGTGTCTTGAGTAATTTCCTTAACATACCTTTACATGGCAGTTTCGTATTTGGCCCACAAAGAAGTTCCATTTTTTTAACTCCTGCACAGCAAAAAGTCATTTTGCCAGTCTCAACAAGCCTTGGGTTTACATTCGTCTTCAGTAAAGCTAAATTTTCAGAGCGTAATGATCTGTTTGGTGTGTAGCTGGACCTATTCGTTTTAAACAATTCTGGGATGTTTCCATACAATAATTGATGCAGATCATTATCTAATATAATAAAATGGTAAGCCACGCATGCGCACTTCCTATGCGTGCGCCGGTTTTCTGTGAGCTGTAGCGACACATAGGAAGTGCGCATGCGCGGCTTACGACTCTTTGAAAGACGCGGCGGTGGCTACTCTCACAATCCCCGCCTCTGTCAGACTTCCGACGCAGGTGGGGATCGTGAGAGGAGCCACCGCCGCTTCTTTCAACTAAAAAAAAAAAAGGCAAGGGGGATGTCGGCCGCCGTGGCTGTCGGCGGCTGCAGGCCGCGCCAGCTGTAGCCCGCCGCGACCGAGCACGGAGACGGCCCGAACTTTTTTTCAACTTCACAGACACTGCAGCGGCTCCTCTCACGAGCCGCTCCTGCGTTGGAGAAGGCGGCGATCGTGAGAGGAACCGCCGGGAAGTTAGACTGCTGGGGGCTCCATATGAGCTCCATAGTCAGGTAAGTGTAATATTGAGTATTTAACAGGCAACTGGTTACTGCATAAAGAGAGGCCTGACTTTTTATGCTGTCCTATTGATGCAGTTAAACTGATCGGTTAAGTGCTGGCCAAGTGCTAATTCCACCCCCCAGAATGCCCCCAAAATAGCTGGACTAACTTTTTTTAAATTTTTATAAAGTACAAAAGGGGAGAGTATTAAAATAAGTGCCAGACTGGGCATGGGGGACAGCTTATGGGGCCAGGAACAGAGGAGAGAGAGAGATGGTAGGTAATGGTCTGAAGGGAGAGAAGCTGGATCTGGGGAAAGAGATACTTGAAGGGAGGACTATTGGGGAGAGATGGAGGACCTGGGGGAGGGAAGTTGGACCTAGGGATGGAAGGGAGGGAGAAATGTTAGGTCTGGGGGTAGAAAGAGGAGAGAGATGCAGCATCTCTTTTTTTCCCTCCATCTTATTGTTCAGCATCAAGGGGGGAAGGAAGAAGAACAACAGAAAATGGAGGAAAGAAGAATCCATGGGAGGGCAGAGAGCTGGGATAAGAAGATGCTAGGGGATGAAGAGAAAGGGACAGGGAGATATAGCCTGACCAGTGGAGAGAGGGAGGGGTATTCTGAAAGTGGTGAGCCATTTGTATGAGGTCAAAAGAGAGATGACAAGATGAATGAGAGTATGGAGAGAAACAGAAAGAAACACAGACATATATTCTACCGCCAGCGGGAGGAAGGGAGACAGAAAGAAAAGAAGAAAGACACAGGGACAGGGAGAGACACAGAAAGACAGACAGAAAAAAGGGGCCAGGGACAGAGACAGACAGAAAGAAAGACAGCAGGACAGAGAGAGAGAGAGACAGAAATAAAGACAGACAGACAGACATATATTCTAGCACCCGTTAATGTAACGGGCTAAAATACTAGTTGATTTATATTGTATCCTGAAGGCGACTGGAAGCCAATGCAATTGCTTTAGATATGGCGAACTATGCTCATATTTGGACAGTCCCCATAATCATTTTGTTCAACTTGCAATGCCCTGCTCCTTGCTTTTGTTATTCCAAGATACAGGGCATTACAATCATCAAGTCTCGACAAGACCATAGCCTGAACTACAGGGCGAAAATCAAACAGCGCAAGCATTGGTTTCAATCGATGTAACAAATGAATTTGTGCAAAGCATGCCTGTACGGTCTTAATTTGCATCTTCATAGTAAGGCCGGAATCAAGTCCGACACCTAATAGTCATAACCTCGTGAACAGGAAGAAAGTCATCAATGACTTTCACTTGTTTAGGCCACTGTTGAACCTGTTTTTCTACAAACATTATTTCGGTTTTATCTACTTTTACGAAGGCGCATAAGAACATAAGCAGTGCCTCCGCCGGGTCAGACCATAGGTCCATCCTGCCCAGCAGTCCGCTCCTGCGGCGGCCCAAACAGGTCACGACCTGTCTGAATCACCAGAAGGGGCTCCCTTGCCACCTTGGTTTCTCATTGAAGTCCTATCTTCCCATCGTAGTCCTAACCCTCCGGTCTTGCACATGCACGACCTGTTGGGTTTCTATACTTATTACCTGGTTAGCGCACTAGGGCCTTTTTTTATATATATATCTTTTCTTTATTCATTTTTAACACTTTCATTAAGTGAATACAAGAAAAATTCATTTTACACTTTATACATCACTTAAAATTCTTACAATAAATATATAATTTAAAAAATAAAATTCTTACAATATATAAATAGATCAACGCATTTTTCCCATCAACAATTATTATATTGTTATTAATGAAATATATTCATATCCTTCAAAAAGTGCAAATAGCATATTTTTCATCTTTATAAGGAAATAGTAAGCACCTATACAAATATTTAATTATTCAAAACCCAAACCAAACCAACTAGGGCCTTACCGCGCGGAACAGAGCACGCTAAAATGCCGCATGCGCTAGCCGCTACCGCCTCCTCTTGAGCAGGCGGTGGTTTTTTTTTGGGGGGCTAGCGCCCGCGAATCCGGTGCGTGCGCTAAAAAATGCTAGCGCACTTTCGTAAAAGGAGCCCTTCATTTCAAACCTTTTGACCTCCCGTCCGTGCCTCAATTTTACACCCATCGTGGCCCAAAGATTTTTCCAAAATTTTTGTCAAATCTAGCTTTGACGCGCTCTACGAATCGATTAGCTCGGGCAACATCAGCGAGCGCGCCTTAGTAAAAAGGACCCCAGAATGTGAATTCTCCCCCCCCAAAATTAAAAATTAGGGTGTTATTTTTCCTGTTGTTTCAGAGAAGAAACGGTACAAAGCAAACACGTTTTGCGAGGTTGTTTTCAAGGATTGCTGATCCCTACTTTTAAGTTTACTGTTCTACCTGGGGAAATACTAGGATATTGTTTTTCGTAACACAAAGAGAAAATAAAGGCATAAAAATGTTTCATGGTGGCATGTGACACTTTCTATAGAGATGTATAAGGGAACGTTTCTCCTCTTTTAGCTGCATGCTAGTAGAGGAAATTACATGACTAGTGGGAATTCGAATAATAGGCTTTGAGCTTCTAGGTCTCAAGCTCAGATTAGTAGTGATCAAAAGTAATCATCATCTGAAGGAAATCAAGGCAGGAAGTTATGAACGTGGGCTACTGTTAAAGCAAGTTCATTTACCTCTAACAAGCTTCCTGTGGTAAAATATCCCGATTTAGCAGAACACATCTCCCTCCCTATTTGCGGGGGTTAGGGGCAGAGCCGGCCTGCGAATAGGGAAAAATCACGAATAACTTTTGGCCGGCTCTGACCCACCACCGGACCTTACCTGGTGGTCTAGCGGTGACATGGGGCAGGAGTGATCTTCCTACACTCCTGCCCCGTGCAGAGCCGTGCTGCCGAGTTCCCGTGGTCTCACGAGACTACAACAGGAACTCCCTGTCCATGCTCCGATCGCCCCCCCCCCTCCCCCACCTCTGACTCTGATCGCCTCCCTCCGCCTCCGATTGCCCCCCCCCCCCTCCGCCGCCTCTGATCGCCTCCCTCCAAGTCCCGGGGCTGTTTGAGCGATTCTCAAGGGTGGGGGCCTGGGGAAAACACCATGGATAATCGAAACCGCGAACATTGAAACCGCGAATAGAGAGGGGGAAGTGTAACCTACCTAGACTAGTAACTGTAATATATTCCTGTGAAGCGTTTCAGGCTCTGGTACCCAGAGCTGAGATTGTGATGTCATAATGCCTCATTCCACCAATAAGAGCCAACCTCATCAGTGATGTCATAATGGCTTGACTATGCTATACTTGGCTCACATAAGAACAAAAGAGTTGCCATACTGGGATAGACTGAAGATCCATCAAGCCCAGTATCCTGTTTCCAATAATGGTCAACCCAGGTCACAAGTACCTGGCAGAAACCCAAAGAGCTGAGATCGTGATGTCATAATGTCTCATTCCCCCAATGCCTAAGAGCCAACCTCATCAGTGATGTCATAATGGCTTGACTATGCTATACTTGGCTCACATAAGAACAAAAGAGTTGCCATACTGGGACAGACTGAAGATCCATCAAGCCCAGTATCCTGTTTCCAACAATGGCCAACCCAGGTCCCATATATCTGGCAAGATCCCAATGAGTAAAACAGATTTTATGCTGCTGATCCTAGGAATAAGCAGTGGATTTCCACAAGTCCATCTCAATAATGGCCAATGGACTTCTCTTTTAGCAAATTAGCCAAACCTTTTTTAAACCCTGCTAAGTTAACTGAGGTAATCACATTCTCCTGCAACAAATTCCAACGTTTAATTACATGTTGTGTGAAGACATATTTTCTCCAGTTTGTTTTAAATCTACTACTTAGTAGCTTCATCACATCTCCCCTTGTCATTTTGGAAAGAGTGAACAAGCGATTCACATCTACCCTTTCCACTCCACTCAGGACTTTCATGGATGTCACCAATGGAATAATAATAATAACTTTATTCTTTTATACCGCCATAACCAAGAGTTCTAGGTGGTTTACACTAAAAAGAGCTGGACAATCAGCAAAATACAATAATACAGTAAAAATACAGATGTATTATAAAATACAGTTTCAATATAAAACTCTCATTAAGTAATAAACTTATCGAACAGAGTGGTCTTAATTAATTTCCGAAAACTGCAATAGGATAACATAGCTTGCTGAATGCTTTTACCTAACCAAGATTGTTGCCTACCAGCTTGAAATGCTAGGGTCCTATCTAAGAAGGTCTTATATCTACACCCATTAATTTTTGGATAAACAAATAAGTAGAAGTTTCTAGTTTCTCTTGATGGTCTATGCAACACAAAATGAGGATAAAGGTAAGCTGGAGACAATCCCGATATCAGCTTAAAGCAGATACAGGAAAATCTGAATAATACTCTTGCCTCCAAAGGCAGCCAATGAAGTAAACAATAATCTGGTCGTTCTTTTTTAAACCAAAAAGCAATCGAACAGTTGTATTCTGAATTATCCTTAATTTCCTTCGAATTTTTTGGGCGCTCCCACTGATATACAAATTTTGAGATAAAGCTACTTGCTTTGGTGCATGAGCTATTATTAAAAACTGTTCTAGGCATACACTACGTATACCAGGCATTGGTTGCACTTAACTTTTGGCATGCTAAAGTGGATTTACTCTAGTATTGTATAACAACTTAGGTCTTTATAAGAGCTGTTATAGAACTGGCACTAAGCATGCCAATGGTGCCTACTTCTTGGCATATAATTATAGAAATGCTCTGACTATGAATACAACAATGCAATAAACAGTTTGAAAAATGAGGTTGTAACTGGGCAGGCCTGGAGACGGCTTTAGGGGGTCCTGATTTTACTAAAGTAAAATCTGGTAATCTTAGATAAGGATATTACTTTTGCCCGTCCCCCAAACCCCCTCCTCTGCAATGCAGCATCTCACTGTTATCTCTCTTCCCCCTCAAAGTCCAATATCTTCCTGCCTCCCCCCTCGGGGATCATCAGTTCCCTGTCTTTTCTCTTTCCCCTCTCCCCTGCAGTCCACCATCTTGTGTCCCCCTGGTGGTCCAGCATCTACCTTCTCTCCACCCCTGTCCTTTGCCACTGTGCAGGGCTTCAGTACACACACGCAATGAAGGCTACCACATCCCCATTGGCTCCTTAGCAGGAAGTCTGCATTGGAGTGGGCAGGAACAAAGGAGATCTTACTTCAATGCATGTAGGTGCTAAGGCCCCAGGCTGCTTTGTTGGTTCGCTGCTGGATTGCCTGCTCACTCCCGCTGTTCCACCAGCCGCTGATTGGGAGAGGGAATTTTACACATGCCTGAGCTGCTCCCTATTTTGCTGCCCCCAAATTGTGGCATGCTAGGAAGCTACCTAATTCGGAGGTACCGTGCCCGACACTAAGACGCAGGACTTATTTTTACTGGAGCACTGGTCTACTTTTTGGCAGCTGAATTTTAATGCCAAGAAGTGTAAAGTTATGCACCTTGAAGCAGAAACCCATACAGAACCTACACTCTGAATGGCGAGACCTTAACTAGAACTGTTGCAGAACGGGACCTGGGAGTAATCATTAGTGAAGATATGAAGGCTGCCAATCAAGTGGAGAAAGCTTCATCCAAGGCTAGACAGATGCTGGGTTGCATCCGGAGAAGTTTCATCAGCCGTAAGCCCGAAGTGGTGATGCCGCTTTACAGGTCAATGGTGAGACCACATCTGGAATACTGTGTTCAATTTTGGAGGCCACATTATCGAAAGGATGTACTGAGAATAGAATCGGTTCAACGGTTGGCCACCAGGATGGTCTCAGGACTCAAGGATATCCCATATGAAGAACGTCTAGGTAAGTTGCAGCTATACGCTCTCGAGGAACGCAGAGAAAGGGGTGACATGATAGAGACGTTCAAATACGTTACTGGCCGTATTGAGGTGGAAGAAGACATCTTTTTCCTTACCGGACCTACGGCGACAAGAGGGCATCCGCTAAAAAATCAGGGGCGGGAGATTTCATGGTGACACTAGGAAGTACTTCTTCACCAAAAGGGTGGTTGACCGTTGGAATGATCTTCCACATCAGGTAGTTGAGGCCAATAACGTGACTGACTTTAAGAACAAATGGGATCAACATGTGGATTCACTTCAAAGAAGTTCTTGAGTGGGCTGACTTGTTGGGCCGAAGGCCCTTTTTCTGCCGTCATATTCTATGTTTCTAATTCACTTAATAGAAGTGCCAGCCCTGCTCTACTCCTGCAGTTTAGAAGGATGATAAAGCAGGGGAGATGCAAAGTGGAAGGGTAGCAACTACCAAACCCCTTTCTCCTGCATGATTACGGGTATATAGTGCAATTAGTGGAAGACTCACTGATGCTGCAGTCATCAATTAGGCAGTGTAGGCATGCGCCTAGGGTTCCATGATGAAAGAGGATGTCACTCTTTTCCAACCACTGCTCAGCCTGACCAGCAACAACGGGTCCACCCCTTAAAGGTGCCAAAGACCAGTCTTCCTAAGGGTGCAGAACCCCTACGCCTCTCCCTCCCCCCCCCCCCAAGTGTGAGATTGCTGCCCGCATTGGTGCTCGCTCCGATATCAGTTCCAGGACCCGTGCCTAGGCAGTGACATCAAAGGGTAAGCTGACACTAATGTGGGCATGCTGCTCATGCCAGAGAAGTTAAAAAGGTACAAAGGGAAGGGGGTGTGCGTGTGTGGCGTGCCACCACCCAACCTTACTATGCCACTGCCAAGGACTAATTCAGGCAAGAAGGACTAATTTATTTTAGTATTTATATACCACTTATGGCTTAAATGGTTTACATTCAGGTACTCAAACCTTTTTCCCTATCTGTCCTGGTGGGCTCACAATCTATCTAATGCACCTGGGGCAATGGGGGGATTAAGTGACTTGCCCAGGGTCACAAGGAGCAGCGTGGATTTGAACCCACAACCTCAGGCTGCTGAGGCTGTAGCTTTAACCACTGCACCACTCTAGAAATCAAAATGTAGCAAAAGTGGACAATGCAGCCATTGTGACATCACTGATGAGGTTGGCTCTTAGGCATTGGTGGAATGAGGCATTATGATGTCACAATAGCAGCTCTGGTTATCAGAGGCTGAAACTTTCACACTATTTATTCAATTTTCTATCCCATTCTCCCAGGGGATCTCACAATGAATTTATTCATGTACTCAAGCATTTTTCCCTGTCTGTCCTGGAGGGCTCACAATCTATCTAATGTACCTGGGGCAATGGGGGGGGGGGGGGGGTTAGGTGACTTGCCCAGGGTCACAAGGAGCAGCATGGGATTTGAACCCACAAGCTCAGGGCGCTGAGGCTGTTCCTCTAACCACTACGCCAAGAATGAGCGACTGATTTTCTTTGAACATTCTTCTCTAACTTCCTGGACCTGTCATCCCATTCCCTGACGCTGGATTCATTTGCCGTCATTGTCAGCTGTTCTGGCGGCAATGGCGTCCTTGAAAGAAACTCCGTGCCGGGGAAGAGGGGTCTGATTTGTCGTCACCCTCCCTTTCTCATAAACAGAATAGCTTTTGTCTACCTACTCCTGCTGTTTCAGCACCTCTGAAAACATGAAACGGCAGCACCTTAAAGCTGTGACTTTCAGATACAGGATGAGGGCCCATTCTCTTGAGAAAATAAGATTTCACAGGATTAAAGCGCACAACTACACAGTGCCCTTCAGAACTAATAACAGGAATAACATTTACGGTCTTGTGGGTTGAATAATGAAGCCTTTGCGAAACAACACCCTCCCTCCCCTCCCCAGATGCCTTGTTCTTCGCCACTTTTCAATGAATACTTGCAGAAAATAAGATGCTGGTTCTCACCCACTGCTCTGATGGTATACATTTTGGTGATTATTTTTCTGTCTGCTATTTTGCTGTGAAATGTAATGTGGCAATTTTTGACGCCTTCCGTACAACCCCTCTGCGATAATGCTCAGATAAGGAAGCAAAACTTCCTGCCTTTATTTTAGCTTTCAGCTCATGAGGTCTCCGCAGGGTTCAGGGCTATTAGGGCGCTAGGCATGGCACATTTTAAGAAAGGCCCAAGAGGTGGGAGATTCAGATCCCTGCTGCTGAGAAGTACTGAATGCAATTTTTTAAACTGAAGAGAAAAGGAAGTTGTTTATATCCAGGGCATTGTTGAACGTGCAGGGAGTGTGTGGCACAGTGGTTAGAGCTACAGCCTCAGCCCCCTGAGGTTGTGGGTTTAAATCCCATGCCGCTCCTTGTGACCCTGGGCAAGTCACCTAATCCCCCATTGTCCTAGGTACATTAGATAGAATGTGAGCAGTGGCGTACCTAGCGTATGTGACAACCGGGGCCCATCAATTTTTGACACCCCCCTCCCCCCATCTGTATGAAAAACATGATTTTTAGTAACAAGCCACATGTCACACATGAGTACCTAGGAAAAGGCAGCATCTTACATATGCAGTGAGCACTACAACATCAATACACCCATTGAAGGCGGGAAAGGTCCCCTTGGACTGGAAAACAGCCAATGTAATCCCACTCCACAAAAAGGGCTGCAGGACAGAGGCTGAGAATTACAGACCGGTGAGTCTCACATCCATAGTGAGTAAACTCATGGAAACACTAATTAAGCATAAATTAGATACAATCCTAGACGAGAAGAATCTACGGGATCCCCGCCAACATGGATTTACCAGAGGCAGGTCCTGCCAATCCAATCTGATTAGTTTCTTTGACTGGATAACAAGGAAACTGGATGTGGGTGAGTCCCTGGACGTCGTTTACTTGGACTTTAGTAAGCTTTTGATAGCGTTCCGCACCGCAGGACTATTGAACAAGATGAAATCAATGGGACTGGGAGAGACGTTAACTACATGGGTCAGTGATTGGCTAAACAGTAGACTTCAGAGAGTGGTGGTAAATGGTAGCCCCTTCAAAACGTCGGAGGTGATCAGTGGAGTGCCTCAGGGCTCGGTCTTGGGCCCGATCCTCTTCAACATATTTGTGGGAGATCTGACTCAGGGGCTTCAGGGTAAAATCACATTATTCGCCGATGACGCCAAACTATGCAACATAGTAAGTGAGAACACTTTACCAGACAGTATGACGCAGGAACCTACTTCTATTGGAACATTGGTCCTCGACTTGGCAGCTAAACTTCAATGCTAAAAAATGTAAGGTCATGCACCTCGGCAGCAGGAATCCATGCAAAACTTACACACTAAATGGTGAAACCTTAGTTAGGACCAAGGCGGAACGTGATTTGGGGGTGATCATTAGCGAAGACATGAAGACTGCCAATCAAGTGGAGAAGGCTTCATCAAAGGCAAGACAAATGATGGGTTGCATCCGAAGAAGTTTTATCAGCCGGAAGCCCGAAGTTATAATGCCATTGTACAGATCCATGGTGAGGCCTCATCTGGAGTATTGTGTACAATTCTGGAGGCCACATTACCAAAAGGATGTGCTGAGAGTTGAGTCGGTTCAAAGAATGGCCACCAAAATGGTCTCGGGACTCAAAGACCTCCCATATGAAGAAAGACTGAATAAATTGCAGCTATATTCACTTGAAGAACGTAGAGAGAGAGGAGACATGATAGAGACGTTTAAATATATCACCGGCCGTATTGAGGTGGAGGATGATATCTTCTTTTTTAAAGGACCCTCTGCCACAAGAGGCCATCCGCTGAAAATCAGGGGTGGGAAATTTCATGGCGACACCAGGAAGTTCTTCTTCACCGAAAGGGTGGTCGATCGTTGGAATGAACTTCCACTTCAGGTGATTCAGGCCAGCAGCGTGAAGGATTTTAAAAGGAAATGGGATACACATGTGGGATCTCTAGGGGGGTAAATTCAAGGGGGTAGGGTTGTTGGAGTGGGCAGACTTGATGGGCTGTGGCCCTTTTCTGCCGTCATCTTCTATGTTTCTATGTTTCTATTGTAAAACTAAACAAGCCAGACTAGTACAGATCAATCCTACACCGTCAATCCTAACAGAAAACCATGTATTTCGAACACACAGAACACAGAAAACACCTTCGCCTAGTAAGGAATATGTAATCACAAACTACGCCCCCCCCCTTTTACAAAACTGTAGTGTGATTTTTAGCCACGGTGGTAACAGCTCAGATGCCAATGCTAAAAAACCCTCTACAGTTTTGTAAATGGGGACATAGAATACAAATACGTAGATAAAGGTTAAACTGAAGCACCAAGAAGCTGGACTCTGCATACAATGCAACACCACAGAAACAGCGATGCATCTCCCCTAAAGCAAAAAATAAATAAATAAATATAATTTTTTTTCTACCTTGTCTTCTCTGGTTTCTGCTTTTCTCATCTTCTTGTCACTCTCTTCCTTTCATCCACTGTCTACCCTCTCTCTGCCCCTTCTATATGGCATCTTCTCTCCTTCTATTCCCCTTCCAGAAACTTTATGCCTCTCCCTTCAATCTCTCCCTTCACCCCCATTGTTCTGGCATCCATCTTCTTCCCTTCCCTCCTCCAATGGTCTGGCATCTCTCTCCTCTCCTCTCCTTCCCTCTCCTACACCCCCATGGCCTGGCATTTCACTCTCTCCTCTCCCTTCCCCCCACTTCCATCAGCATCTGCCCCCTTTCTTTCCCTCCAACCCAATTCCAAGCAGTATCCTTCCCACTTATGTCTCTTTCCTCTTTCCCTGCACACCAATTCCATCAGCATCTGCCCCCTTTCTCTTCCTCCACCATGCTTCCATACCACCCTGACCCCCTTGCTCTCCCTTCACCACCCTTCCATATCACTCTGACCCCCTTTTTCTCCTTCCACCACCCTGCTATGCTCCTTTCTCTCTCCATCCAAATCAGCAAGGCCCCACAATGACTACTTCTGCTGCCTCTGCTCCGGAAGAGGTAAGTGATGTCAGAGGGGGAGTGGGCCAGCAGATGCAGGAAGTTGCAGCAAGGTCCCGCAATGACTTCGGCTGCCGTCCACCCCCGTCCGACGTTACTTACCTCTTCTGGAGCAGAGGCGGTAGACGCAGTCATCGCGGGACCTTCCTGCACTTCAGCGCGGCTGCCGACTCTGCTCTGGAATAAGTACGGTAGCCACGCTGAGGTGCCGTTTAGAGCAGCGCGGGAGATTCTGGACCCGGCCGGCTGTGCACCCCCTTGGAGCATGCACCAGAGGTGGATCTCCCCTCCCCCCCCCCCCCCCTTGGTACACCACTGAGTGTAGCCTGCCAGGACAGATAGGGAAAAATGCTTGAGTACCTGAATGTACACCACTTAGGTTATAAGTGGTATATAAATACTGAAATAAATAAATACAGATCAAATTATGAAGCAAGAGCACTTTATCAGTCCAGTTTCTTATTGTATAGATCCTCCCAAAATACAGTTAGTTCTCAGTAGGCAATATAATGGTTATTTTAGAAGGTTTGGGGGTCTTTTACTAAGGTGCGCTAGCTGATTGAGCACGCTCTAAATATTAGATAAATGCTAACGCGTCCATAGAATATAACAGACGCTTAGCATTTATCACGTGCTAAATTTGCTAGTGCACCTTAGTAAAAGACCCTCTTTGTTCTTGCTTTGGACATCTGAAAACTGGCATTCATTTTTATTTATTTAAAAACTTGTACCCCCCACTTAGACCTAAGTGGTTCACATAATACGTACAAAGTCAAATGACAATCCTCTGTAATAAAACCCTAAGTGCAGGGAAGTGGAGGGGGAGGGAAATGCTGCTGCTGCACACGGAAGTATGTGTGTGTGGGGGGGGGAGAGGTAAAGGGGGGCCAGGGAGCGAGCTTGCTTTGCTTTGGGGGAGAGGTGTGCTGGGGGGGGGAAGACAGAAAGGGGCCACGGAGAAAGACAAAGAAAGGCAGGCAGGGGGCCCTGGAGAGAGACAGAAAGACAGGTAGGCAACGCACGAGAATGAAAGACCGCGGGCAGGGAGAGAGAAAGAAAGACAGACAGACAGGGGGCCAGGGAGAGAGACAGACAGAAATAAAGACAAACAGACAAAGGAGGCCAGAGAGAGAAACAGACAGCGGGAGGGAGAGAGAAAGAAAGAAAGGAAGAAAGAGACAGGGGCAGGGAGAGAGACAGAAAGAAAGAAAGAAAGAGACAGACATCTATTCTAGCACCCGTTAATGTAACGGGCTTAAATACTAGCTTAAATTCATCTAAAACCCTTGAAAACCAAATTCATAAAAACAAGCATTTTCAAGAAAAAGCCTCTGTAAATAAGGTTGTCTTCAGCACGCTCTTGCATTTCTGAATGTCGGAAGGCGATCTAAGCGGTCCATAAAAGCACTCCTGCCACAGAGATTACCGAGGCTCTCGTTTTTGCATAGCAAACACTGACAAGCTCATCGCCACCCGAGCTTAGCATCCCCTCCGACCTCAAGGGTCTGCATGGGTGATACACTTTCCACACCCGAGTCAGATGCCAAGGTTTCTCACAATGCAATACTTTTTTAAAATCAGCTCAAGAACTTGATACGCAATCCGATATTTGACTGGTAACCAATGGAGCTGTTTCAGCAAAGGGTCACATGGTCAAATCTGCTCCCGCCACAAATCGGTCGTCGCGCAGCCGCAGTTTTGAACAGTCCAATCTGTCCATATTGCGTGATTGTACAAATGCCAAAAAAGGGACCTTCAACAGCTCAATTGATCAAAACAAAAAAGCGAACAACTGTCGAAAGACGGTACGCTGACAAATGGTGCAGGTCAATCGCGCCCCGTCAAATGCGCACACGACAACGTGCGCGTAGGACAATGACATGCAATCCAGTGCGCTAGTGTTAGGATAAGGTTTAGATGAGGATTATGGGAACCCTAAAGGGTTCAAACTAACGTAGAAAAGGGACACAAATAATCACCATTGACCTCAAAATGCGCCCTAAATCGAACATTCAAGGGTCTTATGGGACACTGCAAGGCCACCCGCACATCACACGTACACCCACAGTCTGAAAAAAAGAAGACAGAAAAAGAGTGGAGAAAAAGCCTCAGTTAAGCTTCATATGGCTAAAAAAAACTCCACTTATGTGTCTTCACTATATCAAAAACAGTGGTGAAAAAATGAGGCACAGTAGCAGCCCCCCCAAAAAAACACCTCACATCCAGCACGCCAAAATCTCACATACAAACACTGTGTGGAAAAAGATTGCAGTCCAGAGGCGCAGTCGGAAATATTGCGACTTGAGCAAGGAAAAAAGAAACACTTAGCGGTCCACGAAATCGCAGCTGTCTCCAATCAGGCTTATTCGCAAGCCCCACTACCCAGGCCTCTTGGATAAGCAGCGCACCCCGACGGGGAAATCTCCGTTTCGCTCTTGCTGCGTCAGGGGTGGAAAAACTTCCTGCATCAAAGGCAATCCACCACGACCCTCCGTGCAAATCCTCCACAACTTTCACAGTCAGTACAAAAATGGTGGCCCTAAAGGGTTCACAATAACGCGGTATACAACCTAACCAGCGTTCGCTAAAGGGTTCCCATAATCCTCATCTAAACCTTACCCTAACACTAGATAGCATGTAAATATTGTAAGTGTAGTGGGGGAATTCCCCCCTCAAAAAAGAGGGTTACTTCATAACCCTCAAGAAGACGCACCATTGTCCCGCGCCTTTGATGGGTCACAGTAGAGAACATTACAAAACTGGCGTAGTGAGGGTGAATGGCCCCTGGAGCGTTGGGCCCCCACCACCACCCTCTTCTCCACCCTCCCTCTCCTTCCCACACTTCCCTGCCGCAGGTGCGCCCCCTTCCCTTCCCCCGTACCTCTTTAATTTTCCCAGCGCTAGCTACATCATGAACTTTCTGCCCGTGTCGTGTCGGCTCTTCCTCTGACGTCACTTCTTAAGCTGAAAATGAAAGATAAGTTATAGTTTTTTCTACTATTTAAGACTAAAAGATAAAAAATATATTTTAAAAAACTAATAAGTTAAAAAAATATAAATATGGATGGTGGAGGCCAGCCGATGAGGAGGCTAGCTACATTAAACCTGACCTAAAATGAAATAGTAAGTTCAGGTGAGGCTGCTGCAGTTAATCTTCCACTATTAACATCTTTGTATTGACTGTGGAGTCGGGCCTCACCAATCAGGAGCTGCTTTGACACGCAGCTCCTGATTGATAAGGCCCGACTTTAGTACAGGAAGAGGCGGTCGGAGCATACCGCGAGTGATTTCCTTCACTGGCCGGCGCTCCGGCTGCCCTTTTCTGCCTCTCCAGCTTCCTTCTCATGCCCGGTCATTCGTGATCGGAAAATACCGCGAATGACCGGGACTGCAAACCGCAGACCACTAATTCGCAGGGGAGCACTGTACATCCATATGGCAAGGGGGGGTGTTTTGGGTAGGACTAGTGAGGACCCAAAATATACACATCCTATTCCAATCACAGAAGGGGAAGGGAAATCCAGGTTTAAAAAGATGGACATTGGTATTTAGACCTGGTATTTGTCATATCCACTTAAGGCAGGGGTGCCCAAAAGGTCGATCGCGATCGATCAGTAGTTCGCGAAGGCAACGCAAGTCAATCGCAGAGCCCATCCCGGGCTCCGTGATAGACTCGTGTTGCCTTCCGTTCTACCTGCTTCCTGATCCTGTAAAGAAGACACTGAAGCGCCGGGCCGACCAACCTTCTATACCCAACGTCAATTCTGACATCGGAGAGGAAGTTCCGGGCCAGCCAATCGCTGCCTGACTTGCCCCAGAACTTCCTCTCTGACGTTAGAATTGACAGTGGGTGGGGAAGGTTGGTCGGCCCGGTGCTTCAGCGTCCTATTTACAGCAGCGGCCTGTTCCGCAGTGGCGGTGGCTTAGGGGAGTGCAGGGAGAAAGAAAGAAAGGGGTGGGGGCAGGGAGACAGAAAGAAAGACAGGGAGACAGACAGAAAGGGGGCATGGAGAGAAAGAAAGAAAGAAAGAAAGGAGGCATGGAGAGAGAAAGACAGACATACAGAAAGAAAGGGGGGCAGGAGACAAAAAGAAAGACAGGGAAACAGATAGAAAGGGGGCATGGAGAAAGAAAGACAGGGAGACAGAAAGAAAGAGGGTATGGAGAGAGAAAGACAGACATACAGAAAGAAAGACGGACAGAAAGGGGAGGGGCAGGGAGAGAAGAAAAAAAGTTGGGGGGAGGGAATGAGGTCTGGAGGAGCAGAAGCATACAGGAGGCTGAAAGAAGGGAAGAAATATTGGATGCATAGTCAGAAGAAGAAAGTGCAACCAGAGACTCATGAAATAACCAGACAACAAAGGTTGGGAAAATGATTTATTTTCAACTAGCTGATGCCCCGGCGTTGCACGGGTATTTAATTATAGCAATAACACTGTAAATGGATTCAAATAAAGATACTTTATAGTGGTGAATGAAATTATTTTTTTACAGCTTTATAAAAAGTACAATATTCAAATTATAATGTGAAATATTTGACAAAATGAATACAATACAACTAACACAAAACTTGATTATAAACAACATTTTTAGTTTCACCTCCAGGAGCAAGAACATATAAATTATTGGGTGAAGAGACCCCCAGAACATATCACCCCAGTTAGTGAGAGATCTGCATATCAAGTTTCATTCAAATCAGTCCCACAGCTTTTTACATTTTTTCCATTGACGTGAATGGGTGAAATCTGATTTTCTGTTTATAGCTCCGCCCACATGTGCAGGTGGGCCGCGAGACCCCCAGAACATATCATCCCAGGTAGTGAGGGATCTGCATACCAAGTTTCGTTCAAATCGGTCAAGCCGTTTTTGCGTGATCGCGGCACATACACACATACATACCTCCGATTTTATATATATAGATTTAGTGATCAAAATGTGTCCGTTTTGAGAATTTATATCTGCTGTCTATATTTTGCACTATGGCCCCCTTTTACCAGTGTACTTGTGTGCCTAGGGGCCCTAGACAAATTAATCCTGCCCTGGCAACAGGACTGCAAGATAGATAGTTTTCTCTACCTTATACCCTCAAGTGCCATCAACTGAAAACTGGATTTGTATATAACTTCAAGATAAAATCCGTGCCTAGCACGATCGCTTAGCCAGTTTAAGAGCATGCAGATTGAAAACCGCAAATGTGTTCTTCACGGGTGAAAATCGTTTCACTTCTGATCTCTGATGGCTTTCCAAACTAAAGTGACAGTCCTGCCAGGTAAGATGTTTTCAAAGCTGTAAAGCAATTTTCTATCGGAGCCTCTCATGGCATTACATTTCTTTTCCGTCAACAACAAACAAATCCACACAACCAGCCCCGTAAGCAGATGATAGAGAAAATAATTATGGTGAAAGGCAAAGACCTTCTTAAGTTTCATCTAGGCTGTCTGTACAATGATGAAAAAAGGATAGATGATGTCTGTAATTATATTTCCTAATATCAGTGTTTGCTAAAGTCTATTCATGCACCACTATCATTTTTACACACACATATCTTGCAAAAAAAAAAAACCCAGGGATGCTTCACTTTAAACTCCTAAGCAGAAATGCAAGAGTAATTCAGACATAGCACTTGTCTTGTTTCTCGTGGCTTATATGACTTGATCTACATTTTTGAGACCCTGTCTTCATAATATTGAAGTACTGTTCCTCAGCTCCCGAAGCAGTAGGCATGAAACATCACACTGAGTCTGTGTCAGGTCAAAGGCGCGCCGGGACAAAGGCGCGCCCAGACAATTGAGCGCAGCGCGGAGGTACGCGCCGCTCAAAATTACTGTTTTTAGGGCTCCGACGGGGGTGTGTGGGGTGGAACCCCCCCCCACTTTACTTAATAGACATCGCACCGCATTGTGGGGGCGTTGTGGGGGGTGTGGGGGGTTGTAACCCCCCCATATTTTACTGAAAACTTAACTTTTTCCCTGTTTTTAGGGAAAAAGTTAAGTTTACAGTAAAATGTGGAGGGTTACAACCCCCCAAACCCCCCATAACGCCGGCGCGATGTCTATTAAGTAAAGTGGGGGGGTTCGCCAACAAAAACCCCCATTGGAGCCCCTAAAAACTGTAATTTTGAGCGGCGCGCGCCTCCATCTTGCGCTCAGTTGTCGGCGCGCGCCTTTGTCTTTCGCGCCGTTGTCTATGAACCCACTGAGTCAGATTTTGGAGTCCATAGTTCCAGTCTAATATGAAGGGCTGACCCCTAATGATTGTATCTTGAAACTACTGCTAGGAGTCAGTGCTGCCATCTTTTGAACTTGGAGCTGGACAGGGTGGGAACAGAAGGGGATCATTTGTACACCAGCCAACTAGACCACCAGGAATCACCATCAGTTAAGTCCCAGGGGTGGCAGTGGGGTTCAGGGACTATGGGAGAGTTGGCTTGGGAACAGAGTGAAGCTTGGTTTTGGGGAAGCTTAGAAGGGGGATTGGGTGGGATTGGAACTGGGGGGAGAGTTGGAAGGTGGCATGGAGGAATCAGAATCAGGGAGGTGGAAGAGAGATATAAGAGAGACGTTTGAATATCTACGTGATGTAAATGCGCATGAGTCGAGTCTCTTTCATTTGAAAGGAAACTCTGGAATGAGAGGACATAGAATGAAGTTAAGAGGCGATAGGCCAATCTAAGGAAATACATTTTTACAAAAAGGATAAACAAATACATTTGGTATAATAACCCCCCCCCCTGGAGAATTTGAACATTGCCCCGTAGGGGTAATAGGTTTCAAAATTGATTACCAAGGGGGGCGCAGGGGGGAACCCCCTTGCTGAACAATTGGGGTGCAGGGGGAACCGCTGCTGGGGTTTGGGGTGAAACCCCCTTCAACAAGAGGATTAATTCCAGTGATATAAAAAGTCTGATTTGAAGAAGCTTCTGCTGTACCTCCTCTGACAATGGATTCCAGCATTTCATAGTAAGAACTGCTGCTTCAGGGAGCCTGGACCTTAAAAAGCTATTAATGCAGCAGTGCATACAGTGTGACCTTTATATAACATCACCTCTTTAGTGCATATGGCTGAGAATTTATGAACTAAATTTATCCAGATGAAACTTTTATAGGCCACCTTATGCATTCTTGAGTGCGCTCCCCCCCCCATAGCAGAATCACTATCCCCCCTCTTTTACAAAAGTGCGCTATGCTTTTTAGCGCGCAGGTAAATATTATCGCACACTAAACTTGCGCCAAACGCTAACGCGTGCATGTTATCCTATGGAGGCGTTCGCGGTTAGCGACCGCATTGATTGTAAAAGAGGCCCCTATGATTTACAATTAAAAGATGGTAGCGTTTAATGAAAGTGCTCCACAATGACTGATATGGGAATTACAGTCAAATGAATCCAAGACAGAACTTCTCTGGATCCACAAAGGTCCTTTTCCTGGGCCACAAACACCCTTACACCCAAAGACAACGTCCGCAGCCTAGGAGTAATTCTTGACTCTAATTTATCAATGACAGATCACGTATCCAAACTAGTATCATCCTCCTTCTACTACCTCCGCCAGCTAAAAACCATACGTGCCTACTTCTCAGAATCTGAATTTGCCCAACTACTCTACGCTTTTGTTTTATCCCGCGTAGACTATTGTAACGCTCTACTAGTGGGCCTGCCTACCAAAACTCTCTCCCGCCTCCAAAGGGTGCAAAACGCTGCAATCTGCCTTCTGAAAAACCTAGGCATCCGCGACCATGTTACCCCTGCATTAGCTTCCATGCACTGGCTGCCCATTCAAAAACGCTGCACCTTCAAGGCCCTGCTCCTCGCTTTCAAAACCTTCCATGAAACGATTCCATACTACATGAAAACTAAACTACAAATCTACTTCCCAAAACGACCACTGAGGTCCCAAGGAGAAAAATGACTAACCATACCTTCTGGCCGTTCCCTCAAAACTGAAACTGCCCGCAAACGCTCCTACTCACATTTCATACCCAAACTTTGGCACACAATCCCTCCATCTGTCAGATCACTAGATGGACTCTGGAACTTCAGGAAGGAACCTTCCTCTTTACTAACCCAGCGCCTTAAAGTCATTCACCCTGAAATGCCACCCAGTCAACTCACCTTTGTCACTTAATTTCACCAGATGCTACTTAGTACATATGTTTTATTGTCATGTCTATATTGTAATTTATGTAAACTGTCATCTCTGCTCTGTCTGGATTATTATGGATGTACTTTGTAACCCGTTCTGGGCTCTTTTGGGAGGACGGGCTAAAAATCGAATAAATAAATAAATAAAATTTGTTTTTTTCTTATTTGTTTATTGGGATTTATTAGCCGCCTTTTACAACAAGCTGATAATTATCGCAGGAATCCGTTTCTCGGTATTCTTCTATTCATGGATTTCATTCACCTCATTTTACTTAAGCCGACATAATACACACTTGCAGACTCCACCTGTGTTTGGTTTTCTGCCGTATGGTTCTGACTCTAAATCAATCTTTTTTTTGCTAAAATTATGCTCCCATTCAGAGTGTACTTTAGCCAGCTGGGTGGGAATCATTTTAAAGATCTTTTTTTTTTTTTTTTTTGCATCTTCAATTGCATTTCATTGTTGAATGATTCAGATTATGACTTAACCTGTAAGAGAACCTCTCTGCATGCTTCAACCCATCCTCGGCTCAAATGCACTCATGCTTGAAGTCCTCTATCGATGATATTTTCAGCTAATAAGGTTGAAGGATTTTCATAACTCCTGACTACTCTAAAAAAAATGTGTTAATATTATCTGTCACTCTTGCTTAATTCTGCCTTCATGCTCCTAAGTGTTTTTTTTTAACCTGGTACAAAGTTAAACATGTTTCATTCAATCATTTTCATCCTTGGCATCCTTATCATAGCTTGTCAATTTTAACCAAATATACTTTAATAAATAATTTTTCTGAAATCTATTTGTAATACCTGTGCGTCTTAAGTATTACTGCTACTGCTACTATTTCTATAGTGCTACCAGATGCATGCAGCGCTGCACAGAGTCACAAAGAGTAAGAAAACAGTCCCTTCTCCAAAGAGCTTACAAACTAAACAGCCAAGACAGACAAACGGGATGTCATGGATACAGTTAAGGGGAACGGATAATCTGCTGGCTAGGTTGGAGGGCAGAGGGGAGTACAGGGCAATCAAGCCATTGTGACATCACTGATGAGGCTGTCTATTATTTGTGGAAGAGCCATTATGACATCAGAAGCTCAGCTCTGCTTCCCAAAGACAAACAGGATGTCATGGATACAGTTAAGGGGAAGGGTTAATCTGCTGGCTGGGTTGGAGGGCAGACGGGAGTACAGGACAATCAAGCCATTGTGACATCACTGATGAGGTTGGCTCTTATTGGTGGAACGTGGCATCATGACATCACAATTTCAGCTCTGCTTCCCAAAGACTGAAACTCTTCACACTACTACTATGAATTATTTCTAGAGCGCTACCAGACACACGTAGCGCTGTAGAGTCACAAAGAGTTTACAAGACAGACAAATAGGATTTCATGAATACAGTTAAGGGGGAACGGTTAATCAGCTGACTGGGTTGGAAGGCAGAGGAGTAGGGTTAAGGATTGAAGGCTATATCAAAAAGGTGGGTTTTCAGTCTGCTTTTAAACAACTGGAGGACTCTCTTATGGTATATGTTCTAGGCTGTGTACATGGACTATAAACCATTATTAAGGTAGATTGAGAAAATCCACCGTATATTTTACTCTGCTCTTCCGAGATCACGAGGCACTTGTGACTTGGATTAGCCATTGTTGGAAACAGGATGCTGGGCATTACATTACCCTGGTGTCTTCTATCCCGCCAATACCTTTCAGTTCTAGGCGGTTTACAACAAGATTTGACCTGGGCATTCCCAGGGAGATGACAAGGTTGAGAGATATGCATTGGGATCTGGGAAGGGTGCCTCGTCTTGTTTTCCCTGAGCTCAGGGCCGTGTCCGGAGGGCCTCCGAACAAGCGCCGACGTCGACATGATTCATGCGCGCATGTGTCAACATCCATGCATGCTCGGAGGCCCTGCAGACACGGCCCCGAGCTCAGGGAAAAGAAGATGAGGTTCGTGTGGAGCGGGGCTGGGGTGGAGCAGGGTGGGGCTGGGGGTTGTGAGTGTGCCGCAGAAAAACATTTGCTCTGTTAATAATAATAATAATTTTATTTCTTATATACCGCTATACCATAAGTTCAAAGCGGTTTACAACAAGTTACATACAATGAGAGTAAGAGATGTTTACAACAAGAAGTAAGAGATGTTTATAACAAGAAGTAAGAGATGTTTACAAGAAGTAAGAAATGTTTACAACAAGAAGTAAGAGATGTTTACAACAAGAAGTAAGAGATGTTTACAACAAGAAGTAAAAAATGTTTACAACAAGAAGTAAAAAATGTTTACAACAAGAAGTAAGAGATGATTACAACAAGATACATACAATGAGTGTATGAGATGTAAGGGGAACAGAAAAAGTACTTTCTGGGATACAAATTGCAAATGGAAGAGGACCAAGATGGTTTGAATCAAAAGGAAGTATCTAGTCAGAGATTGGGGTGCAGAGGGAAAACAATTTGGGTGGAATACCTTTACAAATCGGAAGAAGGATGAGTTAATCTAAAATCAAGATAATTGGGGATTGGGATGAAGATAGCTGAGGGGGATTGGGCAAGAATTAGGAATTAGAATTTGTTAAAGAGACGGGTCTTCAGTGATTTTCTGAAGTCGGCGTAAGAAGTGGCCTTGAGAATGGGTTTTATGAGCCATGTGTTCAGTTTGGCTGCCTGGAATGATAACATTCTGTCTAGAAACTTCTTGTAAAGACATGATTTCAGGGATGGGTAATTAAAGAGAGTTATTCTGCGAGAGCTCTTATTAGAGCTGTTGAGGATGAATTGAGAGGCGAGGTAAGTTGGTAGCATCCCAAAGATTGCTTTGTAGCTGATGCAGGCAAATTTGAAGAGTATTCTGGATTCCACCGGCAACCAGTGGAGTATCTGGAAGTATGGGGTGACATGTTCCCATTTTTTTAAACCAAAGATGAGCCGGACCGCAGTGTTCTGAATTAATCTCAGCTTGTTAAGTGTCTTCTTATAAGCTCCCAGATATATAATGTTGCAGTAATCCAGCGTACTCAAGATGGATGATTGTACAAGTAATGTGCCTGAGCAAAAAAAAAAAAAAAGTTTGTGGGACACTGCTTTAGGGTATAGTTTGTATATTTGGTCCTGTTACATAAGAGGGGTATTTGGTTTTAGTGAGGTTTCTGTGGCAATTTCTCCAAGTATAGGGTTACCAGGCCCGCCCAGTTCCATCCATCCCCGCCCTAATCCTGATCCAGTCCCACCCTAGCTCCGCCTTCCAGTGCGTGCTCTTGTCGGGCAGGGAAGAACCCCGCACACGCGTGGATTTCCTCCCTGCCCGACGCAATTTGAGGAGGTTTTTCAAAACCTGGACAAAGCGCCGGGTTTTGAAAAGCCATCCGGAACCCCGGGGAAATCCGGACGCCTGGTAACCCCACATGTACACAGCCCAGAACATACAATATGCCCATAAAGGAGAGTCCCTCATTTATAGGATTACAATCTACTTAACATGAAAGGTATGTGTTCATCTGGAAGGCTCTTCCGGAGTCTGTCGTAGGGGAAATCACCCTCCAGGGATTCATAGGGTAAAACACCCTCGAGGGATTCAAGACAAAGTTAGACAAGTTCCTGCTGAACAAGGACGTACACTGGTAGGGCTAGTCTCAGTTAGGGCGCTGGTCTTTGACCAGAGGACCGCCGCGAGAGTGGACTGCTGGGCGCGATGGACCGCGGGTCTGACCTAGAAGCGGCAATTCTTATATTCTTATCAGTAGTACTAGTAGCAGTGATATGTTTGTCTGCTATTAAGTGAGTTTTATACATCTGCTGAAATGATAGATACAAGTTTTTTTAAAAAAATAGTAAGTCACGTTACACAGATTATTCCGAATGATCTGCTAGCTCAATTTAAGCAAGATATTCTGTCCGACCTTATTTGGGACCTCAGTGGAAGTGAAGCCCGGACTGGCTCAATCTGTCCTTCGTGATCTGGAACTATCTAGTAACCCTAACTGAAAATCGGGATAAGGTTAACTGGCCGAAGATGCTTGACCTCCATGCACAGCCGGTTGGATAGCATTGGTGCTCCCTCTACAGGAGAACAACAGAAACACAACCAGGAAAGACAAATGTTACGTGTTACTGAACTCCTTAGACTTTCTTTTCGTGGAGGCCTCCCGGCTTCCACAGTCGCTTTGCTGGTTGGCCAGCTTCTTCTAGTAAGATTGCAGCTGAATAACGCAAGCTGAGATGTAGACCGGATGGAAAAAAATGGCACGGGGCAGTTTTCTGAAACGTAACCACGGTCACCCCTAGACAGGAACCGAATGCATCATTTTCTTTCAAATGCATCAAGGCATGACATAGTGTTGCTAGGCAATGTTATTGTACTTGCTACTACATTGATTAGTAGATTTGATCAAGCCTGAGAGGGCTGGACATGCTCCAGCAGAGGATGTGATTGATTCTGAATTAGAAGAAGCTCAGCAAAGTGGTTTTAGAAAACCATCTCCCTGGTAGACCCCTTCATTCAATCCTAGAGAGGATTATGCAGTGTATTAGGGCTTTCCGCTGGTACTTTATGGTACTTAACCGCAGGACTTTTTCTTCTCGCCTCATAAGCCTCCTGGGAAATTATAGGATTAGGGACCCCAGCAGTTCTTCCTTACTCTATTCAACACATGTACAAATTTGTCATGACAATAGTTTCACGAATCTGAAAAAAAAAAAAAAAAAAATGCAGCCAGATGTTTCTTAGGCGGTAAAGGGCATATGAGGAAAGTCTAAAAAGGCTGGGGCTCTTCAGCTTGGAAAAGAGACGATTGAGGGGAGATAGGACTGAAGTCTACAAAATCCAAAGAGGAGTAGAACGGCTACACGTGGATCGATTTATACTCCATCAGCAATTACAAAGACTAGGGGGACACTCGATGAAGTTCAAAGGAAATACTTTTAAAACCAACGGGAGGAAATATTTGTTTGACTCAGAGAATAGTTAAGCTCTGGAACGCATTGTCAGAGGTTGTGGTAAGAGCAGTTAACGTAGCTGGTTTTAAGAAAGGTTTGGACAAGTTCCTGGAGGAAAAGTCCATAGTCTGCTATTGAGACAGACATAGGGGAAACCACCGCTTGCCCTGGATTGGTAGCATGGAACATTGCTACCATTTGGGTTAATGCTAGGATAGTGACCTGGATTGGCTACTGGGCTAGATGGACCATTAGTCTGACACAATAAAGCTATTCTTATGTTCTTAACCATAAACATAGGACCAAGTTTTATGCAGCCGATTTGGCCACTCAACTTGAGCGGTTACATGCTGAATATAGACACTTAACTGTCTAAGTGCCCACATAACAGATGGTTTAGACTAGTTTAGAGGTCAGTAGTGATATTCAGGGGCACTAACCGGTTAAGAGCTGCTGTAGAAGTTTCGTCAGCAGAAAGCCTGAAGTCATAATTCCATTATACAGGACCATGGTGAGACCTCATCTGGAATACTGCGTGCAATTCTGGAGGCCACATTATCGCAAAGACATGCAGAGGGTCGAGTCGGTCCAAAGGATGGCCACCAGAATGGTCTCAGGGCTTAAAGGTCTCTCGTACGAAGCAAGACTAAACAATTTGCAGCTCTACACTCTCGAGGAACGCAGGGAGAGGGGAGACACGATTGAGACGTTTAAATACGTCACCGGACGTATAGAAGTGGAAGATAACATTTTCCTTCTCAGAGGCCCCTCAACCACAAGGGGGCACCCGCTCAAACTCAAGGGCGGAAAATTTCACGGCGACACCAGGAAGTATTTCTTCACGGAGCGAGTGATTGATCAATGGAACAAGCTTCCAGTACAGGTAATCGAGGCCAGCAGCGTGCCAGATTTTAAGAATAAATGGGACGCCCATGTGGGATCCCTAAGTGGGTCAGGGTAAAACATTGTATAATATTAAGGGGAGGGTCTATAGAGTGGGCAGACTTGATGGGCCTTGGCCCTTTTCTGCCGTCATCTTTCTATGTTTCTATGTTTCTATGAATATCACTAGACAACCCCTCACATGCAATTTAAGTGGCCAGAATCATCTCTTGACCCCTTACACTGCTTTGAATATTGACTCCTTAGAACATAAATCCTTTAGTGAGATAACTACTGAAGTGTGTGGACATGGGAAATACATGAGTGGGTCAGGGATGTGCTCTGCACTTACACGCCACGGTTATAAAATGTGTGCATTGAGGTCTGGGCATTTACACCAACTTTTGACCTGGCGTAAGTGATTGCACCTAAGTTAAGAGGAAATATATTTTTCACTCAGAGAATAGTTGCGTTCTGGACTCATGCCCCCCAGAAATCATGAAAGCGGCACCTTTAGTATTTAAACTATCGTTGATGCAATATTTGGCTCATAACCTAAAAACTGGGAAGTTCCTCTCTAATAATGGTCACATAATAATAACCCCAATTCTAAAAAATCGAAAAGAATCTTCAGCTCTAATATCCAACTACAGACCAGTAGCATCCATTCCGTTTATTGTAAAAATTATGGAGGGATTGGTACACACCCAACTGATGGATTATCTGGATCAGTTCTCTCTCCTACATGAAACTCAATCCGGTTTTAGACCGTTATTCAGTACCGAGACAGTAATTGCGGCTATTTTAGACAATCTGCGCCTACTGTTTAGTAAGAGACTTAATGCCCTGGTTATGCAATTCGATATGAGTTCTGCCTTTGATCTAGTAGACCACGGGAAACTGCTGCAATGCCTAGACGCCATTGGTATCAGGGACGAGGTGCTGAATTGGTTCCGTGGCTTCCTTATGTCCCGCGCTTATCAATTACGTTTTAATTATGAACTTTCAAATACCTGGAGCAATCCATCCGGTGTGCCACAAGGGTCTCCGCTATCTCCATTGCTCTTCAACGTCTACATGTCCTCACTAGGCACGCAGCTAACCCAGTTAGGGATAAAACTATTTAGTTAAGCAGATGATTTTACGATCATCATCCCATTTGTTAATTCTATCTCTGAAACTATACCTAAAGCTTCAGAAGCCATAAACGTGATGGAGCACTGGATGACAACCTTTAGGCTCAAACTTAATTCAGAAAAGACAACACTCTTCGTTGCTTCGCCACATCCGCTTGACACCAAATCACCACTATGTATCAATAATCTTAATTACCCTATCCAACCTACCATAAAGATACTAGGTGTAACTTTGGGTCAGTGCCTAACCATGAGAGACCAGGTGGACTCCTTGATCAGAAAGGGATTTTTCACTCTCTGGAAACTCAGCTCCATTAAAGCTTATTTCGATACAGCGGCATTCAGAACCCTAGTCCAATCCCTCGTACTGAGTCTACATCGCCTATTTAGCAATTTCCCAAAAAGAACATGCAGCGTTTACAATTGATGCAAAATGCAGCGGTCAAACTGATCTTTGGGCTGAGGAAGTTTGACCACGTGACACCCTACTACCGGCAGCTGCATTGGCTGCCAATGGAGGCGCGCGTAAAGTTTAAATTTGCCTGCTTCTGCTTCAAAGCACTACACGGACTTGCCCCTAAATATATAACTGACCTTTTCATCTTCTCAGCCAACAGACACAAGAGAAGCTCACATTCCAACTCTGTTTCCCCCCCAGTGAGAAGTTGTAAACTGAAAAAACACCATGAACATCTTCTCTCGCACCAAGCAGCATCATGGGGTAAAGACCTAGAACAATTGCTTTCGCCCACTACTTATGAGGAATTTAGGAAACGTCTGAAAACACACCTGTTCCTAAAGTATCTAGACAACTGATCCTCTCTTCTCTCTCCCCTCTATAGCGATTAACTTGTTCTATTGATCACTCTCTCCTCAAAAATGGATTTCCTGTCCTATTAACCCTCTTTCTTCCTCCCCTCTTAAAGTCAATCAATTTGTACCTTTGCTTAATCTTTGTAAACCGCATAGAACTTCACGGTATTGCGGTATATAAGCTGTTATTATTAGTATTAGTATTAATAATAGTTAAGCTCTGGAATACATTGCCAGAAGATGTGGTAATAGCGGTTAATGTATCTGGTTTTTTTAAAAAAGGTTTGGACAAATTCCTGGAGGAAAAGGCCATAGTCTGCTGTTGAGACAGACAAGGGACGGTAGCATGGAATGTTTCATGTTCATGTTTATTAAAATTTGTTGCAAACGCTTATAACATAGTTTCAAAGCGAATTGCAAATATAAAAAATGGGGTGACAGACCATTTATTATACTTGTATTAGACAAACGTGGACAGACTTACAGACAATAGAAAAGAGGGTGGAACTACAAAAAAATTTAGAAAAGGCAACATTGAGGGTTCAGATAGTAGGAAGGAGATGGAAAGCAAGCGCAAAAAAACTTTAAAAAAATAGGAAGCCTTCAGGAATGTTATCGGTTATGAAATTCTAATTTTCGAAGGCATCTTTAAAAAGAAACGTTATAAAAAAAAAAACTTTTAAACTTGTCAAGTTTTGTTTCTCCTCCGATATATCCGGGCAATAAATTCCATAACTGTGGCGCTGTTCCAGAAAAAATTTCTGCTCGTCTCATGCCAATTACTTTTAGAGATGGCACGGAAAAAAGATTTGGGTCAGATGAAGTGTATGAAATCAATAACCTATCTAGGAAAGTAGGAAGATTGGCTTGACGGATCTTGAATGACAACAGGGCGATTTTGTAGGAGATACGATGGAATATCGGTAACCAGTGAACATTTTTTAGTAGTGGGATTACATGGTTATACTTTTTTGAGTTTGTTATGATTTTTATTGTCGTATTTTGGATAAGTTGAAGTCTCCTTTGTTTTTGAGAAATGCCTTTTAACAGAGAATTACAATAATCGAGTCTTGAAATAATAAGAGAATGAATTAAGTATGCTGCTACTATTTGGGTTTTTGCCAGGTGTGACTTGGATTGGCCTCCATGAAGACAGGATACTGGGCTAGATGGACCATTGGTCTGACCCAGTAAGGCTGTTGCTATGACTTTATTGGAGAAAAGGGCTGAAATTATGGAACTCTCTTTCATGAGATATAAGAGATATAAAAAATGATTTGGCCCTTTTACTAAGCTGTACTACAAAGTGGCCCGTGCTGTTATTAACGTGTGGATTTCCAGCACATTGAGGCCACTTTTAACATAACTGTAAAATAGCTGTATTTCCCTTATTAATGGCCAGCTGTTAATTTCCCAGTTAGTGTGTGGCCATTACTACTTGAGGACAGCAAATAAACTCAGTTCACATACACAAATTGATAAATATATCTTCTATTCCATTGAAGAAGGAGCCAGACAGCCCAAAGTTAAACTACTTTTTTCTATCAGGTGGGAATAAACCTCAGAAATAGAGTGAATATATTATCCGGTGTTGATATCCGGCTTATAGTCGCTCTTATCTTCAATCATTGGCCAAAACCATTGACCTACCCCCTTATTGAATATTTGTTTAATTATGTGTTTGTATATATGAGTTAGTTCTCATGGGACTCCGGATAGGGGGGACGGGGGGAAGGGGTGGTGGGGGATGGGGACGCTTAGAAAATAGTAATTGGTTGAGCTTTGTTTGCTGTAAGGAATATTGGATCTGTTTATTTTCTGCTCAATAAAAATTATTTAATGATACCACATTTCCGTCCAACTTTTCGTCCAAGTCAAAAACGCCTAGAACAAGCCCTGTTGGACGTATGAGGGGTCTGCAAAGTGATGGACTGAACACCCAGACATGGCACCTAAATAATGGGGTACCTTACAGGGCACTGCTATGAACTTCACAAAAAGGGTACCATGTCTTCATCTCACTACAGCTCCCTTATAGGTCATGGTGAGCCCCCCAAACCACCTCCAGAATCCCCTAGACCCACTTATCTACCACCCTAATAGCCCTTAAGGCTGCAGAGCCACTTATATGCCAGTAAAAAAGGGTTTTGGGGGTGTATAGGGGAGTGCACATGTTTCAGTATCAATGCAGTGATTACAGGGGCTTATGGGCATGGGGCCTCCTCTCTATGGGTCCCTAGATGGCTTAAGCCCCCAAGATGGCTTAAGCCGCCTCTGTGCAAGATGACTAGGCTTTCCTATGCCAGGCTGCCAGGTGATGATGGTCTGGAGGCTGAATTTTAAAGTTGTGATTATGATTTTTATGAGGTTGAGGGGGGTCAGTGATCACTGGGGTAGTGTGTGGGAGTCTGTATTATGTGTTTGAAGTGCTTATATGGTGACTTTAATTGGTTTTTTGTGACTTAGACCATGTTTTAAATGGTCTAAGTCACAATGTCCATGTTCCATTGATCCATAAGAACATAAGAAATGCCCTCACCGGATCAGACCGAGGTCCATCAAGTCCGGCGATCCGCTCACACGGCGGCCCATTTAGTTCTCTATTATGAAAACCTGAAATTACCGTATCCCTCAATATGATTTGCAAGAAGGTGTATATCCAACTTGTGCTTGAAACCCCGAAGAGTAGTGTCCGCCACAACACCCTCAGGAAGAGAATTCCAAGCGCCCACCACTCGTTGTGAGAAACAGAACTTCCTGGCATTCATCCTGAACCTGCTGCCACCCAGTTTCAGGCTATGACCTCTTGTCCGTGTCACATCTGAAAATCTTAGTAATACTGCTTCTTGGTCTATGTCATCAAATCCTTTTAATATTTTAAAAGTCTCTATCAAATCGCCTCTCAGTCTTCTCCTCTCGAGTGTGAACAGTCCCAGTTTCTTGAGGCGTTCTTCATAGCTCAACTTTTTCATACCTTTGACTAGTTTCGTGGCTCGCCTTTGCACCTTCTCCAACAGAGTTATGTCCTTCTTAACTTTCGGTTATACATGCTGTACGACTAAGTCTAAGCCAGCCCATATCCCGCCCAACTCCCGCCCTCGACACTCCTCCTGAAACGCCCCGTTTAGCGATGGTCGTTCAGCGGCACTATGAAGGCCTAGGTCATTTAGAAATACGTCCAAAACCCGGTTTTATTATCGGCACTTGGACATATTTTGACAATGTTCATCTAAGTGCCGACTTAGGCAGGTTTTTGGACGTTTTTCTCTTTCAATTATGAGCCCCATAGACTTTCTTATCTATTAGTTAGAAGCAGATGTAAGGGCAGGTTCTTCAAACAGTCATTTCTTGGATCTTTCAGCAGTATATTTAAACTTTCAAGACCCTCAGCACTATTTAAACAGTCATTTATCTTACAATGGGATGCATGGCACTTCTTACAAGAGAAAAAGTCAGAAAGGCTTAATCTGTTGCATTTGAAAGTAGACCTCTCTCAGTTCATATGCAGTCGGTAGCTTTCACAGCTTAAGCCGCCTCACATTTTGCCAACGCGGCCAGCGTTTCGCAGGGATATCTTTTTATCCACTGCTTCATTTTGTCCACTGCCATTTCCCGCTCTGTCAATTCAAGCTGTGCCGGATGATTTGGAGGGTCGCAGCGCAGTCCAGCCGTTCCTGAAGAAGGGGGTGTGCACCCCCGAAACGGAGTCCCGTCGGACGAACCAAGACCTCTGCTGGCTGTTTGTTTCCACGGAGAAGTTAAGTACTTCCTGTTGGTATTTTTTGCTTTGCTGGACATGGACGTTTGATATTTTGGCCCCCTGGACAAGGGATAGAGACAATTGTTGTGAACGGTAGAGTGTGTTTTTTTGATTTATTTATATCTTTTTTCACACTTAGCACTGTTGGGTGCACTTTATCACAAAAAAATACGGAGTAGAGCCCGGGGATGTTTCACAGTTAACACTCTTTTGGGTGTAAGCCAAGTGACAGCCTGTACCGCTGGGAGTTCCAATGGGTGGCTGTGTGACTGAGGGCTCTCCCGTATATATACAATAATTATCTGTAGATTGTGTTGTGCAGCTCTGCCGCTCCTACTCTTGTCTCCCCCCCCCCCCCCCTAGTCTGGTTCTAGTTCTTGGGGTTTGGGAGGTTTTTGTTTTTCTCATTGATCTTTTTACCTCCCATTATTTTCGGGTTTCTGTGATATTTCTTCAGGGTTATTTTATGCAGGAACGGTAATTTAGAAGGCAAAACAAAGAAAAATCCAACGGGTCTGCAGTATAAGGCGAACACCAAAACCAAACAAAAGACTGCAGAGAGGAATGTTCAAGGTGCAGGAATCTTTATTGACTGTCTATACAAAATTGTAATCCGTGAAAATGGCTCTCATATGAAACTTTCTGCTTTTGTTTTTTTATCTGTTCTGACCTGTTTCATTATTTTATATATGTAATTTTATTGTGAACTGTTTTGGAATAAAACAGTATAGAAATTTTTAAAATAAATAAATGAACTTGAAGAAGATACGGCTCAGGGGTGATATGACAGAGGTCCATAAAATACTGAGTGGAGTGGAAAGGGTAAATATGAATAGCTTGTTTACTCTTTCCAAAAATATTAGGACCAGGGGGCATGCGATGAAGCTACTAAGTAGTAGATTTAAAACAAACTGAAGAAAATATTTCTTCACTCAATATGTAATTGAACTCTGGGATTTGTTGCCGGAGAATGTGGTGAAATCAGTTAGCGTAGCAGGGTTTACAAAATGTTTGTGCAAAAGAGTGCAGAAACTACAGCTCCCAGGATGCACTTAGCTCAGCAGTCTTGCTGAGTCACAGGGGCAGTTCTCAGGCAGCAAGGAGAATATATATATCTGAGCCTGGGATCAGTTCAGGGAGGTCCCTGAGCTAGGGAAAAGAACTCCTGATTTTTCCCTAGACATCAGCTGAGGGCAGAGCTGTGGGAAAAGGACTGATGCCTGTAACTGCTTGGCTGAAGTAAGCCAAGCTGTTTGTAAAGTGCTTTGTTATGAACTGGTGTTTGGTCCCAACCTTTCCTGAGTGTACAGGCTAGCTTGCCACATGAGGCTAGCATTTTACAGTTTGGATAATTTCCTAAAAGAGAAGTCCATTGGCCATTATTGAGATGGACTTGGGGAAATCCACTGCTTATTCCTAGGATAAGCAGCATAAAATCTGTTTTACTCATTGGGATTTTGCCAGATACTTGGGACTTGGGTTGGCCATTGTTGGAAACATGATATTGGGCTTGATGGATCTTCAGTCTGTCCCAGTATGGCAACTCTTATGTTCTTATATGAGCCAAGTATAGCATAATCAAGCCATTATGACATCACTGATGAGGTTGGCTCTTAGGCATTAGGGGAAGGAGGCATTATGACATCACAATCTCAGCTCTGGAATGTTGCCATTCTTTGGGTTTTTGGCAGGTACTAGTGACCTGGATTGGCCACCGTGATGATGGGCTACTGGGCTAGAGGGAACATTGGTCTGACCCAGTAAGAATATTCTTATGTTCTTAGGTAAGCCAAGTATAGGATAATCAAGCCATTGTGACATCACTGATGAGGTTGGCTCTTAGGCATTAGGGGAATGAGACATTATGACATCATAATCTCAGCTCTGGAATGTTGCTACTCTTTGGGTTTCTGCCTGTTACTTGTGACCTGGGTTGGCCACTGTTGGAAACAGGATACTGGGCTTGATGGACCTTCGGTCTGTCCCAGTATGGCAGCTGTTATGTTCTTTCGTGAGCTAAGTACAGGAGAGTCAAGCCATTGTGACATCACTGATGAGGTTGGCTCTTAGGCATTGGTGGAATGAGGCATTATGACATCACAATCTCAGCTCTGGAATGTTGCTACTCTTTGGGTTTCTGCCTAGTACTTGAGACCTGGGTTTGACCACTGTTGGAAAGTGGATACTGGGCTTGATGGACCTTTTTTGTCTGTCCCAGTATGGCAACTCATATGTTCTTATGTGAGCCAAGTATAGAACATTCAAGCCATTGTGACATCACTGATGAGGTCGGCTCTTAGGCATTGGTGGAATGGGGCATTATGACATCACAATCTCAGCTCTGGAATGTTGCTACTCTTTGGGTTTCTGCCTGTTAATTGTGACCTGGGTTGACCACAGTTGAAAACAGGATACTGGGCTTGGTGGACCTTCGGTCTGTCCCACTATGGCAATTCTTATGTACCCCTTGAAACTTTGGGCAAATTATCTAACTCCCTGGACTTCAGTTGCCTCAAGTTTTCTTTAGTGCTTAGATGCTAACATTGTGGTTTCTCTCACTTTTGAAAAGTGTTTGGAAGTCTTTGCATACTGCTGCTGGAGTGCTGTGATCAAGAACTACCCAGCGGTTCTGTACAGATTAGCAGTGGAACGTAGAGACTGTTGAAGACGGGCATATATTTTTCATAGCAAACTCTCTTTAGATTTTGAAGGGAACTCAACAGACTGAAACATTTCTCTGATATTCTTATTAATCATTCATTCGATTCATAAGAGGGAGTGTACACCGAATTCCTACTACTCTGTTCAGCTGTAAATAATGGATTCAAAGGTCCAGAGATCTTTTCTCTATGTTTTTAAGAACATAAGAAGTTGCCTCCGCTGAGTCAGACCAGAGGTCCATCGCGCCCAGCGCCCATCCCGCGGCGGCCCATCAGGCCCATTGCCTGAGCAGTGGTCCTTGACTATTTTTATAACCTATCTCTACTCCTATCCCTATCCTTAATCCTTATCTGTAGCCCTCAATTCCCTTGTTCTCCAGGAACCTATCCAAACCTTCTTTGAAGCCACATAAAAGTCCAGTGCAACATCGTTAGGCAACCTAGACGAGCCTTCAGCCTTGCTAATTTCCCCCACCCCCGCAATATTTTTTTAAATCAGACTCAATATCATCCCTCAAAGAATGATTCTGAAAAAAAACCAAAACCAAATTAATTTGAAGATCAATATATTAAATTCTTCCATCTAAATAAATACATGAGGCGTGGCCATTTGCATAAATAAATTCAGTAGTGGTCTAGTGGTAGGACAGCACCCTGAGGTTGTGGGATCAAATCCCAGCACTGCTCCTTGTGACCTGGGTAACTCACTTAGTCCTTCATTGCTCCAGGTACAAAATAAGTATCTACATACTGTATAAGTAAACCATTTTGAACGTATAACCGCAAAAAAAAGCAGAATACAAGTTCGTTTCCTACTTTTAAATATTAAACTGGTAAAATTCCTCTTCCCCATTGGAGCGATAAAAGGATTGCAGATAAGTGGACTGAGGAATTGGGAGTGGAAATTAGTGATGTAATAATAGAAAAGGCTCTTCAATTAGGCATTTCCTCAATTTCTTGCACTTATTCGCTATGCAGGCAAACTGGGAAAATCCCTTCTCTTCAGAATCGCAGGTCTTTGGAACGACCTTACTACCCCGCTGCGGAACCTGGGCTCCCTCCAATTATTCCGCAAGCAACTGAAAACCTGGCTTTTCACTAAAATGTAATTCTATCCCCCCTTACTCTTCTCTTCTATATATAAGTTCATGTAAACCTTTTTTTTTCCTTCTCTTCCTATATTTTAAGTTCTTGTAAACCGTGCCGAGCTCCACAACATCCGTGGAGATGATGCAGTATATAAACTTAAGGTTTAGTTTAGTTTAGAGAGTCTATTTCGAATGGTTATGAGAGCTTATGTTTCTCAGGTTCAGGCTTTACATTTTGGGTGTGTTGAGACAAGAATATGCCTAAAATGTTAAAAAAAATAAAATGGATAATACATTGGGTCATGCTTTTTGGTTATGTCCCAGAATTTGGAAATTTTGGAATGCTGTTTGTGTTTTTCTTGGATCAATTATTTCTAGCATTGTGGTTCCTTCCCCCCAGGTGGTATTATTTCTTCAATGGGACGGGATTTTTAAGAAAGGGGTTAGGGAATTATTTCGTAAATCCTTTATTGTAGGTCAAAAATGTATTTTACCACATTGGTTGAAGAAAGTCCACCCTCATTTTGGCATTGGAGGGCAGCATTTCATGCTCTTATGATTATGGAAGCTAGGGCGACCTCCCCATCTTATAAAAAACGGAGTAAATTTGGGATGACCTGGGAACCTTATATACAGCAATTATCAATCAGAGCAGGCAGTTTTGTACTGAACTCATTACACTATTTATTAGTAATATTTAGAAATGGGATGGGTGGAGGGGGGAAGGGGGATGGGAAGGGAGGAGGAAGTGTTGGGAGCTACTTTATCGTGTTTGTATTGTGGTGATAACTGATTGTTGATTTCTTTGAATTTATATATCTACAATGTATTAACCGAGTTGAGATGATATTCTTTGTAAGATTTTTGTTATGTATATTTTATTTTTAAAACTCGATAAAAATTATTGAACATTAAACTGGTAAAATTACAGGTTGAATAGGAGTTTTCTTGAAACTGAGCATTTACCATTGGTGATGCTGGCTTTGACTATGTCCATGTGGATTATCGTTTATTGGAAGCTTTGTATTGCTACTAATGACTGGGAAGTCAATTCAGAGTGGTTTGCATGAGGTTTAGTAAAGGTGTATAACTTATCTATTTATGCCATCTATGTACATATACTATTATAGTTTCTATATTTCATATATTTATCTTTCTTTGTATTATTTATGAGTTCATCCTTTCATGTTCCAAGTAGTTGATGTCTTATAGTAGTTGATGTCTTTTTTTTTTTCATGTACAGCAATCATCTCTCCCTTCCTCTTTTCCACCCCAATTCTTCCTCTTTCCTTTCCCTCCCCCACCCATGTGCAGCATCTTTCCTCCCCTCTCACCCATCCCCTTGTGCAGCATCTTTCTATCCCTCCCTCCCTGTGCAGCAGAACCCCGCCGACCCTCCCACCGTGAGATTGACATACCTCCGCTCCAAGGTCTCTAAAAACAGCAGAGAAAGCCCCAGTGGGGAAGACTATGAAGCAGCCCATTCAGAGCGCTGCCACCGCTGCTGCTTTAGGAGGCCTCGGAGCAGAGCTATGTCAGGTCTCACCGGTGTGGGGGGGGGGGGTTGCTGAATTGACGAGTCCGATTTTTTTCGGCGAATCAGGCAGCACTAGTGTCAGGGATGGAATTGAGTGTCGGGGACATTTGGGGGGGGGGTGCTTCGGGAGTCGATCTTAACTAGGGCTTATTTTTGGGATAGGTATTATTTTCGGGGAAACAGGGTAGCTACAATCTGTATTTAGTGTGCATCCCCTCCGTACAACTGTTCTAATGAATGAGGGGGAGGGGCTACTGTATAAGGATCAAAGCAAAATGATTTGCAGTAGCAGTAATCTTTCCAAAAGAATAGACACCTAGATGTAATTCTATAATTTTTCAGAATTTATAGTGTACTAGGGACATGCATTCATGCATTCAAAGAAAGACAGACAGAGGGCAGGGAGAGAGACAGAAAGAAAGACACGGAGACAAACAGGGGGCCAGGGAGAGAGACAGAAAGACAGACAGAAAGAAAGAAAGGGGGCAGGGAGAGAGAAAGAAAGATATACAGAAAGACAGACATACAGAAAGATTTAAAATAAACTGACAAAATTTAAAATAAACTGAAATATTTTCTTTCATTTGCAAATCATCTGTGCTAAACACAATGAAACAACAACAAAAAAAAGCTTTGAACAAAAAGAAAAAGCAATAAGAAAGGTCCCCTGAGCCTAGCGTCCTGTCTCTAACAGTGGCCAGTCTGGGTTGTAAGTACCCAATACTAAGATCCCTATAAAATGGATTTATTTCTCATAGCTCATTTCCAGGGATGAGGAATGGATCCCTCAAGACCACCTGCTTAACCAGTTCTTATGCACCTTTCCTCCAGGAATTTGTCCAAATTTCTTTTGAGCCCTGCTTTGCTAATTGCTTTGGCCAAGTCTTCCAGCTTGTGTGCTCTGCAGAGCTGGGCAGTAATAATACGTATATTAGTTTACAAATACTGTAATACTTTCTTTTTCATAGTAACCTGCTTAAACTGGTAAGTGTAACATACTCCTGTTTCCTAATGAAATTAGTGAGTGTTATATATATTTTTTTTTTTTTAGTTCAATATTTTTTATTGATTTTTTTGAAAAAATATAAGAAACAGTTCAAGTACATGGTATCAAAATATAAAACAAAACATTTAGTATAACAAATATTCAGTTACATTGTGCAATGTAGAATTGAATCGTTTTTTAAAAGATCTAAAGTACTAGGACTGTTCATGAAAAAATAGTAAAAGAAAAGATAAGAGGAAAGAGAAATTGAAGGAAGAAAAAAAAAAAAAAATGAGGAAAAAAGATGAAGGTAAAGAAAAAGAAGAGGAAGAGGAAGAAGAAGAAGAGAGGAGTGTCTATGAAATAGATTGAACATATGAGTCCAGAAATTTCCAGGGTGATTTACATTGTATCAAATTTTTGGAAAGTCGAATTATATTTTTCTTTTCATAAGCATATGATTCAAATTTATGATACATGCTCAAAGAATTCCACCAGAAGGTATAGTTTAGTAATGAAGAGGACTTCCAATTTTTCAAGATGTGCATAAGGGCAGTCGCAAACATTGCATCAATGAGTTTAGGAGGACAGTTAGACTGTGTAAAACAAGGGTGTTGAGATCGGAGAATTATAATGTCAAAGGAAATTTCTTCTGAACAATTGGTAATAGACTTTATGGTGTCCCAAATGCACGTCCAAAAGGAACGAACTTGAGCACAATGGAAAAGCATGTGATCAAGAGTCCCAGCTTCTTTCATACAATTCCAACATATAGAGTCTTGTTTTAGGTTAGCTTTCCACATCCGAAAAGGTGTCCATACCGCATTCCACATAATGAAGAACATTGATTGTGAGACTCTGGATGATAAAAGAGGTCGGTTTGTCGAGGACCAAAAGAGTTCCCAGTCAACATCAGAAAGTGAGGTTGTCAGCATAGATTCCCAATGTTTCATGGAATGAGAGGAAAATGTAAAAGAGTGATCTCTTAGAATACTATAAAAGAGAGATATCGCTTTACCTTTTGATATAGCCAATGTGGACCAGTGATACAAAGTGTGAGTGGATGTCATATAATCAAAGCGTATAGACATAGAAGATAACATCTCAGTAAGAGAAAGCCACTGTGAGTAAGCAGAAGGAGACAACGAGTAAGTAGAGCAAATTGTGACAAAGGGAACAAACGAAGTGAGAGTGGTTATCTGATGGAGAGACCACAAACCAGCCCGCTGCCACCTCTTCCATGAAAGAGATTTACTATTGATTTGGATTTTGGGGTTATTCCAAATGGACAAGAGTGGACTGTCTTTAATTGAAATCTCTGCGATTGTGTCTAGTATATGAAGGGCATGCTGCGTTGCACTCAATAAGGAGTATTTTCTCAAGAGTTTGGGTACTGGCACCGTCAACAAGCATGAAACATGTAATGGTGCACATAAAAATCGTTCCAGGTCAAACCAGGTTGGTGAGTCTTGGGTACTAGGGTTAGTAATCCAGTAGGCTCCATATTTGGCCAATGATGCGATATAATAAAAATGAAAATCAGGTACATTCAGACCCCCATTAATTTTAGAGGCTTTCAGCTTGTCGAGAGCAATACGAGGTTTTTTGTTATTCCACACAAAGTCAGATATTTTCTTATTCAACCAGTGAAAAAATTTCTTCTTGCATAAGGAGGGAAGCATTGAGAGGGTATAGTTTATCTGAGGAGTAAGGGTCATTTTGATGGAAGCTATTCTGCCCCACCATGAAAGAAAGAGTGGAGACCAACGAGACAGGGTGTTAAGAACTAAGCTTTTAATTTTAGATATGTTTAGATCTTGAGTTTGAGTCGGATCTTTATGTATTAACACTCCCAAGTATTTTACAGCTCCGTGTGACCACGTGAAGGGAAATTGGGCGAGGTCTGAGGGGTAAATGAGATCATTAAGAGGGAAAATTTCTGATTTTTCCCAGTTAACTAAGTATCCAGAAAGCTTGGAGTAATGAGAGACAATATTAACGAGTGAGGGAAGGGAAGCAACAGGGTCTCGGATAAAGAGAAGGACATCATCAGCGTATGCTGCTAATTTGATATGACAATAAGTGGTTTCAATTCCTGTTATTGTTGGGCATTGTCGGATAGCAGAGAGGAGAGGTTCCAACGCTAAGTTAAATAGCAGCGCAGAGGGCAGCCCTGGCGAGTACCTCTATGTAGGGAGAATTTATTGGAGAGAGAGTTATTAATTAAAATGCGAGCTGTGGGTTGATGATATAAAGTTTTAATCCAATTTGTATAGAACGGGCCAAAGTTGTACCACTTTTAAAATTTGGAATAGAAAAGGCCATTCAACTCGGTCAAAGGCCTTTTCGGCATCTATGGCCAAGCCGATTACGGGATCTGAGAGTGTTTTAGCATGGGCATTAATATGATGAAAAAGGCGTATATTGTCTCCTATAAACCTTTGTTTAATAAACCCCGTTTGATCTTTGTGAATAAGAGAGGGGATCACTTTGTTGAGTCTCAGTGCAAGAAGTTTTGCCATGATCTTGTAATCTAAATTAAGAAGAGAAATGGGGCGAAAGTTTTTAACCAAGGTAGGGTCTCTGTCAGGTTTGGGAATAACTACTATAGTGGCCTCAGTGAAGTTGAATTGTTTGTCTGGATCTGAGTGGAGGAATTCATAGCAAGAAAGAAGATGAGGAGCCAGGAGATTACGAAACTGCTTAAAAAATTCATTGGTAAACCCGTCAGGACCTGGGGCTTTGCCGGTAGGTATAGATGATATTGCGGCTTCTATCTCAGATACAGTAATGGGAGAGTCCAGTTTTAATTTCACAGAGTCCGATAAGGTCGGATGAATCAAAGAAGCAAGAAAAGAGTCTATCCCCGATTCTGAAGCAGAAAAATCAGATTTATATAAAGTAGTATAGAAGTTTTCAAACTGAGAAGAGATCAGAGACCGGATTTTAACCATCTGTCCCAATGGGTTTTGAATGGCTGTGATATGAAGACGTTTGGATTTAGTTTTAAGATATCTAGCCAAAGGGCGTCCCATAAGGTTGTCTCCCATATAATGTCCAGAGGTTGAGATAAAAATATCTCGTCTAGCAGTACTGGAAACTAAAGTGTTAAATTCGTATTTAAGATTTTGTATACGTTGAAAAATGGATGAACCATGTAAGTGGGCAGACATCGTGACTCATGAAGTTATATTTTGGCGAAATAGCGAAGTTTTGTGTTTGTTTGTTTTTTTTTTTCCCAAAAAATAAGCACTTTATAATCAGTTTCGAGTGTGGGTGAAGAGGAGTAGTTATTTCATGTTTGTGGTTCCCGCGGTAATCAAGCCGCGTCTCTTAATGATGTTGGTCTAGATTGAGGCGGTTAGTTTGTTGTATATAGGAGGATTTCCGCGTTTGTTGTGAAGTCTTAAAGAATCAGTTATTGCGTTTGAATTATAAGTTGGACTGTTTGAGCTTCACTCAGCCGCTTCGCAAAGGCGCGAGCTAAGGCGCACGCGCCTTTGCCGTGCGCCTTAGCCGGCGCGCCGAACGGCTGCGCCGTTGAGCTGCCCAATTTAAAGTTTCCCGGCAGGGGCTGGGGGGCGGAGCAAGCTCGCACGCCCGGCCCAGCAGTAAGATCAGCGTCGGCTGGGTTGGCTGAAGCAGGGCAGGCAGCCGCTGAAAGAGAGACGTCCCGTCGGGTTGGTTCAGAGTGTTATATTACTTTTGGAACATAACTTACTCAACAGTGGTTACTCATACTTTTAAAATAATATACCCCCCCTTTTAAATTTATATTTTATTAATTTTTCAATCTTTTACAAGCATCCCCATGATACAGTAAATCAGAGCTTAATAAATCTTCACAGCATCCTATATAATAAAACGCTAGCCGCGCATGCGCACTCAGACTTGCGTGATCTGTAATCCCTGATCCGTGATCTGTAGGTCCGTGGCCAGAGTGCGTATGCGGCGGCTAGACAAAGTGGGAGAAACATAAGAACATAAGCATAAGAACATAAGCATTGCCTCTGCTGGGTCAGACCAGTGGTCCATCGTGCCCGGCAGTCCGCTCCCGCGGCGGCCCCCCAGGTCCATGACCTGAAAGTGTTCCCTACCTAACCTAAAATGTCCATACCCTATTCGCTCAATGTCCTGGAAGGTAACTCTATCTGTACCCTGTAATCCCCTTCGCTTCCAGGAAGTCATCCAGTCCCTTTTTGAACCCCAGAATTGTCCCTGCTAGTCTAAAGAATCTGTCCCTCTCCACCTTCTCTATGCCTTTCATGATTTTATAAGTCTCTATCATGTCCCCTCTCAGTCTCCGCTTCTCTAGGGTAAAGAGCCCCAGCCTGTCTAACCGTTCAGCATATGAAAGGTTCTCCATACCCTTTATCATCCTCGTTGCCCTCCTCTGGACCCTCTCGAGTATTGCCATGTCCTTCTTGAGGTATGGCGACCAGTATTGGACGCAGTATTCCAGATGTGGGTGCACCATTGCTCGATACAGTGGCAGGATAACTTCCTTCGTTCTGGTAGTGATACCTTTTTTGATAATGCCCAACATTCTGTTCGCTTTTTTTGAGGCCGCTGCACATTGCGCCGCCGGCTTCATTGTGTTATCCACCAATACCCCCAGATCTTTTTCTTGTTTGCCTTCCCCGAGTTCCCTCCCTCCCATCGCGTAGCTGTACATGGAGTTCCCTTTCCCTATGTGCAAGACCTTACATTTCTCCACATTGAAGCTCATCTGCCATTTTTTTGCCCACTCACTCAGTTTGTTCAGGTCACTCTGCAGTTCTTTGCATTCCTCAACAGTTCTGACCCTGCTGGAGAGTTTTGTGTCATCCGCGAACTTGATAACTTCGCACTTTGTCCCCATTTCTAGATCATTAATAAATATATTGAACAGCAGTGGTCCCAGCACTGACCCTTGCGGAACACCACTTGTGACCCCTATCCAGTCAGAGTAGTGCCCCTTTACTCCTACCCTCTGTTTCATGTCCGCCAGCCAATTTTTGATCCATCTGTGCACGTCCCCTTCCACCCCGTGGCTCCACAGTTTCTTCAGTAAGCGTTCATGGGGCACCTTGTCGAAAGCTTTTTGGAAATCTAGATATATAATGTCTACTGGGTCACCTTGGTCCAATTGCTTATTTATCCCCTCAAAGAACTGCAGTAGATTTGTCTGGCATGATCGGCCTTTACAGAAACCATGCTGGTTCGATCTCATCAGATTATTTTTTTCTATATGCTCATTGATACCTTCCCTGATCAGTGATTCGGCCATCTTCCCCGGAACAGAGGTTAAGCTCACCGGTCTGTAGTTTCCCGGGTCGCCTCTCGATCCTTTTTTGAAGATCGGTGTAACATTCGCTATCTTCCAGTCCTCCGGGATTACCCCTGTTCTCAAGGACAGGTTGCAAATATGCTGCAGTAGCTCTGCTGTTTCATCTCTGAGCTCTTTCAGTATTCTCGGGTGGATCCCTTCTGGGCCCGGAGCTTTGTCCGTTCTTAATCTATCTATCTGTCTGAGAACGTCTTCGAGGCTTACCTCCATGCATGATAATTTCCCCTCTTGATCTCCCCTGAAGATTTTTTCCGGTTCTGGCACACTGGTTGTGTCCTCTATTGTAAAGACCGACGAGAAGAACTTGTTTAGCCTACCAGCCACTTCTTTTTCCTCTTTCACCACTCCCTTCCGGTCACCCTCATCCAGGGGCCCCACCTCCTCCCTCGCTGGTTGTTTCCCTTTCACATATCGGAAAAATGGTTTGAAATTTCTTGCTTCCTTGGCCAGTCTCTCCTCATACTCTTTCTTGGCTTTCCTGACTACTCGGTGACATTCTTTTTGATGCTTCCTGTGCTCTCTCCAGTTTCCTTCAGTTTTATCTTTTTTCCACTTCCAAAATGATTTTTTCTTGTCTCCTATCACTTTCTTTACTTCACTGGTTATCCATGCAGGGTCCCTCGTCTGATTCTTCTTGGAACCTTTCCTAAATCTTGGTATATATAGGTTTTGCGCCTTGTTTACTGTGTCCTTGAATAGGGACCAGGCTTGCTCCACAGTCCGAGTTTCCTTGGAGCTGTTTCTGAGCTTCTTTCTCACCATTTGTCTCATGGCATCATAGTTCCCTTTCTTGAAGTTAAATGTTGTTGCCTTGGTTCTCTTTCCCATAGGTAGTCCTACTTGCACTTTGAACTGAATCGTGTTGTGGTCACTGGTTCCTAGTGATCCCATGACCTCCACATCCTTTGCTGGTCCTTTCAGCCCATTGAGGATCAGATCCAGAATCGCTGATCCTCTCGTTGGTGTCTCGACAAGTTGTTCCATGAAGCAGTCCTGGACTGCTTCCAGGAACTCCGTTTCCCTTGCACATTTTGAATTTCCAAGACACCAGTCTATACCAGGATAGTTGAAATCTCCCATAACTATGGTGTTTGGGTTCTTGCATTCCTTTCTCAGCTCGGCTACCATTTCTGTATCCTCAGCTTCAGTTTGCCCTGGTGGACGGTAGAACAGTCCCATCTTTATCTCGGATCCGTTGCTTCCTGGTACTTTGATCCACAATGACTCCAGTTGGGCATTTGTCGCTGCTGTGTCCACAGTGGTTGAGTGAATGGTATCCCTTATGTATAGTGCTATTCCTCCCCCTTTCTGGTAAGTCCTGTCTTTTCGGTAGAGTTTGTATCCTGGCAGTACTATGTCCCATTTGTTTTCTTCGTTTGACCATGTTTCCGTGATCCCTATGATGTCTAGTCTCTCATTATTGGCCATGACTTCTAGTTCCCCCATTTTGTTCCTTAGGGTCCTTGCATTAGGATACATGCAGTTCAACTCCCGGCATTTTCCCTTCCTTTCTATTTTCCCTTGCATTCCATTCTTCATTCTGTCCCCTTCCTGACCTGCCAACTCCTGAGTATTGTCTCTTCTGTCCTCTCTTTGTGGTAGATTCCTATTGCCTTCCCCTTGTGGCGTGTTCCTATGGTCCTCCTCTTGTTCCTTCTCTTCATCCAGTCCCATTTTGACTTCCCCTTTCAGCATGCTCATCCTTTCCCCCTCTCGCTTCATCTGACTCCCTTGTTTGTTCATAGTCTGTTGCTTGCTACTTGTGTCTTCCCCGTAATCTTTCCCCTCAGTACCCTCACTGGATACTGTTTCCCGAACCGTCGATACCAGGTCGACTGTCGGCTTTCCCCTTTTACTTAGTTTAAAGCTTGCTCTATCGCTCTTCTGACGTTATTTGCTAGTTGTCTAGTTCCAGCCTTGCTCAGGTGTAGACTTTCCTTCTTGAAAAGCTTGTTATTTCCCCAGAACGTTGTCCAGTTCCTCACGAAGAGAAATCCCTCTTCCTCACACCATCTTCTCATCCATGCGTTAATTGATTGTAGCTCCGTCTGCCTCTTCGTTTCTGCCCTCGGTACTGGCAGGATCTCTGAGAAGGCTATCCTCTGGGTCCTCATCTTCAGTTTCCTTCCTAAGATCTTGAATTGTTCAGTCAGTGCATTCTTGCTGTAGTCCCTCCTGGTGACATCGTTCATCCCGACGTGGACTATCACTGCTGTCTCTTCCGTCTCTGCTCCTTCCAGGATTCTCTCAATCTTGTCAACGATGTCCTTTGTTCTCGCTCCTGGGAGACAGGTCACTAGCCGATCCTCTCTCCCTCCTGCTATGTGACTGTCAACGTGCCTCAGGATTGAGTCTCCCACCAGGATTGCAGATTTCCCTTCTTTCAGCCTCCGTGTCGGTCACAGGTCTGTGTCCTTGGTGTTCTTCGTTTTTCCAGCAAGGTTCCTCCGTGGGTATCCTCTACCTTGGTGTCAGATGTTTCTTGTCCTCTGCTCTGTGTGTCTTCCTCATTTCCGTGCTCCTGTTCTTTCACTCTCCGTGTCAGTCGCAGGTCTGTGTCCTTGGTGTTCTTCGTTTCTTCCAGCAAGGTTCCTCCGTGGATATCCTCTACCTTGGTGTCAGATATTTCTTGTCCTCTGCTCTGTGTGTCTTCCTCATTTCCGTGCTCCTGTTCTTCCACTCTCCTGTAGGCATCCTTGATGAACCTCTCGAGCTCCCTGACCTGTTCCACGATGTACCTCTGTCGCATGGGGTCTTCGGCTGTCTGGAAGGGGGCTTCGGAAATGTAGAGTCCCTCCAGCTCCTGGATCCTGAGCTTCAGTCGACTGACTTCGCTCTTCAAGCTCTCCATTTCCTGACATCGTCCGCACACATATGACTGCTGCCCGGAGGGGAGGTAGTCATACATGTGGCAGTCCGTGCAGTACACTGGGAAACTCATCCTTCGGGTTCCTTCCGCTTCCATATTTGTCCGCTCTCTAGGTGTCCTGTTGCTCTTTGCTAGTGTGTTCTCTCCTGTGCCTGTCTCTTCCTTACCTTCTTTGTCTTTCGCTTCCTTTTACTTATGCGCTTGTGCTATTTGTCCCTTGTTTACCCTCTGTGGCTGCCTTCTCCTTTAGCTTGTGTTCTGTGCTGTGGCCGACTCAGGATGGGAGGATGCGCCGCAGCAAAGTGCTGCACAGGTACTGGAGGGGGAGAGACATATCGCTTCTGCACCGGTACAAACATCCCTCCAGCGTTGGCAGTTGCTGCACGTTAAACAGGCAGCTTCACGACTTTCTCCTGCAGTTGAGTCCCTCTGCCGTGTCACTAATGATGTCATCAATGACACGACAGAGATACTCAACGGCAGAAGAAAGCCGCGAAGCAGCCTGTTTAGCGTGCTGCGGCTGCCAACGCTGGAGGAAGGTTTGATATTAAAGTCATCTTGTTGGGAGGGTCGCAGAGTCAGCGGGGGTTGGGCTGGTAGGGGAGAGAAGCGTCTTCCTCGGGTGCTTCATGCAGCAGCAGCGTTTACAATTCACTGCTGTTGCTGGCTTCAGGCCTTCCTCTCTAGCCGGTCCTGCCTACTTCCTGTTTTCATGAAGACAGGACCGGCCAGAGAGAAAGACCTGAAGCCAGCAACAGCAATGAATTGTGACCAATGAAGTAGTTAAATGAGGAAAGGGAGAAGAGGGGGAGAGAATGGCTTGGAGGGAAGGAGGAAGGTATGCCAGACCAAGGCAAAAGGAAGGAGGAGATGGAGAGAGGCCATATGGGACAGAGAGAGAGAGGGTGGACACTCGATGGAAAGAGAAGAGAGGGCAGTGAATGGAAGGGGCAACATAGAGGGTGAACAGTATTCTAGCACCCGTTAATGTAACGGGCTTAATGACTAGTGTATATATAAATTTACAAAGAAAAAAACCCCAAACATTTAAACATTAATTCCGTACAGTAACTTTATTTTTTTCCATACCACCAACACCCAAAAAGTTCTAGGCGCTTCACAGAATAAGAGGACTGGACATTCTAGTGATGATACAAAGCACACAGAAACGCAGTATAATATTTCAATAGTGAAGACTGAACAGGATTATCACTTCCACCTGTTGGGGACTGAGAACAGACCACTTCTATGAGGGACCACACAGTGAACTTGTACTGTAAGAATTTAGTGTGTTCTCAGTCTCCACCTGCTGGGAGAGGGGCGGAAGCCCATCCATCTGTGCCTGTCTTGAGGGACGCCAAAGAAAGAGAAATTAGGTTCTTACCTGCTAATTTACTTTCTTTTAGCTTCTCCAGACCAGTAGAGGTTAATCTTCATGAATGGGCATACACCCAACCATGGCCAGCAGGCGGAGAACAAAACTGTGGAACAGCACATAATACACTCCCTTCGCTATTCTCATCAGTCTGCCGAATAGCCAAGCAGAATTAAGAACTGGAAACAGAAATAAACAATACTAAAATCATGTAAAGTTCAGGTAATCCAATACTCTTTCTTAGACCTCAATAATACCTAGATGAGAAACAAAAAAGTAAGATAGGGAGATCCAATTTCAAAATGAATACTGAATAATAGGAAAAGACTTAATGTGAATTAATCCAGCCTATTTTTCTTTAAAGCCATGGTTCATACATTCATTACTTTTTTTGTATTCAAAAAATTTCAAAGTTGCTCTGGTGCGAAAAATACATATTTAATCCCAGCATATTTGATTTGACATTTACAGGGGTAATTTAATAAGAAATCCCCCCCCCCCCATCCCGGAATAACAATCTTAGACTGGTTAATTTTCCTAGGGTGCCTATGGTAGCCCCTAGAGAAATGCTTAAGCGTTACATGATTGAAATATTGGAGCTTACTGAAGAAACATTACCACCATTTACAAAAGTTTATTATCTTCCAAATAAGAAATTGCAACAGCAACAACAACAACAGAATATGGGACAGACTCTATGAATTTATCTAATATTCTGGAAACATCTGATAAAGAATTGGCGGAACCAGCAACTTTACTTATAACAGTAGCGCTCGCGCCAGATAAAAACTGGTTGTTGAGACTTTTCTTTAAGAATAAACAAAAAGAATTTTTAGGTTGTAAAATACAGATGTTCCCAGATTTGGCCAAGGAGACCCAGCGAAGGAGACGTGAATTTTTGTTAAGGAAACCTGGTGTTATGGCTCTAGGGGCTACATTTTATTTGCGACACCCATGTACCATAAATGTGTAATTAATTATCGTTCACATAAATTTGTCTTCTTTGAGCCATCTCAACTGACAACCTTTCTATCAACTTCATGTTTGGAGAAAGACGGAACATGAGTGCCTAGTTTAAGAAAAGGTGTATTTTCAGTCTACTAGTAATATTTACTTAATTTAATTTTTCTTATTATTACTTGCCCATCATCCACTTTGGATCCTATTTGTAGACTTGAGTAGAGATTAAGCTTATATTTGATATTTGATTGATGTATTATGTTTAATTACTAATTCTTTTGCTGGATTTCCTTTCTGTACAAGTTATGCTTGATTATATTGAAAAAATTCAATAAATATATATATATATATATAAAAGAAATTTGCCCCCATTTTTATTCTTTCTTCCCGCATTGCTAAGAATAGTTTTCTACGGTCTTGAGTCACCTTTGTAACATCGGGAAAAATCCATATTTTTTGACCCATAAACAAATTTTGAGAAGATCAAAAAAAGGCCTTCATAATTAAGTTTAAAGACTAAAGATATGACCAAAATTCCACAATATTCAATCTCCTCCTGTGAATTCTCTAATACATCTGTTAAATTATTGAAATCCATTTGTTGGGCTATTTCTTGTCGATTTTCAGATTTATCAATTCTTTTAGGCAAATAATAAATTCTGTTTATAGGAGGCATCATTTCAGTGGAAAATTTCAAATTTTCTGACAAATATTTCTTGAACAAATCTAATGGTGAAGATTTTAAAACTAACTTTGGAAAATTAATAACGCGTAAATTAAGCCTCCGGTTAAAATTCTCCAGCTGCTCAATTTTCCTTTGTAGAAGAACTCTATCCTTGACAACCGTAGCAGAAATATTTTGTAAAGAGGCAATTTCTGTTTATAGTCCTTTTCAGTTTTTTTATTTTGAACTGATTCAGACAATTCATCCAGTTTACTCACGACTTCAGAGATGTCGCTGGCAGATTTGGTTGCTGTAACATCTAGCTTTTAGAGTACTCTCCAGATATTCGGCAATGTTGCCAGTGAGGAGTCGGTTCCCTCCGCTCCTCTTGATGTCAGCTCAGCTTCCTGGAGAGCGCAGGGTCTTCCTTCAGCTTGCGTCGGATCCATCGGGTCCTCAGCATTCTCACCAATCACGCTCTCCTGAGCCGGTTTAGGCGGTGAACAGGCTTCTGGGAGGGGACAACGATGTTTACAGCCCTAAGGCTCCGCTGGCTCCCTCCACCGGAGCAACCACAGGGATAATTTCCCCCCCCCCTCCTCTCGCTAAGGCCTGTGAGCTCGTCAGGAACCGGTCCATCGAAGCCTGCCCGAATGTAGAAGGCTCCACTGGGTCAAACCCTTTGCATTTGCTATAGGGCCTTCTTGTTGATCTCCCCGAAGAGAGATTGTAACTTCCACGGTCGTAAGAACGCGACCGAAAAGTATGCAAGGTAGGATGATCTCCAGCTCCCGACAGCTAACACGCCACCGCCATCTTGTCTCTCTCCAATATACCCCCCTTTTACTAATCTGTGATAGAGGTTTCTACCGTGGCCCAGAGCATCAGAGCATTTAGCTTCCTGACTGCCATAGAAACCTCTACCATGCTTTAGTAAAAGAGGGCCATACAGATGATACCAAAATCTGCAACAGAGTAGACATGCCTGATGGTGTGAATAACATGAAGAAAGACCTGGTGAAGCTTGAAGAATGGTCTGAAATTTGGCAGCTAAAATTTAATGCTAAGAAATGCAAGGTTATGCATTTGGGCTGCATAAACCAGAGGGAAGGGTACAGTTTAGGGGTTAAGAACTAGAAGAGCGGGACTTGGGCATGATTGTATGTGATGATCTTAAGGTGGCCAAACAGGCTGAAAAGATGTTGGCGAAAGCTAGAAGGATGCTAGGTTATATAGGGAGAGGTATGGCCAGTAGGATAAAGGAGGCATTGATGCCCCTGTATAAGACTCTGGTGAGACCTCATTTAGAATACAGTGTACAATTCTGGAGGCCGCGCCTTCAAAAAGATATAAAAAGGATGGAGTCGGTCCAGAGGAAGGTTACTAAAATGGTGTGTGGTCTTTGTCATAAGGAGTATGGGGACAGACTTAAAAATCTCAATCTGTATACTTTGAGGAAAGGCGGGAGAGGGGACATTTAAATACCTACGTAATGTAAATGCGCATGATTCGAGTCTCTTTCATTTGAAAGGAAGCTCTGCAGTGAGAGGGCATAGGATGAAGTTAAGAGGTGATAGGCTCCGGAGTAATCTAAGGAAATACTTTTTTTACAGAAAGGGTGGTAGATGCGTGGAACAGTCTCCCGGAAGAGGTGGTGGAGATAGAGACTGTGTCTGAATTCAAGAAAGCCAGGGATAGGCAGGTGGGTCTCTCAGAGAAAGAAAGAGATAATGGTTACTGTGGATGGGCAGACTGGTTTGAACCATTTGGCCTTTATCTGCCATCATGTTTCTATGTTACTAAAGTTCTATGACATCACAATGCATCTGCAAAGAGCCTTAGCCTATAGGAAAAGGAGATGCAAATGTTAAGAGTCTTAGTCAATAGGGAGAGGAGGAGATAGTGGATGCTGCAGATGGGCCTTTTGGCCTTTATCTGCCCTCACGTTTCTATGTTTCATACATAATTTTTGTGAAATATTTTTAGTAATATATTACTGCTACTGTTATTTTTCTTACCCCTTCCTTCAATTTATTTCCTTTCATTTGACAACTGGCATTCTTTCCTCTTAGATTTAGATTTATTGTCTATTGTTCACTGCTTTGTTATCTCAGAAAAGATGGTGTAATAAATTATAATAAACAATAAGCCATAAGATGTAACTCAGTAATATATTACTCGTATAACTCTGGTGTTCTGTGAAAACAATTTCAACACTTAGGGCTCCTTTTACTAAGGTGCGATAGCGTTTTTAGCACATGCAGGATTTTAACCCGCGCTAAACCCGCGCTACGCTTCTAGAACTAACGCCAACTCAATGCTAGCGTTAAGGTCTAGCGCGTGTGGCAATTCAGGGCGCGCTATTCCGTGCGTTAAGGCCCAAACGCACCTTTGTAAAGGATCCCTTAGAGGTTAATATTCAAAGTGATACAACCAGACAGAAATGGCTCCTGGCTGGTTAAATCACTTATAAGGGGGTACTTAACCACTGATCAGTTTTCTGATGGCGTGCCATTGTGAAGAAATTGTTCAATCGGAAGAAGCTGTGAGCAGGCCTGACACTCATTTAATTTGACTTTTAACAGCTGTGGCACTTTAGCCAGCCGGAGTTATTTTTGTATCTTCTCACACAGTTTTCAATCACACGACGCCTGACGCAGGCGTTTTACACTAAAACATGGCCCAATTCGGGTCCACAGAAGCGAAACAGCAGAGAGGACAGTCTACCAATGGCACAAAGGGACAAGAGGAACCGACTGTAGAATGAACGCACGTTTTTAATCACACCTGAAAAGGATTCAGGTCCCAATTCCTGCCCCATACTTTCTTTGTCTCTGTCATATGTAAGTCAGGTACCTGGGGACACATCTTAAAGACCAGAAACCATCTTTCTAATATGTCCGTCTTTATTGAATATTCTGTACCTCAATTTATATCATCTTACATGGGTAAGGGTCGTCAGCATATGACGTAAATGCAAACCATATATGGACACAGGTCACATGAAACTTTAAACACATCAGCATTTTTCCTATCTAGAGATTGAAGTCCAAAAGGTAAGAAAAAGCCTTGACCAGCAGAGCTTCTTAACTAAAGCTGTCTGTAAATACGGCTTAACAAAACAATTGAATTCACTTCACATTATCTCTGTTTAAACATTACCTGTCTTCAAAGAAGGGAAAGATAAACAGGGCCTACCTTTGCATCTTTAAACAACATATGCCTAAGGACACTTACTAAAGTTCTGATACGTGTCCCTTCAAATCCCCTCTTACGTCATGTAAATGACGTCACAAATACTCAGCATGAGCTGGAAGGGAGTGATACTCTAGGTATGTCTCTCAAGGAGGGGTCTTTTAGGAGCTGTAATACGAATAACACAGTACATGAGCAGTCAAGACAAGAGTGCAAATAATAAGAGATTATGCATTCAACTAAAGTGCTGATCCCAAAAATTAGATAAATCAGAGTTACATTTGAACTCAGCAAAGAGGTCTGCTAATTTCTGAATGTCCATAGTAGGACCTATATTGTCAGAAAGAAAAGTACAACAGCATAAAATACTGAAGAGAATTTAACAGAATTCTCAGCTAGAATCATATCTAGGGCCATATGATTTTGAGAACCATCTGAGAAGTGGAGCCTAATTGATCAGTAATACCTTGCAAGGCGTCCCTAGAATAGTTCACAAAGCGTTGCTGATTATAATAATTTTAACTAATCCGATCAACATTCTTATTAATAGTAATAAAGGGAATAAGGAACTCAAACCCAGCCTTAACCTGAGCTCGGGCCTTAAATTCATCTGGGACCCCTCTTGGGACCCCTATAGCATCTATGTATACATGTGATCAGATTTATATCAAGACAAATAAGAGGAAAAACCATGTGAATAGGAAGGATGCCTTTCAGAAAGAATATGCAGAAGCATGGTAACCTTAACTAAAGTGCACTGGCCTATCCACTGGCTGGGTAGCTTAACAGGGAGCCAAAAGTCTCCATAAAGCCAGTAAATATCAAATCTGATGCAGCAACAATGGGGCATACCTATGAGCCAAGACAGAACAATAACCTGGGGGTAAATTACCTACAAAACTACTCTGTGTCAGATTAGAAACATGACATGTGTAATTGCCCTTATAGATGATAACGGCAATATCAAGCTTTTGCTGTCCTGGCAACAAAGGGTATTTAGAACACTACAGTGCACAAAGGGGATAGGTAAATAACCCAAAAAAGCATGGTTGGATACCAGGAGGGAGGTCCAGAGGTACGGTTCCTAGATGGGGTCTAGCTTGAGCACATATGTAACAATTACTCTTATTATGTTGATCAGCAGTGAATTTCATCCATTCTAACCAAAGGTTACGTTCTGAAAACCCTACCTCAACAGCCACAATATCTTCAAAAGTGGGATTGGCAATAGCCATCATGTCAGTAAGTTTATTGAATGTAGGGGCCAGTGGGTTAGTATTTTTTGGGGCCCCCACAAAATGGCGGGAGAAGATGAGTGGAGGTAGATAGATCCCGTAAGAAAACTGATGGGTTGGATAGCTAGACCCACCCTTAAACCACATGTCCATAATGTACATACCTTCATCAGTAGGTCTAGGGTTGTCAATAGTAAGAGAAAGCTTAATAATTTGTGCAGGAACACTTTTCCTATAACAGTGTCCAACCTTATGAAGGGTCATACAAGTAAGCAGTGATTTACCATTTTGGTCCACTGTTTTTCAGGGTATTTTCTAGTTTATAAGCCCAGTCAGTATTAATATTCCACCCTACCACTCCCCAGAATGCACACTTAACCCCCAACGTGAGTCAGTAACATATACATATATGTCCTTAGTTTTAGGAATCTCTGAGGACCAATAGCACAGCCTTGGGATATCAATTGATGAACAGTCCACAATGTCACAATACTCAAAGGAGAAGGTGGCAACTTGCACACTGCTGGAATTATACCAAAGGGTAGCATCGGTCTTTTCTGGATTCCAATTGAAGGACAGCCTTTGCGAGGGAGTAGTCCAGCTTGACGTCGTGTTCGCAAAGAGGTGTCGGGGGTGCTGTTTACAGCAGGAGTGTCATTTACAGATGGGTATGGGCAGAAAGTGTCGTGAACCCAGAACACATCATCCCTGTAGACCCAGTTAGAAATGATCCATACAGGGAGAAAAACTAGCAACAGCGTTGCCAGTAAGAGAATGATAAAGTTGGTAGAATGCTGCAATGAGATCATTATGTTGTTACACTGGAGGAGGTGAAATCTGCGCAGGGAAGACTTGCTTCTGGGGTTTTAGGTTAACCCTCTTCAAGCGACTTGCGTGGATCCAAACAGGAAACTCCTCAGTGAGTGCAGCGGGCCTGGGCACAACGATCACAGTAGTGGGAAGGCCAAAGGGGAAATCCGTCTGCTTCCGATCCTTGGAAAGCTGCTGGATAATCACCAGGCTGGAAAAAATGGGTAGGAATCTGTGGAGAGAAAGGAGAAGTGCAAGACACGTTTCTTTGAACAAGCCCTAATATTTCAATTAGCTTTTGGACGTATTCCTCCTGTATCAAGGGAAAATCTACCCATGGGGCGGGGAAAGGTCATCCCGTGAGAATCTCAAAGGGAGAGCAGCCAGATGTCTGTGCATACAGAAAGAGATACTTGAAAAGAAATGCTTGAAAAGCATTCCAAATATCATTCAGCAGCTGTACTCCAATGTGATCCAAATAAGAGATAGAAAACAAGAGAAACCATGTTGCCTGTACTGAATGTGGCAACATGTAACAATACCAATTCATTCACTTAGCATAGCCATGGCAAAAGAGAGACAATACTCAGTTACTTAAGGTTCTTAATTGAACAATCCAAAAGGATATGTTTTTTCGTGCTTCATATAACTATTATGCACTTCAGAGAGACCATACTGATGTACTGAATGTATTCAGAAATGTATGGATCATATGTAGGGAACACCACGAAATAAATGCTGTATAAAGTAAAGCTTTTTCTTATAACCACTAACTAAACTATATTCAGAATATAAAAGCTAAAAGTAAAAGAACATTGCGCAGTTAGGCTAGTAAGAAGTGGAAAAAGAGCTCTAGAAATGGCCAATATTATGTATCCTGGGGTACCCACTAAACTAAGACAAGTAGACATGACACAGACAAAACATAAAGTTTTTTTTTAAACGTGGAGCTATTTCTCCATCTGTCAAGTGTGCAGGGCTGAATTTAACTCTGCAAATAAACACATTGATATAAAAAAACCAAAACAACAAATAATGTATATCATAACCATCTCATATTTGAAAAAAGGCATAAAGCTAATGTCTCTTTGGAGCGTCTCTATCTCTGCAGTGATAAAGAGGACCCACAGAAAACACCAGAAATATCTGTGCCAAAATGGATCTGGGATGGCTATGTATAAATCCGGAAAAAACCATTTTAAATTAGCAACATCCTAATTTCAGCTAAAACAATAGAAAGGAATTGTATTTTCCAATTTATTTTCAATTCACAACCATGCCAGCTGTAATTATTGAGCTATATATCTCTGTATCAAGGAGCAAAAGGTCAAGAATGAAAATATCACTAGCAAGAAGTTAAAATGTCGAGCGAGCACTACGATAACCAATACCATGATATTGGGCAATGAATAAGGGAGAGCTAGCAGCTGGTATCCAGGGTTTCCCCTCTTTGCACCAAAGTCCGTCTAAAAGGGCGGCTTTGGGCACCTGCCAAATACCAGGCATCAAATTCAGAGGAAGCTGTGAAAAAAGAGAGGAAGAGAATCCTGTTCACCCTTGAGACCCAGAAGCCTATTTAAAAGAAGGGCTTGGACATCGTGAAAAGTATGAAGGGTAATGGGGTGACCTAGGATCAAAGAAGTAACCATCTCTACCACCATAGCACAAGCAGCCAGGGAACTTAAACAGGAGTGACTATAAAAAAAGGCAACAGAGCGTAACTTACCGCCATGTTCTCCCTTCATGGTGTTACAATAGTCCCAAACAAAGAGATAAAACATGTGGGCATAAGCAGGGAAACCCAAACTTGAGCTAGAAACCAAAGCACATCTTAAATGTCCAACATTTCATAAGTCCATCTGATAAGAGCAGTCATTTCAGAAACCAGGGTCTGTCTCAAAATCTGGTCATAGAAGGAACAAGCAGAGATCCATTGGCGGCAGTGACCAATCATAGCAAGAAAAGTAAGCATGTCTTTCTTGGTAACTGGGTGGGGCAGATTTTCCTCTGACCATGAGACAGGACAAAACCCAGGTATTTCACTTCAGATGTACACCAGTGCAGTTTATTTCATGACACCTTGTGACCACACACAGACAATCATTATAAAAGGTACAAACTATCAGCCTGACAGGTCTCTAGAATTATGGAACACAAAAGTTGTACAAAATAAGAATAGGACCATGAGGGGCAGTGCATGACTTGTAGAATAGCCCGAAGGACATTCCACACTAGGTATACTGTTGCTTAAAGGTGAAGGCAGCCTCACCAAAGGGACTAAAAATAAAACATTCTTTAGGATAATGACAGAAAAAAATCATTGGCTGCCGGTGGAATGGTGGAAGAAACATAAGGGCAATGAGAATTACCAAAACATTAACAGCCCGAAAATCTAGGACGAAACAAGGAATGCCATGAGCTTTGACAACAAGAGCGATGGGCGTATTATAAGAAGAGATGGTGGTTTTGATAATGCCGGAGAAAAGTCAAGAGACAAGCAGTGGAATCTCACCTTACTGCTTAATAAAACCAAGAATGAGTAACTTCAAAAAAGCACTATAGGGGGTCAGTGGAAGCCCAAACAGAGAAGTCTGGGGGAAGGGACAAAAACATTCATGCACAGACCCTGATAATGAAAGCAAAGAACAGATTAGCTTTGCTCTGCACAAGAAAGAAAACCTTTAAAACGGAATTTTTTCTTTTTCTTGTTTCCTTTTTTTTTTTATGATCCAGCACAGAACACAAAGAAAGCAGCCGGTAGAAGAAACGCACAAAATTAGGGCTTGTGTACAAACTACAAGGGAAAGATCTTAGACTGATTCAAACAGCGCTTTCAATTCATTCCACATAACAGCATGTCCTACCTCAGTAGTAAACATTGGTGACACAGAAAGATGGGAGCTGAAGGAAAAATGTCATACATACACACAGCCGTACAAGTCTCATTTGTCTAGGAGTAAGTGCCTTTATGACTCATTACAAAACCCATATAACAATGCAAAAATATTCGCTTATCTTACCTTATAAGCGAGGTACAGTAATAAGAGACAATAAAATCTTATACTCTATAAAAAACCTTACAAATGACAGAGTGGGCAGGGGGGTTCTATAAATAATTTCATTCTTTCCGAAAGAATGGCAGCTGCTTATATATATGAGGGGCGCTTACCGAAAGTACCCCAAGATTTTTCCCAAAAAAACTCCATAATAGAACCCAAAGCTTGAACTTAAAATAAAGGGTTGGGTACAGGTCACCACTACCCAGTGAGTATTAAAGAACAGAAAAAATTCAGAAATACTCACAAAATACCGGTGATATCATCTGCCCATCGCGGACAAGCCCCCAACTGAAAAGGATTCAGGTCCCAATTCCTGCCCCATACTTTCTTTGTCTCTGTCATATGTAAGTCAGGTACCTGGGGACACATCTTAAAGACCAGAAACCATCTTTCTAATATGTCCGTCTTTATTGAATATTCTGTACCTCAATTTATATCATCTTACATGGGTAAGGGTCGTCAGCATATGACGTAAATGCAAACCATATATGGACACAGGTCACATGAAACTTTAAACACATCAGCATTTTTCCTATCTAGAGATTGAAGTCCAAAAGGTAAGAAAAAGCCTTGACCAGCAGAGCTTCTTAACTAAAGCTGTCTGTAAATACGGCTTAACAAAACAATTGAATTCACTTCACATTATCTCTGTTTAAACATTACCTGTCTTCAAAGAAGGGAAAGATAAACAGGGCCTACCTTTGCATCTTTAAACAACATATGCCTAAGGACACTTACTAAAGTTCTGATACGTGTCCCTTCAACACCGAGTATGATGACTCGACACGAGCCGTGTTCCGGCCGATAGGCCTGCATCAGGAGACTAAAACCATACAAAACAAAAATAAATCATGTAAAAATATGAAATAAAATACAGTATTAGTAAAATCAACGGTATCAACATACACTAATAGAACAAATATAAAAAATAATAAAATAAAAAAGTTAATATATGTCATGGCGTGTATAGAAATGAAACAGTAGTGCAAACTCTGCGATTGGCATATTGAACACAGAAGATAAAAACTTCCAATAACAGCAATGTCTGAATAAATCATAGATTACCAATGTTTTTTTCTAGCCAATAAACCTCTTGATTGTCTCCAGGGGTGTGTGGTCAGGGCCTTCAGGGGATTTGCCCCACCCCCTGAAGGCCCCGAGGGCACTGCTCTGAATTTGATTGGTTGAGCAGGCAACAGGCACATGCTGCTCAGCCAATCAAAATCAGATCAGTACTCTCAGGGCCTTCAGGGGGGTTCGGAGAATCCCCAGCCCAAGAGTCCTGCTTTTTTTTCGGTTTACTTTTTGTTTGATGCAGTTTGACTGGATCAGCAGGCTGCCTACTCAACAAATCCAAGTGCAAAAAGTAAACAGAAAATAGAAAAGCAGGGCTGTAGAGAAATTCATCACCGCATGCCACTGATTGTCTCCAATTCAGAAGGCCCAGTTCATATGGTGTACTCTGACCCTCTCCTACATGCTTCCTTTATGATTGTACATTCAGAATCAGCGTCAGGCACTGAATATATGCAGAGAATGACACACGTCTATACCGTGTTTCCCTGAAAATAAGACCTACCCCGAAAATGAGCCCTAACATGATTATCAGGGTAGGTCTTAATATAAGCCCTACCCCAAAAATAAGCCCTAATCCCTGGATTCGCCGGCAGCAGCGCTTCCCCCGCCCTGCCTCCCCCACCATGCAGCCGAACCGCCAAACCCTCGCTGACCCTGCATCCTTCCCTCCCATTCGAACCCTGCCGACTGCGAGCCCTATATACTTCCCTCCAGAGCAGTGTCAGGCCGGCAGCATTCTAAACAGGCTGCTTCGCGGCCTTCTCGCCGGGGAATTCCCTCTGCCACATCACTGATGATGTCATTCTGAATACAGCGTCTAGCGGTTGATTGGCAATTGCAGAGAGGCGCCATTTATAGAATCAGGGCCTTAGAGAATCCCAATAGACAGGTTAAAGCCAAGAATATTTAAAGGTAAAGCAGAGTAAAAGAACCAAATTACAATACAATACAATAGTTCTTATATGTCGCAAACACCTCAGGGTTTGAGGCAGATTGCTACAATTCATTACAATTATTTTGGAATTAGCATCAAAATAATCCCAATCAATTTCACCTAACAGATACTTTTGAACAGGGAACATCTTGAAAGCTTTCCTAAAAGATAAATAATTTAGACTATTATCCCTGCTAACTTCTAAGCAGCTTGTAGATGCAGGGAAAAGCACATTTGAAGTGTTTGTGCATATATGCTAGAAGTCTTAAAAAAATAAGATGTCAGAGTTAGGAACAGAGAAATATGAAGGCACAAAATGAAGAGGTAGGTAGAATAGGAATTTCAGAAATCTGGTGGAAGCCTCTGCTTGACCTGGAACGGTAGCATGGAATGTTGCTACTCTTTGGGGATTTCGCATGGAATGTTGCATTCATGGGGGTTCTGGAATCTTGCTTATTCTGAGATAATGGAATGCTGCTACTCTTTGGGTTTTGGCCAGGTACTAGAGACCTAGATTGGCCACCATAAGAACAGGCTACTGGGCTTGATGGACCATTGGTCTGAGCCAGTAAGGCTATTCTTATGTTCGTATCAGTGAGTGCTATCAGGGTACAAATTATATCACAGTGATAGAGTGGATCAAATTGAAGGGGGGAGGGGGTGTTATATGCCCTCTCCGCTATGCTTTTCAATTTTTATATGGCACCTTTAGGCCTTTTGCTGGCTGGGTTGGGTTGTTCTTTTCATTGTGATAGCCTGAGTAATTGTATATTTTAGTCTTTTTTTATTATGTATACTGCTTAAAAATATATATGGTATATCAAATTTTAATAAACATGGAAACCTTGGGTACAGGATATATATTGATGTCCAATTTTATTTTCCGATTGTTGACGAAGATGATATTTCAGCAAGGATTAGGCAGTACATGAGTGGCATTGATGGTTGAATGAAGAATTAATAAGTTATCTACTATAATAAAACCCTTAGCACGCATGCACACTTCAAACTCCATGCATCCGTGATCCGTGCTGCACAAGCGCAGTGCCTGCCTCAGCTGATTTCCTGCCCCAGTCTCCGACGCCAGCTGACTTTCTACCTTCTGACCACGCTGCCACTGCCGGGACGCCTCTTCTTCTCACCCCCGGACCAGCAGCGGCAGCAGCCGCGGTTTCATCAAGCAGCCGCGGGGCATTTGCTATGCCGGCCCACTTCAATAATGCGAGGCGGGCCGGCCTAGCAAAAGCCCCGAGGCTGCCCGGGATAGCGGATGCTGAACAGGGAGCAGGGAAGGGAGAAGGGGTACTACTGGATGGGGGGTGGGGGGGCAATAGTAAGGGAGAAGGGCTACTGCTGGACAGGGGGAGCAGGGAAGGGATGCTGTTAGACAAGGGGGATGTAAAAGGAAGGGAGAAGGGCTACTGCTGGACAGGTGGAGAGACAGAAAGAAAGACACAGACAGCAGGCAGGGAGAGAGACAGAAAGAAAGAAAGACAGACAAACAGGGGGCCAGGCAGAGAGACTGAAAGAAAGATAGACTGGCAGGAGGCAGGGAGAGAGACAGAAAGAAAGACAGACAGGGGGAGAGAGACAGAAAGAAAGAAAGACAGACAGACAGAGGGCAGGGAGAGAGACAGAAAGAAAGACATAGACAAACAGGGGGCCAGGGAGAGAGACAGAAAGAAAGAAAGGGGGCAGGGAGAGAGAAAGAAAGACAGACATACATGCAGAAAGAAAGAAAGAAATGCCTAAGTCTACAAATCTATTCTAGCACCTGTTAATGTAACGGGCTAAAAAACTAGTAACTGAATATTATTAAAATGGAGATTTTGCTGATTGGATGTGTCTCCATGCTTTTGGTGTATTGATTGATTATGGTGAGATATGTACCTGTGCCTTTTCAGGTGAAGTTCACTGCAATGCCCCCTTGAGTTGCCCACTGCCCTGCTGGGGTGTCTGTGTGGCCAGTAGTTTTGATGCATAATATTTTTTATGTACAATATACTTTATGTTTCATTGTGTAGTTTGGTTTGTAATTTGTGCGTTTGCTCGTAGACTCCTGAAGAAAATCTGGTAACCCTATGTGTAACCATCTGAATGGAATGTACTGGGGGGGGTTTCATATCTTTGGGGGGTGGGATGGGGGTGGTGACCACTGGAGAAGTAAGGGGGTTCATGCCTTAATCTCTCTACTGGTCATCTGGTCAGTTTGGCCACCTTTTTTGGCACTTATTTGCTATTGAAACTGGTCTAGCACCAAACGTCTAAAAGATGCCCTGGATGTTTTGTTAAAAGTTTGATAATCTCTGCAGAACGTCCAAGTTCTAAGCCTGTCCTAAGCCCGCCCAAATCGCACCTCTAACATGCCCCCTTCAGATTTAGACCAGTGTATCGCAAACCGTGTGCCGCCTGACATTCCAAGTGTGCCGCCAGACGCCGGGGAGGAGGAGAGGTGCCGATGCCGGCTGACTCGCGGTGAGAGGCACATCCTGTAGGCAGTCAGCTGGCACCAGCGCCTCTCCTTCGCTCCACACCTCCTCCCTTCCAGCACTCCCTACTGGCAGCTCAGGGCCCTTCACACATGCATGGACATTAACGTGATAACATCACACACGCCTCGAGACACTGATTTAGACAGACTGGAGACCAAACAACCAGAAATACATCTGAAAAATTGGTTCTGAAAATGCCCACTTGGACCTTTTGACTAGTAAGACAAACAAGTGCCAGTTTATGCTGTCTTTTGGACATCTATCTTTTTTTGAAAATAACATAAGAACATAAGAAGTGCCTCTGCTGGGTCAGACCAGAGGTCCATCATGCCCAGCAGCCCGCTCATGCAGGGGCTCACCAGGTCCAGGACTTGTATAGTAACCCTCTATCTATACCCTTCTATCCCCTTTTCCTTCAGAAAAATGTCCAAACCCTTCTTGAACTCCAGTACCATACTCTGTCCTATCACGCCCTCTGGAAGCGCATTCCAGGTGTCCACCATCCTTTGGGTGAAGAAGAACTTCCTAGCATTGGTTTTGAATCTGTCTCCTCTTAATTTTTCCGAATGCCCTCTCGTTCTTGCAGTTTTTGAAAGTTTGAAGAGTCTGTCCCTCTCCACTTTCTCTATGCCCTTCAAGATCTTGTAAGTCTCTATCATATCCCCTCTAAGTCTTTGCTTCTCCAGGGAAAAGAGCCCCAGTTTCTCCAGTCTATCAGTGTATGAAAGGATTTCCATACCCTTTATCAAACGTGTCGCTGTCTTCTGAACCCTCTCGAGTATCGCCATATCCTTCTTTAGGTACGGCGACCAAAATTGGACGCAGTGTTCCAGATGCGGGCGCACCATCGCCTGATACAACGGCAGGATAACTTCTTTCGTCCTGGTTGTAATATCCTTCTTGATTATACCTAGCATTCTATTCGCTTTCTTAGCGGCCGCTGCGCACTGCGCCGACGGCTTCATTGTCTTGTCCACTATTACCCCCAAGTCCTTTTCTTGGGTACTCTCACTCAATGACAGCCCTCCCATCGTGTAGCTGTATCTCGGAGGTGGGGGGGGGGAGGGGGAAGGTGAAGAGAACGGCATTGCTGATCTCCCTCTGTTTCCGTGCTGGTTGAATCTGTCAAAGGAATTTTGTTCATGCAGCACGACGCAAAGGCGTTCCCATGTTTTTCTGAAGCCAGCCAAAGTTGTTGCGGGATATCCGCTCTTCCGATAAGTAGGCGTGAGCTCAGACTTAGCCAAACTGAAATCCAGTGGTTTTGTCTACTGCCTCGTCGCTCTTGTTAGGCGCCATCGACTCGTGTCCGAGTCCTAACAACTTGGTGAATTACGGATCTAAAAAGAAATCGGTTTTCTGCTAGTCTGGTAAGGTTAGGGTTACCAGACATCCGGATTTACCTGGACGTGTCCTCGGGGCTGCGTCGGGATGGCATCTGCATATGCGTGAATGCAACACGGTGATGTCACACCTGCGCAGATGCCCTCCCTACGCACTTTCGAGTACGAGAACCGGTTGAGAGGGGCGGGTCTAGGGGGACAAGGCTGGGGTGGAATGGGGCGTGACTTGGATAGAATGGGGTGTGTTGGGTGGAACTCAGTGGTTCCTGGGGGGCGGGGCTTTGGGTTCAGAATTTACAATAGTAAAATCTGGTAACCTTAGGTAAGGTCCTATTACTGTGCGTAAGTTAACCACTGTTTGATGGGTGTTTATTAACTAAAAGCCATTTACACATTTGCTACAATTAAATACTGTATTTTTCGCTCCATAAGACGCACCCTAGATTTAGAGTAGGAAAACAAGAAAAAAAAAACTATTCTGAACCAAATTGTGCACCCAGCCCCCCTCACTCCCTGCCAGGCTCTGCACCCTATCCCTCCTTTCCTGCCAGGCTGTCCCTCCACCATCCCAAACCCTATACATCCCAAATATGCAACAACTCTATTACCCCCCATCAAGGACCTGGATTCTTATAGTCTCCGATGAAGAACCACCCTCCACCTCCTCCCAAGGGTTAGAGAAAACCAAGGTAAATACCCCCTCCCTCCTTGAATCCAAATCTTTCATGGGGAATGTAGGGGCAGTGGTCTTTTTATCCCTTCAAGTCCTACCATATTAACCCAAATAATAAGGGGGGGGGGAGGCTAGAGCAGCGAGGCTTGCAATACTAAGCTATTATTTATTTATTTAATCAGTTTTCTATACCGTTCTCCCAGGGGAGTTCAGAAAGGTTTATATTAATTTATTCAGGTACTCAAGCATTTTCCCTGTCTATATTGATGGGCTCACAATCTCTCTAATGTACCTGGGGCAATAGGGAGATTAAGTGACTTGCCCAGGGTCACAAGGAGCAGTGTAGGTTTGAACCCACAACCTCAGGGTGCTGAGGCTGTAGCTTTAACCACTGCCAATACAAGACACAATGTGAGCGGCATTAAAAGACCCTTCTCTCCTCACCCCCAGCAAGTGCGACCTTTCCCTTCTCTAGACAAAAGCCCCCAGGATCGCATCGCATCGCAGCCCCCCACGTCTCTGCAGAACCACACAGCCTCCTACCCTCCGCTCTTTGTTTTCTGCCTGCATGCTTTACGCTCATCCAGCCCCGCGATCGGGCCCCACTGACCTTGCCCCTGCATGCCCCCCTGGCGAAAGCAGGGCAGCAGGATGTGCAGGACGCCAAGAATGAAGTTGAAGGCGGTGGCAGGCAGGTGACAGCGGGAGCCGAGCAGCAGTGGCAGGGATCAGAAGCTCATTCCTGCCTGGGCCCGCGCTGCTTTCTGAATGGCTACAGTCAGTTCTCATGAGTCCCGCGAGAACTGACAGCTGCCATTCAGAAAGCAAAGCGGGCCCAGGCAGGAAAGCTCACTCCTGCCAGCCAATACTCCGCTGGATCACTAGGGTATAAGGGACATTTAAAAAGGTACAATGGGGTAGGGGGGCGTTTTAACAAAAAGTTATTTTCGCTGCATAAGACGCACCAACATTTCCACCCACTTTGAGGTGGAAAAAAAAGTGTGTCTTGTGGAGCGAAAAATACGGTATTTCTTTAACAAGGAAAGCATCCATTTTTATTTTTTCTGTCCTCTTTTATTTATCTCCACAAATATAAAAACATGATGGCAGATAAAGGCCAAATGGCCCATCCAATCTGCCCATCCACAGTAACCATTATCTCTTCCTCTCTCTAAAAGATCCCACGTGCCCATCCCACACCTTCTTGAATTCAGACACAGTCTCTGTCTTCACCACCTCCTCCGGGAGACTGTTCTATGCATCTTCCTTAGATTACTCCTGAACCTATCACCTCTTAACTAAATCCTATGCCCTCTCATTCCAAAGCTTCCTTTCAAATGAAAGAGACTCGACTCATGTGCATTTATATTACATAGATATTTAAAAGTCTCTATCACATCTCCCCTCTTCCTATAGGCTAAGGCTCTTAACATTTGCATCTCCTCTTCCTATAGGCTAAGGCTCTGTGCACCTGCATTGTGAGGTCATAGAGCTGCCCATCTGCAGTAACCATTATCTCTTCCTCTCTCCAAGAGATCCCACGTGCCTATCTCAGGCCCTCTTGAATTCAGACACAGTCTCTGTTCCACGCATTTACCAACCTTTCTGTAAAAAAGGATTTCCGTAGATTACTCCTGAGCCTGTCACCTCTTAACTTCAACCTATGTCCTCTCATTGCAGAGCTTCCTTTCAATTGAAAGAGACTCGACTCATGTGCATTTATATTACATAGGTATTTAAACGTCTCTATCACATCTCCCCTCTTCCTATAGGCTAAGGCTCTTAACATTTGCATCTCCTCTTCCTATAGGCTAAGGCTCTGTGCACCTGCATTGTGAGGTCATAGAGCTGCCCATCTGCAGTAACCATTATCTCTTCCTCTCTCCAAGAGATCCCACGTGCCTATCTCAGGCCCTCTTGAATTCAGACACAGTCTCTGTTCCACGCATTTACCACCCTTTCTGTAAAAAAGTATTTCCTTAGATTACTCCGGAGCCTATCACCTCTTAACTAAATCCTATGCCCTCTCATTCCAAAGCTTCCTTTCAAATGAAAGAGACTCGACTCATGCGCATTTACGCCACGTAGGTGTTTAAACGCCTCTATCATATCTCCCCTCTCCTGCCTTTCCTCTAAAGCACACATGTCAAACAAGGCCTGGGGGGCTGAATCCGGCCCGCCTGGCCATTTTTATGTGGCCCGCGGTGACTGTGCCGCATCTAAGCGCCTGAACGCGCAGCCCCACTCCCATCAGCGCTCCAAGCTCCTCACCACGCTGCCTCAGGACCCATTTGCAGGCAGAAGGACCCAGTCCCAGTGTAAAAGCTAGGTTGGAGCAAGGCACTCCACACAAGCGCCTGACCGTGTCATAGGTGTCTAAGGGTAAGGAAAGATCTATACTTCTACTAAGACTAAGGGCCTGTTTAACGAAGCCGCACTAGTGGCTGCGCTGAGGTAACGGCCCTGAAGCCCATAGAGATTTAAAGGGCTTTGGGGCCGTTGCTGCGCGGCTTCGTAAAATAGGCCCTAAGTATCTTAATAAGAAATTTAGCCCTTGTCTTAGCCTGTGGTTTAGATTTCAGCCCCTTATGTGACTGAGTTTGACACCCCTGCTCTAAAGTACATGATAACCCTCAATTTGGTTAAATAATCCTGTTTGGAGGCAGAGTAGAAAGTGTTAGTGAAATATGTGGTATGGTTCAATCTCTTCTTGATTAATTTGTGGCTGTGCTAAATATTTGACAATTATCTCCTTTTACAATGGTTCCTATTCAGTTTAACCCAAATATTTCCTATGGTTCTGCCTTCAGAGGCAAAAAGAATTTGAATATAACATAAGAATAGCCTTACTGGGTCAGACCAATGATCCATCAAGCCCAGAAGCCCATTCTCACGGTGGCCAATCCAGGTCACTAGTACCTGGCCAGAACCCAAATAGTATCAACATTCCATGCTACCAATCCAGGGCAAGCAGTGGCTTCCCCCATGTCTTTCTCAATAACAGACTATGGACTTTTTTTCCAGGAACTTGTCCAAACCTTTCTTAACACCAGCTACGCTATCTGCTCTTATCACAACCTCTGGCAACGCGTTCCAGAGCTTAACTATTCTCCGAGTGAAAAAATATTTCCTCCTATTGGTTTTACAAAGTATTTCCCTGCAGTTTCATGAAGTGTCCACTAGTCTTTATAATTTTTGACAAAGTGAAAAATCGATCCAATCTGTAGTTCACTGAGCAACATTTTGCAGAAAGCAGGCAAAAAACATACCAGAACGTCTACAAATCTCCTGGAAGACACCCAAGTATAATCAGCCTAGAGAGTTTTGATGTCTAAAGGCAGCCGCAGAAGAAAGCAATTCTCAGTACAGTTTCTTAAGCTCCTTATCTTGATTATGAAAACCAAAAGCCCGTGGCAAAAACTGAACTTCTAATAACCTGTCTCGGTTTATGAAATATGAAAAAAATGTGAAACCAAATACTTTCACGTACAAGAAAGCAAAGGAAGCGCTCAGCACGGTTTATGTAAATACATCAGAATGGAAATGAAAACCACACATTAGGTGGACTGAAAAAAATGACGGCGTTCAAAATTAAGAAGCCTCAGAGTCCCCATGAGCTTGTTGGAAAGTAGTAGGGAGGGAAAGGGAACGGGGACTTGTATACTGCCTTTTTGCGGCTTTGGCATTTCAAAGCTTACATTCAAAGCGTCAATAGGAGGAGGCCTCAAACAACCTGGGTCATTCAGAGCCTTAGGTCCTTGCACCGGAGAGGGGAAGGACTGCCATTTTGAAGAGGTGGGCCTGCTGGCCGGAGGGAACAGGCATATCTCCGGCCAGCTATCATAAACAAGGTAAAGGGAGGGAGCAGGGAGTTGGGGGGGGGTTGCGTGGCAGTGGGAGGGGGTGGGCATCTCTCCCATTGACAGAGGGGGGATGTTGGAGGGGGTTGCTCGACAGCGACAAAATTTTCTGACATGTCTGAACTGTCAAGCCTTACTTTCCTGTCAGAGCCTGAGCCAATCAGCGCTCAGGCACTGATCAGAAATTAAGGCAACGTCAGCTCAGACCTTTTGGCAAATTTTGGCTGCAAACATGGCACAATGAGGTTAGAGAACCCCTCAGTGATGTTAGAGAATCGCTCAGGGCTCATTTTAATATTAATGACCTCATTGTACTACATTTGCATGGTAGTATTGGAGACTGCTGGAAAACTCAGAAAAGACCACAGTAATTCGCCACTACAATGCGTGCTACACAGCATCAGGATTTGATCTCACAACCTCTGGGTTCGGAGGCAGCAGCTCAACCAGTGAGACACGGTCTGAAGAGCAGGGAAACCAGGGTTCGAGTCTTCTTTCACCTAGTCATCCTGTTTGTGACCTCTGGTCTCAGATACGACTTAGATTAGAAGCTCTCTGGGCTAGGGACCGACTAACCACAACTGGCTTTTGATTCTGTTCGATAATGCGAGGACCAATCAGATACAGGACTGGCCCATGTAGTCTTCATACTGTCATGATCCTCAGGTCTCAGCCAATGTGGTTTCCTGCCATCCTTACAATGCTGCAGCCCATACAGTATTATCCAATTAAATGCCATTGATCAATTGGTGGAGAGCCCCGTACAGGCAATATAACCAGTCAAGAGCCTCTGCTGTCCAGTTAAATTGCTTTGAACATCAACCCCTGCATTAATAGGATAAAGATGATTCTTTATGAGGCTGCAAGCTTGTTTTCAAGGGGAAGGGGGAGGGTACGTTTACTCACAGTGAGGCAAGGAGACGTATTCAATGAGGTTTCTCTCTGAAAACTTCTTCCCCCAGAAAAGTTGATCTTTACAAAAAATATACCAGGGGCATAGGCATAAGTCCATTTTGTGGGGAGGCCAGGAGTTTACTGGAGGGTGGGGGCATGCATTTTGTCCCAGCTTTACTCCCACTCCCCATTTAATGGCTGGCAGGGATGACCATGCCCTGTCAGCCAAAGAGATCCACTGCCCGAAAGCCCCAACCCATGCTGTCAGAGCTGCGAGAAAGTCAATGGCATGTTTCATAATAGCATAAGAGTTGCAAAACTGGGACATACCGAAGGTCCATCAAGCCCAGTATCCTGTTTCCAGCAGTGGCCAACCCAGGTCCCAAGTACCTAACAGAAACCCAAAGAGTAGCAACATTCCAAAGCTGAGCTTGTGATGTCATAATGCCTCATTCCACCAATGCCTATGAGCCCACTAGACTACTGCAACCTGCTTCTCACTAACCTTCCACTAAACCATCTCTCTCCCTTTCATTATGTTCAGAACTCTGCCGCATATTCCGTCAATGTCACTGTGCCCATATGACCCCTCTCCTCAAGTCACTTCATTGGCTTCCTATCTGTTTCCGCATACAGTTCAAACGCCTATTATAGACCTACAAGTGTATTCGTTCTGCAACTCCTCAGTATCTCGCCTTCTCCGCACACTCCCCCATGGGCATTCTGCTCATTGGATAAGTCTCTCTTATCTGTACCCTTCTCCTCTATGGCCAACTCCACATTATCCCAGGACAAGCAGGCAGGTATTCTCACTAGTGGGTGATGTCATCCGACAGAGCCCCGATACGGACGTCTCACAAGCATGTCTTGCTTGAAGAAACTTAGAAGTTTCGAGATGCCCGCACCGCGCATGCGCCAGTGCCTTCCCGCCCGATGGTCCGGGCGTGTCTCCTCAGTTCATTTTCTTCCGCGGAGCTGAGAAGTTCAACTTCAATTCTGCGCCCATTGAATCTGTTTTTTGCCTTCTAATTCCCGCGGGTTGGGTTCTGTTGGGCTCTCCCGTGTGTTTGTTTCTTTCTTTGATTTCTTTTTCAAAAAAAAAAATAAAATTTTCCTTCCGACACTGGGTCGGCCGCGTGGCTTGGGCCCCGCGCCTTCGATCTTGCGGCGGAGCTTTTCCGGCCTATGTCCCGGTTGATCACCGGTTTAGAAAAGTGCAGCAAGTGCCAGCGCGCGATTTCGCTCACGGACCCTCATCGACGCTGTCTCCAGTGTCTGGGCCCGGATCATTTTCCGAAATCATGCCGGCCTTGCTCCACTTTGACGGCGCGAGCGTTTTAAGCGCCGCTGCCTGCTGTGGGAGTCCATGTTCAAGATGGAAGCTTCGTTGGATCCTGTTGCTTCAACATCAACTGGGGCTTCGACTTCATCGACAAAGCCCTCTGTCTCCCCATCTGCTTCGGGCCTTTTGAAACCAGCCTCGTTCACGCCAGTTTTGGCCTCGTCTTCAGCGCCGGTGCCTTCATCTGTCTCCTCGGAACAGGTACCGACCCCCATAGTTCCTCCGGTGGTGCTTAAAGTGCCGAAAGCTGGCAAACAGAAGCACACTGCACCGAAAGTGCGCGAAGACCGTGCAGAAGGGCTCCTGTTTGGTGCGGATCCCTCCATATCGGCTTCGTTGAAGTCCCTCCTGGAGGCTCAATTTGTGGAGCTCATGACTACCATGGGTCCCCAGCTGATTGCCTCGATCCAGGGTGATCTCCCGGTTCCGGTCCCGAGGGGCGGGCTGCCCCTCCTCCTCCTCCGCGTCGCACGACCTCGTTGCTCGGCGAGGAGGACCGGCGGGCGGTGTCCAGCTCCTCGAGGCGATCCTCGGTTGGGGCCATGCCTCCCTTGGAACCGATTCCATCGACGCAGGCTCCTCTTGGTGATATGCCTCCCTTGGAACCGATTCCCTCGAGGAAAGCTTCCCTTAGTGACCTACCTCCTTTGGAACCTATTACTCCGCCCCATGACACAGTGTGGCGTCCACCTTCGAGACCTCCTAGTCCTAGGCATAGCAGGAAGCAGGACGAGTTCTTCCGGACCCCTTATCAAGCCTGGGCGGCTTCCGGGGAGGCTTCGACTCATCCGCCTCTACGATCGATGGCTTCGAGTCCTATCTGCTCCTTGGAGGCTTCTGGGGACCAGTATTCTCACAGACGGACTCGATCCCCTTCCAGGCATCGAGAGGGGCACCGCTCCAGACACTCTTCGAGGCATTCCTCTCGGCACTCCACCGTCTCACCTCAAAAGAAATTGCCTCGGATGGGGTATTCTGCTTCTGCTGGGTCTCATCCTCCCGGCCCGGAGTTCGAGGACCCCGAGGTGTTTTACTCGCCCTGTTGCTCACAGGCCTCCGTGGAGCCCAAAGCCTCGACTTCTTCTAGTCATTCTCGGAGACCGGCGTTGGCGGACCAACTGTCCTTTTCCTCGTTTCTCAGGCAGATGGCGGATGACATGGACATTACCCTCGATGCAGGGTCCCGCTACTCCAAGGAGTATCTCGATACCATGCACTTGCCTCGTCCTCCGGCCGAGTCCTTACGCCTGCCTCTGCACAAGCTCCTTGATCAAACCTTCATGCGGTGCTTTGAGCCTCCTTACTCCATCCCGGCGGTACCTGGCAAATTGGACTCTCGGTACCGCACAGTACATCACAAGGGCTTCGAGGGACCTCAGCTTTCTCATCAGTCTCTCCTGGTCGAATCCTCACTCAAGCGGTCTCATCCTGGCCAGGTGTATGCTTCGGTGCCTCCGAGCCGCGAGGGCAGGACAATGGATAAGTTTGGACGGCGCATCTATCAGAATTCTATGATGGCGTCCCGAGTCCTGAATTATAATTTCCACTTCGCCACCTACTTGGAATTTTTTCTGCCTGTGCTTCGGAAATTCACACCCTACATCGAGTCCCAGGCTCGGTTTGAGTTTGAAGAAGTGGTTGCTTCGCTGTCCCAGCTTCGTCTTCAGCTGATGCATTCTGCCTATGATGCTTTCGAGCTCTCGGCACGAGCAGCAGCCTGCTCGGTGGCGATGCGCCGTTTGGCCTGGTTACGGACCATTGACATGGACCCGAATCTTCAGGACCGCCTGGATAACGTCCCGTGTGCTGGGGCGGATCTTTTTGACGAATCCATCGAGACTGTCACGAAGAAATTGTCGGATCATGAAAAATCCTTTCAGTCCATTCTTAGGCCGAAGCCCAAGCCTCAGCAGTCTCGACCCTCTCGACCGCCTTTGATTTATCAGCGGCGTTATCAGCCACGGCAAACTCCTCCAGCGAGGCAACCTGTGAAGCGGCAGCCTCCTCAGAAGGGTCAGCAAAAGTCTCAGCCGTCTGCTGTCCCTAAGGCTCCTCAGCCTTTTTGACTGTCTCGTCGAGGGCGTAACCAGTCTCGTTCTGCCTCCCCCTATTTTTCCCATCGGAGGGCGCCTCCATCATTTTTATCATCGTTGGGAGGCCGTAACCACCGACCTCTGGGTCCTTACTATCATCAGGGAAGGATACTCTCTTCAATTCCATCGGGTCCCTCCGGACCACCCTCCAAGAGAGTATCCTTCCAACTTAACTCAGTCCGCCCTTCTTCTTCAGGAAGCCCAAGCTTTGCTCCGGCTCCGGGCCGTCGAGCCGGTCCCTGTGGACCAACACAACCAGGGGTTTTACTCCCGGTACTTCCTTGTTCCGAAGAAGACGGGCGACCTGAGACCCATTTTGGACCTCAGGGTCCTCAACAAATTCCTAGTCAAAGAGAGGTTTCGCATGCTGACGCTTGCTTCTCTCTACCCCCTCCTCGAGCAGAACGACTGGTTATGCTCTCTGGATCTCAAGGAGGCCTACACTCACATTCCCATTCACCCGGCCTCCCGCAAATTCCTCAGATTTTGGGTGGGACATCTGCATCTGCAGTATCGAGTGCTTCCATTCGGTCTGTCTTCGTCTCCCAGAGTCTTCACGAAGTGTCTGGTAGTGGTGGCCGCTGCACTCTGGACCCAGGGTCTTCAGGTATTTCCCTACCTCGACGACTGGCTCATCAAGGCTCCCTCGGCATCGGGGGTCATCTCGGCGACCCTGTCCACGATTCAGTTCCTGCAGAGTTTGGGATTCGAGATCAACTTTCCCAAGTCTCATCTACAGCCCACCCAGTCTCTCCCCTTCATCGGGGCAGTCCTGGATACCATCCGCCTCAAAGCGTTCCTTCCTCCTCAGCGCATGGATGCCCTTCTTCATCTCTGCCAGTCTGTGTCTTCTCGCCAGTCCATCTCGGCGAGACTCATGATGGTCCTCCTGGGCCACATGGCCTCTACAGTTCATGTGACACCGTTCGCCAGACTCCATCTCAGAATTCCTCAGTGGACCCTGGCATCTCAGTGGACTCAGGTGGCGGATCCATTGACTCGACACATCATCGTCACTCCTGCTCTTCGGCAGTCTCTACTTTGGTGGATGACCTCTTCGAATCTATCCAGAGGTTTGCTTTTTCACTCTCCTCCCCACCAGAAGGTCCTCACAACCGATTCCTCGACCTATGCCTGGGGAGCGCATCTGGATGGGCTTCGCACTCAGGCATTCTGGACCAGTGCGGACCGACTCCATCAAATCAATCTTCTGGAGCTCAGAGCCATCTTCAATGCTCTTCAAGCCTTTCAACATCTGCTTCACGACATGGTGGTCCTCATTCGCACAGACAACCAGGTCGCCATGTATTATGTCAACAAGCAGGGGGGCACGGGCTCGGCCTCCCTCTGCCAAGAAGCTCTTCGAGTCTGGGATTGGGCGGTTCACCACAACGTCTTCCTCAAGGCTGTCTACATCCAGGGGAAGGACAATGTTTGGCAGACAAATTGAGTCGTCTACTCCAGCCTCACAAATGGACACTCCATTCCACGTCCCTTCTTCAGATCTTTGCTCAGTGGGGAACGCCTCAGATAGACCTCTTTGCGGCTCCCCACAATTTCAAGCTGCCTCAATTCTGCTCCAGGATCTACACTCCTCATCGCATCAAGGCGGATGCTTTCCTGCTGGATTGGGGGAATCGCTTTCTGTATGCGTTTCCTCCATTTCCTCTCATTCAGAAAACTCTGGTCAAGCTGAGGTCCGACCGTGCCACCATGATCCTGATAGCCCCTCGGTGGCCTTGACAGCCTTGGTTCTCCCTTCTACTTCAACTCAGCAGCAGGGAGCCATTCCTACTTCCGGTATTTCCTTCACTGCTTACTCAGCATCAGGGATCTCTGCTTCATCCCAACCTGCAGTCTCTCCACCTGACAGCTTGGTTCCTCTCAACGTAACCCCTCACCAGTTTTCCCAGGCGGTGAGGGAGGTCTTGGAGGCTTCGAGGAAGCCTGCTACTCGTCAATGCTACTCCCAAAAATGGACTAGATTTTCTTCCTGGTGTATTTCCAACTCTAAGGAGCCTCAGCGAGCCTCTCTATCTTCTGTGTTGGACTATCTTCTACACCTGTCTCAGTCTGGTCTCAAGTCGACGTCTATACGAGTCCACCTGAGTGCGATTGCAGCTTTCCATCAGCCTCTACAGGGGAAACCTCTTTCTGCTCATCCTGTGGTCGCCAGATTTATGAAAGGACTTTTTCACGTCAATCCTCCTCTCAAACCACCTCCAGTGGTTTGGGATCTCAATGTTGTCCTTTCTCGACTTATGGAACCTCCTTTTGAGCCTTTGAAAACGGCTCCACTAAAGTTTCTCACTTGGAAAGTGGTTTTTCTAGTGGCCCTCACGTCTGCTCGCAGGGTCAGTGAGCTTCAGGCCTTAGTTGCAGATCCACCTTTCACAGTATTCCATCATGACAAGGTGGTCCTCCGCACTCATCCGAAATTCCTGCCTAAAGTGGTCTCTGATTTTCATCTCAACCAATCCATTGTACTTCCAGTGGTTTTTCCTAAGCCTCATTCTCATCCTGGAGAATCAGCTCTTCATACTCTGGACTGTAAGCGTGCTTTGGCTTTCTACCTGGATCGCACTAAAACACACAGAACTGCTCCTCAACTTTTCATTTCCTTTGATCCAAACAAGTTGGGACGACCTGTATCGAAGCGCACCATTTCCAACTGGATGGCGGCTTGTATCTCTTTCTGCTATGCCCAGGCTGGATTACCCCTTCCCTGTAAGGTCACAGCCCATAAGGTCAGAGCAATGGCGGCCTCTGTAGCCTTCCTCAGATCGACACCGATTGAGGAGATTTGTAAGGCTGCCACTTGGTCCTCGGTTCATACGTTCACCTCTCATTATTGTCTGGATACTTTCTCCAGACGGGATGAACAGTTTGGCCAAACAGTGTTACAAAATTTATTCTCCTAAGTTGCCAACTCTCCCACCATCCCATTGAGGTTAGCTTGGAGGTCACCCACTAGTGAGAATACCTGCCTGCTTGTCCTGGGATAAAGCAATGTTACTTACCGTAACAGTTGTTATCCAGGGACAGCAGGCAGCTATTCTCACGTCCCACCCACCTCCCCTGGGTTGGCTTCTCGGCTAGCTACCTGAACTGAGGAGACACGCCCGGACATCGGGCGGGAAGGCACTGGCGCATGCGCGGTGCGGGCATCTCGAAACTTCTAAGTTTCTTCAAGCAAGACATGCTTGTGAGACGTCCGTATCGGGGCTCTGTCGGATGACATCACCCACTAGTGAGAATAGCTGCCTGCTGTCCCTGGATAACAACTGTTACGGTAAGTAACATTGCTTTATGTCCCTTCTACCTTGCCTGGAACAAACTGCCTCAATAAGTCAGGTTCTATCTCTGGGAGTATTCAAATCCAAACTCAAAGCCCGCTTTTTTGAAGCTGCTTCCAATCCCAAACTCCAACCCCCTGCTAAGCATCAATATCTGTCTTGTAATTCCCCCGCCTGAGCACTGTGTATTGATGCATCTTCTTGTCTAGTTTGTCTGTCTTGACTAGATTGTAAGCTCTTTTGAGCAGGGGCTGTCTCCTGTACAGCGCTGCAGATGTGTAGTAGCGCTATAGAAATGATTAGTAGTAAAAGCTGTCCGATCGCTCAGTGACATCACAATGCATCTGAGTCATACCCAGAATTCTTCATGACATCATAGTGCAGCTGTATATGGTTCCCCCACCTGAGCACTGTGTATTGATGCACCTTCTACGAGGTGACACCAGGAAATTCTTTTTCACTGAAAGAGTGGTTGATCGCTGGAATAGTCTTCCACTACAGGTGATTGAGGCCAGCAGCGTGCCTGATTTTAAGGCAAAATGGGATCGGCACATGGGATCTATTCACAGGGCAAAGGTAGGGGAGGGACATTAAGGTGGGCAGACTGGATGGGCCGTGGGCCCTTATCTGCCGTCTATTTCTATGTTTTCTATGTTTCTATGTTTCTTCTTGACCAGATTGTAAGCTCTTTTGAGCAGGGACTGTCTCTTCTGTGTTTTGATGTCTAGAAAGGATTAGTAGTATATGCACAACTTTACTGGCCCGGTTAACCGCACAAATGAGACTGCATAAAAGTTAGGCCTTTGTTTTTGCGGTAAGCCATAGCCAGTTAAATCACCGACTATCAAAATCGGGTATTTGGTAAGACAGCTGCGCATACCCGAAAGTTCAATGCTGATGCCTGAACATGAGGTTAGTGGCCGCAGAAATGAGCTGTAGTTTTCCTGCTTCAATTGTCTGCTACAAACAGAATTTCAAAATCTGACACATTCTTCACGAGCCAACATGCCCCTCCCACAGCCACACCCACTTTCAGATCCATATATAAGAATGTCCATTTGTAGCAGACAATTGAAGCTGGGAACAGTACAGCTCAACAGTGTAATATCAAGAAAACGCCTCACTTTGGTGAAGCATAAAAACCAAGCACCCATGTAGTAATCCTGTCATTCCACTCCCAGGACTCTTAAAGCTACTACTGTTAACTATTTCTATAGTGCTACCAGACATAGGCAGCGCTGTACAGAGTCACAAACAAAAAGATAGTCCCTGCTCCAAAGAGCTTACAATCTAAACCGACGAGACACTAAAAACAGGATGTCATGGATACAGTTAGGGGGAACAGTTAATCTGCCGGCTGGGTTGGAGGGCAGAGGGGAGTACAGGACAATCAAGCCATTGTGACATCACTGATGAGTTTGGCTCTTATTGGTGGAATGAGACATTATGACATCACCATCTCAGCTCTGCTTCCCAAAGACTGAAACTCTTCACACTACTGGATCGAGAGCTGGATCGAGGACATATGCTAGATGTAATTTATTTGGATTTCAACAAAGCCTTTGATACAGTTCCTCATAGGAGGCTGTTGAACAAACTTGAAGGGCTGAAGTTAGGACCCAAAGTGGTGAACTGGGTCAGAAACTGGCTGTCGGACAGACGCCAGAGGGTGGTGGTTAATGGAAGTCGCTCGAAGGAAGGAAAGGTGACTAGTGGAGTCCCTCAGGGTTCGGTGCTGGGGCCAATCCTGTTCAATATGTATGTAAGTGACATTGCTGAAGGGTTAGAAGGAAAAGTGTGCCTTTTTGCAGATGATACCAAGATTTGTAACAGAGTAGACACCGAAGAGGGAGTGGAAAATATGAAAAAGGATCTGCAAAAGTTAGAGGAATGGTCTAATGCCTGGCAACTAAAATTCAATGCAAAGAAATGCAGAGTAATGCATTTGGGGATTAATAATAGGAAGGAACCGTATATGCTGGGAGGAGAGAAGCTGATATGCACGGACGGGGAGAGGGACCTTGGGGTGATAGTGTCCGAAGATCTAAAGGCGAAAAAACAGTGTGACAAGGCAGTGGCTGCTGCCAGAAGGATGCTGGGCTGTATAAAGAGAGGCGTAGTCAGTAGAAGAAAGAAGGTGTTGATGCCCCTGTACAGGTCATTGGTGAGGCCCCACTTGGAGTATTGTGTTCAGTTTTGGAGACCGTATCTGGCGAAAGACGTAAGAAGACTTGAGGCGGTCCAGAGGAGGGCGACGAAAATGATAGGAGGCTTGCACCAGAAGACATATGAGGAGAGACTGGAAGCCCTGAATATGTATACCCTAGAGGAAAGGAGAGACAGGGGAGATATGATTCAGACGTTCAAATACTTAAAGGGTATTAACGTAGAACAAAATCTTTTCCAGAGAAAGGAAAATGGTAAAACCAGAGGACATAATTTGAGGTTGAGGGGTGGTAGATTCAGGGGCAATGTTAGGAAATTCTACTTTACGGAGAGGGTGGTGGATGCCTGGAATGCGCTCCCGAGAGAGGTGGTGGAGAGTAAAACTGTGACTGAGTTCAAAGAAGCGTGGGATGAACACAGAAGATTTAGAATCAGAAAATAATATTAAAGATTGAACTAGGCCAGTTACTGGGCAGACTTGTACGGTCTGTGTCTGTGTATGGCCGTTTGGAGGAGGATGGGCAGGGGAGGGCTTCAATGGCTGGGAGGGTGTAGATGGGCTGGAGTAAGTCTTAACAGAGATTTCGGCAGTTGGAACCCAAGCACAGTACCGGGTAAAGCTTTGGATTCTCGCCCAGAAATAGCTAAGAAGAAAAAAAAAAAAAAAACAAATTTTAAATTGAATCAGGTTGGGCAGACTGGATGGACCATTCGGGTCTTTATCTGCCGTCATCTACTATGTTACTATGTTACTATGTTACTACTGCTATGAATTATTTCTAGAGCGCTACCAGATGTATGCAGTGCTGTACAGAGTCACAAAGAAGAAAGTCCCTGCTCTAAAGAGCTTACAATCTATACAGACAAGACAGACAAACAGGATGTCATGGATACAGTTAAGGAAAAGGATTAATCAGCTGGCTGGGTTGGAGGGCAAAGGGGAGTACAGGACAATCAAGCCATTGTGACATCACTGATGAGGTTGGCTCTTATTGGTGGAATGAGGCATTATGACATCACAGTCGCAGCTCTGCTTCCCAAAGACTGAAACTCTTCACACTACTGCTATGGATTATTTCTAGAGTGCTAAAAGACGTACGCAGCGCGTACAGTCACAAAGAAGACAGTCCCTGCTCATAAGAGCTTACCATCTAAACAGACAAGACAGACATGGATACAGTTAAGGGGAACGGTTAATTAGCTGGCTGGGTTGGTCAGCAGAGGAGTAAAGTTATGGATTGAAGGCTTCATAAATGCAGTGGGAAATGCAAAGTGTTACTCTAGGACCCATACATCAATCAAAACTAGAGACATGGTTAAAGAAAGGAACTGAAATCTAAGGAAGAGAGATTGATAGCTGTAGCTCAGGATGGTAGATTAATCGATAAGGCACTGAGAAAAGCTGATACAACAGATGCATGCAGATTCTGTAAGGAAAAGCTAGAAATGGCTACTATCTCAAAGCTGGCGTTAATCCCCTCTATAGATGGTTTGCAAGATTATGCATGCAAATTTGGGTGCATGTCCAATTTGCACACAATTTGATTGAGCCCATCGGTATTGATAATTGAGTGCCAATTGATCCACTCTGATTGGAAATAATTAGAATTTACATGTGCATCGTGATAGTTGTATTCTATAGAGATGTGCACGAAAGTTCTTCTGGTCTGACAAGTGGGCGTGGCCATGGGAGGGGCATTTGTGGGTCAAGCGTGTTCGAAACCCCTGGGAGAACAGTATAGAAAATTAAGTAAACATCCCGTTCTGTCATTAGATGATAACAAACAAAATAAAACCCAGAAATGTTCACATTTTATCATTTGGCAATAATAAGCACTCTTTCTGCAAAGAGGACACCCATCGGACATAGAGAAATTATTGCGCAATCTTGAACCACTTTACTTAATAGTGTTCGCGCTGCCATTGGGGTGGTGTGGGGGGAAAAGTTACGTTTCTTCTATAATGGGGAGTTACAACCCCCCAAAACCACCCCAACAGCAGCGCAAATACTATTAAGTAAACTTGGGGGTTCCCCCCTCACACACCCCTGTCGGAGCTCTTTAAAATATAGTTTTATGGCGGCGCGCTCAATTGTCTGCTCTGAAATGTTGGTGCGGCTTTGTCCCACGAGCATATGACTGTGAACTGGCCAGGTGTGTGCAAAATATTTTCATGTGAGCAACAAGTTCTAAAAACCAACAATTTTCCAGATTTGCAAGTATTTTTGTGATCACTTCATGGCTCTATGTATAGAGAATGGGCATTATGATATTCTTGGGTTTTATTATCCATTCCTTTCCTAAGAATTCCTAACATGCCATTTTCCCCATTGTATTTGCACACTGTGCTGAGAAAATATCAGATAGACAGATGGACAAACATAGGGTTACCAGATTTTCCGTTTGGAAAATCCGGATCCCCTAGACCCGCCCCCCCCAGGCCCGCCCAGTTCCACCCATCCCCGCCCCATTACACCCTAGTCCCGCCCCCCACTTCCTGCTCTTATTGGGCAGGAGGGCATTCACGCATGCCCGACAGTGATTTCTTCCAAGCTTTTCAAAATCCGGACAAAGTGCCAGGGTTAGAAAAGCCGTCCGGACTCCTGGACATATCCTCAAAAGGAGGACATATCTGTGGAAATCTGGACATCTGGTAACCCTAGACCAGGGGTAGGCAATTCCGGTCCTCGAGAGCCGGAGCCAGGTCAGGTGTTCAGGATCTCCACAATAAATATGCATGAGATAGATTTGCATCTCAAGGAGGCAGTGCATGCAAATCCATCTCATGCATATTCATTGTGGCAATCCTGAAAACCTGACCTGGCTCCGGCTCTCGAGGACCGGAATTGCCTACCCTTGCCCTAGAGCAGGGGTAGGGAACTCTGGTCCTCGAGAGACGTACTCCAGTCGGGTTTTCAGGATTTCCCCAATGAATCTGCATGAGATCTATTTGCATGCACTGCTTTCAATGCATATTAATTGGGGAAATCCTGAAAACCCGACTGGAATACGGCTCTCGAGGACCGGAGTTCCCTACCCCTGCTCTAGAGCAGTGATTCCCAACCCTGTCCTGGAGGAACACCAGGCCAATCGGGTTTTCAGGCTAGCCCTAATGAATATGCATGAGAGAGATTTGCATATGATGGAAGTGATAGGCATGCAAATTTGCTTCATTCATATTCATTAGGGCTAGCCTGAAAACCCAATTGGCCTGGTGTTCCTCCAGGACAGGGTTGGGAACCACTGCTCTAGAGAAACAAGACCAGCACATAAGGCATTCACCTTTTTTTGTTGTTTCGGACGAGAACGAAAAATGAACCAAGACAAACCCATCGTGGACTTTTTTCAAAATCAAAGAAATCAGAGATGAAAATGCAACACAATTGCTGACAGCGCCTGGGAGCAAAGACCTTTCTAACGAGGTCTGTCTAAGAAGACTGTGGTATGACGTTTTGGATCTGCTGTTTTGATTAGAAAGACACACTTGTTTTCTGAAAGAGTGAGCATTATGCATTCAAGCAGAGTAGTTCGTGATTGCGCAATAGTTTCTCTATGTCCGATGGGTGTCCTCTTTGCAGAAAGAGTGCTTATTATTGCCAAATGATAAAATGTGAACATTTCTGGGTTTTATTTGGTTTGTTATCTTCTAATGACAGAACGGGATGTTTATTTAATTTTCTATACTGTTCTCCCAGGGGATCTCAGAATGGTCTACATGAATTTATTCAGGTACTTAAGCATTTTTCCCTGTCTGTCCCAGTGGGCTCACAATCTAGCTAATGTACCTGGGGCAATGGGGGGATTAAGTGACTTGCCAGGGTCACAAGGAGCAGCGTGGGTTTGAACCCACAACCTCAGGGTGCTGAGACTGAAGCTTTAACCACTGCACCATTCTAGAAATCTAATTGTAGCAAAAGTGAGCCAAGTCTAGGACAATCAAGCTGTTGTGACATCACTGATGAGGTTGGCTCTTATTGGTGGAATGAGGCATTATGATGTCACAATACCAGCTCTGGTTATCAGAGGCTGAAACTTTTCACACTATTTATGTATTCAATTTTCTATACTGTTCTCCGAGCTCAGAACAGTTTATATGAATTTATTCAGGTACTCAAGCATTTTTCCCTGTCTGTCCTGGTGGGCTCACAATCTATCTAATGTACCTGAGACAATGGGGGGATTAAGTGACTTGCCCAGGGTCACAAGGAGCAGTGTGGACTTGAACCCACAATCCCAGGGTGCTGAGGCTGTAGCTTTAACCACTGTACCACACTCTCCCCCTAGATAGGCCACTGACATTTCCCATATCATTACAAACTCCCAACCCTAATATGAAGTGTCTGTCGGATTCCTTGGCTGACACAGTGAGAGGGATCGCTGAAAAGTTCTCAGCTCAGCCAACAAAGTTGGGGCAGTCAGTGGCGTACCAAGGGGGGGGCGGGGGTGGGGAGCGGTCTGCCCCGGGTGCAGCCATAGGGAGGGTGCACAGCCGGACAAGTCCGGAAAATTCCTGGGCTGCGACGGCACTGAGCGGCATCGGCGTCCCCCCTGCCCTGCGACAGCACTCAAGTTCGGCCTCCTTCTCCCGGCATCAGCAGAACTTCAGATCGGCAACAGGTGCTCAGTCAAAAGCTTCCCCTGACTCAGCTTCCTGTTTCCGCCCAGGCAGTTCAGTCAGAGGAAGCTTTTGACTGAGCATCTGTTGCGATCTGAAGTTCTGCTGATGCCAGGAGAAGGAGGCCGAACTTGAGTGCTGTTGCGAGGCAGGGGGGGTGCTGATGCCGCTGAGTGCCGTCGCGGAGGGGGAGGGTGCCAATGCTGCTGAGTAGTGTCGCGGGGGGGGGGGGGGGGGCTTGCCGATCTTGTTGCCAAAATCAGAAAGGTGAGGGAGAAAGATGGGCCTGAGGTGGATGGAGAGATTGAGAGAAGGGGACAGATGATGGAAGTGGGGGAAAGAGAGAGAAGGGGCAGATGATGGAAGTGGAGAGAAGGGGGAGAAAGAAGAGGGAAGATGATGGAAGTGGGGGAAAGAGAGAGAAGGGGCAGATGATGGAAGTGGAGAGGAGAGGGAGAGAAAAGAGGGCAGATGATGGAAGTGGGGAGAAGATGATGGAAGTTGAGAGAAGGGGGAGAGAGAAGAAGGCAGATGATGGAAGTGGGGGGGAAAGAGAGAGAAGGGGCAGATGATGGAAGTGGAGATAAGGGGGAGAAAGAAGAGGGCAGATGATGGAAGTGGGGGGAAAGAGAGAGAAGGGGCAGATGATGGAAGTGGGGAGAAGGAGCAGATGATGGAAGTGGGGAGAGAGAAGAGGGCAGATGATGGAAGTGGGGGAAAGAGAGAAGGGGCAGATGATGGAAGTGGGGAGAAGGGGCAGATGATGGAAGTGGGGGGAGAGAAGAGGGCAGATGGTGAAAGGAGGGGGAAAAAGAGAGAAGGGGCAGATGATGGAGGTGAGGGAAAGAGAGAAGGGGTATATGATGGAAGTGGAGAGAAGGGAAAGAGAGAAGAGGGCAGAGGATGGAAGGAGGGGGTAAATAAAAGGAGGGCACATGATGAGGGGAAAAGGATTGAGTTAGGGAAATACTGGAGGGGGTGAGGGAAAGAGGTGGCGAGCTGTAGGTAGATAGTAAAAAAGGAAATTGATGAGAGGGTAGTAAGAACGTAATCTAGATGGATGCAGAAAATAAATTGAAAAGGAAAATGAGGAAAGAAAGGGATTGCAGAAGAGAGGTGTGGGAGAGGGAAGGAGAGAAGAGAGATGCCAGACCAATGGGGATGAAAAGAGAGATGGAAGGGGGAGGCATACAGTTTCTGGAAGGGGCATAGAAGGAGAGAAGTTGCCATATAGGGGCAGAGAGATGGCAGACAGTGGATAGAAGGAAGAGAGTAACAAGAAGATGAGGAAAGCAGAAACCAGAGAAGACAAAGTTAGAACAAAAATTTTCTATTTATTTGTTGCTTTAGGAGACATGTGTCACTGTTTCTGTGGTGTTGCATTGTATGCAGAGTCCAGCTTCTTGCTGGTTTAATTTAACCTTTGTCTATGTATTTCGATTTTATACCCCTTTTACAAAACTGTGGAGCGTTTTTTAGCACCAATCGTGGTGGTAGCAGCTCTGATGCTCAGAATTCTATGAGCGTCAGAGCTGTTACCACCGTGGCTAAAATCCACACTACAGTTTTGTAAAAGGGGGAGGGGTTAGTTTGTGATGACATATTCCATACTAGGCGAAGGTGTTTTCTGTGTTCTGTGTGTTCAAAAGACATGGTTTTCTGTTAGGATTGACGGTGTAGGATTGATCTGTACTAGTCTGGCTTGTTTAGTTTTACAATGGGTGTATTGATGTACTGCTCACTGCATATGTAAGATGCTGCCTTTTCCTAGGTACTCATGTGTGACGTGTGGCTTGTTACTAAAAATCACGTTTTTCGTACAGATGGGGGGGTGCCAAAAAATGATGGGCCCCGGGTGTCACATATGCTAGGTACGCCACTGGGGGCAGTCTCCATGAAGTCTAGCGGTTTTCCACTTTTTTCCTTCCATATTTTTTCAACGGAAGGAAAAAAAGTGGAAAATCACAGGACTGAGTGTATAGCCCTCGATGGAGACGGCCCCAACTTTGTTGGTTGGACTGAGAACTTTTCAGCGGCCCCCCCCTCGTACCTTTTTGCTACAGGGTTCACTGTGAACTGATGTTGACGTGAACCCCTAAATACTGAAGAATGCCAGTTGCAAGAGGGAAATAAGACAGGACCGCAAGTGGTAAATGAATGGCTTTATTCAATTTTTCTCCCATTAGCACAAGAAAAGCAGAAAACATTTCTTTTCAAATGGGGCCCTAAGAGCACATCAAAATACGATCGTAGATCCTTTTAGTGGAGCTTGTAAAACTGCAATTTACACTTTCATAAAAGATAAAAGACTTTATAAATCATAGCCCTAAGTTATCTAGACATAACCCATTAACTCCTAAAGTACATTATCTGCAGTCATTACGTACAGTCATTCCTGGACTGCAGCCAGGCATGAAAACTGCCTTGCCTAGCGGCAAATGACATAGTGTTATCCTATGCAGAAGCCGCTAAATGTGTACTTGATTTGCTAAACACTTTAGTGAAGGGATCACGGTTTGATATGTTTTTCCCCTAATCAAATATTCAGGAGAAATTATTTTCTGGTCGAAAACTACAAGAACGAGAGGGCATTCAGAAAAGCTGAAAGGGGACAGATTCAAAACCAATGCTAGGAAGTTTTTCTTCACCCAGCGAGTGGTGGACTGGACACCTGGAATGCGCTTCCAGAGGGCGTGATAGGACAGAGTATGGTATTAGGGTTCAAGAAGGGATTGGACAATTTTCTGAAGGAAAAGGGGATAGAGGGGTATAGATAGAGGACTAATGTACAGGTCCTGGACCTGTTGGGCTGCCGCGCGAGCGGACTGCTGAGCACGATGGACCCCCTGGTCTGACCCAGCAGAGGCACTTCTTATGTTCTTAATGCAGCAAAGTTATTGGACTTTACTCACTCTGATCTCACAAGTTCAAACAACCTTTAAAAATTGTGTCTATCACCTGCGGCGGCTACAATATCTCTCTCCATATATTGAAAAGACAAGTGTTTTCGCGGACGGCTTTTCATAACCTGGCACTTTGTCCAGGTTTTGAAAAGCTTCCAACAAATTCCGCCGGGCAGGGCTGGGGCGGGTCTAGGATGGGATTGGGGGCGGGACTGGGGCATATATAGGCGGGGATGGGTAGAACTGGACGGGCCTGGTGGCGGATTTTCCGTTTGGAAAATCTGGTAACCCTAAGTCTGACTATCGTGGTCCATTCTAAGATGGCACAATTGGACTAGAGAACGATGCAGGGACAAAGATTCATCCCTGCATTTCTCATCCCCATCCCTTCACATAACAAATTACCCCCCCCCCCCCCACACACACACACACATACACACTGGTTGCCATTTGAGACTCCATACCCTCAACCAAAATGGAAACAGCAGTAAGGTCTGAAGGCTTGGAATCAATATGGGTTAAGCTACCAGGAGGATCTGGAGCAGACATCAAATTGGGTCTATACTATCGTCCGCCTGGCCAATCGGAAGAAATCGACCGGGACCTGGAGACGGAACTGCGGCAGGTATGCAAGAATGGAAGTGTGGTGGTGATGGGAGACTTCAACTACCCTGGGATAGACTGGAGTATCGGGCACTCAAGTTGCGAGAGAGAGACCAAATTCCTGGAAGCCACGAGGAACTGCTTCCTGGAACAGCTGGTCATGGAACCTACACGAGGAGAAGCTACTCTTGATCTAATCTTCAGTGGACTGGGGGGACCTGCAAAGGAAGTAGAGGTATTAGACCCACTGGGAAACAGCGATCACAACATGATCCAGTGCAGACTAGAACTGGGATCATCCAGGGTGAAAAGAACCACAACAACAGCGCTCAACTTCAGAAAAGGGAATTATGATGCAATGAGGAAAATGGTGGGGAAGAAACTCAACGGCAGCACAAGGAAGGTAGAGTCCGTAGAAAGCGCCTGGACCCTGCTCAAGCGTACGGTGCACGAAGCACAGAACCTGTACGTCCCCAGGTTCAGAAAAGAGTGCAAGAAAAATCGAATAAAGAACCCAGCATGGATAACGGCAGCTGTAAAAAAGGCGATCAGTAACAAGAAAGCATCGTTCAAAAAATGGAAACAGGATCAAACGCAGGCCAACCAAAAGGAACACAAGGAAAGCCAGAAGGAGTGCCACCGAGTGGTTAGGAGAGCAAAGAGGGAATATGAAGAGAGACTAGCGGGAGAGGCAAAAAATTTCAAATCATTCTTCAGGTACGTAAAGGGGAAGCAACCAGCGAGGGAGGAAGTGGGGCCCTTGGATGATGGGGATAGAAAGGGAGTAGTGAGGGAGGAAAAAGAAATAGCTGACAAGTTAAATGACTTCTTTACGTCGGTCTTCACGAGGGAGGACACATCCAACATTCCGGAACCAGAGGAAATAGAAAATGGAGATCAAGATAACAAGCTGGTCAAATTAGAGGTGAGCCAGGAGGATGTCCTCAGGCAGATAGACAAGCTAAAGAGCGACAAGTCGCCAGGTCCGGATAGCATTCACCCAAGGGTGCTCAAGGAATTAAGGAATGAAATAGCAGAGACACTTCAGCAAATATGCAACCTATCCCTAAAAACTGGAGAGATCCTGGAGGACTGGAAAATAGATAATGTCACGCCCATCTTCAAGAAGGGTTCGAGGGGCGACCCGGGAAACTATAGGCCGGTAAGCCTCACATCGGTCCCGGGAAAGATGATGGAGGCACTGATTAAGGACAGCATCTGTGACCATATCGAAAAAAATGGACAGCTAAGGTCAAGCCAGCATGGGTTCTGCAAGGGTAGGTCGTGCCTCACAAACTTGTTGTACTTCTTTGAGGGGGTAAACAACCAGGTGGACAAAGGAGAACCCATAGACATAATTTACCTAGACTTCCAGAAAGCCTTCGATAAGGTACCACATGAGCGGTTGCTCAGGAAGCTATGGAACCATGGGGTGCACGGGGAGGTCCACCGATGGATCAAAAACTGGCTGGCAGACAGGAAGCAGAGGGTTGGTGTAAAGGGCCATTACTCGGACTGGCAAGGGGTCACGAGCGGGGTTCCTCAAGGATCGGTGCTGGGACCGCTCCTGTTTAACATATTCATTGACGACCTGGAGGCGGGAACAAAATGCGAGGTCATCAAATTTGCAGATGACACCAAACTATTCAGCAAGGTTGAAACCACGGTTGACTGCGAGAATCTCCAAAGGGATCTTACGACATTGGAAGAATGGGCGAAAAAGTGGCAAATGAGCTTCAATGTAGGGAAATGCAAGGTCATGCATATAGGGAGAAGGAACCCGATGTTCACTTACAAAATGGGGGGATCAATGCTAGGGGTCAGTAATCTGGAAAGAGACTTGGGAGTGATGGTAGACACGACATTGAAGGCGTCGGCACAATGCGCCACAGCCTCGAGGAAAGCAAACCAAATGTTAGGTATCATTAAGAAGGGTATCTCGACCAGAACGAAGGAAGTCATCCTGCCGCTGTACCGGGCTATGGTGCGCCCGCATCTGGAATACTGTGTACAGTACTGGTCGCCGTACCTCAAGAGGGACATGGCAATGCTTGAGGGAGTCCAGAGAAGAGCAACTAAACTGATTAAGGGTATGGAAAACCTTACATACACTGACAGACTGAAGAAGCTGGGGCTGTTCTCCCTGGAAAAGCGGAGACTCAGAGGAGATATGATAGAGACCTTCAAGATCCTGAGGGGCATCGAAAAGGTTGACAAAGACAGATTTTTCAATTTGAAAGAAACCACAAGAACAAGGGGTCACTCGATGAAATTGAAGGGGGACAGGTTTAAAACAAACGCAAGGAAGTACTTTTTCACACAGAGGGTGGTGGACACATGGAACACCCTTCCGGAGGCCGTGATAAGAAATAGCACAGTACAGGGTTTCAAGGATGACCTGGATAGGTTCCTGGAAGACAAAGGGATTGAGAGGTACAGATAAGAGCAGTGGAAGGTTTAGAGATAACTGTAGAGGAAGGCAATAAAATTAGTCAGGGACCGCTGACCAGGCAATATGCCTGGTGGGCCGCCGCGTGAGCGGACCGCTGGGCTGGATGGACCTCTGGTCTGCCCCGGCGGAGGCGACTACTTATGTACTTATGTACTTAAGTTTGGTTGTATTTGTTTCAAGGCTTTATTGAGTCTGGCTCCAGCTTACCTATCCTCTCATTTCAAACGGTATAAAACAGTGGTCTCCAACTCAAAGCCTTTGCAGGGCCACATTTTGGGATTTGTAGGTACTGGAGGGCCTCAGAAAAAACCAGTTAATGTCTTATTAAAGAAATGACAATTTTGCATGAGGTAAAACTCTTTATAGTTTATAAATCTTTCCTTTTGGCTAAGTCTTAATAATAATATTGTTATTTATAGCTAAAGAGACATATCATCAAGAAACGATTTTATTTTGCTTTTAGGATTATGATAAACATACCGATGGCCTCAAAATAGGACCTGGCGGGGCCGCAGGTATAAACCTAATAAGATTACTCAAAGAAATCATTTGTTCGCTTACCCGACTATAAAATCTTGTCGTTATAAGAGATTTTTAGATAAATTATTTGCATTACAGGCAGGCACAGTCGTATCTGTCCTTGAGAAAGCTGCTGAAAACGGATTTGTTTGGTAAATTTGTAAACTCATATTTTTCCTTTGATGTACTTCCATCTTAATTGTATTTTCATTGATTGTACAGTCCTCTTTGCTGTGAACCGCCTAGAACTATGAGGCGTGGCAATACATAAGAATAAAGTTATTATTATTATTATTACTATTAATCTACGGTAGAGGTTTTTACCGTGGCCCAGAGTGCTAAATGCTCCAAAGCTGCTCCGATGCTCATAGAATTCCTACGAGGGTCAGAGCATATAGCAATCGGGGCCACGCTGCTTAGTAAAAGAGGGCCTATGTTAATACAATAATACCATCATAATAAATCTATATATAAATTTCACATTCTCATCAAAATTTTAAATCCAATGTTCTTTTTCTAGCTAAATCACATTTACAATACTTATTTTCGAAACCCCCTCCCCCATCAAATTGTCCAGCAATCTTATCCCCCCCCCCCCACACCCCCTTTATAAAACCGTAGCATGGGTTTTTAGGAATTCTATGAGCATCAGATCTGTTCCCGCCATGGCCGGCACTAAAACACATATGCTACAATTTTATAAAAGTGGGGTTAGTCCAGACAATAATTTTAGTTCTAATTATTCATGCGTAAAACATGGAATATTAATTCTTATTTTATTCAGTTCTGTCCCACAAATTGTAGCTCTTATTTAATTCACATAATCGCAACAAATAAAGCAAGAAGTGATTTTTAAAAAAAATTTATATCAAAAACAGCCATCAGAATATCACACACAAATAACTTAGCATTCCTTTTATCAAGCGTCAGTAGAGCGTTTTAACTGCCTGCCAGCAAGGTAAATGCTTCAATGCTCATAGGAATTCAAAATAGAGAATGACACGGTGACAAAATTCATCACCGTTCCCGTCCCCGCGGATAACCGCGGGAAATAATCCCATGTCATTTTCTAGTGTCTATTTCAACCTCGGTCCTTCTACACCAGCATTCTTCAAAGCAAAGCTTGCAGGTCAGTGGTTGTGGCTATTCATATTCTGATTCTTATGTGAGCCAAGGATAATGAAGCCATTGTGACATCACTGATGTGATTGGCTCTTAGGCACTGGTGGAATGAGGCATTATGACATCACAATATCTGCTCTGGATACCAGAGACTGTCATTCTGTAGTGTCTGTTTCAACCTCAGTCCTTCTACACCAGCATTCTTCAAAGCAAAGCTTGAGGGTCAGTGGTTGTGGCCATTCATACTCTGATTCTTCCCTCTCTCCTTAAAGAATGACATGAAGATGGTTTCCCGCGGGGACGGGAACGGTGATGAATTTTGTCACCGTGTCATTCTCTAATTCAAAACATTCTACCACTACTTGATAAAAGGAGACCTCAGGCCCATATTCTACAAACAATGCCTTAACTTAAGTTCTGGTATGCACCCTACCAATGCCTAAGTGCAAAATACCATTTAAAAGCGTTTTTTTAAAAAAAAACCAAGCCAAAAAAATGATGCCTGCATCACGCCTATATGAACATAAGAATAGCCTTACTGGGTCAGACCAAAGGTCCATCTAGCCCAGTATCCCGTCTTCATGGAGGCCAATCCAGTTCACAAGTACCTTCCAAAACCCCAAATTGTAGCAGCATTCCAGCCACTGATCCAGGGCACGCAGTGGCTTCTCCCATGCCTGTCTCAACAGCATATTATGGACTTTTCCTCTAAGAAGTTGTCCAAACCCTTCTTAAAACCAGCTACACTATCCACTTTTACCACAACCTCTGGCAACGCGTTCCAGAGCTTAACTATTCTCTGAGTGAAAAAATATTTCCTCCTATTGGTTTTAAATGTATTTCCCTGTAATTTCATCAAGTGCCCCCTAGTCTTTGTAATTTTTGACGGAGTGAAAAATCGATCCACTTGTACTCTTTCTACTCCACTCAGGATTTTGTAGACTTCAACCATATCTCCCCTCAGCCATCTCTTTTCCAAGTTGAAGAGTCCTAACCGTTTTAGTCTTTCCTCATACGAGAGGAGTTCCATCCCCTTTACCATCTTGGTCGCTTTTCTTTGAACCTTTTCTAGTACCGCTATATCTTTTTTGAGATAAGGAGACCAGAATTGAACGCAATACACTTCTCCCTCCGTATTCGCTGTGATAGGGGATTAACAGATCCGTGAATGCAGAAAAAACGCGAATAACTTTTTCATATGTTATTTGCTGTTTTCTATTAAAAACCATCGTGAATATGGTGAAACCGCGAATAACATGGCGGGAGACCTGGCCTGTTCCTGAAGGAGAGGCAAAACACGGTGAACAAAGTGCTGGGAATCAGCGATTTTCTCTGTAAACGCTTGGAAAGCTGACGTAATTGGGGGGGGGGGGGGGTGCCAGCAAGGTAAAAACCGCAAATAACCGCAAATGCTGAAACCGTGAATACGGAGGAGAAGTGTACTCCAGGTGAAATCACACCATGGAGCGATACAGGCGCATTATAATATTCTTAGTCTTGTTAGCCATCCCTTTTTTAATAATTCCTAGCATCTTGTTTGCTTTTTCGGCCATCGCTGCACATTGGGCGGAAGGTTTCATCGTATTGTCTACATCAGTGGTTCCCAATCTTGTCTTGGAGGACCACCAGGCTGGTCAGGTTTTCAGGATAGCCCTAATGAATATGCATGGAGCACATTTGCATGCCTGGCACCTCCATTATATGCAGATCTCTCTCATGCATATTCATTAGGGCTGTCCTGAAAACCTGACCAGCCTGGTGGTCCTCCAAGACAGGGTTGAGAATCACTGGTCTACATGACACCCAGATCCTTTACTTGGGTGCTAACCCCATGGTAGACCCTAGCATCCGGTAACTGTGATTTGGTGATTCTTCCCAATGTACATCACTTTGCATTTGTCCACATTAAATTTCATCTGCCATTTGGACGCCCAGTCTTCCAATTTCCTAAGGTCCGCCTGCAATTTTTCACAATCTGCACATGTTTTAACAACTTTGAATAGTTTAGTGTCATCTGCAAATTTAATCACCTCACTCGTCATTCCAATTTCCAGATCATTTATAAATAAGTTATATAGCACCGGTCCCAGTACAGATCCCTGCGGCAAACCACTGTTTACTCTCCTCCATTGAGAAAAATGACCATCTGAAGCAGAAAACCTGTGAGAGAATCCGTGAGACCGTTGGATGATCAAGGAGCGAAAGGGACACTCAGGGAGGATAAGGCCATAGCGGAGAGACTGAATTAATTCTTTGCTTCGGTCTTTACGGAAGAAGATGTAAGAGATCTACCTGAACCGGAAATGGCTTTCAAGGATGAAACTGAAAGAAATCTCAGTGAATCTGGAAAATGCACTGAGCCAAATCGACAAGTTAAAAAGTGATAAATCGCCTGGACCGGATGGTATACATCCCAGACTACTAAAAAAAACTCAGACATGAAATTGTTGACCTGATGTTATTGATCTGTAACCTGTTACTAAAATCATTTATAGTACCTGAAGATTGGAGGGTGTTGTCGATTTTTTTTTAAAACGGTTCCAGGAGAGATCCGGGAAATTACAGACTGGTAAGCCTGACTTCAGTGCTGGGCAAAATGGTGGAAACAATTATAAGCCAAAGGCTGGCCTCAACAACGAGACAGTGCGGGGAAGGGCAGGAAAGATTTGGGGCGGCAGGCAGTACTGGGATCAATCCCACTTTGCTCCAGAGCATGTTTTTTCTTGGATTACAGAGCAGGAGATCAGGGCAGAGAGCAGGGCAGCAGGCAGGAGAATCGGGGCAGAGAGCAGAGAGGCCAGAGCAGGAGAATCGGGACAGAGCAGGGTTTTAGCACAAGCGACTGGTCCTCGCCGGTCCATTGTTTTTTGATCGACTAGCTAGTCGGAAAGTGTAATGAATTGTGTCTTTCCTGCTTTGCATGCCGATTCCCCTCATTTGCATGCGCGGATCTGAGGATGATCGGGACACAGGTTAGCGAATCGGGTCGGAGGGAAATCGGGTCGCAAAGGGTTCGCAAACCGATCGGTATACGATCGGTTTGCTTAGTGAATCTAGCCCAAAGTCATTTGAGGAAAGCAATTGTTTTTGTTCCCTCCCCGCCCCCCCCTCCATCCTCCCTTCTGTTCCAGTCAGTCTTTGTCGATACACGTTTCCCTTTTCAAATTGTATTTTTCTTTTCAAATGACATTGTATGGCATTTTTTGTTTGTTTGTTTAATTTCTATTTGAAGCATATTATACAATTGTAAACCGTTTAGGTATTTTGTTTTTTTTATAAACGGTATATCAAGTGGCGAATAAACTTGTAAACTTGGATCAGGGTTTGAAGATGGGTCTTGGGTATTGTACTGATGGAGGTTATTTTGTTGTACTTTCTGGGGGGGGGTTATAGTGGGTGTTGTGGAATTCATATTGTATGCATTTTTAGTTAGCATTTTAGTTAGAACTCACACAAAATTCACACACCAACCAAAAATGTCAAACGAAGAAAAATGTATGATAACCTACTGGCCACCAGAGCAGCGAAACTAGACCGACAACTCATTGATCTGCTGACTTCGACCACAGACTACAAAACCTTCAAAAAAGAAACAAAAACCCTACTCTTCAAAAAAATTCATAAAACCAATATAACACAACCAAACAGGCTCCGAACACCTCCTGCAATTACCAACTACTCCTTAGCAAAATAGAAAAGGTTCTAAATATTCCTTAAGTACTTCTTAACATCTTAACAATATGTGATCGTCAGTGAGGACATGAAGGCTGCCAGTCAGGTGGAGCAGGCCTCATCCAAGGCAAGACAGATCCTAGGTTGCATACGCAGGGGTTTCGTCAGCCGTAAGCCGGAAGTCATTATATGCCTTTGTATAGATCCATGGTGAGGCCCCACCTGGAATACTGTGTGCAATTCTGGAGGCTGCATTATCGCAAGGACACAGGTTAGCGAATCGGGTCGGAGGGAAATCGGGTCGCAAAGGGTTCGCAAACCGATCGGTATACGATCGGTTTGCTTAGTGAATCTAGCCCAAAGTCATTTGAGGAAAGCAATTGTTTTTGTTCCCTCCCCGCCCCCCCCCCCTCCATCCTCCCTTCTGTTCCAGTCAGTCTTTGTCGATACACGTTTTCCTTTTCAAATTGTATTTTTCTTTTCAAATGACATTGCATGGCATTTTTTGTTTGTTTGTTTAATTTCTATTTGAAGCATATTATACAATTGTAAAACCGTTTAGGTATTTTGTTTTTTTATAAACGGTATATCAAGTGGCGAATAAACTTGGAAACTTGGATCAGGGTTTGAAGATGGGTCTTGGGTATTGTACTGATGGAGGTTATTTTGTTGTACTTTCTGGGGGGGGGGGTTATAGTGGGTGTTGTGGAATTCATATTGTATGCATTTTTAGTTAGCATTTTAGTTAGAACTCACACAAAATTCACACACCAACCAAAAATGTCAAACAAAGAAAAATGTATGATAACCTACTGGCCACCAGAGCAGCGAAACTAGACCGACAACTCATTGATCTGCTGACTTCGACCACAGACTACAAAACCTTCAAAAAAGAAACAAAAACCCTACTCTTCAAAAAAATTCATAAAACCAATATAACACAACCAAACAGGCTCCGAACACCTCCTGCAATTACCAACTACTCCTTAGCAAAATAGAAAAGGTTCTAAATATTCCTTAAGTACTTCTTAACATCTTAACAATATGTGATCGTCAGTGAGGACATGAAGGCTGCCAGTCAGGTGGAGCAGGCCTCATCCAAGGCAAGAAAGATCCTAGGTTGCATACGCAGGGGTTTCGTCAGCCGTAAGCCGGAAGTCATTATGCCGCTGTATAGATCCATGGTGAGGCCCCACCTGGAATACTGTGTGCAATTCTGGAGGGCCGCATTATCGCAAGGATGTGCTGAGACTGGAGTCGGTTCAGAGAATGGCCACCCGGATGGTCTCGGAACTTAAGGATCTCCTGTACGAAGAACGATTAGACAAACTACAGCTATACTCGCTCGAGGAGCGCAGAGAGAGGGGGGGACATGATCGAGACGTTCAAGTATCTCACGGGCCGCATCGAAGTGGAGGAAGATATCTTCTTTTTCAAGGGACCCACAGCAACAAGGGGGCATCCGTGGAAAATCAGGGGCGGGAAACTACGAGGTGACACCAGGAAATTCTTTTTCACTGAAAGGGTGGTTGATCGCTGGAATAGTCTTCCACTTCAGGTGATTGAGGCCAGCAGCGTGCCTGATTTTAAGGCCAAATGGGATAGACACATGGGATCTATTCACAGAGAAAGGTAGGGGAGGGTCATTGGGGTGGGCAGACTAGATGGGTTGTGGCCCTTATCTGCCGTCTGTTTCTATGTTTCTATTTCTTATTATCATAAAAATTCTTGTGTAATCCGCCTTGAACCGCAAGGTAAAGGCGGAATAGAAATCACTAAGGTAATGTAATATATTTTTCTGTATTTTACATTGTATTTTGTTCTCCATTTGCCCTTTTACATTGAGCGAAAGGCAGAATATAAATGATGGAGTTAAATATAATTAAATGCAGTTTTCCTGTCCTGGCAAATGCAGATGCTTGCGCTCAACGTGCCACAAACATCTGTACAGAATAACATACGCTCAAGGTTCTTCTCATCTGCTACGCCATGTGACAAAGATTTGCTCCAGTTATAAAACATCCCACAATCAGCAAAGCAAACTACAAAGTACTCTTCACATCTATCCTCTTTTTTCTTTTCTTTTTTTTTTTTTAAGTTATTCTCTTGTTGGGATCTCTGGGCAAATTGCCATAGAGAAGCAAATCCAGGGCAGCTACATTCCTTCATGTTCTCAATGCGTTTGGGATTTTAAACTCAAAAGATCTGAGTAATGTTGATCTCCCTGCTGTGACGGATGGAAGGTGACCGCTGCCACGTGATTTGATGTTCGTCCAGCTTAGTAAAGAGGTATATTGCTCAACACAATCAAATGTTGCTCAAGAAAAAACAATTACAGCTCCCCCCCCCCTCCTGATTCGCGCTTTCCCCAATCGCGAATTCGGTTATTCGCCATTTTTTTTTTTTTTTAGCCTTGATTTTTCATCGAGTAACGCAGCCCCGGACATCCTCCAGACCTTACCTGGTGATCCAGCGGCGACGCGGGGTAGGAGAGATCTTCCAACGCTCCTGCCCCGTGCAGAGCCGTGCTGTGCACCCGTGCTACGAGTTCCCGTGGTCTCACGGGACTACAACGGTCCCGTTGTAGTCTCGTGAGACCACGGGAACTCAAAGCACGGGTACACAGCGCGGCTCTGCACGGGGCAGGAGCGTTGGAAGATTGCTCCTGCCCCGCGTCGTCGGTAGACCACCAAGTAAGGTCAGGGACGCAAGAGGGAGGCAGGGGTGGGTCAGCGCCGACCCAAAAAATTATTCACAATTTTCCCTATTCGCAGGCCGGCTCTGCCCCTAACCCCCGCGAATATTGAGGGTCTGCTGTAATGGCTTATATTTATTTTAAAAATTTCTATTCTGCTTAACGCCTAAGCGAATTACAATAAAACACATATAATCCACTACATACAGATTCATTACAGGAAAAAAAAACTTGTACAAATAAATGAGTTTTTAATTGGTTTTTTTTTAAAGACCTCATGCCCTTACACACAGTGACTTAGCGAGGGTGAGCTGCCCCCCACTCTACCAACCGCTCCTTCCCCGACACCCCCTGCGTTCCCCTCCCCATACCCCTATTTGTTCACTGCTGCGAGTAACAACTTCAATAAGCTCCTCGCAAAAACCAAAAATGTCAAACGAAGAAAAATGTATGATAACCTACTGGCCACCAGAGCAGCGAAACTAGACCGACAACTCATTGATCTGCTGACTTCGACCACAGACTACAAAACCTTCAAAAAAGAAACAAAAACCCTACTCTTCAAAAAAATTCATAAAACCAATATAACACAACCAAACAGGCTCCGAACACCTCCTGCAATTACCAACTACTCCTTAGCAAAATAGAAAAGGTTCTAAATATTCCTTAAGTACTTCTTAACATCTTAACAATATGTGATCGTCAGTGAGGACATGAAGGCTGCCAGTCAGGTGGAGCAGGCCTCATCCAAGGCAAGACAGATCCTAGGTTGCATACGCAGGGGTTTCGTCAGCCGTAAGCCGGAAGTCATTATATGCCTTTGTATAGATCCATGGTGAGGCCCCACCTGGAATACTGTGTGCAATTCTGGAGGCTGCATTATCGCAAGGACACAGGTTAGCGAATCGGGTCGGAGGGAAATCGGGTCGCAAAGGGTTCGCAAACCGATCGGTATACGATCGGTTTGCTTAGTGAATCTAGCCCAAAGTCATTTGAGGAAAGCAATTGTTTTTGTTCCCTCCCCGCCCCCCCCCCTCCATCCTCCCTTCTGTTCCAGTCAGTCTTTGTCGATACACGTTTTCCTTTTCAAATTGTATTTTTCTTTTCAAATGACATTGCATGGCATTTTTTGTTTGTTTGTTTAATTTCTATTTGAAGCATATTATACAATTGTAAACCGTTTAGGTATTTTGTTTTTTTTATAAACGGTATATCAAGTGGCGAATAAACTTGGAAACTTGGATCAGGGTTTGAAGATGGGTCTTGGGTATTGTACTGATGGAGGTTATTTTGTTGTACTTTCTGGGGGGGGGGGGTTATAGTGGGTGTTGTGGAATTCATATTGTATGCATTTTTAGTTAGCATTTTAGTTAGAACTCACACAAAATTCACACACCAACCAAAAATGTCAAACAAAGAAAAATGTATGATAACCTACTGGCCACCAGAGCAGCGAAACTAGACCGACAACTCATTGATCTGCTGACTTCGACCACAGACTACAAAACCTTCAAAAAAGAAACAAAAACCCTACTCTTCAAAAAAATTCATAAAACCAATATAACACAACCAAACAGGCTCCGAACACCTCCTGCAATTACCAACTACTCCTTAGCAAAATAGAAAAGGTTCTAAATATTCCTTAAGTACTTCTTAACATCTTAACAATATGTGATCGTCAGTGAGGACATGAAGGCTGCCAGTCAGGTGGAGCAGGCCTCATCCAAGGCAAGAAAGATCCTAGGTTGCATACGCAGGGGTTTCGTCAGCCGTAAGCCGGAAGTCATTATGCCGCTGTATAGATCCATGGTGAGGCCCCACCTGGAATACTGTGTGCAATTCTGGAGGCCGCATTATCGCAAGGATGTGCTGAGACTGGAGTCGGTTCAGAGAATGGCCACCCGGATGGTCTCGGAACTTAAGGATCTCCTGTACGAAGAACGATTAGACAAACTACAGCTATACTCGCTCGAGGAGCGCAGAGAGAGGGGGGGACATGATCGAGACGTTCAAGTATCTCACGGGCCGCATCGAAGTGGAGGAAGATATCTTCTTTTTCAAGGGACCCACAGCAACAAGGGGGCATCCGTGGAAAATCAGGGGCGGGAAACTACGAGGTGACACCAGGAAATTCTTTTTCACTGAAAGGGTGGTTGATCGCTGGAATAGTCTTCCACTTCAGGTGATTGAGGCCAGCAGCGTGCCTGATTTTAAGGCCAAATGGGATAGACACATGGGATCTATTCACAGAGAAAGGTAGGGGAGGGTCATTGGGGTGGGCAGACTAGATGGGTTGTGGCCCTTATCTGCCGTCTGTTTCTATGTTTCTATTTCTTATTATCATAAAAATTCTTGTGTAATCCGCCTTGAACCGCAAGGTAAAGGCGGAATAGAAATCACTAAGGTAATGTAATATATTTTTCTGTATTTTACATTGTATTTTGTTCTCCATTTGCCCTTTTACATTGAGCGAAAGGCAGAATATAAATGATGGAGTTAAATATAATTAAATGCAGTTTTCCTGTCCTGGCAAATGCAGATGCTTGCGCTCAACGTGCCACAAACATCTGTACAGAATAACATACGCTCAAGGTTCTTCTCATCTGCTACGCCATGTGACAAAGATTTGCTCCAGTTATAAAACATCCCACAATCAGCAAAGCAAACTACAAAGTACTCTTCACATCTATCCTCTTTTTTCTTTTCTTTTTTTTTTTTTAAGTTATTCTCTTGTTGGGATCTCTGGGCAAATTGCCATAGAGAAGCAAATCCAGGGCAGCTACATTCCTTCATGTTCTCAATGCGTTTGGGATTTTAAACTCAAAAGATCTGAGTAATGTTGATCTCCCTGCTGTGACGGATGGAAGGTGACCGCTGCCACGTGATTTGATGTTCGTCCAGCTTAGTAAAGAGGTATATTGCTCAACACAATCAAATGTTGCTCAAGAAAAAACAATTACAGCTCCCCCCCCCCTCCTGATTCGCGCTTTCCCCAATCGCGAATTCGGTTATTCGCCATTTTTTTTTTTTTTTAGCCTTGATTTTTCATCGAGTAACGCAGCCCCGGACATCCTCCAGACCTTACCTGGTGATCCAGCGGCGACGCGGGGTAGGAGAGATCTTCCAACGCTCCTGCCCCGTGCAGAGCCGTGCTGTGCACCCGTGCTACGAGTTCCCGTGGTCTTACGGGACTACAACGGTCCCGTTGTAGTCTCGTGAGACCACGGGAACTCAAAGCACGGGTACACAGCGCGGCTCTGCACGGGGCAGGAGCGTTGGAAGATTGCTCCTGCCCCGCGTCGTCGGTAGACCACCAAGTAAGGTCAGGGACGCAAGAGGGAGGCAGGGGTGGGTCAGCGCCGACCCAAAAAATTATTCACAATTTTCCCTATTCGCAGGCCGGCTCTGCCCCTAACCCCCGCGAATATTGAGGGTCTGCTGTAATGGCTTATATTTATTTTAAAAATTTCTATTCTGCTTAACGCCTAAGCGAATTACAATAAAACACATATAATCCACTACATACAGATTCATTACAGGAAAAAAAAACTTGTACAAATAAATGAGTTTTTAATTGGTTTTTTTTTTAAAGACCTCATGCCCTTACACACAGTGACTTAGCGAGGGTGAGCTGCCCCCCACTCTACCAACCGCTCCTTCCCCGACACCCCCTGCGTTCCCCTCCCCATACCCCTATTTGTTCACTGCTGCGAGTAACAACTTCAATAAGCTCCTCGCAACTCTGGCGGCTCTCCCACTGGCATCACTTCCTATACCCGGAAGTGACATCAGTGGTAGAGCTGACACAGTCGTCAGGAGCACATTGAAGTTGTTGCTATCGGCAGTGAACTAGAGGTACGGGGGAGTAGCGGAGAGGATGCCCCCTCGCCCCCCTTACTATGCCACACAATCTCAAATCGCCTGGCAAACCATTCCACAAATGTGGACCTGCTACTCAAATTAGCTGTTGCCAATATCCAACATTCAAACCTGAATTGCCAACGAACTTTCCCGCCAAAATTCAAATTCATGACCAACAGACTTCCCTATTCTCAATTAGATCAGTCCACAAACTTTCCCGCCCAAAAGTTCAAATATCCCCACCCACAGACTGTCCAGTTCCCAATCGGGTCCACGAACCCACTATATATAAAAACACACTGCAGACCTCAGCATACCATGAAGAAAGCCACAGCATGATGGCTGGAACAACGGTTCTTTCTACACAGACGCAGCCCGGACACCTGCTACAATTAGCGGTTGCTTGTGTTCTCTTGTAATACGTATGTTTCCCCAAGGAAAAGTCCAGTCTGTTATTGAAACAGACATGGGAGAAGCCACTGCTTGCCCTGGATTTTTTGTTACTCTTTGGGGTTCTGGAATCTTTTCTTACTCTTTGGGGTTCTAGAATCTTTTGTTACTCTTTGGGGTTCTGGAATATTTCTTCACTCAATGTATATTTAAACTCTGGAATTCATTTGCCAGAGAATGTGGTGAAATCAGTTAGCTTAGCGGGGTTTAAAAAAGGGTTGGCTAATTTCCTAAAAGGGAAGTCCAAAGGCCATTATTGAGATGGCTTGGGGAAATCCACTGCTTATTCCCAGGATAAGCAGCATCGAATCTGTTTTACTGCTTGGGATCTGGCTAGGTGCTTGGGATCTGGCCACTGTTGGAAACAGGATACTGGGCTTTATGGAGCTTCGGTCTGATCCAGTATAGCAATTCTTATGTTCTTATGAGATACAGCCTTTCCTCCGATAGTCTCTCTTGCAGCAGCATTCCAGCTAGAACAAGAGTAACTGCTTTTCTCTCTTACTGATTGTGAGAATTCAATGCACGATGAAGATTTCAATGTGATTTCCCAAATTAATAAAAAGCTGGCAATCACCAGGAGCTACGATGTTACATTAAAAATCAAAACACGATGTCAATAAAGATGATTGAACTAAAAAAAAAAACCATAACCATAATGATCACTCAGATAGCTGCTACTTTCTCTGTCTGCCGTGCTGCCATTATGATCTGACCTTGCTGGGGAGAGCTTGGCCCTCTTCCTTCTCTGCCTGTGTAAAAGCCAAATGCCACATCCACCCTCGAGTACTTGCTTTGCATTTATAGTTTGTCTCATTTTTTCTCTATGCTGCCGGCTTCATTGCAATGGCCCAGCTATGCTTTACCTTTCGGTGCCTCCTATCTGCCAATTCGCCCACATGCCTGTCAAACTTTCACTCTTGTTACAGCTGTTGCCACACTTTGCTGCCAGCTACCCAAGATTTTATAAGAGGTTGTTCGTGAAGTATCAGCTGCAAAACTTGGTTTCCAGTTTCAGCTCCCAAGTTTATCAAGTTTCAAGTTTATTAAAATTTTTGATTAATCGCTTTGTCTTTTTTTTCAAAGCGATGAACATACATATATATAAATAGAAATAATTAATATTACAATATAAAAAATAAAAATTAAGACATCAATTATACATGACCTTAAAAATTAATTTAAAAGAGAATAAAAAATCCTAAATACATATTTAACAAAACATGAGTAAAAGGAAAAGGGGATAAGAACTACAAAATATAATAAAAGAAGGTTGGGGAAAAACATAAGGTGGGAAATTTTTTAATTATTAAATTATTGTGATCCAGATTATTAGTTATTAATCAAAGGCGTCTTTAAAAAGGAACGTTTTTAAATTAATCTTAAATTTTTCAATATCATGCTCTTTTCTTAGGTAGATTGGCAAGGAATTCCACATTTGTGGTGCAGTAACAGAAAAGATATATTGTCTTCTAGTATTTATAATTTTAAGAGATGGAATTGTTAATAAATGCTGTTCGTTAGACCGCAATATTCTATTTGTGGAATAGGGAATCAGTGTTTTATAGATAAAAGCAGGAGTTTTAAAAAGCATTGCTTTAAAGGTAAGTAGACATAATTTATATGTTATTCTATGGGTTACTGGAAGCCAGTGAGCGTTCTTAAGAAGTGGCGTCACGTGATCAAATTTTTTCTTTTTTGTTATTAGTTTAATGGCAGTATTTTGTATTATTTGTAACCGTCTTATTTCGTTTTGTGCAATTCCCTTAAAAAGGGCATTGCAATAATCGATTTTGGAAATTATTAAAGAATGTGTAAGAATATTTAATGATTTAGAACAAAGATATTCTACTTAGCAGATGGGGGAGAATGTGGTGCTGTGGGTTCAAGCCTGTGCAGCTCCTTGTGACCCTGGACAAGTTGCTTAACCCCCCCTCCCTCCATTGCCACAGGGGCGTGCAGGGAAAAATGCTTGAGTAGCTGAATAAATTTATGTAAACCATTCTGAGCTCCCTCAGGACAACAGTATAAAAAAAATTAAATAAATATGATGTGGAGCCATGAAACTTACAAGTTATTTCACACTTTTTGTTTCAATGAACATAAGAACATAAGAATTGTCGCTGCTGGGTCCATCGTGCCCAGCAGTCCACTCACGCGGTGGCCCTCGGGTCAAAGACCAGTGCTCCAAATGAGTCCAGCCTCACCTGCGTACGTTCCTGTTCAGCAGGAACTTGTCTAACTTTGTCTTGAACCCCTGGAGGGTGTTTTCTCCCATGACAGACTCCGGAAGAGCGTTCCAGATTTCTACCACTCTCTGGGTGAAGAAGAACTTCCTTACGTTTGTAAGGAATCTATCCCCTTTCAACTTTAGAGAGTGCCCTCTCCCTCTCCCTATCTTGGAGAGGGTGAACAGTCTAAACGGGCACAAGAATAGGGAAACCGAGCCACTGTGACATCATCGATAGAAACATAGAAACATAGAAAATGACGGCAGAAAAGGGCTATAGCCCATCAAGTCTGCCCACTCAATTAACCCTCCCTAACTACCCTCCTAGAGATCACACTCAGGTGGCGATACCTTTACACTTCCCTCGTAGAGATCCAACGTGGGCATCCCACTTATTCTTGAAATCAGGCATGCTGTTGGCCATGATCACCTGCTCTGGGAGCTTGTTCCAATGGTCAACTACTCTCTCTGTGAAGAAATACTTCCTGGTGTCGCCATGAAATTTCCCGTCCCTGAGTTTCAGCAGATGCCCTCTTGTGGTTGAGGTTCCTTTAAGAAAGAAAATATCATCTTCCACTTCTACACCACCAGTGATATACTTAAATGTCTCGATCATGTCCCCCTTCTCCCTGCATTCTTCGAGAGAGTATAGCCGCAATCTGTTCAGCCTTTCCTCGTACATGAGATCCTTGAGCCCCAAGACCATCTGGGTGGCCATTCTCTGAACCGACTCAACTCTCAGCACATCCTTACGGTAGTGTGGCCTCCAGAATTGTACACAGTACTCCAGATGAGGTCTCACCATGGCTCTGTACAACGGCATAATGACCTCGGGCTTCCGGCTAACGAAGCTTCTACGGATACAACCTAGCATTTGTCTGGCCTTGGATGAAGCTTTCTCCACTTGATTGGCAGTTTTCATGTCTTCACTGATGATCGCCCCTAAATCTCGTTCTGCCACAGTCCTAGCCAAGGTCTCCCCATTCAGTGTGTACTTTCTGCATGGGTTATTGTTGCCTAGGTGCATGACCTTGCATTTCTTTGCGTTGAAGTTCAGCTGCCAGGTCGAGGACCAGTGTTCCAATAACAGCAGGTCCTGCTTCATGCTGTCAATGAGGTTGGCTCTTAGGCACTGCTGGAATGAAGCATTATGACATCACAATACAAGGGGCTGCTGATGCTGTGGGTTCAAAACCCACACTGCTGCAAATTCTATAAGAAGTGCCCAAAAGTTAAGCACCTAATTAGGCACTGTTCAGCGTGATTCAAGTAAGATTGGGGCCCAAATTCTGTTACCGGCACCTAATGATAGGCTCGTGTTTCGGAGGCGCCTATCTACATCAATTAACAAGCTCAATTAAGCTTTTTAATCTGTAATAATTGAAACTTAGGCGCCTATCAAGAAAGAACGATTCTGCAACAAGGCGCCTCTAAAAAATGTAGGCGGCCTTCAAAAAAATAGGCGCTAGGCACGTTAGGCGTGGGCGTGGCTATGTGCCAGGCGCCTTGTTGCAGAATCGCTGCTCTTAAGCGTGCTGAAGCGCTCAGCTGGGCGCCTAGAGCTGGCCTATTTCTTGGGCGCTTCCACAATCGGTCCCGCCCAGCGTGATTCATGAAACGCCACCCAGCGTGTCTTGAATCGCGCTGAAAAGTGTCCAATTAGGCGCCTCACTTGTGGGCGCTTCTTATAGAATTTGCCCTTTATTGGTAGTCAAGTTTTCAACTGTGCCAACTGAGGGTCGTAAAACTTCCAAAGTTAGAGTCCTAAACCTCTGAAAATGGATTTACATTCAAAGCAAGAGTCGTCCAAGCGTGGAATTTCAGTGCAACCTTCATGTTTGCAGTCCTCTTTCTTTACAAAGTGCTTACCGGTCTTGTGCCTGCTGTGATTTTATGATATATTTTTCTATGTAATTGGTCTAGTGCTAGATGGCTTAAAAAAAAAAAAAAAATTGATGCTCTCCTAACCATCTCTCAAATTAATACCCTTGGGTCTGTGGCCTTGAAAGCAATCTTTGTGATGTTCATGCTTCCTGCCTGTTACTCAGACTCTGTAATATCGCTCCTATCAGGCTGTGAAAAGACACTTTGCAGGGATCAGAATGTGGCTAAGAGGCAGGCGGAGTGTACAAATCTGACCTTTCGTCTGCCGCATCGAATCATTATAATTTCCAATAAAGGCAGAGCAAGAGAGCGATTTGATAGCTTCATTCAATCAGTTTCTCTTAGAGTGGAGTCAAGTCTGCAGCCTCTCGTTTTCCCCCAAACTATACAGAACCCCCAGGGGAAGCCTGCACCGCCCGCTCTGCCTTCACCAACTCTGCCTGTGGCGCAGAACTAAGATGTTTTGCCTTTGAATCCCAGAATTTGCTGTACAGTAGTCACAGATTTTGCAGATATGTTCCTTTTAAAAAAAAAAAATAATAATAATAATTTAACGATTTAAAAAATAGTGCGATGATTAGAGGTGAAATTCACAGACGTTCATCTGCTCGGGCTTGTCCCATGGTCTGACATCAAATATTCTCTGAGCACTAAAAAAAATGTGGTAATTAGATTTATAATCACCTTATAATATACCGTGTTTCCCAGAAAATAAGATAGTGTCTTACATTAATTTTAGGCCCAAAAAACGCACTAGGTTTTATTTTCGGGGTATGTACATGATCATCTCTTCCTTCCTCTCCTTTACCCCAATTCTTCCTCTTTGCTTTTTCTCCCCCACATGTGCAGCATCTTTCCTCCTCTCCCTCCCATCCCTTGTGCAGCAGAACCCTTGAGCGAGCACCCTCCCCTGAGCACCCGCCCCCACAGCCGAACCTCCATCCTTCCCTCCCTCCCATCTGACCCCCGCCGACCGTGAGCAAGCCCTACATACCTCCCTAAGCACCATCGGACCGGCAGCACTCTAAACAGGCTGCTTCGACCTTGTCCTCCCATGAATTCACCCTGCCATGTTACTGCCGGCCCGATGCTGCTTAGGGAGGTATGTACTAGGGCTCGCTCGCGGTCGGCGGGGTTTGGATGGGAGGGAGGGAAGGATGGGGGTTCAGCTGCGCGGTAGGGGCAGGTGTTCGGTAGGGTTCTGTTATACAAGGGTTGGGAGGGAGGGAAGGGGAACTGCCAGCAAATCCCAGGACTAGGGCTTATTTTCGGGGAAACAAGGTAGTATTAGCCACTTCTAGGTTTTGTTTTTTGCCATAAGAATAGTCTTTTGCTTCCCTGTTTGTTTTAGGGTGCCTTTTAATCTCAACACACACACACACAAAACCAAAGCTCTGGTGTCACCTCAGTAACAGCAATAAATATTTTCTCTACTACCAGACCCTTCTTTGACAGAACAAACAAACAAAAAAAACCCCATGCAAAATACATATTTAGCAAACCTGCCAAGCCAAAACAGCACCAGCTCCCAGTATTCAGACAGAAAATATGCTACTTAAGGAATGGGCTTGCAGGCCTAGAGGATGAATATCACCCCTCCTTATTTCTTTGATCCCTGAAGTTTCCTCTTGCTCAAAAAAAAAAAACAACCCACAAAGTCTCCCTCTGAAACTTTGTAATCAATGACCCTAAATTCAGTCATCATGTGTCATACTATGATGTAAGTGACACCCCCCCCCCCACTTGATATTTCTATAGCATCATCACCCCATTTAACGTAGAAAAAAGAAAACCTGACCCAGGACCTGAACTGAGATCCTACCGCTGCATGAACTCTCCTTTTTGTATGTCTTTTGCAGAGCACATCTTAAGGTTGTCAGATGTCCCAGAAAATCCGGATGTGTTCTCTTTTAAGAGGCATCTCTGGGTGTCCCAGTTTAGCCAGCTCTTCCAACCATTGTAGTTTAATATTCGGGCAGCCGACAGTGGCAGAGGTGAGCCTCTCTGTAGGTCCCTCATATGCAGGAAAAGGAAGTTGCTGCAGAGAGGCACTTCTGTGGCAGGCCGGCAGCAGCAGGCTTACCTTCTTGCTGCTGCCAGCTGCCTGAAGATTAAATTACAGCAACCAGGCCCAGTAAGTATGTGGGTGGCCTAGCGTCCCAATATACAGGATATTTCATGCTAGTAACTCATACACAGACATGTAATTTAATCAAAATAATATTTATTCAATTTTATATCCAATTAAGCTTGAGGTTCAAATTAGAATTAAGATTACATTGCCAATTACATTCATTTCCAACTCTGTAAAACATTTTGTGTATGGGGCCCATCTTTCCTAAGCCTGTGGCCCAGGAGAGAGAGAAATCTCCCCCGAACAATAGCTGGTGCTTGCTTATGTACTCTCGCAATGACCAATATTACATCATTTCAATCTACCAATGGTCAGCCAGCACATCATTGTACAAGGGCCGGACTTGAACAAAAGAATTCCTTTTAGCTCTTATAGATACCAGGCTTAAGGAAAAGTTTTACCAAATTATATATTTGTTTACAGCAATTTCTGAATATGCATAAAACATTATAATATACCCAAGGAAAACTCCCTTTCTCAGTATCCTTAAGAGTTTGAATCAAAACAGTTCTCTGACTAAATTGTTTGCAAAGCTGACAGTTTCACATTTCACAGACACAGAGAAGAAAGTCCAAGCCCCTACCAAAGGTCAAACTAGTTGACCTTTCTATATCCTGGGCCTCTAGAGGGTTTCCATGGTAACCGTTCCTTCAGCCTTAACAAGTTGCCTCTCAGGACCTCTTAAAGTTTTTTAAATCTTATAAATGTAAAAGGTATTAAATTAAGCCCAAATCATTTTATCACACATATTTCATTCATTCCTGGATCCAGGGAACACTTCAATCACATGCCACACTCATTTCTATCAAATAAAAGATTATGAGGTACATATCTTTAAATACACACTGTCTTGCTCAGGAATATGCTATCCTGCCTTACTACTACTAGAATCTGGCATCAATTAAAGCCATGAGGCTTCAAGCGCGGGAAACAGAACAAAGAAAGAAGATAGAGAAAGATTAATGCCTCTATAAATGTGTTATATATACATGTACCCAATTTTCCTTATGATCTTGCTTAACCCAGCAATTTACATAAATACTGAATATTATTATGACCATTCTTACTATTAATCCCGTGTTTTTCTGGCCTTGGCTGCAATCCCATATTCCAATTTTTATATCTTTACACTTAACCTCTCATATGCTCCTAATTGGGCATTGGCCCTATCTACTACAAGTGCATTGCTAACTAGATTTACCCAGAATCATATGAAAAGTAGGTGTCTTGCATGTAGATAAATCTACAATGTATTCAACAAAAAAATATCTTGCACACTATCCATTCCAAAATGGCCTGCCACACCCTAGCACCCTTTGTCCGACAATGCCACTCACTGGGGAGGAGGTAGATGGGGTAGTCGGGAGTTCATGATGTTGAGAGGGGAAGGAGGGGAGGGGACTAGAGGAAAGAAACAGCATGGGGGGGCTAGAAAACAACACGAGGAAGGGGGCTGAAGAAACTGCATGGATGGAGAAACAGCATGGAGGAAGGGAGGGAGGGCTGGAAAAAATCAGCATGGAGGGAGGGTGCTGGAGAAAAGAGCATGGAGTAGGGTAGTGTTGGATGGGAGGGGAGCGACAGAAACCCCCCAACACTCACCAGCCACTCACATCTCTCCAACTGATCTAACTAAGGGGTCCTTTTACTAAGGGGCGCCAATATTCTACGGACATGTTAGCATTTAGCACGCACTAAATTGGCCATCGTGCCTTAGTAAAAGAGGGGGTAAGTTTGTGCAGCCTTTTCCGCCTAATCCCAGAACAATTTCTGCTAATGGAAAAGCTCCATTGTAAATCGGTCTTTGAAAACTCTCCTGGTTCAATGCCAGCCTAGCCTCTTTAGACAGCCCGTTCGACATCATATTGTAGATCAGTGGTCTCAAACTCGCGGCCCGGGGACCACATGCGGCCCGCCAGGTACTATTTTGCGGCCCGCAGTCTGTATTAGTGCTGTCTGTATTAGTGCTGCCCACTCTTTGCAGCATCCTCCGGCTTCCCCCCTGGCCTCCCGCTCTTATCTTCAGATAATTACCGCAACCTGCAGAGAGATTCGTCGGTGCTGTAGCGATCCTTGCAGCCTTCCGTCGTTCTCAGCAGCATGTTCCCTCTGCCGCGATCCTGACCCTGAAGTCAGAAGAGAGTCAGGACTGCGGCAGATGGAATGTACTGCGGAGGCCAATGGCAGCTTGCAAGGAACGTTACAGCACCGGCGATCTTCTCTGCAGGCTGCGGTAATTAGCTGAAACTAAAACCGGGAGGCCAGGGAGGAAGCTGGAGGACGCTGCAAAGAAGGGAGGAACATGCAGGCCTTTGGGGGGGGGGAAAGATTTATAAACTATAAAGAGTTTTACCTCATGCAAAATTGTCATTTCTTTAATAAGACATTAACTATTAACATTAACTATCTGCGGCCCTCCAAGTACCAACAAATTCAAAATGTGGCCCTGCAAAGGGTTTGAGTTTGAGACTACTGTTGTAGATGCTACAACCGAAAATATACAAACGTTCTCTTTGAACTTCCATAATAGAAGGCAACACTTCCTTGGGTTTTTTGCAACCCAAATTCCAAACCAAGGCCAGATTTAAGATTCTGATGCCCATAGGCAGAGGTCTAAGAGACCGGGGAGGAAGGGTAAAGGGTATCAGGGATCCCAAATATTGGAGAGCCAGAAGAGGAGCAGAGGAAGACCATAGTGGTACCTATTTGACGTAGCACATGACCACGGCAATGGGATCAGGCTCTTCTTTGACCTGAACCTATGTCCCCAGATTCTATATATGGCACCCAGAATTGAATGTGCAAGCTAATTAACAAGCTAATTAGCATCAATAATTATGCAGCTGTACGTTTGATTTTTGATTTAAAGAAATCGGACCACGTTTCTCCCTATTACGGACAGCTCCATTGGTTGCCATTTGAGGCCCGGGTGTTTAAATTTGAGACTCTTTGTTATGAGGCCCTACATGGCCAGGCGCACGGATATTTACTGGATCAATTTATGTTTTTCAAGATAGATTGTCCGCTACAGATAACGTTTTTGTTTCCTTCTATTCGAGGCTGTCGTTATAAGAAATTCTTGTATCGCACAATTGCATACCAAGCTGCAAGTTGGGACACAGAGCTACGTACTTGGTATGTTCCAAAAACTACTGAAGACCTCTCTCTCTTTGTAAGATTTTTGGGAAACTAAGGAATGTGCCATTATTTCTGTAATTCGCTCTTTTGTAGTTTCTCAACTATGTAAACCGCATCGATCCGGATAGGTTTTGTGGTCTAGAAATGCATTTTAATGTAATGTAATGTGCTAGCAATGAATTATTGACGTTCATTGGTTCTCATTATAATTTGCATGTGCATCTAGGTCAGGGGTAGGTAACTCTGGTCCTCGAGGGTCGGAATCCAGTCGGATTTTCAGGATTTCCCCAATGAATATGCATGAGATCTATTTGCATGCGTTGCTTTCGATGCATATTCATTGGGGAAATCCTGAAAACCCAACTGGATTCCGTTCATTGGTTCTCATTATAATTTGCATGTGCATCTAGCTCAGGGGTGGGCAACTCTGGTCCTCGAGGGCCGGAATCCAGTCGGGTTTTCAGGATTTCCCCAATGAATATGCATGAGATCTATTTGCATGCATTGCTTTTGATGCATATTCATTGGGGAAATCCTGAAAACACAACTGGATTCCGTACATTGGTTCTCATTATAATTTGCATGTGCATCTAGCTCAGGGGTGGGCAACTCTGGTCCTCGAGGGCCGGAATCCAGTCGGGTTTTCAGGATTTCCCCAATGAATATGCATGAGATCTATTTGCATGCATTGCTTTCTATGCATATTCATTGGGGAAATCCTGAAAACACAACTGGATTCCGTACATTGGTTCTCATTATAATTTGCATTTGCATCTAGCTCAGGGGTGGGCAACTCTGGTCCTCGCGGGCCGGAATCCAGTCGGGTTTTCAGGATTTCCCCAATGAATATGTATGAGATCTATTTGCATGCATTGCTTTCGATGCATATTCATTGGGGAAATCCTGAAAACCCAACTGGATTCCGTTCATTGGTTCTCATTATAATTTGCATGTGCATCTAGCTCAGGGGTGGGCAACTCAGGTCCTCGAGGGCCGGAATCCAGTCGGGTTTTCAGGATTTCCCCAATGAATATGCATGAGATCTATTTGCATGCATTGCTTTTGATGCATATTCATTGAGGAAATCCTGAAAACCCAACTGGATTCCGTTCATTGGTTCTCATTATAATTTGCATGTGCATCTAGCTCAGGGGTGGGCAACTCTGGTCCTCGAGGGCCGGAATCCAGTCGGGTTTTCAGGATTTCCCCAATGAATATGTATGAGATCTATTTGCATGCATTGCTTTCGGTTCACGGAAGTTTCGCCCCCCACATTTCGCCCCCAGCAATTCGCCCCTCACATTTCGCCCCCGCACATTTCGCCCCCCGGATGTTTCGCCCCCACACATTTCGCCCCCGCACATTTCGCCCCCCGGATGTTTCGCCCCCACACATTTCGCCCCCGCACATTTCGCCCCTGAGTGTCAGACTATTCCTCTCGCAGGCGATTTCTTTGCCGACACGACGGCAGGCTACAAATTCAAAGTGCACAGCTGGCTGTTCTCACTGCCTCTAATGTCGGCCCTGCAGCTCCGGACTTCCCCACACCTGCTCTCTCCCCCCCCCCCCCCCGATCACTATTATTTTAAATGTTATGGCAGCCACGGCGCTGTATCCATCGGAGGAGACTTCTAACCTCGGCCATGAAGTTGCTGTTGCAGGAAGAGTTCCGGGGCAGGCCGAGGTTAGAAGTCTCCTCCGATGGATACAGCGCCGTGGCTGCCATAACATTTAAAATAATAGTGATCGGGGGGGGGGGGGGAGAGAGCAGGTGTGGGGAAGTCCGGAGCTGCAGGGCCGGCGTTAGAGGGAGTAAGAGCTGATGGTGCCACAGGGTCCCGCGTTGGGGGGGGGGGATGGTGCCACAGGGTCCCGCCCCTCCCCTCTACCTTGACTGGCTGACAGGCTAGGCAGACGCTGTGCTTAAGTAAGCGTGTCGCTCCTTTTAGATTCAAAGCTCAAAAGACTGGGAAGGGGAGGAGGAGACGTGGCAAGAACAGGCTCATCTGCACCCCCTGGTGCCACAGGGTCCCGCGTTGGGGGGGGGGGATGGTGCCACAGGGTCCCGCCCCTCCCCTCTACCTTGACTGGCTGACAGGCTAGGCAGACGCTGTGCTTAAGTAAGCGTGTCGCTAGACTGGGAAGGGGAGGAGGAGACGTGGCAAGAACAGGCTCATCTGCACCCCCTGGTGCCACAGGGTCCCGCGTTGGGGGGGGGGGATGGTGCCACAGGGTCCCGCCCCTCCCCTCTACCTTGACTGGCTGACAGGCTAGGCAGACGCTGTGCTTAAGTAAGCGTGTCGCTCCTTTTAGATTCAAAGCTCAAAAGACTGGGAAGGGGAGGAGGAGACGTGGCAAGAACAGGCTCATCTGCACCCCCTGGTGCCACAGGGTCCCGCGTTGGGGGGGGGGGGATGGTGCCACAGGGTCCCGCCCCTCCCCTCTACCTTGACTGGCTGACAGGCTAGGCAGACGCTGTGCTTAAGTAAGCGTGTCGCTAGACTGGGAAGGGGAGGAGGAGACGTGGCAAGAACAGGCTCATCTGCACCCCCTGGTGCCACAGGGTCCCGCGTTGGGGGGGGGGGGGGATGGTGCCACAGGGTCCCGCCCCTCCCCTCTACCTTGACTGGCTGACAGGCTAGGCAGACGCTGTGCTTAAGTAAGCGTGTCGCTCCTTTTAGATTCAAAGCTCAAAAGACTGGGAAGGGGAGGAGGAGACGTGGCAAGAACAGGCTCATCTGCACCCCCTTAACTGTAATTGGTTGATAGAATTGACAGACAGTGCACGCTACCTCGGCCTGCCCCGGAACTCTTCCTGCAGCCACCACCCGCCTAGGCAGGAACATGAAGTTGCTGTTGCAGGAAGAGTTCCGGGGCAGGCCGAGGTTAGAAGTCTCCTCCGATGGATACAGCGCCGCGGCTGCCATAACATTTAAAATAATAGGGGGGGGGGGGAAGAGCAGGTGTGGGGAAGTCCGGAGCTGCAGGGCCGACATTAGAGGCAGTGAGAACAGCCAGCTGTGCACTTTGAATTTGTAGCCTGCCGTCGTGTCGGCAAAGAAATCGCCTGCGAGAGGAATAGTCTGACACTCAGGGGCGAAATGTGCGGGGGCGAAATGTGTGGGGGCGAAACATCCGGGGGGCGAAATGTGCGGGGGCGAAATGTGTGGGGGCGAAATGTGTCTGGGGGCGAAATGTGGGGGGCGAAATGTGAGGGGCGAATTGCTGGGGGCGAAATGTGGGGGGCGAACCTTCCGGATCCCATTGCTTTCGATGCATATTCATTGGGGAAATCCTGAAAACCCAACTGGATTCCGTTCATTGGTTCTCATTATAATTTGCATGTGCATCTAGCTCAGGGGTGGGCAACTCAGGTCCTCGAGGGCCGGAATCCAGTCGGGTTTTCAGGATTTCCCCAATGAATATGCATGAGATCTATTTGCATGCATTGCTTTCAATGCATATTCATTGGGGAAATCCTGAAAACACAACTGGATTCCGTACATTGGTTCTCATTATAATTTGCATTTGCATCTAGCTCAGGGGTGGGCAACTCTGGTCCTCGAGGGCCGGAATCCAGTCGGGTTTTCAGGATTTCCCCAATGAATATGTATGAGATCTCTACAAGATCTCTACTAATACTCTACTAATTGTCATTTTTCCAGGTACGTTAGTTAGATTGTGAGCTTTCGGGACAGTAAGGGAATTTCTAAGTACCTATTTTACTTATAATTTTAATGCACCAAAAAAAAAAAAAAAAATATTGTCTATTTTTCTGTAAACCGCTTAGAATCCTAACGGAGTTTAGCGGTATATAAGAAATAAATTACATTACATTACATTACTCCTTGTGATTCTGGGCAAGTCACTTAGGGCTAGATTCAGTAAGCAATCCGATCGTGTACCGATGGGTTTGCGAGCCCTTTTGCGACCCGATTTCCCTCCAACCCGATTCACTAACCTCTCCTCCGATCCGATCCCGATCCGTGTATGCAAATGAGGGGAATCGGCATGCAAAGCAGGAAGGGCGCTATTCACTAAACTTACCGGCTGGCTGGCCGATCCGAAAACTAGCGACTGGTGAGGACCAGTCGCTTGTGCTAAAACCCTGCTCTCTGCCCCGATTCTCCTGCTCTGGCCGCCCTGCTCTTTGCTCTCTGCCCCAACTCTCCAGCCCTGCTCAGCCCCGACTCGCCCGCCCTTCCCCGCAGTGTGAGCCCGTGGTTTTAAAGAGGGTTAAAACCACGGGCTCGCAAAGTTAAACATTAGTTGTTTGTTTTTTTTTAATATTCTTTATTCATTTTCAAAATTACATTAAGTGTAAAATATATTCATTCACAGTAACAATAAATATATCACTTATAAACAATCATTGGTACATTATATACATTTTTATCCCTTCCCCTTTCCCATCCCTCCCATCCATATCTTCCATTATTATATAATATATGTAATAATAAAAATACCCCCCTCCCTATATCCCTATATATATAACATTAGTTTTTTTTTTAAAACGGGCACGAAGGACCACAAACAGACCATCTACAGTCTAGGAAGATGGTCTGCGCATGCTCAAGGATCGCTCTCCAGCGAAACGTGCGGACAGTGAGGGGGGGGGGGCATGCCAACGATCGCCCCCATTTGCATGGAGGCCTTTAGTGAATTCTTCGGCCTGCATGTAATCAGGCACGGATCGGGCACGGAAAGGAGGTTAGTGAATCTAGCTTTTAGGCCCAGATTTTAAAAGCAGTGCCATTAGGAAGGTGCTCTACTGGCACCTAAGTTAATTGTTTTAATTGACCAAAAAGAAAAGAAAGTAGGTGCCTAGAGGCAGCTACAAAACACGGCAACGGACTCGCATCTATACAAACGCTTCGCGGCGCCGAAGGCCAAAAGAGGCACGGTTATGGGCGGGATTGACATTCGGCGCCGCTAAGCCAAAGGTAGGCGCTGGAAATGCAGGCCTGTGAAACTCTGGCCCACATTTCCAGCGCCTACCTTCAACGCAGACCGCGGTTCTGAAAACAGCGCTGTAATCTGAGTGACACAGGGCCGGCGCACCTTTTTTCAGGCGCCTGCCGATTACAGCGCTGCTTTCCGAATTCGGGCCTTAATCCCTCCATTGCTCCAGGTACCACAGATAGATTGTGAACCTTCTGGGACAGATCGGGAAAATACCTAAGAACAGTGGCGTACCAAGGGGGGGAAAAGGGGGGGGCGGTCTGCCCTGGGTGCCAGCCATGAGGGGGGTTTCCCGACCTGGGAGTCATGGTCCGGGAACTTCCCTTCTCACGGCCCGGTGCCAAGGCTCTGGATAGTCCCCTTGGCCCAGCATGTTCCCAGCCTTCTGTGAAGTTGAAAAAACTGCCGGCCTCGGCAGCGATTCAGCTACGTCGCCCGCGGCTCCCCTTCTTGCTTTTCGCGTCTGCCAATGACGCAACTTCCTGTTTCCGCCCGGGTGGATTGCAGAGGCAGACACAGAAAGCAGGAAGAGGAGCCGTGGGCGATGTAACTGAATCACTGCCAGGCTGGAAGTTTTTTCAGCTTCACGGAAGGTAAAGGGAGAGAAGGCTGGGAACATGCTGGGCCACAGGGACTATCCAGAGTCTTGGCACCGGGCCGTGAGAAGGGAAGTTCCCGGACCATGACTCCTAGGCCGGGAACACCCCCTCATGGCTGGCACCTGGGGGGAACATTACTAAAAATATTTTTTTTACATTGGGGGGGTGTCAAAAATGATGGCAAGGGTTGTCATAAAAAAATGGGCCCCGGGTGTCACATATCCTAGGTACGCCTCTGCCTAAGAATACCTGATTACTATTCAATGAATTGCAAGACACTTTGGGTTAGGATTACCAGACGTCCGGATTTGTCCTCGTTTTGAGGCGGGGCTAGGGGGTCCGGATTTTCCGAAAGGAAAATCTGACAACCCTACTTTGGGTGAATCTCTTCATGAAAAAGGCAGTTAATAAAATCCGCATAAATCTCTACAAGATAGGGGAAAAAACACTTTGGTAACAAGAGCTGACTACTTTGCAAAGTTAATTCAGTACATGATTGCACATGTCAAAATACCCTTTAAGCCATCTGTGATCATTAGCCATCCGTTTGGCGCTGCTGTTGCTTGTGAGCTTGCCTCGTGGCCTTGTATCAATTCTTCTTAGGATCTATCCTCAAATTGACAAGAATGCATGGCTGCCCGTGACTGTGAGATCTGTGCTCTTAGAAAGGAAGTCTCCACCTTTCCAGATCAACTGTCTGCCTCACATATAGATCCATCAAAGTCAGATGCTGGAGCTCATTATACACTCCGCATCCCCTGCTGAGCATTTCGGAATGTGTCAAAGCCCAATTATAATTCGATAGGAGCAGCTGATTAGCATAATGCTGGCATTTATTAGTCACTGTCATTTTTCACAAGGACCCTCAAACGCTGTATGTTGAGCTTCGATGACACAAGTGAGCGCATTTTCCAAAGAGCCTACCAGTAAACGCAGCCCACGCAAATCGACCTGATGTCTTCCCATATAGCTTGTGTTTGAAGACTGGGTTGTGTGACAAGCAAGTAGGTTCCGCTTGTCGAGAAATCTAAAACAGCGGTTCCCAACCCTGTCCTGGAGGACCACAAGCCATTTGAGTTTTTGGGATAGCTCTAATGAAAATGCATGGGGCAAATTTGCATGCCTGTCACCTCCATTATATGCAAATCTCTCTCATGCATATTCATTAGGGCTATCCCAAAAACCCAAATGGTTGGTGGACCTCCAGGACAGGGTTGGGAACTGCTGATTTAGAAGTTGGAAGCAAAGAGGTTTGTGTGTTTGTTTTTATTGCGGGGGAACTACATTTCCCAGAAGCATTGCATCTTTCAGTTCAGAAGAGATGAGCTGAGAAAGCCATATCCCCTCTTTTACTAAGGTGCGCTAACCTATTAGCGTGCGTTACACGCTAACGCATGCATGTTAGTCTATGGACACGTTAGCGTGCGCTAGTTCGGTTAGCGCACCTCAGTGAAAGAGGGGGCGGGGACAGGAAAAGGACTTGCCGGGACGGAAAAATGAGTTCACGTGGGAACAATTTGTCCCCTTGTCATTCTCGGTTCATAGACAACGGCGTGAAAGACAAAGGCGCGCCCAGACAATTGAGCGCAGCGCAGAGGCGCGCACCGCTCAAAAGTACTGTTTTTAGGGGCTCCGATGGGGGGTTTTGTTGGGGAACCCCCCCACTTTACTTAATAGACATCGCGCCGGCGTTATGGGATTTTGGGAGGTTGTAACCCCCCACATTTTACTGTAAACTTATCTTTTTCCCTAAAAACAGGGAAAAAGTGAAGTTTTCAGTAAAATGTGGGGGGTTACAACCCCCCACACCCCCCACAACGCCCCCACAACGTGGCGCGATGTCTATTAAGTAAAGTGGGGGGGTTCCCCAATGCCCCCCCGTCGGAGCCCTAAAAACAGTAATTTGGAGCGGCGCGCGCCTCCACGCTGCGCTCAATTGTCTGGGCGCGCCTTTGTCCCGGCGCGCTTTTGACCTGACACCATCATTCTCTACTTACAATCTAATTATGAAAGACACTTCTCAAGCGCTGACTTGTAAAAAAAAAAAAAAAATGTCACACTGGCCCTGAAGAAACACCTGAAAAACTGTGACCTGCAACTTAGAAAATCTTTGTTAAGCAAACTCCTAACTTGTTTTGATTTTAAAAAAAAAAAAAAAGGAAGACTGCTCTAAATTGCCATTCTTAAGCTCCTGCTCACAGGCATCATCAAGCATTATGCAAATAACAGAGCTTGATTATGAAGTCAATTGATAGCAATAAACCAGCTTAGCTTGGAAATTTGTTGACAGGGCTGTGTCTGTCTCACTTTGCACAACAGGCAGCAGCTGTTATCAAGCAGGACAGAGGTGTGCAGAGACTCCAGCTTGGTAAATAAAATGTTAATTAGCCTTGAAAGGCGCAAAGGAGTTAGTAGAATTCACGCTGGCCAGGCCAATAATTCAGGTTTTCGCCATAAAAGATCAAGGTCAACATTCCTCAGAAGTTTTTCCATCAGCAGGTTGCCAATGAGGAAAAAAGGCGCTTCCTGCTCACTGTCGCGCAAAAGTACCCTCCAAACAATGCCTATCAGTTTCAATTTGTGCTCCTCATTTCTGTGCCATTTTAACAGGCGACCTTAAATGTCAAGCATCACTTCCAACCTCCCCCATGCTTTTATACCATTGATTATAAGTCCTAAAAACAAAGAACACGGGTAAACAAAGCGTCATATTGTTTTTATGCTTATTTTCTCAGATGCCCACTTGTATTATGTCTCTACACTTTGATTCCCATTAGTGGCATAATAAGGGGGGAGCGAACCGCCCCAGGCGCCATCTTCGCGGGGGGCATCGGTGCCTCTCTGCCCCCCATATACCTCTTTAAATATTTGCCGGCACAAGGAGCAACTTCCACTTGCTGCTCATACTGGCGTCGGCTCCCTTCTGACATCACTTTCTGGTCATGGGACCAGGATGTGACATTGGAAGGGAGCCAATGTCGGTGCGATCAGTGGGTGGAAGGTGCTGCTCACTGCGGCGAACATTTCAAGAGGTATGGGGGGGGGGATGGAGGGACAGAGGGATAGCCCAAGCAGCATACCTGGCTCAGCTGATCGAGATCCCCCTGCTATGATCAACTGAGGCAAGCCTACTGTTATTTTCCCTCTTTGAGTGGTGGGATGAGGCGTGACCACTGGGGGAGTAAGAGGAGGACAAGTCTTAAACCCTACAGTTCTCATCTTGTCAGTTTGGTCACCTTTGGGGCACTTTGACCTGTTATACTTTCGTCTAAGTCCCGGCGTATAAGTTCCGACTGGGATGTCCTGGGAAAGTTTCGATTATTGCTTCAGGATGTCCAGGTTTGTTGCCCGCCCATAACACACCTCCCAATACGCCCCTTTGAGATATGGATGTACAGCAGCTTAGAATTGCTGCTGAACATCCAGAAAGTTGGTTTTGATTATCGGCCCTTGGACATCCCTGCTATTAGGACGTACAAATGCCGACTTAGACGGGTTTTTGGACATTTCAAAGTTTTTGATTATGAGCCTCATGATAGGGTTTTCAAAATAATATCAAGTGCGCAGTGATTAAAATCTTTGCACATCATATACTCTGGATCTACTGTGTGGGTCCATGCAGATCTCTTAACTCACTAAAATTTATAGACGAGGGCTGCTGTTTTTCTTTCCAAGAAGCAGACGTAGCATCTGTGTGCTGGTTCTTGTGAAGCTCAGAGCAACCAAAGTGGAATTGTCCAGATCAGAATGATGTGCACTCAAAAAGTGTCCTCCAACTCACCTGATAATGTGAAGATCTTTATTCCTCTATGACTCAATGACTCGACAGGTACGTGTTTCGGCCAACAGGCCTGCCTCAGGAGTCTTAAGAATCACGAATGATGATATACAGAGAATGCTACCACTCACATAGATTTGATCAAAATTCCAATGGGGAATCTTTTGGCATGTGTATACAACTATAGCCGACTGGTACCAACCATCTCGCTGCTGAAGCTCATACATCGACGTTTCTGAACCTGCAGTTAGACTGCTGTAGTATTCATTGTTGGGTCACAGCGAGAGGAAGAACTTCGTATGGTCCGACATGGCAGGTAAGGAAGATGTGTCTGTGAGAGTGTGCCAGAGGTGTGTTATTGAATTTTGTGTTAAACTTGGAAAGAGCGGTAATGAAGTTCTTGAAATGTGACGGCACGTTTAACACAAAGTTAGTTAGCGAAGCACTATCTAGCTGAATATCGACTGGCTGGATTTTACTATGCAGAACTGAAGTAGATGAAAACAAGAGCATTGACCCAATGATCTCCACAGACAAATCCAAGAGGAAACAAAAAACAATGTGGAGAAGTGATGTTCCTGAGATGGACTTTATTAATTTTAAAATAATATTAAAACTTGGCAAACCACATAAAAACCTCTAGGACGCAGTCCACTGAAAAGCTTTGGACCCGGGACCCAATATGGTTTGTGTTTTGACAGAATGTCTTCTTCAGTTTTAATATTATTTTAATATTAATAAAGTCCATCTCAGGAACATCATTTCTCCACATTGTTTTTTGTTTCTTCATAAACTGAAGTAGATAACAGAGAATATTTTCTAACCAGTAATCTAGCTAAAGGCGGCTCATGTAGGTGCCTTGAAATTTTCCTTTACAGTAAGGGGGGGCGGTCTGCCTTGGGCACCATCTTGGTGAGGACGTAGGCAACCGACCCCCTCTCCATCCCCTCGCTCCTTCCCTACCCCCTCCCATCGCACATGCGTGCCATCTCCCTTCACCCATACATCTAATATAATAAAGCCCTAAGCATGCATGTGCACTCCCACCTGCGTGTTCCCATTTTCCGTGCGCTGTAGGGCACCGCAGGTAGGAGTGTGCATGCGCGAGAATTCCCCGAGGTGGATGTCGGCCTCGGCAGCTGTCAGCGGCTGCAGGCCGCAGCGGAAGATGGCTAAAACTTGGCTGGAGGAGGACGAGGAGGAGCTGCGAGAGCTCCGCAGAGGCAGGAGGTGAAGAGAGAGAGACAGAGACAGATGGATGAGAAGGACAGAGGGGCTACTAGGGGAACAAGGAGAGATGGTAGGGGATAGGGAGAGATAGACTTCAGGGAGTGTGGAGGGGGCAGGAGAGAGAGATGGTCTTGGGGAAGGACAGAGGGGGACAGGAAAGGGAAAGATGGCAAAAGAGGTGAAACAGGCTCAGAGAGAGATGGTAGAGGGTGTGAAAGGGGGAAAGGGAGAGATGGAAATGGTAGGACCACTGCTGCTTTGGGGCACTGAGGGAGGAAAGGTTGGTACATCAGGACTGCTGCTGCCGCCTCGGGTAAGTAAAGACCCTGTCAGGAGGGCCAAAAGGGTACAAAGGAAATGGTGAAAGGTGAGGTGGTGGGACTGGGATCAGTGGGAGGCAAGGTCTGGGCATGATAGAGGTGGGGCATGGGTGGGGTCAGGGTCAGGGTATAGGTGGGGCTATTCTAGCACCTGTTACTGTAACGAATGTAACGGGCTAAAACACTAGTAATATAATATAACATTATACTTATAGACTGCGTTACCAAAAAGTTCTACGCGGTTTACAAACATAATTGTCTATTTGAATGAGTCAGATAGTCAGGTATTTCTAAAATGTCTGTAAGAAACAGCTGTGAGCAACAACGATCGAAATTCTTTTTCATGAGAAGCTGCCTGAGATGCTACAGAGTGATTTAGGAATTTCTCGCTTTTACAACCTTTTACAGAAGGGAAATTGAACAGAGCATGAGTTTTCCTACTGCATTTGCGCGTAGCTATGGAAAAACTATTAGCCAGATAAGTAGGGGCTGCGCCCTATAAAACCTTGTAACAAAAACAGCCCAACTTAAAAAATACCCGAGCTCCCACAGGCAACCACAGTGGCGTAACGAGGGCGAGAGGCTCCTCTTGCCCTCATTATGCCACTGTCCAAAGGTTCCCTTTACAAGAAAGAAATGTAAATGGGGGGGGGGGGGGAGAGGAATAGGCTTGGTTGCAGGAGAGAAGGTTAGACAGCGGCACGAGCGTGGCAGAAGGGGGCGGGGAAGGAGCATGTGAAGGCGGGAGGGGGGTAGAGAAGAGGGCGGGGAGAAGCGCTACCGCCATGGGCGCCTCTCGCCCTCGTTATGCCACTGTCCAAAGGTTCCCTTTACAAGGAAGAAATGTAAATGGGGGGTGGAAGAGGAATAGGCTTGGTTGCAGGAGAGAAGGTTAGACAGAACATGAATCCAGAACATGTTGGGTATCATTAAGAAGGGTATCACGACCAGGACAAAGGAGGTCATCCTGCCACTGAATCGTGCAATGGTGCGACCGCATCTGGAGTACTGTGTCCAATATTGGTCGCCGTACCTCAAAAAGGACATGGCGGTACTTGAGGGAGTCCAGAGAAGAGCAACTAAACTGATAAGAGGTATGGAAAACCTCTCATATACTGACAGACTGAAAAAGCTGGGGCTGTTCTCCCTGGAAAAGCGGAGACTTAGAGGAGACATGATAGAAACCTTCAAGATCCTGAAGGGTATAGAAAAGGTAGACAGGGACAGATTTTTCAGATTACGGAGAACCACAAGTACAAGGGGGCACTCGGAAAAATTAAAAGGAGACAGGTTTAAAACAAATGCCAGAAAGTTCTTTTTCACCCAGAGGGTGGTGGACACATGGAACGCGCTTCCGGAGGCTGTGATGGGCCGGAGCACGTTACAGGGCTTCAAAGAAGGTTTGGATAGGTTCCTAGAGGATAAAGGAATTGAAGGGTACAGATAGGAGTAGCGGTAGGTTATAGGGATAGTCTGGGACCATTGCTTAGGCAGTGGGCCTGATGGGCCGCCGCGGGAGCGGACCGCTGGGCGAGATGGACCTCTGGTCTGCCTCAGCGGAGGCAACTTCTTATGTTCTTAACATGAATCTGCAATGAATTCTGATAATAAAACAAAGCAAACAAAAAAAAGAGACTCTCTCCAGGTGCTTATTGTCCACTGCTCTGAGCCGCGGTTGGGTGTGATGTAAAGTTTCACTGAAGAAATTAAAGTCATCAATTGTTTGGCCTTCTCGGTGGAGGGGAGTATGTCTGCTAGGGCCACGGACTCCTTTTCATCAGAACCGCTTGACTTTTTAAAGATATATTTTATAATAAGTGTTTCTTTCAGTTCATATGGTTCCCCTCGGCATATCTGGTCAAAACAGTTAAACGTCACAAAAGTTTCTTGCAAGATATATAAATAGTCTGGGGCTTCATGCTGCTATAGTTACACCATAACACTGCATCATCTCATTTCATTTTACATTAAATCTCAAGTGGAACAAACTTGCCGTTTTAAGACAGCAGGTGACTGATTTCTACCTATCATAGTTATTATTAAAAATCTATGCCTGCCAACTACTGATTCTAGCATCAAAAAATTATATTGTTACTGTAAGAATAGGTTTCTACCGCACCTATATAGGTTTTAGTTAAAGAAAGGCTCTTACTGCGTGGCATTGGGGTGTCTAAATGGAGGCGCCTCCTTAAATCAAGAGAGTTGAAGGCTGGGAAACATTGGGTCACCAAAGCTGCCGCTCCGGTTACAGCTGCTAATCGGGTTACAGCTTCTGTCCCTGTGCAGACAGAAAATGCTACCCAGACAGAGGGAATGGTTCCATGTGTAAGCTGTCTTCAGCTTGAATCCCTCATGAAGGAACTAAAGGGACTGAGAGAGGAGGTGGCAAGACTGAGAGGCATCCATGAGAACGCGAGGCGTCAAAGATTTCCAGCAATTGGGAAGAAGCAGCTGTCCTGAGGGAAGACAGCTGGATTCAGATTACGCAACCCTGCAAGAACTGGTATGCTACCCTTGAAGTGGAGGAGATGAGAGCATCCCATGAAGAGGAAGGTCCAAAGCTTGAAATCCCCAAAATTGCTAGATCCATGACCACTAGGAGGCGTAAGGTAGTGGTGGTTGGTGATTCCCTTCTGAGGAGTACAGAAGTATCCATCTGCAGACCAGACATGATGTCCCGGGAGGTATGCTTTCTGCCTGGTGCCAAAATCCAAGATGTTACGGAGAGATTGCCATGATTCTTCAAGCCTGATGACTATTATCCTATGCTGCTCATCCATGTTGGCACTAATAATATTGCCAGGTACCTCTGCGAACATATCAAAAGTGACGTGGCTCTGGGAGAGAAGGTGAAGCAGTCACGTGTGCAGGTGGTATTCTCATCCATCCTCCCTGTCGAGGGTAAGAGCCAGGTCAGAGAAGCATGCATCCTGGAGATGAATGTGTGGTTACGTGGATGGTGTCATCGAGAGCGTTTTGGCTTCATAAGAACATAAGCAATGCCTCTGCTGGGTCAGACTTGCCCTGCAGTCCGCTCACGCGGCAGCCCAACAGATCCAGGACCTGCGCAGTAATCCCCTTTCCAAGCAGTAAATTGTCCAATCCTTTCTTGAACCCCAGTACCGTACTCTGCCCTATTACGCCCTCTGGAAGCGCATTTCAGGTGTCCACCACTCATTGGGTAAAGAAGATCTTCCCAGCATTCATTTTGAAACTGTCCCCTTTCAACTTTTCCGAGTGCCCTCTTGTTCTTTTATTTTTCGAAAGTTTGAAGAATCTGTCCCTCTCTACTCTCTCTATGCCCCTAAAGATCTTATAAGTCTCTATCATATCCCCTCTAAGTCTCCTCTTCTCCAGGGAAAAGAGACCCAGTTTCTCCAATCTCTCAGCGTATGAGAGGTTTTCCATCCCTTTTATCAGACGCGTCGCTCTCCTCTGAACCCTCTCGAATAACGCCATATCCTTCTTAAGGTACGGCGACCAATATCGGATGCAGTATTCCAGATGCGGGCGCAACATCGCCCGATACAACGGCAGGATAACTTCTTTCATCCTGGTTGTAATACTCTTCTTGATTATACCTAGCATTCTATTCGCTCTCTTAGCGGCCACTGCGCACTGTGCCATCGGCTTCATTGTCATGTCCACCATTATCCCCAAGTCCCTTTCTTGGGTACTCTCATTCAATAACATCCCTCCCATCATAAAGTTGTACCTCGGGTTTCTGCTTCCAACATGCAATACTTTACATTTCTCAACGTTGAACTTCATCTGCCATCTCGTCGCCCATTCCCCTAGTTTGTTCAAGTCCCTTTGCAATTCTTTGCAGTCTTCTTTAGTCCCAGCTCCACTAAATAGTTTTGTATCGTCCACAAATTTTATTATCTCACACTTCGTCCTTGTTTCTAGATCATTTATGAATATATTAAATAGCAGCGGCCCGAGCACCGAGCCCTGCGGCACACCACTCGTGACCCTCATCCAGTCCGAGTAGTGGCCCTTCACCCCTACCCTCTGTTTCTGATCCATCTATGTACGTCTCCGTCCACCCCATGATTCTTCAGTTTCCGGAGTAGACGCTCGTGAGGCACCTTGTCAAAGGCTTTTTGGAAATCAAGGTATATGATGTCTATGGGGTCTCCTCTGTCCATCCGTTTGTTAATTCCTTCGAAGAAGTGCAATAAGTTAGTTAGGCACGATCTCCCCCTGCAGAAACCATGTTGGTTTGTTTCTTTCCAAATTTTCATCGATGTTTTCTTTTATCAGTGCTTCCGCCATTTTCCCCGGAACCGAGGTCAGACTCACCGGTCTGTAGTTTCCCGGGTCACCTCTTGCACCATGGGATGATTTTCCAAGGGCTGCTGAGCAGGGATGGTGTCCATCTATTAAAGAAGGGAAGAAGTGTCTTTGGCAGCAGGCTGGCTAATCTTTGATACTAAACTTACTTACCATGATCATATCAGTAACATTGTGAAAATCACCTTTTATAGGTTACGAAAAATTCGTTCCATTTTGAAATTTCTTTGTCCCAAATCACTTACAATATTGATTCACTCTTTGGTGATGTCTAAAATTGATTATTGCAATTCTTTATTTAAAGGAATTGCACTATATGAAATTAAACGATTACAAATCATACAAAATACAGCTATAAAATTAATAACCAATTCAAAAAAATTTGATCATGTAACACCACTCCTTAAAGAGGCTCATTGGCTCCCTGTTAATTACAGAATCACTTATAAATTATGTTTAATTATCTTTAAAACTCTGATCAATAAGACCCCTGCATTTTTATATAGATTTCTTATTCCATATTCTACAAAGAGAATTCTATGTTCTAGCGAACAAAATCTGCTATCTATCCCTTCATTAAAAATTATCAATACAAGGAGACAATTTATTTTTTCATGTACTGCACCCCAAACATGGAACGCCCTCCCTATTTTTTTACGAGAGGAAAAAGAGCTTGGAAAATTTAAAACTGAACTTAAAACCTTCCTTTTTAAAGATGCTTTTTTAACATAGTTTTAGTTTCAGTATCATGTTTTCCTATATGAGCCCTATGTTAACTATTTCCCTTTGTGTTTTCCCTCAATGTTTCTTCTTTACTTTATGAATTGTAGTTCATCCCTCCTTTCCCATGTTTATCAATGTTAAAATCTAGAGTTCTTACCCATTTTTTTAAGTAATTGTATGTACTGTATTGTTTGTTTTATTTTTTTATATTTAATAATTGTAAATTTTAAAGTGTACATCGCTTAGAATATTTGATTAAGCGATTGATCAAGTCCCCTAATAAACTTGAAACTTGAAGAGGGCTTTGAGCTAGAAGTGATGGGACAGTGTGATCAAAGCCCCCCGGGTGGGTACAAGCCCTCAGGTAAGAAAATCACTGAATACCTCTACACAATGGGGAAAATGGGGCAATGTCTGGAAAGTAGTATAAACTAATGCTCGAAGAATGGGAAACAAGATTCTAGATCTAGAATCTGTGATGGAAGAAGATGACTTGGATATAGTAGTGATCAAAGAGACATGGTTCACAGAGAACCATAACTGGGATGTATTTATACTGGGCTATAATCTGTTCAGGAAAGACAGGGTAGGAAGAAAAGGAGGGGGGAGTAGTGTTATATGTTAAAGATCATATTAAAGCTACACAAGATATACAGTGTTCCCCCGCAAATTTGCGGTTCGCGAATCGCGGACTCGCTCATTCGTGGTCTGCTCCTACTGCCTCTTCCTGTAGTAAAGTCGGGCTACACCAATCAGGAGCTGCATGTCAAAGCGTCTCAGTCGCAATAGCAGACTATGGACTTTTCCTCCAGGAACTTGGCCAAACCTTTTTTTAAACCCAGCTACACTAACCGCTGTTACTACATCCTCTGACAACGAATTCCAGAGCTTAACTACTAATTGAGTGAAAAAAATATTTCCTCAAATCTGTTTTAAAAGCATTTCTATGTAACTTCATTGAGTGTCCTCCCCCCTATTCTTTGTAGTCTTTCAGAGTCAGAAATGATTCATTTCTTCCCAGTCCACACCACTCATATCATATCTCCCTTCAGCTGTCTTTTTTTTTTTCGGGCTGAAGAGCTCTAACCTCTTTAGCCTTTCTTCATACGAGAGGAGTTCCATTCCCTTTATCATTTTGGTCGCTCTTCTTTGAACCTTTTCTAATTCTGTTTTGGTCACCTCATTGAAGGGAGCTGTCTTTATGTGCCTCTACAACCTCCCCAAATAAGTATCACTCTTTTTTAATGGCACAAACAGATTAAGAATGTCCATCACCAAAATGTATTTAGTATAACATAAATAAAAGTCTACAATTCCAATATAGCCATTTTGAGGGTGAAACATGGCTATTTTGGCCTTTTAGGAGTCTTTTATTTATAATAACTAGTCTTTAAGCCCGTTACATTAACGGGTGCTAGAATAGATGTGTCTGTCTGTCTGTGTTTCTTTATCTCTCTCTCCTTGGCCGCTGTCTGTATCCTTCTGTCTCCCCCGCCCCCCCCCCCCCCCCCCCCCCCCCCCGAGCAAAGCTGTCTGCCCCCAGCACCCACCTCCTCCTCAAATGTCTCTCCATGGCCCTCTTCTGTCTTCTCCCCAGAGCAAAGCTGTCTGTCCCCAGCACACCTCCCCCCAAAGCAGCCCCCTTTCCCTCTCCCTATCTCTCCATGGCCCCTTCTGTCTCCCCCCAGCACACCCCTCCCCCCAAAGCAGCCCCCTATCCCTCTCCCTGTCTCTCTATGGCCCCTTCTGTCTTCCCCCCAGAGCAAAGCTGTTTGCCCCAAGCACACCCCTCCCCCCAAAGCAGCCCCCTTTCCTTCTCCCGCTGACTCTCTCTCTGGCCCCCTTTCTCTGTCTGTCTTTCTGTCCCTCTCCCGGCCCCTGTGTCTTTCTTTCTTTCTTTCTGTCTCCCTCCCTCCCGCTGTCTGTCTGTCATTTTTCCCCATTTCCCTGTGCAGCAGCATAAGGGGTTAGGGAGTTTCTCAGGCTGGCAAACTGTCCTCTCCTCTCCCTCTCTAATGCTCCTCCTATGCTTTCCTTTTCTTTTCTCTTCCTCCTTCACCATCCCCTCCTCTTTGTCCTCTCTCTCTCTCTGCTTCTCTCCTCCTCTCCGATTTTCTTTTTTTACATTGCCTCTTCTAATTCCCGTCCCCCTTCCTCATCTCACTCTGACCCGCTGCCCTCCAACCTAGCCTCCCCCTCCCGAAAGAGCCACCCAGGCCGTTTTTAGTGTTGCCCATCGAGCCCAGTTCTCTGGCTCTTTATTTCCCCCTTGATATTTAATCTGTCCTTCCTTCTTTTGATCACTGTCGTTCCGTTTCAGAATGTGTGAGTAAATACCGAGTCATATTTGTTATTAATAAATATGTTTTTAAAAAGCATCGATGACTTCTGAAACCAAACATCCGAGACTTTCAGCCCATCCTAAAAATGTTTTTGATGAGGCACTGTGCAGACCTTTCAGGTTTAAAGACTCGACAACGCGAGACCTGCCAGCGGCCGGATCCAATGGGAAGCAGCCATCTGTTGGAGGCTGGAGTCGGGAGTCAGCGCCAGGAGCTTTAACGGCTGGTGGTTCCGCGTAGAAAGAATCCCGCGCCTCTTTGAAAACTGTCACGCCGCTGGAGCCGGGAGGTGACGGAGAGGGTAGGGGGTGCTAGCGGCCGGCAGCCGCCGCTCCGAGGCCAGACCGTAAGCCGCGCATGCGCACTTTCTAGCTACAGCTCACGGAAAATGGACGCACGCATAGGAAGTGCGCATGCGCGGCTTACTGTTTTATTATATTAGATAATAATAATAACTTTATTTTTGTATACCGCAATACCACAAACAGTTCAGAGCGGTTTACAATGCAAGAGACTGTACATATACAGCATAGGTGTTTATACAGCGAAAAATCAATGCAGATTTACAAAGCAAGAGACTGTACATATACAGCAGAGATATTTATACAGCGAAAATAGAGTGCGAGAGACTTATAGAGCAAGATACAATGCAAGAGACTGTATAATGCGGTTGAAGCGGTTTACTATGCAAAGATAATCTATATATATAAAATCGGAGGTATGTATGTGTGTATGTACCGCGATCACGCAAAAACGGCTTGACCGATTTGCACGAAACTTGGTATGCAGATCCCTCACTACCTGGGATGATATGTTCTGGGGGTCTCGCGGCCCACCTGCACACGTGGGCGGAGCTACAAACAGAAAATCACATTTCACCCATTCATGTCAATGGAAAAAATGTAAAAAGCTGCCATTCACACTGTAATTCCAACTATAAAACACTTTCTATGACACTATAACCACTAGGGACATCGTTTCTATCCTACCACGGACACCATACATATAGAGTTTGTATGTTCTAACTGTGTTTGTAACTGTTTCCTTCATGCACCCCAGTTCATAATGTTATTACATTACATGAGTACTCACATTTCCTGAACTAGGAACACAGGTTCCATTCTGAACCGGGAACAAACTGCATGGAGTTTCTTTTCAACCTGAGTTTCCACATATTGAGTTGTTTAAATCAATACTGAAACTTTTGGATGCCACTTATTCCAACAGATCTTCCTTTTCAGTTTAAGAGATTGCAAATTCCAGTGAGAC